>NC_085843.1:225880045-226487545 GCF_035594765.1 Anolis carolinensis
TTGTTTATTTATAATCGTATCAAAAATCAATATAATCAGAACCATGTAAACAAAATTGATCATCAGTATGCTCTCCAGTGCAACTCCATGGGAAACTCTCAGCAGAAGCATTCCATACAGTCGTGGCTAGAGGACCTAGGAAATGTCTAAAGATGATATACTTTGTCAATTACAGATAAATGAAACTATAGGTACAGGTCTCACAGATAAGAAGATCATACTGCATATTAAACTATGAACATATCCTAAAGCGCTGTACAATCAATTACAAGAAAAATAGAAAGAATATAACGAAACTGTATCTCTGTTTAGAAAAGGCGGCCCACAATAAATAAAGTTACTAGGTATAGAAAACATTACTCAGAAAAGCAATCAAGAGGCTAGTGGAAACTCTTAAGAGAACCAGTGTGGTATAGTGGTTTTAGCACTGGGACTACAAACCTTGAAATCAAGGTTCAAATCCCTGCTCAACCATGGAAACTCACCACATGGTCTTGGTCAACTCATGTGATCTTAGTGTTAGGTTTGCTTTAGGGTTGACATAAATCAGAAATAACGTGAAGGCACACTACAACCTCTGAAGGAGCTGGAGAGATCTGCATGGGAGATGGAATACACTGTCAATAATAATAATAATAATAATAATAATAATAATAATAATAATAATAATAATAATTTATTTTTCTATCCCACCACCATCTCCCCGAAGGGACTCAGGGCGGTTAACATGGGGCACAGCCCAAACAGAGACAAAGTATAACAGTTTTAAAAACACATATCAATAAACTAAAAATAAAGATACAACAATCAAATACAATAATCTATTAAAACATAGCATACAATAAAACATACAATGACCAAGCAAGTGAAGTAATAATGCAAACATCAACCACTATAGATAAAAAAGGGGGTCGAGCCTAATAGGTTACAAGATTTCAAGGCTTTTTAATAAAGTGCATGGACAGTGTCAGAGTGTCGGCTGGGAAAATGTGGGATAGGATAAACAGGAAGGGAGATAAAGTGCTAAGAAGCAATGTGTCAGAGATAAGGGTCTATCATGTTGGTGGCTATTCAAATGTACACTGAAAGAGCCATGTCTTCAGCTGCTTGATAAAGGCAGACAGGGTTGGGGCCAATCTAATATCCCTGGGGGGGGGGGGGGATTCCAAAGCCTGGGTGCCACTACAGAGAAGGCCCTCCCCTGAGGGTGTAAGAGATCATGCAGGGGGAAAGGCGGTCACAAAGGTAGACGGGTCCCAAACCATTCTGGGCTTTGTAGGTAAGTGCCTGCACCTTGAATTGGGACCGGAAAGTGAACGGCAGCCATGGGACTGTTATCTGGATGGTCCATAAAGGACAACTGAAATGTGTGGAAGAGTGGCTAAGAATGAAGTCATTTTAGCCTTGCAACAAAATGTGACTTGCCCTGAGGACACTACCACCACAGTGATACTTTTCTTCAGAAGGAACTAGGAAACTGATCAGTACTCAGGCAAGATGAATGGAGCTGACCCATCAAGAAGATGGGTCAGAATTGAAAAAAAAAAAAACAATAAACGGATGGCACAAATGCCTGTGTTTAAAAGGATGGGTGGACAATAAAACTCTAAAAGAAATCAAAGGAGGACCAATGATCTCATCCATGGAGTGCTGGAAAAAATGGCAAGGTAAATTACCAGTAAATAAAGTAGGTATACTCCCAATAGGGTTTTTAGACAATAAAAAGGAACAGATATTTGGTAAAGTGATAACAAATTTAAAACAAAATGGAATGAAATTGGTAAGAGACCTCCTAAACCCAGATGGGACAACTAAGGATTGGGAAATGATAAAAAGACATTTGTGGTCAAAGTAACTGGCTTCTTTGGAATGGACTGAAACAAAGGATTATGAATTGGAAGAAAAAGGAAGGTCCAGAAACAGATTTTGACTAAATTTTAAAGTGGAAATTAGAAAAGGAGAAAGGCCTGATGGGTTTTATATATAAGAAATTAATTGCAAAACAATATAAATTGAAACAAACATTGGCTGAGATATGGAAAGAGGACTTGAATATCAATGACTCACACATTGAACACTGGATCAATTCAATTAAACAAATCAAGCAGATAAGGATTAGAGAAACACAAAGGAAAATACCGACTAAATGATTTAGAACCCCAATCCATTAAGCTTACATAGCTAAAACAACCACAAAATTATATTGGCACGGTTGTGGAAAAATTGGCTTATATGTGGTGGGAATGTAACAAAGTACAAAAAATTTATAACAAGGTAAAGAAGGAAATGGAAGACTTAACAGGACATAAATTGGTTTTGAAAAATAAAGGATTTTTCAACCAGAAATTAGACAAGAACAAAAATACTAAGGACTGGGGGAAAATTATAAAATACATGATAGTTGCCGCTCAAGCAATAGTTGCCTTGGGTTGGAAAGAGCAAATAAGGTGGGAAGTTAAAAATGGTATGAAAACCTAGCTGATTTTATGCTTCAAGATTACATCTTTGAAAGGAGAACTAAATATATATCAAGCCGAATTAAAAAGAAATGGGATCTGAAATGGGGAAGATTGATAGATAAAGTGAAAGGACAAAGAAAATATAAAGAACTGAATCATTCTCTATTTACAATTGATCAATTAAAATAGTATCTGAATGAAAAAAAAGTACTGTTCTCAGAGGGTAGGGGGGAGGGGTGAAAAACCAATAGAAATAAGTGGGAGATAAAGGTGGATTAAGCAAGGATAATGTTACTAAGAATATATAATTTAAAATGTATATTGAAATGGTGATGGATTTTGATATTATGGATTTTGATATTATTCTACTGGTGTTTACAATAAAAATATATTTTTAAAAAGATGAATGGAGAAAAGCTGTTTCCATCTACAAGAATACTGGGGACTGGGGTGGAGGTCCACCTTCTAGTATTCTAAAATATATGGTACAGTATCTCTAAAAAGTAAACATCTGGAGGTGAGCTGAAGAAATGTGCTCTGGAGTGAACAACAACCAAAATCAAAGGAGGCATATCTGGTACAATTCCTCAACTTGGGTTAGAAAAGGAAAAAAAATCAACAGATGTTAACAGAAAGTATGAGGTTGCACAATAATGGATTCGGAACTAAATTTCTCTGTTTCTACTTTACTTGTCTTTTCTACAGCTTCTCGCCCCAAGACATCAAAGGACTGGAAAATTGAAAAAGTTATCCTTAGGGAAATAATTGGAAATTTTTGTAACGTGGTATTTCCTTATACCACAGACCAAAGGAATGCAAACAGCTTTACCAAATAGATTTTCCTCACTGGAAACAACTGACAATTAACCCAACAACTGTTCCATCCTATTTGCTGCCAAAGTCCACAGCATACAGAAAGCAAGAAGAGGAAACAGAATACATCATAGAAAATAATTCCATAGTGTCTTGTACAGGATAGATAGCGCAGGTCTATACACCTAATATCCTTAGGGTGTATTTTAACTAACTATCTACAAGGAAATATTTTACTAAGCAACATGGCAGAATCACAGAATAGTAGAGTTGGAAGAGACCTCATGGGCCATCCAGTCCAACCCCCTGCCAAGAAGCAGGAAATCACATTCAAAGCACCCCCGACAGATGGCCATCCAGCCTCTGTTTAAAAGCTTCCAAAGAAGGAGCCTCCACCACAGTCCGGGGCAGAGAGTTCCACTGCCGAACAGCTCTCACAGTGAGGAAGTTCTACCTGATGTTCAGGTGGAATCTCCTTTCCTGTAGTTTGAAGCCATTGTTCCGTGTCCTAGTCTACAGGGCAGCAGAAAACAAGCTTGCTCCCTCCTCCCTCTGACTTCCCCTCACATATTTGTACATGGCTATCATGTCTCCTCTTAGCCTTCTCTTCTGCAGGCTAAACATGCCCAGTTCTTTAAGCCTCTCCTCATAGGGCTTGTTCTCCAGACCTTTGATCATTTTAGTTGCCCTCCTCTGGACGCATTCCAGCTTGTCAACATCTCCCTTCAACTGTGGTGCCCAGAACTGGACACAGTATTCTAGGTGTGGTCTGACCAAGGCAGAATAGAGGGGGAGCATGACTTCCCTGGATCTAGACGCTATACCCCTATTGATGCAGGCCAAAATCCCATTGGCTTTCTTAGCAGCCGCATCACATTGCTGGCTCATGTTTAACTTGTTGTCCACAAGGACTCCAAGATCTTTTTCACATGTACTGCTGTCAAGCCAGGTGTCCCCCATTCTGTATCTTTGCATTCCATTTTTTCTGCTGAAGTGAAGTATCTTGCATTTGTCCCTGTTGAACTTCATTTTGTTAGTTTCGGCCCATCTCTCTAGTCTGTCAAGATCGTTTTGAATTCTGCTCCTGTCTTCTGGAGTGTTAGCTATCCCTCCCAGTTTGGTGTCGTCTGCAAACTTGATGATCGTGCCTTCTAACCCTTCGTCTAAATCGTTAATAAAGATGTTGAACAGAACCGGGCCCAGGACCCCATCTTCTCCTTGCAGAGGCCCTATCGCCTCCTTGTTCTTCCTTTTTCTACCAACGTAAGCAAAAAAGCCTTTTTTGTTGTTTTTAATGTCCCTGGTACCATGGTTCCTCCCTCAGAAACCATGTTGATGTTGACCCAATTATTGGATTGGAAGGTACTGTTTCATTATTCAGATGGAGGCCACTAAGGGGCGCTAGTGAGAGAAGGGTAATCCATTTTAGTGGGGGGAGTTGAAGGAGGAAAACCATTTCCTCCGTTTGTGCTGGTTATTCCCCCTCCCCATTTCTCATATCATAAACATGTGTTGTTTCCACAACGGGGACACGGTGGGAGGAATAACAGGAAAATGGGGAATGGTTTTACACCTTCAACCCAACCTCCACCCCCATAAAATGGACTATTCCTTCTCTCTCTATCACTCCCTAGTGGCCTCAGCCTGGATAATGGAGCAGTACTGACTGGAATGTCAACTGGGCAAAAAGAGCATTGTCCCATCATCAATAGAGAAAGAAGAACTGTTCTATACATGTCAATGTTAAGAGCAGCACCAAAGGAAAATCAAACAGGAGATGTGTCTGGTACAAGGTGCTAACACTGGAGATGTATTAGTAGTTTTCACCATACACACTTTTGAAGTTCTAGCACGTGGTATTAACTATTTAGTCATCATTCACTTATTTTTCTGGATCTTAATGCAAAATTATATAAACCATATTAAATGTTAGACTTGTGTAAAGGAAGGTCAACACAAAAAGTCACTTACTGTTTTCTGTTCTGGCCAACAATCCTGTGTGCAGTCACAGATTTAAGCCCTAATGAGTTCCACAAGCCTTGCTCTCATTATTTTCTCTGAATCTGCACATCCATTTCCAACTACAGTATGTTGAACACAGACCAAGGATAACCCTGTATGTAGCTCATGAGAAGGCAAGGTTTCACTTGTTCATAGTCCAATTAAGGACTAAGATTTTGGCAGTTAGACACAGAAATGCTTAAGATTATAGAGGATTTTATTAGAGATTTTAAAGATCGGTTTACACTAATTCTTTAGCTGACTTAAACTCTTGGAAGTTATTACACATTTTGATAACAACACTACAGAACTGTATCATCTAAAACTAAACAAAAATAACCTGGCAGCTGTTAGGCAAGCACAGTGAGGTGTTTAGTTAAAGAGGGGTGGGAAAATCTGATTTAAACCACTCTTAAAACATACAAAATCATTTAATTTCAAAATACACATTTGTCAAATATATCTGCCATGAACCAAATGCAAACTCATTTTTATTTCAGATGAAAACTATCACTAATTGGTTGGCTAGGAGCATCTGGGAATGTAGCTTAACGCATCTGAATAGTACCAGACTGGGAAAAGCTGAGCTGTCCCTGTGACAACTGGCATTATTAAACTCTTGACCAATTTATTCAAGGCTAAGAAGTCCAGGGCCAGCACTATAGGGTTTATCCTTCTCTGGATAAGAGACAGCATTGAACAATAACTCTGTAAGAATACCTGTTTGTTCAAGATTCATGCAAAGTAGACAGATGTCTAAAGCAAATTATAAAACCACTGATCCTATGTCAGGTTAGCACATTAACTTTATTTGGATATGTATATACTGCTCTTCAAAATAAAATTCCCAGAGTGATTTTGATAAAACAGTAACATAAAACTAAAAACATACAAAAATGGTAATAATTAAAACAGAAATCAAGCAGCAGATATCAAACTGGCAAAGTGAGTAAGTAAAAATACTTGGTTGACTTATGATGACTAACCATCTCATAGGACTGTTTTAAGCATGGAATCCTCAGAGATAGTTTTGGCAGTTTCTTCCTTTGAAATATAGCCTACAGCACCTGGTATTTGTTGACAGTCTCCCATTCAAGTACTAACCAGGGCTGACTCTGCTTAGTTTCCAGTATCACATAGAATCTGATGCTTTTAGGGAAGTTAGGCCTTAATGATTAGATAGGTACTGTGCAGGTTTTTAAAAGCCAAATTGTGAAGGCTTTTAAAAACTCCAAGGCCCTAAGAATTATACCCCAAAAATGTTTAGATGACATTTGCTATTGTTGTTATGTAACTTCAAGTTGACTCCAACTTATGGCAAATGATCATAGTTTTCATGACAACGTTTATTCAGAGGAGATTTACCACTGCCTTACTCTTAAGGCTGAGAGAGTATAACTTACCCAAGGTCAGAGCTGCCCACATAAAATATCTACAGTAATTTAACTCTAGATACTACCTGGCCATGGCTGTAAAGGCTAAGTTATACCTGTTTATATAGGTTGAAAACTGACATACTAATTTAAGATGTTAAATGACACTCTATACCACTGAAGCAAGTTGTACTCCTAGTGATAAATATGCATTAATGAATATTTCCCAGACTGGACATCTGGAAATGCAGATGTCCAGCTAGGTTACAATGGTCACCATACTTATAACAGATTAACCACTTTCCTAAAGTATTTCCCAATGTGTCTAGATTGGAGCTTGGTTTAGTATCTCCCATGTTGCTCATTATTGTGTCTGAGTATTGCTGGGTGGCACAATCAAATCCTGCAGATTACATACTACAGCATATAGATGCTAAGGAGATTGAAAATTAAGCATCACCCTCTACAAAGTAGTCATCCAGATAAGAATTGAATCAGAGGACTAGTGATGTTAGCTACAATGGCAGGCAGTATAAAAAAATGCAAGGAAAGTCAGGAGACTCCATAGAGCCACACTCTTCCTACGTTTTTTCCTTTAGGACAACCAAAGAATTAACAATAAAGAAATAAGCTCAAAGGACTGTCTCGGTCAAAGTACTCAAGTCTTATCGAAAATGTCTAGACCTTGATAGCAACTATCCATTCCAAGCACCTTGCTGATAAGGATAGTCAGTTACAAAAGTCTTCAGAAACAGTGGCACTGCCTTCTCTTTAAAGGAGGTGTTCTGGACACAAGAAAGCAACTGCTCCCTGCTCAACATAATGAATGGAAGGGCCAAGAGTTAACTACAGACAGTCCCCAAGTAACGAACAAGAAAGGGTCTGTAGGTTTGTTCTTAAGCTGAATTTGTAAGTTGGAACAGATACATTTTTAAGTGCAACTCCCAAAAAATAAATAATGCTTCGGATAGCATAGGAAGGGGTTAACACCCCTGTGGTGTTTGTTTTGCTGTCTGAGCAGAAGATTTCAGCTCAATGTCTATCCCTGTGATAATTGGATTTTGAAAATGTTGGCTTGTTGTGGAAACAAGGATCGGTGATAAAGCTTCTGTGGAGTCACCTTTTCCCAATTATAACTCTTTCAGGAGTGAATTTCCTTTCCTAGGGGTAGATTTCTCTCACTTTCTGTTGTCTCACCTCCATTCTTAACTCTGAGTTGTTTGTATGTTGGATGTTTGTAACTCGGGGACTGCCAGTATACATGAGTTGGACTGCACCTGTCCAGGTAACTTTGTCCGCATCCTTAGGGTTTAGTAATTGAAACCCATATAACAACTCTGGAATAGACAATGTTCTGAAAAATCTCAACAGGCTGAAGTGATTCAAGTGTTCTATCGAGCAGATGCTAGCAATTTCATTCTTGAAACATTCTGCAAGAATATCACAGTGAGCCTCCAATAACTCCTTCTATGCTAGATGGTTCTGATTTCAAGCAGCTCTATTTTTCAAGCTCTGGACAGTATTGTAAGAATGAACAGGTTCTAGGTACAAGTTTATGTCAATCTCAGTATATCACTAAGCAGTTTCAATACAGGGTTCCTTATACTATCAGACAGCTTCTTATACTTCAAAGAAAGCAATGCAGCTTAATTTTTGCATATTTGATTATTAGCAAAATTGATTAATATGTTCTCTCTAGAAATTTCTAGATCCTCTCCTCCAGGTGTTTTGGACTTCAGTTCCCAGAAACCCCAGCCATTTTACTAATTGGGTTGCTGTGAGATTTCCAGGCTGTATAGCCATGTTCCAGAAGCATTATCTCCTTAAGTTTCACCCACATCTATGTCAGGCATCCTCAGAGGTTGTGAGGTCTGTTGGAAACTAGGCAAGTGAGGTTTATGTATCTGTGGAATGTCCAGGGTGGGATCTGAAGTCCAAACATCCGGAAGAGCACACTTTGAGAAAATCTGCTTTAAAGTGTCATTGAGTCCTGAACATTACTACATGTGTTTCTTGACTTTCAGTTCACCATAATTAGCTACCAGTGGCAGAATCAGTTTAACAAAGATAGTGCTTTTTGTGCATAATTTTAATAGAAAATTGTAATTTTATACTCTTAACAGAATGCAAACATGAAAAAGCCACATGAGATAAAGAGAGGACTCAATTTGGTGCTGTTCCATTATCTGGGTAAAGATCACAAGGGGGTGCTGGAGAGAGAAAAATAGTCCATTTTACGAGGGTGGTTACTTACTTACTTACTTACTTAGGCGATCCCTCGTAGTTCGAGGAGGATTGTCTTCCATCTTTGGTGTCATGGGGGTGGGTTCTTAGGTGGCTGAAGAGACCTATTCTTGATTTGTATGTTCTCCCGCAGTGAGGACATCGGTTTCCAGGTGGAAGGCGGTCCCGATCAGGGTTGGCTTCACGGGCCTTCCTCTTGGCACGTTTCTCCCTTAAGCCCTCCATTCGTGCCTCTTTGAACTCCGCAGCACTGCTGGTCACAGCTGACCTCCAATTAGAGTGCTCAAGGGCCAGGGCTTCCCAGTTCTTAGTGTCTATGCCACAGTTTTTAAGGTTGGCTTTAAGCCCATCTTTAAATCTCTTTTCCTGCCCACCAACATTACGTTTCCCGTTCTTGAGTTCGGAGTAGAGTAGCTGCTTTGGGAGACAGTGATCAGGCATTCAGACAACGTGGCCAGTCCAGCTGAGTTGATGGCGTAGGAGCATCGCTTCAATGCTGATGGTCTTTGCTTCCTCAAGCACGCTGACATTTGTCCGCCTGTCTTCCCAAGAGATTTGCAGGATTTTTCTGAGGCAGCGCTGATGGAAACGCTCCAGGAGTTGAGTGTGACGTCTGTAGATCGTCCACGTTTCGCAGGCGTAGAGCAGGGTTGGGAGGACAATGGCTTTGTAAACAAGCACCTTGGTCTCTCTACGGATGTCCCAGTCATGAAACACTCTCTGCTTCATTCGGAAAAATGCTGCATTCGCAGAGCTCAGGCGGTGTTGTATTTCAGTGTCGATGTTGACTTTTGTGGAGAGGTGGCTGCCAAGGTAACAGAAATTGTCAACTTTTCTAATGTGACACCATTAAGTTGTATTCCTGGCATTGCAGAGGGATTAGTTGGTGCCTGTTAGAAGAGCACTTTGGTTTTCTCAATGTTCAATGAGAGGCCGAGCTTCTCGGTCACCCACACTTTTTCAATGAGCTGATGGAGTTGTATCAGCTCAGGTCCACCCTCTTTGAAGATTTCAGCAGGGATCCCATCAGGTCCGCTGGCTTTGTTGTTTTTTTGATGGCTGATGGCATTGCTGACTTCTTCCAAACTAGGCAGTGCTGCAAGCTCATCCCTGGTTTGTTGTTGCAGGATTTGTGAGAGGGCCTCTTCGGTCACATTGGAGCTGCGCTTCAGCAGGTTCTGGTAGTGCTCTTTCCAACATAGTGCAATTGATGTTTTGTCCTTCAGAAGTTTGGTTCCATCTGATGAGTGTAGAGACTGTATGCCATGGTTTCTTGGTCCGTAGATGACCTTTGTGGCTTTGAAAAATCCCTGAACGTCATGGGTGTCTGAAAAGTGTTGGATTTCTTCAGCCTTCTTTGTCCACCAGATGTTCTTGAGTTCTCTGGTCCTTCTTTGGACCTCAGCTATTGCACTGGAATAGATTAGCAGCACAGTTGGTGTCTCTCTGCCATGTTTGGAAGGCTTTCCTTTTATTATCAATTAGCTGTTGGATTTCTTTGTCGTTTATCGTCAAACCAGTCTTGATGTTTCTTAGTTTGGTATCCAATGGTTTCTTCGCAGGCTGTGATGATGGAGTCTTCAGTTTGTTCCAATGTTCCTCAATATTTTCGGGGTGTTCTGTGGGTAGATGATCCTTGAGTGTTGTTTGGAGACGGGCTCGTTTGGAGGGCTCCTGAAGGGCTTGTGTGTTCATTTTACGCCTAGTTTTTCTTCCTTGGAGTCTGCGTTTGGGGACGATCTTGATAGCCATAGTGGATCGGATTAGCCTGTGGTCCGTCCAGCAGTCATCAGCACCTGTCATGGCTCTTGTGAGAAGCACGTCACGGCAGTCTCTGGCATGTGTAATTACATAGTCCAAGAGGTGCCAATGCTTTGACCGGGGGTGCTTCCATGATGTCTTGAGCTTGTTTTTCTGGCGGAAGAGCATGTTGGTGATGACAAGGTTGTGCTCTCTGCATTTCGTGAGAAGCAAGATGCCATTCGAGTTGCTGTTTCCGACCCCGTCTTTTCCTATGATTCCTGGCCACAGGTCGGAGTCCCGTCCAACTCTTGCATTAAAGTCCCCCAGGAGGATGATTTTGTCCTCCTTAGGTATCTCCGATAGGATGGTGTCCAGCTGACAATAAAAAATTTCCTTGATGTCTTCGTCAGCATCTAGTGTTGGTGCATAGGCACATATGATGGTTGCCTGTTGGTTTTTGGCAAGGTTAATTCGGAGGGTTGAGAGTCGTTTGTTGATGCCAGTGGGTGCTTCAGTCAGGTGCTTCACCATTTCTGATAGCAAAGCCAAGGGTGGAGGGTGGGTTGAAGGAGTAAAACCATTTCCCTCTGTTTTCTTGTTATTCCCCCCACTCATGTCCCCATTGTGGAAACTACTCTCCTTTATGACATGAAAAGTGGGGAGGGGGAATAACCAGCAAAAATGGGGGAAATGGTTTTTCTCCTTCAACTCCTGTCCTTTAAAATGAATTGTCCTTCTCTCTCTAGAGCCAAATACACAAATAGAATCATAGAGTTGGAAGAGACCTCATGGGACATATAGTCCAACCCTCTGCATGAAGCAGGAAATCTCATTCAAAGCACCCCCGACAGATAGCCATCCAGCCTCTGTTTAAAAGCCTCCAAAGAAGGAGCCTCCACCACACTCCGGGGCAGAGAGTTCCACTGCCAAACAGCTCTAACAGTCAGGAAGTTCTTCCTAATGTTCAGGTGGAATCTCCTTTCCTGTAGTTTGAAGCCACTGTTCCGCATCCTAGTCTGCAGGGCAGCAGCAAACAAGCTTGCTCCCTCCTCCCTATGACTTCCCCTCATGTACATGGCTATCATGTCTCCTGTCAGCCTTCTCTTCTGCAGGCTAAACATGCCCAGCTCTTTAAGCTGCTCCTCATAGGGCTTGTTCTCCATACCCTTGATCATTTTAGTTGCCCTCCTCTGGACACATTCCAGCTTGTCAACATCTCCCTTCAACTGGGGTGCCCAGAATTGGACACAGTATTCCAGGTGTGGTCTGACCAAGGCAGAATAGAGGGCTAGCATGACTTCCCTGGATCTAGACGCTGTAGTCCTATTTATGCAGGCCAAAATTCCATTGGCTGTTTTTGCCGACGCATCACATTGTAGGCTCACGTTTAACTTGTTTTCCACAAGGACTGAAATATCTTTTTCACGCATACTGCTGTCGAGCCAGGCCTCGTCCCTCATTCTGTATCTTGTCTTGAAATATAACTGCAAAACTGTCCAATGTTTCTTTCAGTTCACAACAGATCTCTTTTTTTAAAAGTTAGCAACATGACCATGAACAATAACTTGATTATACAACAGAGTATTTAATTCTTGCAATCACAACCTCCCTTCCCCATCTGACACTTTCTGCAAATTGTTCAACACACCAAACCTCTCCTCAGCAAACATAACTTCTCACAGTCCATCAGCTCAATTAGATAAACATGTATTAAATGAGTATTCCTTTAACCCTTCCAAAGCCATTGCTAAATTACCATTTCTTTAAGTGAACTGATACACATATTCACACTCTCCAACAAAACATTAACTTTTGTAATTCATCAAGACCAAATAATTAAATTCATATTACAACAACAATCCAAACATCACTGACAACGGGAAAGGAAACCAATAAACATGTTGAAAATGACACATTATATGATAAAACATTTTACATTATTAATAGAAAAACAGGGCTGAGTAAAGGAAACTCCGAATGATATTGCACTGCAACTGCCATCATGCCTCATAGGCAGACATGTTGGCTAGGGCTAATGGGACTTTACGTCCATTGGACCACCACATCCATGACGTAGAGCAAGATAAAGGCAATCTTTTGGCATTATAAGGCAGATAATAGTATGGAATCATGCAGCTGCTTTAAGAGTAGAGGCTTCATATTAGGCTTAAAATACAGTTAGACCTTAGAAATATTAGGCAAATCACTCTAAAAAATTCTGGAAAAATTCTGAAATGTTGCCAATTATTTAAATAATGTTATTTGATTTAGCATATTTGGTTTAAATATTATATAAATTCAATGATTTATGTTGATTTTTTAATGAAATACCTTTAATTACCATATATACTCAAGTGTAGGTAGAGTTTTTCAGTCCTTTTTAAGAGCCGAAAAAGCCCCCCTGAGCTTGTACTCGAGTGAGTCTTGGCCGGCTTATATTCAGGTCGGCTTATACTCGAGCAGATAGGTTATCAGAGTTGGACAGTCTTATCTTAAATTACAGTTTTATGTAAATATTCAAAAACATTTAACCTACTGATGCCTCAATTAATGTAATTTTATTGATATCTATTTTTATTTTTGAAATTTACCAGTAAGTGCTTTATGTCCCACTCTCATCTTATACTCGAGTCAATAAGTTTTCCCAGTTTTTTGTGGTAAAATTGGGTGACACAGCTTATATTCAGGTCGGCTTATACTCAAGTATATATGGTATGTTAGAAGTTCACTTAGATTTAACAAAAAAAACCTTGAAATGACACTACCACCTTTATTCTATATAGCCTCCTGAGTTATATGTTAACTAATATCCCAGTTCCCATATCACACAAGGCAATGGAAGGTAGGAGAATGCTTCCAGCTTCCTCCCATCATTGAGTGAAGCTACAGTAAGGAACTGAGGCAGGGGTTCTGCTTCTCACTGTCACTACTTTGCTTAAAAATAATCAAATGCCTATTTGAGTAACAAGAAATCTTGACATGCTGGCAAAAGGAGAGCACAGAAGAGGCCAAACTCGCAACTCCGTGGGGAAAAAAAATCTGCAGAATTTCTATCACAAAGCATGGTGCAAGGAAGGGCTAGTACTGGGATTTATAGGTATTTTCCTAAACTTCGGATATTTTTAAACATGCTGTTTGCAATATGATTATATATAACTAATACACAATTGCATTCAAGTTTTTTTCAAAGCTCATAAAGTGTTGGTGCATCTTTCAACTGCTCATAAAGAATGTAGTGTCTTTTTAAAACAAATTCTTCCAAAAATTGATACAAATCAAACTTAAACCTCCTCATTCAATTCTTAGTTCACTGCTCTTGATAAGATACATGTGTGCCTGCAAAGACCTACTTTCGTCCTGTCCAATGCAATAGCTCTTCCCCTCACCAACGGTTCTTTAGTTCCTTTAAAACAAGAGTTCATTTCAATGGGGGAAAGAAGCAAAGGAAATGAAGTCTGAAGTGTTGTTTGTTAATGGTTTCAATGAAGTCTCTTCAGAGAAAATAAAATGCATGGCTACTTCCACTCCAGATTAATTGCATTCCACACTCAACTTCAAATTTTTGTTCTACATTTGGACACTAATCTCAATGTTAATATTGTGTGGGTGTGGTGAATCCCATTCCTCCACACATTTCAAAGCAGTCTGGCAAAGCTGGTGATAACATTCTATTTCCAGTTGAGTGGCAGAGAGAAGAGATCAACAGTTCAAGACTAAGTTGCATATATGTGCAGCTGTATGCCAGGGCTTATTTCAGGATACTATTCCATTTACAAAGCAGGGCAGATTATGAATGCACTTTACAACTTGATAGCATCCAGGAATCTATTTTAAGATGTTAATGGAAACGTCTCACTGGCCTTCCTTTACTGGGTACATTTGTACAACAACAAAATATCTTTCTCAGTGTTACTCTGGATACAAATTTAGGGGAGAAATCTATTCATTACGAATTGAACTTGCATGGCACGCTTTCTTCCCTGAACAATTTAGACTTCATATTATAGTGCCTTAAATATTGAGAGCTGATATAGTTCCCTACAATAATTCTGTAAAAATTAGTCAATCTCATTATTCTACAATAATAGAAGAGAGAAGAGTGGGCAGTGAAAATAGAGAATAGCTTGTCAAGGGATTGCTTGAACATTTACAGAGAGATGAAATTAAAACTTGGGAACCCTGGATTCATAGCTCAGCTTTTATGCTACTTTCCATTCTCAGATTTTATCTAGAGAAATAGTCAGGCTGGCAGGATATGAAGAAATTCACACAGTGAAAAAGGGGAGATTCAAGATGGTACATGAAAAACTGATGTTATTTTTTAAGCTCCTCATTCTGCTCAAATCTTTATTCCATTTCTTACACACCATTTTATGTTTTAGAAACAATTTTGCTAACAGAAAAGGGATTCCTCAATTACTCCTGGGATATGCATAAGTAGTACTAAAACTGCAACACCCTCTCATTTTTATTTGAGAGATCAAACTGGAAAATAGTCCCAGCATCAGTGAAATAATACAGCATTTTTCACAGGGAAAACACCAAACTCTGTAAAGGTATTATTTTGAAATTCACAAAAGCTGAATTTCAAAAAACCACTCTATTCTAGCTATCCGTCAAAAAGCAGACAGAACTAGCCAGGGGTGAAAGATGTGTGATTCATCAGTACCCACATTTTACATCTGAACTTCTCTTTGTTTTTTAGATGCCTTGGCCAGAAATAAATAGATTGTGTGTCTGACAACATAAGCCTTTGATTTTAAGCAGAAGACTGAACTCAATAAGAACATGAAAAAGGCTTTATTCTAGAGATTAATTTCTCAAGGGAAAAGTAAGACATAAAGCATTATGTATAAGCAAGATCTCTTTCCTGTTTATCTTTGCCCAAAGAGTCTAGGTTGATGGCTGCAGTTCTCAGATTTCAAAGTCTCTTTAGGCAGGTAACTAACCACTTCACAACAGGTAGATACAGTAATGGATTAAACAAAATAGTCAGACAAAAAGACCCATAAACATTTTCATTATCAAAAATATATATAGTGAGTATAGTAGTAACGTTATTCACAGTATAGTTAGTGTCTTTTCCCACCATGCAACACATGGAACTGAACCAAATTTGGCACACAGAATTCCCATAACCAACAGAATACTGGAAGGCTTTGGTAGGCATTGGCCTTGTGTTTTGGAATTGTAAATCACCTACATCCAGAGAGCACTGTGGACTCAAACAATAATGGATCTGGACCAAACTTGACACATTATGCCCAAATTTGAACACTAGTGGAATTTGGGGAAAATAGATCTTGACATTTGGGAGTTGTAGTTGCTGGGATTTATAGTTTCACCTATAATCAAAGAGTCCCTTGAACCCCACCAACTAAACTTCCCAAACAGAACCTGCATGACCAACAGAAAATACTGATCTTTGGCAACCCCTCTGACACACTTCTCGCGACCCCCCCCCCCAGGGGTCCCGACGCCCAGGTTGAGAAATGCTGCTCTAAGGCTAAGACTGTAACATCAGATCATTCAGCAGATTTTCATGGCTACATGGGGATTCCAATCCTGATAGCCAATCTTGGTATCATGATCAAACCATTATACGTATATACTGGCTCCAGCAACTCAACTAATAAATTTAACTTCCCAGCATGAAGAAATAAAAATGGGAGGGGTGCTTTATAAGAAATCCAAGATACAGTACAACTATGGTGGATATGTTCAAAGACCCCATGTGGATACTTGAAAACATGGATAATAGTAAAGCCTATATTCTGATTATAACTGGGCTGAAAGCATACCATAGATTTGCACTGATGGGCTTAGAAAAGCCCACAAACACTTTTGAAGGGGAGGGATTTGTTTTTGTTTTTTTTAAACATGGGTAAGAAACTATGCACATCAAATTTGTGGATATTGGGGTTGTATTGTATTTGATGGTTTGATCTAGCTCTGGAAAATTATGTCTCATAGCATCCTTTCCCCACTTCATCTCTTCCACAGCTGCCTGCATATGCCTCTTCAAAAAGTCGAGAAACTGAAGAGTGCTGCTCCTACCAGGTAATTCAAATCCTGTTGTCCCTGTCTTACTGATTTTCACTCAGCTGCATGGCTGTTGGTACTGTGAATAACACTGCTTGATGCTGTCTAGTCAGATATTTGAGGCAGCTTCTCATGTTTTAATGGCCTGCTAATGTACCTTTGCTTATTTGCTGGTTGCAGTGAAGGCAGGGAGAAATTGATGGATCTGCACCTACCCCAAAGTGGTTCCAGAAAATGCTCTGCCTTGCCAATAATCTTCAGGCACAAAAGGTTTCAAGACAATTTAAAACTATATACATATGAATACATTACACATACACAGGTGTCATGCAGCCAGATCCCAGGGCTGAATTTCCAAGCCCTGAATCTGACTTCATAACATAAACATGCGAGCACCTGGCGGGAGAAGATAAAATGAGTCTGGGAACTCAGGGGTGAAAGTATAAACAATTATAATTGCTGTAGTGTGGGGGGGATAGAAACCTTGGTGGAAATGTGATCCAGAAGGTGGGGTTTGATGATGATATTTGCGTATGATATTACGTTGCATCAGAAGTGATAAAATTAGATGTATGTAAACATTAGGTCATTCTCGACTTTTCCAAAGTCATGTATTCTTCAATAAAGATTGTGTTTGAGAGCAGCTGTCTTTGATCTGCGTTCAGACTGGTCCTTTGAAGTAAGCCTGACATTAAAGTCGAGAATCCCATTTCTCACCCTCCTGCGGAATTCGCAGTGAAGTGATAATGAGCGAGGAAGAAGATCAAAGCCCAAATGAGGCAGAGAGGCCTTTGCAAGGGGCCCGGCCGAAGAGAGAAGAGACGCTGCAAGCCATAGCTTCCTCTACGGGGTACCCCAAGCCGAACGGCGTGACCCAGAGAATTCCCAGGATCGGAAGAGGCGTCTCTGCAGCTGCAGAAACCAGTTGGGGATCTGGAGGAAGTATGCCGGAGACCGTGGCCCTGCGGTTATCCATCCTGGAAACTAATTTATCCAGGCTGTCGGAAACCGTGGGGAGATTGGTGCCATTATTGGAAGAGAATCTCCAAAAGGAGGCCAGCCGATATGGCGCCGAGAGAGAACCAAGCAAAGAAGGAGATTGGAGCCAGAGGGGCCAGCGGGCGTCAACGCAGAGCCCCGTGGCGGCAAGGGACGAGGGAGATGAGGAATACTGGCAGGAGCTGCAGTTCCGGGACAGCATGGCGCGAGAAGTGGAGCGTCAGCGAGCCCTGGGGACCCTGAGGCCGCCGTCTCCAACAGAGCTCCCAACCCCCCGAATGGGCGTCGGGGTGGAAAGGCCACTGGGGCCAGGGATCGGGTCCAGTGGATTCGCAGACGAAGGCGGAGAGGAGCGGGGGGTCCAGGAAGAAGAGGAGGATGTGCCGTACGACGAGGAAAGGCGAGATGAGGGGGCTACAGCTAGGCCAGTATGCGGATGGGCGGAAGAGCCAACAGCGGCGGCAGACTTCCAGGAGCCGCGCAGAATGACCACCGGAGTGGGGCGCGGCGTGTTCCAAGGAGCCACCCGAGGTAACCTGATGCAACCCTTCCCCATGCCGCCCAGACAATATCAAAGGGCTGCAGAATGGATGCTTAGAAGGGAAGATCTCAAGCTGGAATACGGAGGGGAATCAGAGGAACTGAACTTTTTTCTAATTAGCATTAGAGGATACATGGAAGACAACGCACACACATTTCCCTCCGAAGCAAGCAGGGTTCGAGCCATCGGCAACACACTAAAGCGAGGAGCAGCCAGCTGGTATGTGCAATTGCATGCCAGACGCGACCCATGCCTGAGGTCAGTGCCCCGCTTCCTCGCCGCACTGGAGAACCGGTTCAGAGACCGGCTAGAGCAATTGAGGGCTCGAGACCAGCTGAAAGGAATAAAACAGAGGGACAAAACGGTGCCCGAGTACGCAGAGGAATTCCTCCACCTCGCGGAAAGGGTACCGGAGTGGTCTGAAGTAACCAAAGTGGAACTATTTAAAGAGGGACTACGCCCCGAGATTTTCAGCTGGGCAGCGCACAGAGACGACCCCGAGACGCTCCAGGGATGGATTCAACTAGCGGGGCGCGTCGAATCTACCCTGGCACAAGTAAAGCGCTTCAGGAGCAGCAGCGGCCAGCAAAGACCGGTGGCGAGAGGTCGAGGAGAAACGAGGAAGCAAGAAAAACCCGGAGGGAGGCCGGGGATTCCCTCCAGAGGAGACGACAACAAACCTAAACCGGGATGCTTTGTATGTGGGAAGACGGGCCACCGAGCAGCGGAATGCTGGGCCCGGAAGGGGGAGCCGCCAAAAGCCCCAAAGCCCAAGCCAGCAACCGGGAGGCGTGCGGAGGAGGAGGTGCAGGCCCCAGAATCTTCGGAAAGATTGGTGAGTCGGGACAAACGCATGATAGTAGTACCAATTTGCCTCTCGGGGCTAGAAAATCGGGCCACCTGCAAGGCGTTTGTAGACTGCGGGTGTTCTAGGAACATTATAACCCCAGAATTAGCAGGAGCGCTGAAATGCCAGCAGATGGCACTTGACTCCCCAATTGCATTTTCGCAGCTAGATGGATCGGTCGCTGCTGGGGAAGTATCTACAAAGGAATTACGGGGAGTTCCATGCAAAATAGGCAAATGGGGAGGAAGAATATCCTTTGTGATAGCCCCTATTGCCACATACCATGTAATATTGGGGATACCATGGCTCGAACAAGCAAATCCTGAAGTAGATTGGAGAGGAAAAAGCTTAGCATTTAAAGAACAGCAGATGCAATGGGAGATAAGCAAAATTGCAGAAGAGGAGGACGAGGAAGACGAAGCAGGGGAAATAGACCCACAGCTATTGCCACCTGAATACAGAGACTTTGCGGATGTTTTCAATCAGAAAGAGGCCAGTAAATTGCCTCCCAAAAGAAATATAGAAGTAGGGATTGAAATAACCCCAGGAGCAGACTTACCAAAACCAAAAGTGTATCCCATGTCTGTGCAAGAGAAGGAGGAATTGAGAAAATACATTGATAAAAACCTGGCTCGAGGCTTCATTAAGCCATCTAATTCTCCTCTCGGGGCTCCAGTGTTATTTAGGAGAAAGAAAGACAATTCCCTAAGATTGTGCATTGATTATCGAAATTTAAACGCAATTACCAAGGACAATAAATACCCTATGCCCTTAGTCAAGGATTTAATTACCGTATTGAAGAAAGGGAGCATATTTACTAAACTGGATTTAATTGAAGCGTATCATAAATTAAGGATCAAACCGGAGGATACTTGGAAAACCGCATTTTCCTGCGCATTCGGCCATTTTGAATACGAAATTTTGCCTTTCGGGTTAAAAAATGGAAGCGGCTGCTTTATGCAGCTTATAAATGAAATACTACACCCGTTATTGTACAGAGGGGTGTTCATATTCCTTGATGATATCTTGATCATTTCTGAAGATAAGGAAAAGCACGTAAAATTGGTCCGGGAAGTTTTGCAGAGACTAAGAGAAGCAAAGCTGTACGCAAAACTGTCCAAATGTGAATTTAATAAAACTCAAATTGACTTTCTGGGATATCGGATGTCTCCAGAAGGGTTAGCTATGGATCCAGCTAAAGTAGCAGATGTGAAAGAATGGGGAGTGCCTCAAACAAGGAGGCAATTACAATCATTTCTGGGGTTTGCAAATTTTTACAGACCCTTCATAAAAGGCTTTGCACAAATAACCGCACCCCTTACAGAACTTTTAAAAACAAAAGGGAAAGGGGAGACAGCAAAAGTGAAAGCTCCCGGCGCCAAACTGAGTTGGACGCCAGAATGCCAAAAGGCATTCGAGACCTTAAAAGAATGCTTCACTGAAGGACCCATCCTAAAACACCCTGATATCAGGAGCCCTTTCATAATCCATTGCGATGCATCAGACTGTGCGTACGGGGCAGTGCTATTACAAAAGGATCAAAATGGGAACTTAAAACCCTGTGGATATTTGTCACGGAAGTTCAGCGAAACTGAAAAAAGTTGGCCAATATGGGAAAAAGAGGCATTGGCCATATTAAAAGCCTTAGAATGCTGGCGACACTTCCTCGAAGGAAGCGGAATCCCATTCGAAATTTGGTCTGACCATAAGAATCTCCAGTATTTAAAGTCTCCTAGAAAATTGTCCCCCAAACAAATCAGATGGGCGCAATACTTCAGCAGATTCGATTTCCAATTAAAGTTTTTTCAAGGGAAACAGAATGTCTTGGCAGATGCTCTTTCACGCATGCCTCAACACGAAGGCCTAACCACAGCAAAGGAGGGGACAATATTCTCTGACAAACAATGGGGCTTAGCTGTCAGGACAAGAGCACAAACCCAAAAGGAGGACACGGCTTTTGTCGAACTCGGCGGGGAAGATAACTGGGGAAATGAACTAAAACAGTCTTATAAAGGAGATCAATGGATCGCGTCCAACGCAGAAAAGGGGGACCAGAAGGGGGGATTTTGGTTTGTAAACAAGAAACTGTATATCCCAGCAATATTAAGGATTAAGATTCTGCATCGTTTTCACAACAACCAGAGCGCTGGTCATACAGGAATTACCAAAACAACAAAGGCAATAGCAAAACATTGTTGGTGGCCAGGAATGAGGAAGGACATAAAGAATCATGTTGTCCAATGTGATGATTGTGCCAGAAATAAATCGGGAGGAGGGAAGCCTATGGGATTGTTACAGACAGTAGCGGAACCTACCAGGCCTTGGGAATGTGTAGCTATGGACTTTGTGGGAGAACTGCCAGTCAGCAAAGGACATCGTTATATTTGGACAGTATTAGACCTGTTTTCTAAACAGGCCCACTTTATAGCACTGACGAAGCTACCATCGGCTGAGAAACTAGCTGAATTGTACATAAACCATATTTACAAATTACATGGATGTCCAAGTAGAGTAGTCAGTGACAGAGGAGTACAATTCACAGCAAAATTTTGGGAAAAATTCTTGGAAATGCTAGGAGCAGAAAGGAGTTTAAGTTCTGCTTTTCACCCCATGACAAACGGGGCGGTAGAACGTACTCAGCAAACGCTTGGGCAGTTCCTTCGAATGTACTCTAACATGAGACAAAATGACTGGTCTAGGTGGTTGGCGTTTGCGGAACTAGCCTTTAATTCAACTATACATTCAGCAACAAATAAAACTCCCTTTGAAGTAGTTTACGGGTATGAAATACAACCTTTACCCCAATTGCCGAGGTGGACAGAAAATGAAGGAACAGAGGCAGGGAAATGGAAAACGCAAATGATGGAATGTTGGAATCAAGTGACTGCTTCGTTAAAAGAAGCACACAAAAAGTATAAAACGTTCGCAGACAGAAAGAGGGTGGAAGGCGATAAATTAGATAAAGGAGATCTAGTGTGGTTAAGTACCCAAAACATCAAATTGGGGTTACCTTCAAGAAAACTGGGCCCCAAATATATTGGACCATTCAGAATACAGGGTGTTATCAATGAAGTGACTTTCCAATTGGCATTGCCAAAAAGTTTAGGGAAAATACACCCAGTCTTCCATCGCAGCTTGCTGAAAAAATATATGGGGACTTTAGACAAAATGGACCCATAGAGTTATTGTTTGATTTGTTTCAGGACTATGGTGAAAGAAGAACCGAAGAGGAGGACGAAGTAAACGGGGGCGCCATGTCATGCAGCCAGATCCCAGGGCTGAATTTCCAAGCCCTGAATCTGACTTCATAACATAAACATGCGAGCACCTGGCGGGAGAAGATAAAATGAGTCTGGGAACTCAGGGGTGAAAGTATAAACAATTATAATTGCTGTAGTGTGGGGGGGATAGAAACCTTGGTGGAAATGTGATCCAGAAGGTGGGGTTTGATGATGATATTTGCGTATGATATTACGTTGCATCAGAAGTGATAAAATTAGATGTATGTAAACATTAGGTCATTCTCGACTTTTCCAAAGTCATGTATTCTTCAATAAAGATTGTGTTTGAGAGCAGCTGTCTTTGATCTGCGTTCAGACTGGTCCTTTGAAGTAAGCCTGACACACAGGCCTTCAAAGAGTTTTTGCTCTCTGCCTGAATGAACCAGTGTTGGCAAGGGAAGGTGTTCCACAATGGGGGCACTACAGTGATAAGAGGCCCCTCCCCATGATCTCTCAAAGTATACTGCTGCCACTGGTTGGTCATAGAAAAATAGCTGCCCAGAATATCTAAATCCACTAGCAAGGAAATATGGGAAGAACCGGGGTCCCTGGCCACTTAAGGCTGGGAATGCCATCACATCTTGAATCCAGACCAGAGTGTATTGAGAGCCAGTGTACTTTCACCAAGAACAGGAATATACAGATTCTGTGCTACATTCCAGTCAGCAATCTAGGCATTACACTTATTTGCAGCTTTCAAGTCCCCTTCAAAGGGAGTTCCACACAGAGTACATAACAATAATTGTATCAAAAGTTAAAACTGAATATATTAAAGTTTACCTAATGAGAATAGGTAAAGGTAAATATTTCCCCTTGACATTAAGTCTAGTCCTGTCCAACTCTGGGAGATGGTGTTCATCTCCATTTCTAAGCTGAAGAGCCAGAATTGTTCACATACGCCTCCAAGATCATGTGGCTGGCATGAACAAGGCGGTATCTACCGATGTACTAACATTTGCATGTTTTCAAACTGATAGGTTGGCAGAAGACTAATGAGGATATTTAACTGATTTTAAATTTAGTGGTTTGTTTTCTAAATTAAATAGGCAATAAAATTATGTTTTGCTTTCTTGCATAGTATGAATGAAACATGCAATGTGTTCACAGACCAACACTCTGTAAGGAAACAAATGTGTGCATACATACATATGCGTAAAAGAGAAACTTAATCAGACAGATCAGTTTAAATCATTTCAGATTGTGCTGGTCCTCTCTCGAACCAAGTTAGACAATCTGATTTGATATGGATGATCATATGTGTGAATCTGATCAGTTTGAATTCATCCAATTTGCTTCCTTATTTGGTATTCGGCTGAATTTGTACAATTTTATCCTTTGATCAGCAAATATATAAATACTAAACCCTTCCCACAAGCCTGGTTAATTCAAAACACAGTTATGCAATGGTAATTTAAGTCTACAATTTTCTGGTAGGTTATAAAAACAGCAACTAATTCAGCAAAAGTTGTGACTTTGCAGAATTTAATGTAGTGAAGGCTGACACAGGACAATTCGAGACTCTTCATCTCTGATACCTATTGTAATAGCTGTTATAATGAAAGTTGGCTATTGCAGTGATGATTTTTAAATCAACAGAGGGATTATAACTCTCCTGAAAAGTTTAAACTGCTAAGGGCCTACTAAAGAAAAGTAAACATACAAAGCAATGATGTCATAATAATCTGCTTTATTTTATGATTAGAAATAAGACATCGCTGAAAATGTTTTAACTAGCAATATGATTTAAGAGGGAATTGTCATGCAACTAAATGTTTAAAATGTACAGTTCTAAGAAAATCTAGAAACCTCTCAACCTGCACCCAATTCAGATCTGAAACACATAAACCCTATTCAGTGAATTGACACTGTTTGTCTAAATAGCTGATTCTAGAAAACAGTCACCTTTTCAGCTGCATTCTAGTGTCATCTCGTATCAAGGCGTGGTTACATTCAAGCAGATGTCAGCATTTCTGTGAGTGCATCTATACATGGTTACTGTGTTAATGCTTATACCAAATGGATCTCTCAGTATATAAGAGAGAAATACTCTTATAAGAGAGAAATAACATGGCTCTTTTCTGCTCTTCCTGCAGTCATCCCCCATCTTTTGAGGAAACACAAAAATACTGTATGTTGAGATGGCCTTGTTATATGCCTTCAAATGATTTCTGACTTATAACTGTAACGGGCCTTTTTGGCAAAATTTATTCAGAAGAGTTTGACATTGCCTTTCTCTGAGGGTTGATAGTATGGCTTGATCAAGTCTGGTTTCCATGGCTAAATGGGAATTGGAATCCTAGTCTCTAGAGTCCCAGTCCAGCACCTAAACCACCACACCACACTGCCTCTCAACAGATAACCTCGTGATTTATTAAGATATATTAGCTTTTCTTTCAACTGCTAGTTATACACAGTATTAATGTATTTTTTTATTCAAACACTCATGGGTTGCACATGAAATAATTTGATAGTAACCAATAAAACTGGTAACTTTTTTTGCCTGGAATGAAAAGGAAACGGGACTACAACAAAACTAGAATGGTTATTCTCCAGTCCAATGAGGCTCCTGCAAACACACCTTAATTTTTTTTAAATAAATAAATGTCTGCTAAGTGTAACTATGTACAGGAATGTACACTGTAATAGATAAAGCAGCAGAAAGATACTAATCCTTCTCCATCCAGAAATGATAGTTTACCCCAAATTCATCCTGAAGGTTTGGAATTGAAGTTCCAACCATGGAACTTCTCCCAGCACAGAATGGGCATCATTTTTGCCTAGTGTTTCTCTCTGCTAAGAATATGAATCCAGATGTAGTGCAGATAATACTAATCACACACAAGAACATTAGTAATTAATAATAATTAATAATTAGATCAAGCTTCCCATGTCTAACTTTTGTTCGAGTTAGTATTAAAAATAAATAGCTCTTACTCAAATTTTTTGCTCTTAACTATGTCACATACATATTTGTTAATTCTCATGTGCATCTGTACAACCTGATCATGCTTGTTTCATTCCTCTACAAAGGCAGTATAATGAATTATCTTAGAGATAATTTTTCACTGTCATATAAAATTCAGATTATCTGCTTTGAACTGGATTATATGGCAGTGTAGAAGAAGCTGAAGACACTCTCTGAATCCTAGTTATCTGCGAGATACTGCATAGCTGTCCCTACAAAGTGAGTTTTCATATGATGACTTGTTCCCAACAAATGCTGTATATATTTACATAAAGTTGTCATATAAGAAATCATGGATTATTGCAGTATATATCAAGGCATTACCATTACTAATTGTAACAAATGTTCTCCTGAGACCAGTCATATCTGTTCTGTAATGCTGATCTGCCAATTGGATGAAGCTGCAAATGGATTTAAGAGAATCACCACTCCCAAGAAAAGCTAGTACTTGGCTGGATATCTTATGAGTCACAGTGAACCATGATTGTCCATTTTATGCATAGATGGAAAATAGTAAACCATTTTAATGCCACTTTCACCTAAACTGGCACTTTAGTGTCTCAACAGTAAAATAAAAACTAGTTTTAAATAAGTCTCTACAGAATAGTTATCATCTGATAAACTGCAAGATTAAAAACAACTGCGGTACTCTAGTTTGAATCAACTTTCTTTTAAAATATCAATCTTTCTGGGGTTTAAAATGTTGTAAAAGGTTTTTGGCTACATAACATATGTTTGTCATATGATTAAAGATTTTACTTATGTAAACAAGTGGTTTTTAAAATTAAATTTCATGCTACTTGAAAGTGCATATACATGAGAAGCTCCTGATCAAATGTAAAACAGGATAGATTGGGAGGCTATAATGAGTATGTACTCATTAGGTATCCGTGGTTTCAATAAAATAAAGACATATATCACATAATTGGCTATGTGTTTCCCCTCCCTATTCAAATAACACAAAAAGTGCAACCAGATGCCTTTAACAGACAATGGTTTAAAAGTTTCCAGGGAAGTTAGTTTTAACACTTATTCTACCTCTCTTGCCAATATTTAGAAAACAGATGTTCTTAACCAAATCCTGCCGTTATATTACCTTTGATTCTCTATTATCAAAACCCAGAGGGGTTTAAGCATTAGCAGAATCAATCAAACATTAAATCAAATGCATACAACATGTTAGTGCTACATACTTCTTCGCATTTCTTATCAACGTTACTCTGAATTGCAAACAAGGCTCTAATTTTATATGGTTTTAAACCAGTTTTCACCTGCTAAATTGTTTACTACGATTTGACTTTGCTTACATGATAACTTACATGGATTTTATTTCTATGAGATTTTTTTCTTTTATTCTAATTGTGTCAGCGTGTGGCTTTAGTTCAGAAGTTTGTATGTGTATAGGAAGGGAATGTGGGGAATAATTTGGAGGGAGGCAAGCAGCAGCCAGGAAATGGGTTGGATAGCCTCCTAACTATTCCTTTATTCTCCGAAGATACCAGGAATGGGTGGGAACTATGGCTCTAATATGCACATTTCCACTAACACATAGAATCAGCTCTTAAACTTGAATTAGGTATCATCTCACTGCCCTGGAGAACACTACATCATGCTTAACTGAGAAGAGAGCAGTCTTGTGTATTTGTTTAGAATCGCTGTTTCCAATTTGTTTCATTCGTAAGGCCCCTTTTTCATTTTTGAGCGCCTCTCTCAAAAATGGGTGCCTTTCCAAATGAGTTTTTTGTTCCTGGTCCAAAAGAACATTTTTGGACCATTAAGGCCAGAGGGGTGGAAATCGCCACATATGGAGGGTACATATACCACTCTTAGCCCACCAAATTTTATAACGTTTGGGTTGTTCCTCGATTTTTATGGATTTTTTCCCGTTCTATAAATAAAATCTCCTTTAAAACACCCCCCCCCCCCCCCCCGCTGGCCCCACCCTCTAACTTCTCCAGGAGTAGCAGCAGCAGGAGGGAGGCAGGCTAGGCACAATTCCTTTCTGCCAAATGATGCTTTAAACACACACCACACACACAGCCCAGTGCCCAGGTCTACTCACTTCTTCTTGAACTGGTGGCAATGGGGGGGGAATTCCACTCCCCTTCCCACCATTTTTGGCAATGGCATGGTTTGTCTTGGAGCTGCTGTACTTGGTCCTTGCTTACTATTGCTGCCGCTGCCTTCGTCTCCTTCTCCTTCTGTCTCATGCAAGGAAAGATCCTCCAGCTTACTCCTCTTTCTCCTTCGCGCCTCTTGCCCTCTCCTCCTCCCTCCTACTACTGGCATCAAGGCAAGCAAGAAACTGGAAATATATGCTATTTGCACAAGAAACAGCAGAAAAAATATGTTGCTTTTCTTACAGACAACATATATACAAGGTTATAGTAACAGAAAGTTATAAAATCCCATGTATCAATATAAAAATACATCTTTATAATTAGAAAAATGTATACATCATGTACACATGCTGGATTTTTTCATGACTGCTTTATAGATTTCTAGCAAGAATGAAATAATGTAAATGGAAATAAATTGTTTTTTCATATTTTGACATCTTGGCCGTTAAATATTGAGCACTGCCTTTTATACTGTAATCAGAACAACTCTCAATTTCAATTAAATTATTGACATGTTTAATTTTAAAAGTGATTTTCATTCCTGAGGTAACGGATTTGACCCATTACACTGATTTAAGATACTTAAGTAAATCAGTAAATTGCCATGACTAAATCTTCCAACCTTGTGGTTGAAATCACAGCAATTATGGTTTTCCCAGCCTTTTAAGAGCAAAATTGTTTACTGAAAGCATATGGCAGAAAGTTCATTAAAAAGCCTATTTATTTTAAAAGAAGTGCAACATTTCCTAACACGAAAGAGCAGTTGAATAATAAAAAAAATGAGTTGGGAGGCTGTTCATTTAATAATTAAAAATTAAAAGTATTTCCTGCCCCACTGAGTTGCAGTATGGTAATTAAGATGGTATTTCTACCCCTTTTAGTGACCTTTTATAGATAAGCAACCCAGATTTCAAACCAATGTACAATTATTTATTGGAAATAAACCCTATAGGGTGACAGTGGGACCTCTGAGAAAACATGTAAAGGATGTAACACTCTTTCACTATCACCCAAATAAAGAGAAATTAGCCACAAATATAAATGAAAAAGCAGACTGGTTGAAGTCACCTGTAATATTGGAACAGTTTGCTCATAGCCACTTAACCAATAGAAAGAAAATAATCATCATAGGAAGACCAGAAGCTTTAATGATGGATTTTTGCAAAGAGGAAAGCAAGTGCATAATACGACGGGGCTCAATGTTATAAACAGGACAGGACGATTGCACTGAGACCACACAGTCTTGTCTAAGAATCTAGCTACAAAACTCAGTATCTGGGATATGTTTTCAGAAGACACAAGGCTCTCAAGTGCCTACAGAACAGTTAGGGGCTTCTCTTTCAACTTCCCTGGTATGGGAGGATAGAGAGGCTTAAATGATAAAGTGAACCCACAGCCCTTGTGAATGTAGCTGAGTGCTCAGTGACTTGGACACCTCATCTGGCCAGTCCACATAGTTGTATTTATATCTCCTGGCAGTTTCAAGTACTACCTTTCAAGGGGTTAGCACAATAAAATAAAACCATTACTCACTGAATACTTAAAGGGGATGCTGGAGGGAAGACCTATGAAAACAAGTAAGGAAAAATAGTGCAGTATCTGTTATGTGGGCGAAACGCCAGGAGAGAATGCTTCTGGAACATGGCCATACAGCCCAAAAAGCTCACAGTGACCCAATGCAGCTTCAGTTTTTACCTTATACAAATGATACGGGAAGTTGTAACACCGCACTGGATGTTCCCTGTCTACTTAAGAAGTTGTAACACTGCACTGGATGTTCCCTGTCTACTTAAGAATTTGAAGCAAAAATTATGCCATAAGCAACTGGTATCTAAATGCACAATACAATATTTCAATTTTGAGTTGGATAACTCGGTTGGAATAACTCAGTTGCTATTGTTCCAGCAAATTATTCTGAACCCTCATCCTTATAAAATCTGAAATTACACTTAAGGAATAAGAGAAAAACAAATGCCTACAAATACATCATCAAAAACATCATCTACAGCCAAATACATTATTGCCTGTTTCAATTATGCATAATATTCTATTATTCTATGTGGTCAGTAAATGCATCTTAATTATATTATGTTTCCAGCTGACTGAAGATGCCTTGGTTCTGGCAACTTCCCTCAGAACCATAAATTCAAGGCAAGTACCTCAAATGGGGACAATGGACTATGTGTGGGTGAAGCCAGTAAGCACAGATTTGGCCGAAGCAAGCTAAATAAATTAACGCCAAGCATTCAACTTGCAAAGAGAAAGGGGTAAGTGAGGCAGGATTCTTCATAAAAAGAATGAGACCACAGATGTTACTTTTTTGAAGGATTCAGGTGGAAAAAACCTCTAGAGTTTAATACACACTACATACATGTCTCTAAAGCAGAAATTTTATAGGATTTGCTTAAAATTAAAGAACATTGTTATTTTTCCCTAAGGCTGGCAAAACACATGAAAAGAACTGCACAATTTAGTGTGCATAAAAGATTTTTTTTGTGGGGGCAAGGGATTCAGGATGCTCTCTTCTGTTAACTTACATTCTGGCTCATTTTTAAAAATAAAAAGCTATTATTTTTTGCAAAAGCATTCAATCAAAATGTATTTGTTTCTTTTAAAATATATTATTTCATTAAAAACCAAAGCAGTATAAAATACAAGGCCTTAGCACCATTTCATTCAGACACGACTTCACAAAATGTTAGAAACCTTAGAATTTGTGGCTGCCAGTTTCTCTTTTCAAAATAGTGGAGTCTTTACTCATGTCAAAGTGGACTTCACAGAAGTTCAAAATATCCCCAAAGTACAACCTGAGATCAATAGTAATTTCCAAATCCTGGAGTTTGTCCACATGAGATGGCAAGATAATGAAGACAAGTTGTATCCATGTATGTACTTGAACAGAGAAAATTCTTTACAGTTGCACTAAAGTACAACAAAACTGTGGGAATAGATCTTTGCTTCTCATTTCCAGCTCCAGGCTTAGCAGGAAGGCTATGTAAAGCAGAGCTTCCATTTTTCACTAGAAGATTAGATCAGAGAGACTGTTTCTGAGCACCCTTATTACTTCTGAATATATTTAACTCAAATGTGTTCCTTCTAAGAATGAAAGATAAAATATTTTAAAATATCGAACTGTAAAACATCTTGCAGTATCACCAAAGGGATATTGAAGCACTAATGATGTCCCAATTCATTTAGCCAACTTCACATAAGCTTAAAAGATAAATGATCAATTGGATAAGGATCTTAAGCATAAAGTCCCAATATCCAAAACTCTCATCATTTTAAAGTTTATCATCAAACTTTTATTTTTATGTACAGATTACAAGGTATAAACATCCAACATTTCATAAGGATTCTCCAGTGACCTGTATTGCAACACAATGAGAGCTTACAGCCCTGGACTGAATCACTGTATTTCCATTATCAACTGCTTCTTGGCTGCTCTGAAACCTACTGTCAAGACAGTCTGGCGTGACATATATGTCCACTCTCCACACCCACTGGTGAAAGCTCTTCTGTGCAACACTCTGACCACTGCAAAGGAAACATCCGCCCAGAACTTGCCTTTGTCAACATTCCCATGGCTGCATTCCATCAAGTAACCATAGCAAAGCCTTGATATCTTCGCAGTGTCCAGACTTTTTTAAAGAGTTCAAATTCAGTTAAAAAACAATGGGAACGCAAGTTCAAGTATGACCTCTAAAATAAATTACAGAAATCATTACCTTCCGGTTGTATACAAACTAAAAAAGGCTTTACAAAAACAGTACAGCGCAAGGGGGAAGGGATAAAAAGAACGTCTGCACAAAAGGTAGGTAATAAAAGTTTCATTACAGCAATTTTATGAACAAATCCTAAGATATGTCTTAGGATTGCCGTAAGAAAGAAACAACTTGAAGGCACACATCAGTTATGATAGCATCACTCTAAAATTAAGATAGGCTGATTTTGACAGAACACACCACAGCAGAAAGTGCATTATCCTTCTCCAATTGTGATGCTAGCTGGGACTGATAGGGTTATAACACAACACACTGGAGGCTATGAAACTGAAGAAATTGCAGTAGGTACACCCTTCAAAGACACATGGTAAATCCACATTTGAAATCCATTAGTAATAGATGTCTGGAAAGAGCTGTTTTCTGAAAACTTAAATGCTGATGGTACAATGAATAAATACCACTCATAGATCTTAAATTCAAATTATATATTACAGTTTAATTGCTGAGGGCTTTCACGGCCAGAATCCCTGAGGTGTGTGGCTTCCGGGCTGTACAGCCGTGTTTTACCAGCATTTTCTCCTGACGTTTCGCCTGCATCTGTGGCTGGCATCTTCAGAGGATCTGAAGATGCCAGTCACAGATGCAGGTGAAACGTCAGGAGAAAATGCTGGTTGAACACAGCCATACAGCCCAGAAACCACAGAACACCCCATTATTACAGTTTAGTTTCTATACAAGGTATTTCCTCTGACTGGATATTTGATATGACATAGAAATCATACCTTAGGTTAAACAATATGTACTGCAATTAGAAGCTGTATACTTATAGGAAAGACACCGTTCAGTAGTCTCAAAATTATATTGATTTTCTTGAATTAAATAGTATACATCAAACCTATCAAACTGGAAAATGAAAAGCAGTTGCTTTGTAGTTCTAATAAAGGAGTCCTACACAAAGAAGATGTGATGACAGTTTGCTAAACTTGATTGTGGTTTTTGCTATCATTGATAGGAGTGCGGAAAAATGAGGCTGGGGTAGAGATATTAAGCACTTCCCTTGGGCCATTTCCCAATCAAAATCTCTCCTTGGTCATTGTTTGTTGAGGGAAGGGATATTGGCAATGTGAAAACATTAGAAAATTCAATCATGCATATCATATAATTAGGTCCCAAACTATGTCCAGCAATTTAATGATTTTCTGTCGGTTTTCATAGATGGTGCTCTTTGGTGGGAGAACATGTCTCCAATATATTTGTAAAACAAGTCATACAGTAGCTATTCCAGGATAACCAACTCTGGAAGGGAAATTTCAGCTTCCAGTTCAGAAAATGACTACTGTACAAAATAAGCACAATACAGCATAACAACTTCAATTAAGTAAAACAACAACTGACCGGAAAAAAAGTGACAGATCTCTCAATAACTGAAATTGAGTTTCCTTGCTTATTTGCACAAAGCACCATTCTTCCTACTCTTCTTATTTCTATATGAAAGCAAAAAACATGCCTGTTATTTAGCCGTGAGAAGGGACTGGGGATTGGATGAGTAAATTATGCACACAGAAATAACCAAAGCATCAAGCTACATTGTAATCATGTCGTAGCTTTGCCCTCAGTTGACTCTTCCCTATAATCCTCTTATGACTCTCACTTATTCTGCCATGGTGAACTTTGTTTACATAGCCTTGCATCAGGAAAGATGTGGTTCAGTATATTTTGTTCATTTGTTTGTTTCAAAGCAAAAATAGGTACTGAACTTTAAATAAATGAAATATTAAAATCACCAGTCAGCACTGCTGTCATCCCTTTGTGATGACAGGTCCATAGGGACCTACATCCTTCCCCATATTGCTATATATAATTTTTCTACCTTCCTTTGTTTTTACCCTGACATTTAGAATTTTGCCATAGATATCAATGTGAAATTATGGAATTATTTTCCACTTCCATTTATTTTTGATGGTAAAATCAATCCATAGGGCTTATGGCTAATCTATATATATATAAATGAGTGATGGTATCACGGCGACATAGCATTACTACATAGCATTACTGCCTATTGAACTACTTTTTCTGTCAAATTTGTTGTATAACATGATGTTTTGGTGCTTAATTTGTAAAATCATAACCTAATTTGATGTTTAATAGGCTTTTCCTTAATGCCTCCTTATTATCCAACATATTCGCTTATCCAACATTCTGCCGGCCCGTTTATGTTGGATAAGTGAGACTCTACTGTACTGTATTTACAAATTTACCACTAAAATATCACAATGAATTTAAAACACTGACTACAAAAACATTGATTACGAAAAGGCAAACTGTGTTGGATAATCTAGAACATTGTATAAGCGAATGTTGGATAAGTGAGATTCTACTTTAATATGAAATAAGGAAATTGGAAATTCCACAAAGGAAAAAATCAGGGCCAGCTAACACCTCCCAAGAAAGGATTCTTCCAGAAAGGAAGCTGAGAAGGGAGTGAAGCACTGTGTATTACCAAAGTCATTATTATTACTATCATTACTATTATTATTTATTATGACACAGCAAACAAGATAGATATGCTGGATTTCGTATCACAAAATCACAAGTCGAACACTTCCCAAGTGTCTAGGACTATGAGATGTATTCCCCCCCGCAGGTGCCACCTTGACGTGGTGGGAGGGCTTAACCACTCCAATGATGACTGAGGGCTGTGCTGGCAGTAGTGTAACTACCGGCAGGTCCAACCAAGCCAGAGAGGCTTCAGCTGAGGAGTGGAACCAAGTGCACCTAACCCATTAGCATTATGGAGAATCAAACCAAAACGAAGTCTATACTGGCTCGGTCGTCGCCCAGGATAAAAAGGACCGCGGTGGATGCTGCTGATTCTGGACATCTATCGACAAGTGAGCTAAGGAATCAAAATCAAAATACAAATGAACAGTCACAGAAGCGGCAAAAATATACAATGCCGCACTATCATTATTATTGTTGTTGTTGCTGTTGTTGTTGTTGTATTGCGGTCAACCGTGAAAATGAATACAATCCGTCTCCAAGTATTCAAAAACACTAAAATCAGAATATATAAAAATTTATGTGGTATAATAAAACAGAACAATACAATCTCTAAAATCAGAACACTAAATAAAGAACAACACTCTGAAAACGGGAATTCCACACAGGAAACAATAAGGGCCAGCTAACATCTCCCAACAAAGTATTCTCATCATCAAAGTCTGGCAAATCGTCTGTTTTCTCAGGGCCACAGACAGTAGAAGCACATGAAATATCGCAAAGAACACCACTCTGAAAACAAGGGAATTCCAGACAGGAAACAATCAGGGCCAGCTAACACCTCCCAACAAAAAATTCACTCAGGGAAGAAACAGCCAGGCTTTAAAGCTGCAAGGCCATTACATCCTAATCATTTTCCCTAATTACAGCATTCATACTTGCCTTCAACAGACAAAAAAAAAACCCAATCAGAAATATTGTATATTCACAACCTTTAGGAAATAATATCCCCTGATGGCGCTGCGTATTAAAGCACTGAGCTGCTGAACTTCTGGACCGAAAGGCCGCAGGTTTGAATTGGGGGAGCGGAGAGAGCCCCCACTGTTAGCCCCGGCTTCTGCCAACCCAGAAGTTCAAAAACATGCAAATGTGAGTGCATCAGTAAGTACTGCTCCGGCGGGAAGGTAACAGCGCTCCATGCAGTCATGCCAGCCACATGACCTTGGAGGAGACTATGGACAACGCCGGCTCTTCGGCTTAGAAATGAAGATGAGCCCCAACCCCCAGAGTCAGACACGACTGGACTTAACGCCAGGGGAAAACGTTTACCCTTTACCTTAACTACCACCAATTCCTCAATATGTTATTTCCCATACCACCATACTTTGCCACAGCAACGCGTGGCCGGGCACAGCTAGTAAGAAATAAACATGGTGTGCCATATATTAAATTCATGCAGCAAGGCACAAAGTTAGACATGTTTAAACCCCAATTCGTTCCATGAAATTACAAAAGTTTTACTATGGCCTATGGTTAAAGAGGAGCCTCTGGTGGCTCAGTGTATTAAAGCGCTGAGTTACTGAACTTGCAGACCGAAAGGTCCCAGGTTCAAACCCGGGGAGTGGAGTGAGCGCCCGCTGTTAGCTCCAGCTTCTGCCAACCTAGCAGTTCGAAAACATGCAAATGTGAGTAGATCAATAGATACCGCTCTGGCAGGAAGGTAACAGCGTTCCATATAGTCATGCCGGCCACATGACCTTGGAGGTGTCTACGGACAATGCCGGCTCTTCAGCTTAGAAATGGAGATGAGCACCAATCCCCAGAGTCGGACACGACTGGACTTAATGTCAGGGGAAACCTTTACCTTTACCTATGGTTAAAGAAAAATAATAGCTAACCTATTTATGGATTCAATCTTACTAGATCAGTGAGATCTTGTGAGGGAATCAGAATAACAGACAATGAAATGTCTTAGTTATACTTTTAAAAGATGCTATGCCTTTGGCAATTAACAAAACAACAGCAGTGAGGCAACTACCAAAGACACAGAAGCATGAAAATTGAATTCAAGACAATGTCACATAAATGAACACATGACGTATTTTTATTTTATATCTGCCATTCAACTATTTTACTGGGATGACAAAAAAGACAAGATTCAAGAAAAGAGTAGATTTACTATAGCACAAAATCAACAAAGCCTACAGTACAACTCACTACAATATCATTAAATAACCAAAGTTCAAGGAGATAGAGCTAGCAGTAGTTTTCAGATAGACCAAATCGAACCCTTGTATGACAGAACTCTTAATACACAAGGTTGTAAGTTATTAGTGATGAACACAAGTCCTTGGTAAATTTCACAATAATATTAGGTGAGCGAAGGCGAATGGGATCAACTTTGTATTTCTGGAAGACATGAACCCCAAATAAGTGAGGGGAATGATAAATCACAGGGTTGATGTTAGAAAAAAAAATGACTACAAAAAGCACATATGTTGCTCATCATAGTACCCGGTTATTATGTCAGGAATATGTAAGTAATGGTTTCCATATAATGTACTGAATTGCCTTGCTATATATACTGCAATCTCTTATTAAGCAGCATGTGATGGTAGAGAAAATATTCCTTATTCAGTGAGGAAACCAGTTTAACAACTCTTAGATAAATAAATGCTTCATTTATTGTAAGCAGGTTTTCCAGTCTATATAGAATAGAATTTCTTGAACAACCACCTGCTCTTTTCAACTTACAGGAGAATTGTTCTCTATAAAGAGCAATATGACATAGATAATAGCTCTGTAGCTGAACTCTTAACACAAACAGAATTTCACATGACCTCTTCAACACACAGCACTATTTTTGTGGCCCTACACCCATTCAGTCTCCCTGGACTCTCCTTTTTCTAATGAAAAGGGGAAAAGAAAAAGAAGAGATTGAATTGCTTCTTCCAGAGTCTCTGGAGAAGCAATTAGCCATTTAAACAATGATCCCCTGCACTGTTTCTACACTAAAAAAATTAATATGTTTTTCAGAAACAGTAGTAGGCACCCATACTTTTCTTGTTTTGTTTTCCCACATTACCTCTGCTCTTGCCATTTATATAGCCCCTGGAACATCCAAGAGGCAGAAATGTGGTCCCTAGAGTAATCGCTGCTGCCTAACTTGCTTTACAGTTACTGTATGTATTCATGTATAGGTCTAGAAATCTTCACTGAAAACCTTCTCAATTTATCCATGGGTCAAAGTAAGTACTGTATTTTAACTCTTGTTAAAATGAAACATCCCTTTCTCTGAGTAAGGGGCAAAAGGCAAGAGCTAAGTCCACCTCAGAAGAACCTAAAAGAAGCAACAACTTCTTCTATTCTCATCCACAGATCACATCAAAATCTGTATTTTGATCCCAAAACCTGCCTTTGTCTTATACATGAAGCTGACTTATACACAAGTATATACATTACTTCAGATTTGAGTGAGCTAATTCAGTGTTCTATTCAGTCACATTTGTACCAAATATAGAAGCATTATCAAGATTCTTCTTGATGTGCCTCAAGTCCAATAGAAATATAGCCCAATGAAGGACTATACTGCTAAGAGGGAGAAAATCACTTCTTTAAGACATCACACTTCTTCACTTTGCTTCAATATCTCCTGAACTGTGACAGTTCTCATAAGCAATCATATTGTCTTACATTCTACTAGTACATATGGGGAAAACATTTTATGACGCCCAATTTTGCAGTCCTATGATTAAAAGGATATGTTATACATCCTATATCTTAAGCTATATCTGAACAAAACACAATAAAACATGTTTAAGCAATTTAAAATTATTTAAATTAAAAAAAACATTGAAAAATTCCGAATGCACACAGAACAAAGGTTAAACAATACATATAATACTGGTTTTAAGGGGATTGCAATTACATATAATGGCCTCTTTTTCATGAACACATAGTGTTTCCTTTCTTACTGCTAGAATATATTATCCACAACTCTCTTGTTTGAGTGAAGCAGTATCTCAGATGCTGGAGCAAAACAGGACAGTTATTTTCTGTACTTATCCTGTATTTCAGCAACTACAAAAGTACAAGAGGGGTGGAAGTGGGGGGAGTTAAGAGGCTCTCTTTTCATTCATCTAGTAGTCAGACTCTGAGACTCCACTGAAGACAAAAGGAGGTTTCCAACATCAAATTAACTGGTCAGCTTGTAATTAAAAATAACATGAAGAATAATCAAAGAAACCATTCTCCAAACTGTGATCACATAAATATAGTTATAATAACAGAAGGACAGTTACAATAACTTGGAACCACAGAGAAGCTATGTGGGCCTAACTTGTGGATATTTTTAGCTCACATTTTTTAAAAGGTGGAAAAGTGAGAGGTGACTATACTATTTTCATTTGTGGAGATGCTCAGCAAAGAGTTGAGGCAGTGTTCTGTTCAATGGTTACATATCTGGACAACTATTTTTATGAACATCTAGAGCAGTTAAATACCTGAAACATATTAAACTACTTGTGTGTTAGTTTAGACGTTCTGTGTTAATTCACCCTTTCTTCCTATATACACATAAAGGTAAAGGTTTCCCCTTTATATTAAGTCTAATCGAATCCAACTCTGGGGGTTACTTACTTGGCCATTCTATGTTTTATGATATGGTATGTTTTTAACTGATTATTTTACTTGATTGTTGTACTATTGTTTTTAGTTATTGATTAGTTATTAGTGTTGGGCTCTGCCCCATGTTAGCCGCCCCGAGTCCCTCCGGGGAGATGGTGGCGAGATAGAAAAATAAAGTATTATTAAAGTATTATCTCCATTTCTATGCCAAAGAGTAGCATTGTCCATAGACATCTCCTAAGTCATGTGGATGGCATGATGGCATGAAGCACAGTTACATTCATGCCGGAGCGGTACCTATTGATCTACTCACATATGCATGTTTCTGAACTGCTAGGTTGGCAGAAGCTGGGGGTAACTACGGGACCTCACCCTGCTCTACGGATTCAAACTGGTGACCTTCCGGTCAGCAAGTTATGCAGCTCAGCGGTTTAACCCGCCGCACCACCATAGCCCCACTCATACACACATACTTTATGCTACTTCACTACAGACAAAGAGGATCTGCATATGCTGTCACAGATTATGGGAGCATCTAACAGCTAGAGACTGATACTTAGCCTTACAAGTCCCCTATAGTGTGCAGTTGTAGGGTAACTAAGAGCTCTTGTGTATGTTGTGACTTAATATCTCTTGTTTAATGACCCTCTGGCATATTACAGCAATTCATCCCTGGGAACTGAAGAATAAATGCTGCCTAAATACATTCTGATCACATTTCTCTTACATATATCCCCTTCCTCCCATTCCTCATGGCTGGCACTCTAATACTTTCCCCCTAGTCTCCTTATCACAACACAGCTTACCCAGTGCCTAATTCCTCATTGCTCTGCATTTTGTTGTTGATGTTAAAGAACAGACTCCAGTAGCAATAGATATTTGAATGGGAGTAGACAAGAAAATAAAACAAAGCAAACTAAGCAGAGCCAAAGTAAAGGGAAAGCAAAGCAGAGGTGGACAGGTTAAGCTAGAGTTATTAGGAGATGCAGAAAAGTAGCAGCTGATTGAATTTGGCCTAACAAGAATGAAGGGAGCAGCCATTTCTTTCATTTGTAAACTATTATTTTCCTTCTTTTCCCGTCTTCATTACTTTCCTGTTATTGCCTCTCCTTTACTCTGCTTTCCCTTTTACTTCCCTCTCCACTCTTCCTCTTCATTTTTTTTTTCATTTTCTTCTTCCTCCTTTTTCTTCACAACTCCAGAGTTTCTCTACTTTCAGCAGGTAGAGAGAGTGGAGAAGAGAGATGTAAAAACTGGGCTGGACTTCTCCATCAGTTTTCAGACAAGCTGTACAGTAGCTGTTGATATGCTTTCTTTAAAATTAAATGTGCAGAAGTATAACAATTCACACGTCCACATTTAGCCATGTATATGTGGAACAGTTGTCTGAGTCTCACTGATTTCCTCTTTGGAAATGTGCGTTTTGTCATGCTTTAAGCCAAGTCATCAAATAATTGAGGTGGCACATGGACTCAGGCCTAGTTTCTACCTTGTACTTAGCTTGTGCAGCATTTTTTCAATGACTTAAGTTCAGCAGCCATTTCTTGTAGGCACCAGCAAGCTTTTTAAAATGTTTGAAATGTAAAACGTGGTTGGAGATCTGTCTTATTTATTCTTTCTGTTTGAGCAGCAGTTTAAGGTTAGTAGGAAGCATTAGAAATTCAGGTTCTAATCAATGCATGTTGACAATCCAGGATCCAAAATGCTGGGAACCAGAAGTGTTTTTAATTTCAGCTTTTGAGGGACTTTAATATACCTGTGTCTGCGTGTATATACATAATGTTATCTTGGAAATGTTTCATGTATATCTAGCATATAATATTTTTAATATTTTTGTACAATAAACAAAGTTTGTGAACACTCAACCATCAGCAATTGTGTCACTATCTCAAACAAACATGTTTTTGAATTTTGGAATTATTGATAATGAAAGTTAACCCGTACTGGGGATGGCTAACCTCCTCACACTTTCTCTCTATCAAATGCAGAAATTTAATTACACAAGGGGGAAATAGTGCAATGCTTTATATTTCATTATATACTCCAGAAATAAAGAGAATGGAGGAGAAAGTATTTTGTGGAGGTCATTTTAACATGTGAATTATATTTTCATAACAATCTAGCATCCTATTAAGTGCACTTGATTCAAGATGAATCATGCTTTCAGGTTTTGAGGGACTATAACTACAGTGTTTTGCATAATTTTATATAGCCTATATAAGCATGCTATTGTCTCTAATCTGAGTAATCTCCCTGTTTGATGCTACTTATCTGCCAAGCAAGTAATGGCTGGAATACTTTACTTAGGATTTTTTGGGGGTGTGCGGAATAAATGGATGCATACCCTTACATGTATCATTGGGAGCAGGAAAGATGTCACACCCCAATTCTATGCATGCTTCTGCAAATTTAATCTCAGTGTTCAGTGAGGCTCCATAAAGGACTTCACTCTTACAAAACTGAGACTATTTCCAGAACCATCTGATCTGGCCCATTTTATTCATCACTGAATTCCAAGTTGTCTTCACTTTAAGAGAAAGGATTTCTGTTTGTACATCTTCCAGAAGATAAACAATACAAGGTAAAAAGCTGGCCCTATCATGCTTTCTGACCTTTTCTAAATCAGGATTACATAAGTAGATTCCTTCAACACTGTGCTGAAATGTAGAGTGCCTCTTCATTTCATGCTGTTCCTCTTCTAATCTGCCTTGAGTCTTCAGCATCTCATGCCCAATGAGCATCCTCAGCCCATACTATGATGTTCTGGGGCTGGATACTTCCCTATTCAATGTTGTTGTTTTTTGACCGTCCTAGATGTTTCCAGTGAATGCTAAGAGCAAGCCTAACTTCCTTTACTGGAGGCATTTTAAAATACAGGTTGAGCATCTCTTATGCAGAAATTTGAAGTATTCCAAAATATGAAATTTTCGCTGCCAGCTGCCTGCTTCTGTCTTCCTTTTGCTTACGTCTCTGCCAACAGCACTATCTCCTCCTTACCAGTGAGAAAAATGACACCTCCAGCAAGACACAAAGGGTTTCCAGTGAGTGTAAACTCCAGCAACACCTCCATTTTTACAGGCCAGGAAAAACTTAGGTGGAAGAGAGGGCTCTCCTCTCACATCTCACATCGTCTTTTTCCACCTGCTCCCATTCACTGGTTTACGGCCCCGCCCCACCTCAGCATGTCGGCAAGTATTTGGCTGTGAGTGGAGCACAGCTATGACTGAGGGACCTGTGCAGACAGGCATGAGCACTATGAGCTGGAGGCGAAAGCACCTTGAGGCTTTGTGTTAATTATATGCAAATATGGATATTCCAAAATAAGGGAAAATCCGAAAGGCTTCCAGTCCCAAGCATTTTGCTTAAAAGATAACCAGTATCTGAACCAAGAAAGGACCTATTGACATGATTAGAAACCCAGGAATCCATTCTATGATCCTCTCTTTCTAGTCAATCCACTCTACTACCACCCAGATATTTCCCCCCATCTCTTGCATCACTCATCTTCGTGGACATTTTGGGGGATTTCCTCCCCTCAAGCTTTTTCCCTCTTTGGAAATTTCAAGTATGTGCAAAAACAGGGGTTAGCCAAACATTGCCAAAACCCTTGTGAGTGGATGGTGCTGTTTTGAGTGTAAGAAAAGCTCAATTGTAAATAGAAAGGAAAATCAACCATATATATGTTACATGCATCTCTAGTTATGAATGTAATAGACTAGCATCATGACACACACCAGGAGCCCCCAGTGGTGCAATTGGTTAAACCCTTGTGCAGGCAGGACTGCTGACCTGAAGGTTGGATTGCTGACCTGAAGGTTGCCAAGTTCGAATCTGAGGAGAGCGTGGATTAACTCCCTCTGTCAGCTCCAGCTCCCCATGCAGGGACATGAAGCATCCCAAATAGATGGTAAAACATCAAGACATCCAGGCATCCCCTAGGCAACGTCCTTGCAGACGGCCAATTCCCTCACACCAGAAGTGACTTGCAGTTTCTCAAGTTGTTCCTGACATGAAAAAAAAATCAGATGGCATCAACTCTTCTAAAGCGACTAGCATATGCAGAAAAATCTGGACTTGGATATTTTTAGCAAATAATTAACATTAGTACTTTTCTGTTTAATTCTATCAACCATGTACTATAAGGCTAATAAAATAAATTGGTGCTTCCACTCACAAATTTGTCTGTCTTTCACGTGACACATATAAAAAAATTATAGCAAAACATCAAGGAGAAATTTAAGTAGCCTAAGGGCAAATGTATATGATTATTAAAATATCAAAACCACCCGTAATAATTGCTACCACATCCCTGAAAGCATCTGATTCACTTATGCTGGGGGTGATATAAAGAAGAATTGGTTGAAGATAGTGTGTGTGTGTGTGTGTGTGTGTGTGTGTGTGTGTGTGTGTAGTGGGAGCCAAGACAGGAGACAAATGGAGAGGAGTCAATAAAAACTTTCCATTTACTTATTGTGAGGCCTAGAACTATATAAGCAACACTAAACACATTACAAGCCCCCAGTGACACAACGAATTAAACTGCTGAGCTGCTGAACTTGCTGACCAAAAAGTCAGTGGTTCGAATTCAAGGAGTGGGTGAGCACCCGCTGTTAGCCCCAGCTTCTGCCAACCTAGTAGTTCAAAAACATGCAAATGTGAGTATATCAATAGATACTGCTCTGGCAGGAAGGTAATGGCGCTCCACGCAGTCATGGCAGCCACATGACCTTGGAGGTGTCTACAGACAATGCCAGCTCTTTGGCTTAGAAATGGAGATGAGCACCAATCCCCGGAATTGGACACGATTAGACTTAATGCCAGGAGAAAACCTTTAGCTTTCCTAAACACATTATGGATATACAGGATTTGTTACAGATCATTTCAAATAACAATATTGAACATTTTATATTATATAAGATGTGATAGAAACTGGAATAAAAGCAACATGATGGAATTTACAAAAACTACAATGCACAAATTGCCAAACAAAAGGGAATACAGGCAGTCCCCAAGTTACAAACATCTGAAAAGGTGTCTCATCTCAACTGAAGCTTCATCACCAATCCTTGTTTCCACAAGTCATGTTTTTCAAAATCCAATTATCAAAGGAACAGAAAGTGAGGTGAAATCTTCCTAACAGGGGCACAAAGCGCAAAACAAACATCACAGGAGTGTTAACCCTTCCCTATGCTATCCAAAGCTCTATCTTTCTCTGCAGTGTGAAGGGGTCTCGTGTGAATGTAAGGATAAACCTCAGAGTCTATGTGAAATAAGCAGTAAATCAAATATTTTTAAAATATAAATGAAAAGTTTTCATGAGATACGTTGTATCCCCACACATTTTGTTATTACAATTCATGTTTTGTCTGTATATTTTATAAGAAGTTGGTTTAATCTCTAGTTTGCTAGTAAAACTGAGTGTGTCGCAAAATGATGCATGTCTATAAAGTGTGTCACCAACTTGAAGTGTTTGGAAAGCTTTATTCTAGGGAATACCCATGTCAAATAATGAAGCACCATTTGCATTGTTTGTTAGTTCATATATTATAGTTGCTATATGGTTTTTTTCTGTGAATGGAGGTGAATTGCTATAACTTTCATTTTGAAACCTGGAACTGAAATTAATTTAATTGCCATTGTTACCACTTGATTTATGCAAGATACTCAAAACTGTGACAGTACCAAATGATTTTATTGTAGTACAAAAAGTAAACAACAAAATGTAGAAAAATCTGGTCTGAATACTTTTGCAAGTCACTGTATACCAGAACTGCAAGGGTTTTACCCCTGGCATCATACAAAGACATACTGATGCAAGTATTCAAAGAATGGAATACTAGAAATGACAAAGAACATTGTTAATCTCTGAGAAATATTATCTGGAGGCAAAGATATTTTCTCCTATTACAAATTTGGGGGCAAAATTTTATTCAAGTTAATTATAAAATTTGTCCTAGATCAGGGAAAAGTATAAAATCATCATGTAGCTCCTTTATACAAATCACAAAACTCATAACTCACCCATCAAGGCCAATAATCTTTGACTGAGTCTCTCAGTCAAAAACGGCATAAGGACCAACTATCTAGTCCATTTAACTAGAGATTGAACAAGGGATTCTTGAAGTGCCCTGCATGTCTTTTACTACAGAGCCACAGTCCTGACAAACAATTTCCTGAGAGACATTAAACCCAACTTTAAATAGAAATGTTAGTCTTTAAAATGCAAAAATACTCTTATCATTACATCAAGAATATCCAGCCAGTAGGTAGTTTAGGTTTAATTCTGACAACCCCCATTGCACATTAAAATAAAACTAAACAATACCAGATATTTACACAAATCTTTCAGAAGGATAAGGACTATTACCACAAATGTGTATCAGACTTTATCATGAATTTTACTGATTTGAGGAATGTATATGACATAATATTGTTGGACTGCAGCTTCCAGTAGTTAACACTGCAAATGGGGAAGAATGTTGGGAACTGCAGTTAAAACACTTCTGGTTGCCTGTGCAATTCCAACTCCTGGTTTAGAGAATATATGTCATTCTGTAATAAGTTCCAAACACAAATATTTAGAAATTTTATAAAGAGAGTTAGATAGATACATTTGTTTACACGCAAATCTTGAAGGCTGCAAGTAGGTCAACAAAAAAGATTCAAATCTGCAAGCTCTCAAAATGTGAAGTTTAAAAAGGGACACAAAAATCTGAAATCTTCTTTCAAGAAGCCAAGGTTGTCTTTGACAACCTCATAAAAGTTCCACTAACTTTTACAGATTAATTTAAAATAGATTAAACAATCCAGTCTGGCAATTGTACTAGTAAAAAAATTAAAATACCACCGTTTTTACTAGTCCACTTTTCCTTGTATCTTTTTGGGCAATAAGCTAAATCAACATACTGCTAATATAACATTCCTTCTCTGGTTTTAATGTAATAGGTACAGTATTAATCAAAACAAAATTAATTTAGAAATAAGCTACCTCTAACAATACTTCCAAACGGTTACCCATTCTCATTTTTAAGGAAGACTTACAGGTTCCTACCAGACACATGATACAGTGTGCTTTTTAAAAAAAAAAAAAAAACCCTCACATTCCTCTGTGTAATTACCATATACAGTAGAGTCTCACTTATCCAAGCCTCGCTTATACAAGCTTCTGGATTATCCAAGCCATTTTTGTAGTCAATGTTTTCAATATATCGTAATATTTTGGTGCTAAATTCGTAAACACAGTAATTACAACATAACATTACTACGTATTGAACTACTTTTTTGTCAAATTTGTTGTCTAACATGATGTTTTGGTGCTTAATTTGTAAAACCATAACCTAATTTGATGTTTAATAGGCTTTTCCTTAATCCCTCCTTATTATCCAAGATATTCGCTTATCCAACATTCTGCCAGCCCATTTAGCTTGGATAAGTGAGACTCTGCTGCATAAGGATAATAATTCATTATTTGCAAAGGATTAAGTAAGTAGAAGCCAAATATTTAACACTTTTAATGCACTAGCAGTACAAAACTATATTTACTCAAGTTGATGTATATCTGTATGTACATCATTGCTGCCTTAGTTGAGAGATTTCATGTTATCTAGATGTTTCCTTCCAATGAGAAAAAAACGACTTGAGAATCTGGAAATGTTGGTTAGCAGTATCAGATCTATGGATTTCCAGACAGTTAAAAGTCAAGGTGCTTGGTGTAGGAGTTGTCAACAGTATGCAAATCATACTTCGGGCCCAAGGCCCACCCTGTCCTTGACAGTCCTTCCCAATTTAGAAATACATGCAGGGTATGCATTCCTCCAAGTTAATCAATAAGCAACACACACTCTTGGATTTATTTTTATTGTGCACTCAAAAATTACCCCTGACAAGCCTGTATTTAGTCAAAAGTAGGTATCAGATAGCATGAATCAATAGATTATGAGCAAAGAATCACATGCAGAAAGAACTAATAACCTCCACACAGAACTTTAATGGAGGCGGCAAGTAGGCTTTGATTTTCTGCTTCAAACATGTTTTCACAATTAACCACCAGCATATTATAGTCAGGTGAGGGTTCTAACCAACATCTTTTACAACAGGCCCTTGTGAAACCTGAAACCAAAATATATCAAAGGTCACCTTGCATAAAAGACTCTTATCCTGCCACCCCCCAAGTACTCTTACAAATGCTTTGTTCAAGTAGAAGAAACCCAAGACAGTATTTTATTTAACCCTAGGCAACGGAAGCAGCACACAATTTATATTACAAAGCTAAGAGATGAGATCACCTGCAGTTAAGTTGTTTTGTGTTGGAATATTGATCGCTTTAGACTACTTTTTCGCATACATAAACTAACACAACATTACACAATTCATTTATCCTTTGTTCCATTACTTTAGTAAACACTAATAGTATAGTAGAATAAACCACCACCCCTCGAATCCACAGATCCCAGAGTGTGGTTTCATTTATCTCCTGTTCACATAACAGGTTGGGGGTGAGGGGCAGAAAGAATGAAGATTCCCTGCTGTATCAAACTCCCAAAAACCAAGATGATTATGTGTACATTCACATAACAGCCCTGAGCTTCAAGAGGGAAGTCCAGGAAAAATTGTCCCTCACTGACGATCTATTAAGAACCAGAGTGTCACACAATATGCTCAAGGCTGTTGAGCAAATGTAAACACACCATAAGTGCTTGTGATCAGAGAGGAGGGGGTAAATAAAGAAGAAGAGAACCTTCACTACTCTCCCTTCCATGGGCTAGGAGGTGAGCATAAGCACATTGGAGGGGAGGGTAGTGAATGTTTTTTCCTAGTGTGAAAACTAGAGTGTTTGCTATTACCAATGGTTTCAGATATCCTGTGTCTACAGGTGTCATACTATAGCAGTATGGCACAGCTTTTGGCTAAAAATAAAGAAAACATTACTGAAGATAAATTATAAATATATTCCATGTCTTATTAAGAAAATGGTGCATCTTAGGACAATGGTATACAAACCATGTTTGTTACTTCTCTTAACTGTTTTTCCTATTCATTTTCAACTGAAGAAAACTGGTAATTGTCAAATGCATTTAACGTTTGTCCATCTTTTACACTATATCAAAAAGCATAGCACGCAGAGGCAAGTTAACCTTCTTCTGAGGGGATGTTCGATTCTGGCCACAGGGGGGAGCAGCTGCTTCATCATCCACACTGACGGCACTTCTTCATTCCAGGTCGTAAATTAGTTAATCTTGCCTCCCCACTTTATAAGTGGTACCTTATCTCCTACTTGATAGATGCAACTATCTTTCGGGTTGCTAGGTCAGCAACGAGCAGGGGCTATTTTTTTTATTTTTAATTGACGGGTGCTCACCCCACCACGGGCTGGCCTCGAACTCATGACCTCATGGTCAGAGTGATTTAAGGCAGCTGCTCAACAGCTGCGCCACAGCCCGGCCCAGTTAACTTTCTTTAACTGCAGAAAGTTAAAATAACTCTGCCATGAATTCAAAAGACAGTCTTTAAGTGGCATAGGGTTTTTGTAAGGTCACAGGTAAGAAGTCCTACTGGTTCATAGCTTAAGGGTTTTATTAATATTCTGCCATATTACAACTACAAATGTGATGTAAATTAAATACTACCTACAACACTGAAAGTTCTAAAACATTTTATGGCTGCATTTTGCATTTAAGATCTTGAATAGCAGCATTTGGGGAACATGAGAATGCACATAAATCTCTAGTTCTACAACTCTACATGTACCTGTGTCCAAGCTATATTATTAGGGAACGTGGAAAGGGGTGGCTTTTCATTTTTCCTTCCTCTCCCTACAGTGGAAGGAAAGCAGTTTTTAACTTTATGAGTTGTCTCTCCTTCCCTCTATCTGTCCACCTATTCTGAGGAATTCAGATTACATGAAAGCCTAGAGCCCATGGATCTGTAGAACAGCAATGTCACTGGAGCTTGAAGAACTCGGTATTTATGCATGCGTGCTCTTCCCTGACGGAATATGCCATTTTGCATCAGCAGGACACATGTATTCTCTGTATGGCAGAAGTAGCAGAGTTATCTTTTCCTCCTTCAGTTTGCCTCAAGCATCTTGGGAAGCCTAGATTCTTCCTGTCACTCTTTGTCACATCTTTAAAAAGATGCCCTTTAGATGTAAGTCAAAGCCATGTGGGAGATGCTTTTCTGTGAACTCGCCCCATATGGCTGAGCAGTGCATAGGAAGGAAGTAGGCAAGCATGTGAGCCTTTCACCATTTCTAAGGGAATGACTTCTACAACCGTGTGTCAAATCCAGCCTATGCAGTTATGATTAAATACTGTTATTAATTAGCTATTTAACAATGAATACTGTTATCTAGGATATTTCCACTTCAACTACTGCGTAGTTGCATAGATACCTGCATGCTATTTATTATTTATTTATTTATTTACTGCATTTATACACCACTTTTCTCAACCCTGGGGGAACTCAAAGTGGTTTACAACATAATGGCAAAATGCCAACCATACATTAGAAAACATAACACACTGACTATCTCTTTAATATTTTGACTAGATTTACCTTTTCTTGCATGCACCCTCCTCAACCCCAATCCTCACTTCTCAAATACATAAGTGTAAACTGGCAGGAGCAATAGGCATAAAGGTAGTTCTTTCATGCCTCCCAGGACTTTTGAGTTAATGTTCTATAAAATCACAACTGAAGAAAAAAAACAGACTAAATGCAAATTTGAAATTCAAAGGTCAGACAAAATAATAAAGTTTTGATTGCCTGTTGGAAACACAGTGCCATATATGGAACAAGCTTGATTTCTAGTGCTGAGATGCAGCTACAAGACCCAATGGACCTATGTGTTGTGCCCACTAATCTAATCTCTGGAGATATACCACTGAGCCTTCATTGAAAAAGATTCTAAGAAGGTCTATGTAAGATGAGGCAGTCTTTCGGATATTCTGGTCCCAACTTTTCAAGGGTTTTAAAAGCTAAAACCAAGTTTGGAAACAAATGAAACTAGAGCATAGTTCAGTACCAGCCATATACTCATACTAGCGCTGTATTCTAAGTATAGCATCCAAACATCTTTCAAGAACAGCCAGCCCCAAAGCAAACAAGTGTAATAAAGACAAAATTAAGGTATGGATTGTCACGACCCAGGCTGCAGAGCACCAATAACCATACACAGAGGCCAGAATCTATCTAATATCTTTATTGAGGAAATATATAAAGTTAATAAAAGCAAGTGTAGGAAATAGTTCAGAAGTAGATCTTTCAGAAAAGGTCAAAATTAGTCCAGAGAAACAATGTCCAATATGAGATATTAAGGTCCAAAGTTGTAATCCAATAACCGAAACACTCACTTTGCCAAGCAAAGTGAGGGGAGAAGACAAGGTCCTTTAGTCCATGAAACTTAGGCAAGGCAAGGAAATAACTTGATTCTTGGATACAAGGCTTAATTCAAGGCAACAAAGAACAAGGAGCAAAAACAGGATCCGTGGTAAATTCGTGGCGAGGTCAAGGAAGGCAAGGCTGGGTCCGTGAAGCAAAACAAGGTCCTGGGAAGCAAGCAAGGCTGGAAACGGGAGCGTAGTCCACACACAACCTACTCCCGTAGTTGACGAATTGACTCCGCAAGATTCCTACGAGGGCAAAACACCTAAGTAGGGTCTCGGTTTCCCGCCAAGAGCAGATTCTCTGGGGAACCAGAAGCGAAAGCCATTCTCTGGGTCCAGATGCATGACTCCTTAAAGTTTCTCATGGGAAGCAGGCTAATCAACCATTTGTTTGGCCGCGATTCTCAGGCTTCTGCGATTAGCCTGTTGAGCTCCTCTCTGTTGTTGACAATAATCACGGCGAGAAAAAGGGGGAGATTTTGGCTCAGGGCTTGTTTGGCAAACTTCTGGAAGGCAAACCTCCTGCAGGTGCAAGGGTTCCAGTTCTGGCTGAGAAAGTTCCAATTCTGACTGAAACGGAGGAAAACCTAAGTTTTCCTCTTCATCTGTCACAACAGCGCTAGGAACGGGACTACATGGCCCATGAGTCATCACATGGATGGATCCCTGTGACCAAAGATCATTCTCTCCAACACCAGCCTAAGATGGCACTCACAGCCAAAGGAGTCACCTGTACCCCCAAGTGGCAAATTTGGACAGAGGAAATACAATCCATTAAGAATAAGTTGTTATTTCAATCACATGTAGAGGAAGCCCAATCTGGATCAGATTCAGAAAAAAATTCATTTCCTATCTCCTGGTACTGGTAGATCTTTAAAAAGAAAATACCTTTACCTATTGTAAATCTCCATAAAAAATAAGTATGTGACATTTTACAGATTTGACTCCCAGTATACTCTTACTGCTTAATATAGTTCTACCTAGATACAAAAATAGGTACCCTGTTTCCCCTAAAATAAGACATCCCCAGAAAATAAGACCTAGTAGAGCACCTAGTAGATAGGGAAGAATGGGAAGCAGTTCAATTGTCTGATTGGCTGAGCATTGGTGATATTTCCAAATGCAGTGTCCCTGAAGTGCCTTTTTCTTATTGCTAATGATCTGTGGCAAATCTGGTACAAGTAACTACTAAGATGACCTTTGAATTCTATTATATTACCGCCACTATTTTAAAGCAAAGGCTATAGTACAGAAAAGGTTTTGATGTGCGATCATACAAAGGGGTGTGAACTATTATAAAGTGTCCTATAACATTCCTGAAAGGCATTCTATTATCTTTTCTCCCTAAATAGCAAAATATGAGGCTGGCTTTCTATTTGTAATGAGAAAATCCCCTTCTGGACTGGCCTTGAATCAGACAGATATTTTGGGGGGAAAAATAACCCTTAGATACTGTTTATTTTTGGTACTTAAAGATTTGCTTTTATAGATTTGTGTCAGCAAGAATACACTACTGTTAACTTTCCAAAGCTAACGGGTAGAATATAAAAGGAGTCAACTAAATATGAGGTATAAATTCACACTATAATACAGAAACAGTTTTAAAAAAGTGTCCAGTACTTAGCTACAATATATATATTCTTAAAGGTATGCTATCTCTAACATACCTACAAGTACCACTTACACAAACCAATCATGCTATCATTCAGGCAAATGTCTGGCTGAATCGAGTCATTATTATTCATTAAACTCAGGCCAAATAAGATCTCTGGGAAAATTGTCAAAGTGGACAGGAAGAAAATAAATTTAATAGAAAACCCTCTATAAGGAAAATGATATAAACCCACGGAGATGTCTGATACATTTGTGCTTTCTAGCATCAATTTAAGCTATTGACAACACTGCATTCAGGTCAGAGGTGGCAAACCTATAACTATGCATTCCAAAGCAGGCAGGCAGCACCCTTTGCCCATTCCCCTTGCTCACCCGCCCTCCTCCCACCCTTGCTCGCCATGCCCTGGGTGCCCAAACTCCCCTCTTCCTGGCTTGGGTACTCCATCGCTAAAAGGTTCGCCATCACTGTAGATAATGTGTAAGCAACTTTAAAATAGAATATTAGCCCAAAAAAGGAATTCAATTTAAGTCTGAGTGCATTATACTATTAGTCATTGATTTATTAACTTTATAGCAGGAATTAGAAATGTTGTCCTCTTCAGGCCAGATATCATGGGACATTCAACATGTCATTTAACGTAGTATTCATATCTTTATCATTCCTTTAACTATAAATGGTAGCTGTCGGAAGCACCAATCTGGATCAGATTCAGAAAAAAATTCATTTCCTATCTCCTGGTACTGGTAGATCTTTAAAAAGAAAATACCTTTACCTATTGTAAATCTCCATAAAAAATAAGTATGTGACATTTTACAGATTTGACTCCCAGTATACTCTTACTGCTTAATATAGTTCTACCTAGATACAAAAATAGGTACCCTGTTTCCCCTAAAATAAGACATCCCCAGAAAATAAGACCTAGTAGAGGTTTTGCTGAATTGCTAAATATAAGGCCTCCCCCGAAAGTAAGACCTAGCAAAGTTTTTGTTTGGAAGCATGTCCACCAAACATAACTCCATGTACGTACCATAGATTGTTGTACATGGAAATATTGGTAGTAACAAGAAATTCTTGATAGGATTCACAGTTTGTCTGGTTATGCTGGTTTGTGATGACAACTACTGTACAGTATAGAATAAATGTTCATTTTTTTGTTCAACAATAAATGTGAATTCTTCTTCATGGAAAAATAAGACATCCCCTGAAAATAAGACCTAGCACATCTTTGGGAGCAAAATTAATTTAAGACACTGTCTTATTTTCGGGGAAACACGGTATATTCCTAGCCTATTGAATTGTGTCTTTTTGTTGTTGTTAAAATCTTATGTGCTGGACTTACAATTTGCATACCTCCCAATTAGATTTCATCAGTACTAAGGCAATAATCATCTACTAGAGTTGAGCACTTCTCTATATCTGCTGGACTATCTTTGTATCCAGAAAGGTTTTCATCAATCCTTGCAAAATCCTTGGATCAGAAAGTGCTATATCTGGATGTAAGAATATCTATTTGTTTATAAACCTATAGCTTTAAAAACAAACAACTATTTAAGCTAGTTAAACATTTTCTATTCATCTAAAAGCAAACACATTGCAGAATCTTAATCATTTTACAACAATGCAACCCTATTTACACAGAAGTAATTCCATCTGACCCAATTGTCCCCATTCTCATGTAACTACATGCAAGATTGTAGTCTATCGTTCCTTTGCTCTTTTGAATTGTCATCTACTTGCAAGTTACATATGATTTTTGAAGATTGTTGAAGAATCAGGAAGGCAGTTGGAATCATGCTATGCTGCTACAATAATGGGCATCACACACTACAAGATTTCAGGTATTATAGTCCATTGCATGTTGTAAGATACAGAACATCACACTGAGTATATTATACTGTAACACTCAAGCAGAAGCAGGAAATCTAAATAACTTATGGAACATATTTAAATTCATCTTCATAAATGCAGTGATGGACACTACACAGCTTAGCTCAACTCCTTCAGCATCTCTGTTATTTTTTTCTAAGCTAACCAAATACTACCAAGTACCAAATACCACCAAGAAACCTGGCAGGAAACTGAACAATTGCAGAGTGATTCATTCTCTGCCATTCGTTCCCAGCTTCCATCAATCAGAGGATCACAGACACCTGCAGGGTAAGGATGAATGCAATATCTTGGCCAACAGCCAGGGTCATGGGGTCTGAACATCTGCATGGCTGTGACTGCAATGCAAATAAAACAATTTTGATTCACCATGGCATAGAAATGGCAGCCTATAACTGTGGCAATCAGAGCTGGTTTTTGAAGGAAAAAAAAAGCACGACTCTGATTTTATTGTCCCACAGACTACTTAAAGATGTGCTAATGTTGGTCAGAATCCAAAACAGTCACATGGGGAATCTTCAAATGCACAGTGGAGCCTCAAAGTCCTCTTTGCAGGGAAGAGCCTTTCATACCACTTGACTTGCATGACAATACTTACTACACCAGACCTTCCTTATATTAACTACTGCTCTTTCAAGAATTACCACTCGAAGTTGCAAGCAAGGAGTAACACTGGGGTGTGTTGCTTTACAATCTAGGGTATACATACCTTTTCTCTCAACTGCCTGAAAGCAAATTATAGATAGAAGCGAATCTAACACCAAGTCTTTCTTTCCTATATGCTTCTTTACCAATTTTTCTGGGAACTTCAAAAACTAAAGTAATTAATCACTTGGGTTGTTTTGTGGTGGAGGGTGGCCTAACAAAACTATTACAGTAGAGTCCCCCTTATCCAACACAAGCGGGCCGGCAGAACGTTGGATAAGCGAATATGTTGGATAATAAGGAGAGATTAAGGAGAAGCCTGTTAAACATCAAATTAGGTTATGATTTTACAAATTAAGCACTAAAACATCATGTTATACAACAAATTTTGCAGAAAAAGTAGTTCAATATGCAGTAATGCTACGTAGTAATTACTGTATTTACGAATTTAGTACCAAAATATCACGATGTATTGAAAACATTGACTACAAAAATGGTTTGGATAATCCAGAATGTTGGATAAGCAAATGTTGGATAAGTGAGACTCTACTGTACCACTTATTGAATTGAGGACTTTTTTCTATTTGCACACTTCACATTCCTTACCTGGCCATCCCATTAAAAACTGGACTATAAAAAGTAATCTGTTCTAAGAGAAAGCATGTAATATAAAACTGAAAACACATAGTTAAGAGGGATGGGCAAAAGAAATTAGGAAAATCTAGTTAAGCTTGCTTTTAAAAAGAACTTGGAAAAAAACAGAAGGATATTTAGTTTTCAACTTCCACTGCCTATGATATGTATATACATATACACAGAATTCTCTTTTCTTGATAGCTACACTATATAAAACATCAACTACACTAAAAAAGGAGACAATTTGTATTGCATTAACTATGACTCTATTAACGAGTTATTTTTCAAATGTCACTCTCTTAAGAGGACTGGGTTCAAATAGAATGGGAAATTTAACAGCATTCTTCTTTTTTACTTACAGTAAACTTTCTTTTCTGGACAAGATCAATTCACTGATAAACACAATTTTTAATGTTTATCCCATAATTTACTAAAATAAACCGAGGCATTTCAGCTTACTTCCGTGATTGCAATACAGAATGTAAGAATAAATAAAAAGGGAAGTACGCTGCACATTTGAACATGAAGTTTGGTTTATTTTAGCTTTGTTGTAATCCAGTAAAATCAATTTGACCAGAAGTCAAACTTAGATGTTTAAGTGACATCCAAGAACTTTTGGTCTTTATCCTAGAAATTCAAAAAAAGCAGCCCCACACTTCTCCAAATCAGTTTACTGTCAACACAAGCTAGCACTGCCATCCCCTTTTCCCTGTGCTTGATGGTTCAAGAGAAAGGTGGTGGCTCAAGACAGTGCTCTCCTCCCTTTCCTGTTGCTGCAGCAAATGGCCATGGAACTCCAGTGAGTTTCTGGCCATCATCAAGAGGTGAAAAAATCACCACTCTCCTTGTCCATGGTTATGCGGGCTTAGCTAAATGGTATCCGGCAGTGGTGATGTGGACAACAAAAGTAAGGTGACAGTCTAGCAGGGCACAACCTGTTTCGGCCCCACGGGATGGTCTTTCAGACAGTGCTGCAACTGCAGGACAGGTAGTAAGGCTGCCCCTGGGGTGGGTTTGTAATATTTCCACTCTGTATTGGCCCCCGACTGTAGACTAAATTCAGGTGAGTGATGAGAGAGGTTTCAGTTGAAACTCACCTCAGCAATGCTGGCATACACTATGAAAAGGCAGGCCATCAAATTATTTACCATATATTATTTGAAACAGATACCAAGAGGAGAAAAGACAGATAACTTTGAGTATTATCCATCCAAAGTCCTGATGAAACTTCATTCAATTTCATCTAATAAAATAAGTCAATAGATGTAATATTCTAATTAGGGAAAGAAAACTGAACATGATCAAAGCTAAGGTAAAAGATCAAGAGGTAAATAAGAACGGGAACATTTTTAGAAATGCTGTCACATTAAGAAGACAAAATATTTATAGCAAATGCCTACACTCTAGGCATGTCCTTTCTGAGAACACCTTATATGAACTTATATGTTCTACATGCATTAAAGAAAACAGTACCTTACAAGTTATCAAGAAAAGTAATATATTTCCCGCAAGTTTCAAGGTTCCAAATTTCAAGTTGCTGGATAGGATGCTGAGTAAGCTTGCAATACCATTCATATTTGCATCTCACTGGATAAAGTAGGACCTGCTTTTTATACTTATGCCTTGGGCTGTCCCATGGCAATTAGAAACCACTTGCAACCAATTTCCCTCCATCCTGATACAAGAAATTTCAGCTTCCCTATTATACTCATTTGACTACATGGGTGCAAAGAATTCATGAAGATTTATACATGAAGCATAAATGGGCAGAATAAAATAAGAATAGTGATTTCCACAATGCAGAATTACAATATTTCCACTGACATACAAGCACACAAATGACTCCAGAACACAATAACCTTGCAACAATGTAATCCCTGTCAGATCAAGGGTGTAGTCCAGTTCATGATCACAAATGACAAACACCAGACATGAACCAATATAAAACACACAAAACACTACACAGCAGCAGATGTCCTGAATGTGAAGGAAGCCATACAATGGGAAACACAGAGGAAGCAGATGAACAAACTGAATATTGACCCAGTATCAGTGCAAAGGGACCACACACAAAGGGAAGGGATACAGCGCCAATTAGCCAGAGGCTAAGACATTAACCTGTTTGCAGTAGTTCCAAGCCAATTGGTGGTCACCTTTTGGGATGTAATTTTCGAAATGATGCAGGAAGGTGACTCCAAATGCAATGAGGACATTAAAACCATGCCCAAACTTGAAATACCAGCGCCCACTATGCAAAAACGGATAGATGATCCCCCTATCCACCGAGATGTTAATGAGTGATTCTCAAGTAGCACAGAAGGCACCAAATCCCATCTGATCTTAGCAGTCAGACAGTGTCAGCCTGCTTAGTACTTGGGATGGGAGATTGCCAAAGAATATCAGGCACTGTAGGTATTCTTCACAGGAAAGAACTGGCACAACTATCTCCCAGTAATTCCTTAACAAAGAAAATGCAATGAAATTCATGGGATTGCCATAAATCAACTGAAAACTTTAAGCAAAATACCCTAAAGGCATCAGATCCCATCTGATCTTGATAGCCAAACAGTGTCTGCCCTGGCTAGTGCTTGGGATGGGAGATTGCCATCAAATGCCAGGTGCTGTAGGCTATCTTTCAGAGGAAGGAACTGGCAAAACCACCTTTTACAAAAGAAATTAAAATCCACGGGGATACCATATGTCAACAGAAAACTTGAATGCATACACATGCACATTTAGACTCTGTGTCATCTTGAAAGTTAAGTAGTGACGGATCTGGTTTACACTTGGATGGGAAACCACCAATTAAAAGTAATTGCTGTAGGCTAGCTCTCAGAGGAAAGAACTGGCAAGTCCGCCTTACGAGTACTTCCTTGCTAAAGAAAACACACTGAGATTCATGAGGTTGCCATAAGTCAACAGGAAACCTGAAGGCAGATATGCACAACAAACACATTGAGCGTAAAGGCACCAGATCCCATCTTGTCTTGGAAGATAATGAGGGCTAGTCCTGGTTGGTAATTAGATGAGAGACTACAACTGAACACAAGATGTGTTGATGTATTAGCTTTATTGTCAAATGCTGTTTGTTTATTTTGAATTGTTTTAGTTTGTTGCTGTATTTTACGGCATTGAATGTTTGCATTTTATGTTGTGAACCACCCTGAGTCCCCATGGGGAGATAGGGAGGGATAGAAAGTTTTACTTACTAGATGCTGTAGGCCAGGCATGGGCCAACTTCAGCCCTCCAGGTGTTTTGGACTCCCAACTCCCAAAATTCCTAATGGCCTACTAGCTGTTAGGAACTATGAAAGTTGAAATCCAAAACACCTGGAGGGCCGAAGTTGGCCCATGCTAGCTGTAAGCTATATTTCAGATGAAGGAACTGGCAAAACAAGCACAATTCAAAGTGCTGGCTTTAGCCTATAAAGCCCTAAACCAGTGGTTCTCAACCTGTGTGTCCCTAGATGTTTTGGCCTTGAACTCCCAGAAATCCTAACAGCTGATAAACTGGCTGAGATTTCTGGGAGTTGTAGGCCAAAACACCTGACCCACAGGTTCATAACCACTGCCCTAAATGGTTCCAGTCCAGCTTACCTATCCTAACACACCTCCCTTTATGAACCAGTTAGTGTTAAGCTTGGCCGGGGAGGTCCTGCTCTTAGTCCCGCTGCCTTCACAGGTGCGATTGATGGGGACGAGAAACAGGGCCTTCTCGGTGGTGGCCCCTTTGTGTGGAGATTGGCCCCCTCCATCCTGGTGTTCAGGAAACAGCACAAAACTTGGCTGTGCAAGCTGGCATTTGATGAAAGACAGCAATACCAAGCAGCTAAAGGAAACCACAGGATCGATGCAATGTTTAAATGTCTTAATGCTTAATGTTTTGTGGTTATGTTGATGGTTTGTATAATTTTGCTTTTTTAATGGGCCAGACATAAGTTTAATTTAATAGAAATTGTCTTCAATCTTTCATAATTCAATAGTGAACAAGTGAGATGACCCTCCCTCTGGTGTTAAGTCTCTGCATCCAGAAGCTCCCCCCCCCCCAACCATTCATCCCTCAATCTGTGCAAAGACACATTTTTTTTAAAAAAACACAAAGCAGAAATTATTTCCCACCTCAAGTTGATACCCCAAACTGAATCACTGCAATACTGGCTGCTAGTTCACCATGGGAATAGGTCCTAACCCAGGTAAAAAATGATTGGGTGCATTTAAAAAGCAACCAACTTATTTGTCCGATACACAAAGGGCTGTTACCCCATATTCTACCTAGGATGAGATATACAATACTTGTTGCCTCAACTTTTTTTGAGACATAGAAGAAGCCACTGCATCTTCTCAACCCAGCATGCTCACCAAAACTGGCAAATAAAAAACTATTTGATTTTTTTTGTACCTTTTCAAAGTAAATGGCAAATCTGAGGAAGGGAAGTTATGCTTTTTGAAAATTCATTTATGGAGGTCCACCAGACATGAACTTTCAGTTAAAACATTTCAAAGGGTTGTAGTAATTCCTACAAATTAGCTTTCTTAGGATGGTTTGTATAGTTTTTCATGATTTAGGTTATATGTAATTGCTTTTAGACTTGTAATGTTCTTTTATATGGATGTGAGGCATTGCCCTTGGGGTGGCGCAATGGGTTAAACTCTTGTGCCGGCAAGATTGCTGACTGACAGGTCGGTGATTCGAATCCGGGGAAGGCAGGTGAACTCCCTCTGTCAGCTCCAGCTCCCCATGCGGGGATATGAGAGAAGCCCTCCCACAAAACAAAACATCCAGATGTCCCTTAGGCAATGTCCTTGCAGATGGCCAATTCTCTCACACCAGAAGTGAATTGCAGTTTCTCAAGTCACTCCTGACACACACACAAAAAAGAACTGAATCTTTGCCATTTACTATGTTGTGAACTGCTTTGAGTCTTCCCTTGGGGTGAGAAAAGCGGTATAGAAATTAAATAAATAAATAAATTCACCTTGTAAGTACTCCTTGCCTAAGAAAACCCACTGAATTTAATGGGGCCAAGAGGGGAGAACAGCCAACACACTTGGGAGCTGTGCAGATCCACGCAGGTGCTGTTATTATACACTAAATCTAGGTAAAGGTGACTCTAAAGTTGGAACAAGGGGAAAAAAATATTTAAAGAATGCAATCCATTCTCTTATTTTGCTACAATCTCAATGTACAGCGGGACTGCAATTCACCATTAATTCCAGATTTCCAAATGCAGGAATGCAACACCTCCGAGTGGGTAGCAGCAGCTGGGGAAGGGGGCAATGAAAACTATTGGTGCTGAGCTCGGTCGTCATAGCAACAATATTCCCACCCCTCCCCCCACCCCAAAAAAAGCCCCAAAGAAAATGCCTTCTCTCCCAAAAAAGTGGGGAGGGGAGAAAAATGGGGAAATTCTTGCAAGCCCTGCAAGGGATATGCCAGGCATGGGCAAACTTGGGCCCTCCAGGTGTTTTGAACTTCAACTCCCACAATTCCTAACAGCCTACCGGCTGTTAGGAATTGTGGGAGTTGAAGTCCAAACACCTGGAGGGCCCAAGTTTGCCCATGCCTGGCATATCCCGAACTTGAGCCAATGGGCGACGTGGTGCATTGAAACAACACACCCAGGCACACAACACAAATGGACACCCGTTGTTACACTACCCCTACTCGCTTCTTAATAGCCTCCCCCAAGAGGAAAGGGGTGTAAAGCCCGACTCACCCCCCTCCGCAGCGCCCGCGCCTTTGTGTTTCCCTCTTGCTGCCTCCGCCGCTCTGGCTGGCTCGCCTCAGCAGCGCCAGCGCCTCCTTCTCGAGCGAGGGGGCGGAGCCTAGCGCGGGGGCGGGGCCTAAGCGTGCCGCGTCACGTTCTAATCTGGCAGGAAGGGCCTCAGAGACTCCTCCCCCTTTCCCTCAGGAAGAACGTATTTCTCGCTCCTCATTGATTCCCTCCCGCGCGCGCTGTAGCCCCGCCCCCAAGGCCTTTCCCTCGGCGCATTCTCGCCCCTCTGGCCCCTCACTGATTCCCTCGCGCGCGCTGTAGCCCCGCCCCAATGTTTAGCTCCGCCCCCAAGGCCAACGTCTGCCCCCATTTGAATCTTTTAAGAAAGAGAGGTGGTTTTGGGCGAAATAACAGTCAATACAAACACACACACACCAAATACACAACCACAGTACAACAAAATAAATAAGCAAGAGGCGGTTTATGATCTCGTCAAGGCCCTGAGGGATGGCGTGTTTCCTTCAAGAGTGTGGCCCAGTGAAACCTTGTTTCTCAGGCCCCTTCCACATAACTGAATAAAATCCCACATGATCTGCTTTGAACTGGGATATATGTGAGTGTGGACTCAGATATCCCAGTACAAAAAGAATATTGTGGGATTTTTCTGCCTTGATATATTCTGGGTTATATGGCTGTGTGAAAGGGATACCCCAGATGCCTTGCCTGCTCTGCCTTTCTTGCTATCACGTATAAGGGAAGCTTTGGGGTCACAATGAGCCCATGTCGAAGCAAGAGGCCCGCCCTTTCGAGGCGAAGTGGCTCCCAGTTCCCATTCAACTTCACAGCCGCCTTCCCGCCATTCCATATTCCCTTCACGTTCCCCTGGAAGCCTCACATTGTCTGCATTCCAAGCGCAGCCCTTGCCTATTGCCTCGCATCATTCTGACACAGGGTCCTTCCACACAGCCCTATTTCCCAGAATATCAAGGCAGAAAATCCCACACAATTTGCTTTGAACTGGGTTATCTGAGTCCACACTTCCATATATTCCAGTTCAAAGCAGAAAATGTGGGATTTTCTGCCATGACATTCTGGGTTATAGGGCTGTGTGGAAGGGCCCTCAGGTAACCCAGGGCCCTTCCTCACAGCCCTATATCCCAGAATATCAAGGCAGAAAAGCCCACAATATCTGCTTTGAACTGGGGTATCTGAGTCCACATGTGTGGAAGGGTCATTTTAATATTGTCATGGTTTACAAAGGCACTGTGCTGCATGTGTTAACTGGAAAATGAAGTGCATGAAGCCAATTGGCTGGACCTGCAAAGACCTGGGGATTGATTTGATACTGTTTCTGTTCTGCTGCTGCAGAACCACTTTGGACAAGTTTTTCAGTGCTGACTGAGTACTGCTGGTGAAGAGAGCAGTGTACTCAAAAAGGCCTTGCTATTTTGAGGCCTGTTTGCTGCTGAGAAAAGACGGTGAAGAACCAAGGCTGTATTTTTCTCTGAAGCAGATTTGTGGACTGCGAAAGGACTCTTTATGACTATGGGCTTCTGTAAGTGATCAGAGGGACCATTGTAAATACTACTGTTTTTGACCTCTTGGAATCAGTAAAGTTCCTGTATTTTTTTTGTTCTGCAAAGCTGAGTGGCATGTTATTGTTCTGTGAGTGACTCTGGGTTACGGGCACATGTAAGAGCTTCTATTTATCATCAATCCGTAACAAATAGCAAGGCAGAAAATCCCACAATATCTGCTTTCAACTGGGGCCCGTTCCACACAGCTGAATAAAATCCCACATTTTCTGCTTTGAACTTGTGGGATTTCCTGCCTTGATATTCTGGGATATAGGGCTGTGTGGAAGGGCCCTGGGTTATCTAAGGGCCCTTCCACACAGCCCTATATCCCAGAATATTAAGGCAGAAAATTCCATATTTCCTGCTTTGAACTGGAATATATAGCAGTGTGGATTCAGATAACCCAGTTTAAAGGAGATATTCTGGGATTTTCTGCCTTGACATTCTGGGTTATATGGCTATGTGGAAGGGCTCTGTCATAAGTATATTCTAGTTCAAAGCTCATAATGTGGGATTTTATTCAGCTGAAGGGGCCTGAGGATGAATCCACACCGGCAAACAATGCAGTTCAAAGCAGATATTGTGGGATCCCTTGCCCCAACTTTCTTGGTTATATGGCTGTGTGGAAGGACCCTGAGGCTGAATCCACACCGGCAAACAATGCAGTTTGGGACTACAGTACATTATTATGCAGTCAAGTGTGTAGCTCAGACCCCTTACAGTAGGCTGTTAGGAATTGTGGGAGTCGAAGTCCAAAACACCTGGAAGACCGAAGTTTGCCCATGCCTGCTATATAACGTACTCCCTTATGGCAGTGTAGATCCAGCCTAAGTTTTACCTCATGGCATTGTTTTACTTTACAGCGCACTCCCCTGAGAAGGAGAGGCTACACATAGGCTGCTATAGGGCTGCTTTTGAATATGGCTTGGTGGTGCCGGCTGGACTGCTGACCTGAAGGTTGGGTTGCGGACCTGAAGGTTGCCGGTTCGAATCTGCAAGACAGGATGACCTTCTATCTGTCAGGTTTAGCTTGCGAGGACACAAGAGAAGCCTCCCAGCAGGATGTTAACACATCTGGGAGTCCCCTGGGCAACATCTCTGTAGACAGCCAATTCTCTCACACCAGAAGCGACTTGCAGTATGTTCTCAAGTCACTTCTGACACGATTTTTTAAAAGTACATGTAAACCATCTCCGATATAAATCAGCCACTCCTTTTCAAACTCCAACTATCTTCAAGCCCTTCCAACAAGTCCCCATCACCTGCTCCAGCCAAACAGTCTCGGTCTATGCAGGTTTAAGCAAAAGTAACATTCAACAGAGGCCCCTTCCACACAGCTGTATAAAATCCACACTGAACTGGATTATATGGCAACGTGGACACAGATAACCCAGTTCAAAGCAGATATTGTGGATTATCTGCCATGATATTCTGGGTTATATGGCTGTATGGAAGGGCCCTGAGTCTATCTATCTCCCTATCTATCTATATTATATATCTACATATATATATCTGGAAAGAAGAGAAAACCCCTCATCTATGTATCTATCTGGAAGAGGAGAACTCCCCAAGGTGAGACTCATTGAGGGAAATAGAACTTATTTCAGATAAAAATGTATGGCATTACAAGCTGCACCCATTTAAAACCAATTGCATTCATTGCAGAATAAACATGGCTAGTATTGGCTTTAAAAATTATATATATGTTTGCGTGTGTGCGCGCGCACATGTATATATGTATGTGTGTGTGTGTGTATATACACACAGAAACACACTTCAAAGTCCAATCCTAGCCATGTTTATTCTCGTGAATATAACTGGCTTCTGATGGGTTTAGTTTGTAATGCCATACCTTTTTACCTGAAATAAGTCCTATTACACTCAGTGGGTGTCCTCCCACTTCAAAGGGTTTTCCTCTTCCTTCCAATTGAGTATATTTTTAATTACAAAATAAAATCCACAAGAAGACCTTTTGGCAGGACATTTTACCTATAATTTCCAGGATGTAATGCTTGCAATGTCATCTATACACGCCTACCTGGATGTAAGTCCTACTGCACTCAATGGGTCTTACTTATGTGGAATTTTCTCTGTCTTCCAGTTGAGTATATTTACCTTTTACAGAACAAAATCCGCATTTTACCTCTCATTTCCATCCCTTCCCGTATGTAATGCTTGTAATACTGTCTATGCACACCTACCTGGATGTACCTAAGTCCTACTACACTCAGTGGGTTTCACTTAGGAAGATTTTAATTTCCCTCCCAGTTTATTTACCATTACAGAATAAAATAACAAGATATTTTACCTATCATTTCCAGTCCTTCAAACATTGTAATGCTTGCAATGCTATCTATATGTACTTCCCACAATGTAAGTCCTATTGCACTTCATGGATTTCACTTATGAGAATTTTCCTCCATCCTTCAGTTGAATATATATACAATTATTATAGAATAAAATGGAATAAAATCCACATGATGCCTTTTAAAGACATTTTACTTATCATTCCCAGCCCTTCCAGTATCCACACACATACGGTAACATGCTTTCCATTTCTTCTCCCTCTCACTGTAAAGCCAGCCAGACACACCCACATCTCTACTACTATATACCTTTAGTTTTCCCCATCATCTCTCCAAAACCCCTTTATATAACAAGCAGATTCTTCTTTTAAAAAGCCCTAAGATGAACCTTTAAAAATAATATTATAGTAAAGGGATGAGTTGGGTTACTTTGGGCTCTCCTTTACCTTTCCAGATTATATCATCATCATCATCATCATCATCACCACCTTAATAACATGTTTTTAAAGAAGCCTAAGTCTTGTAGTGCTGGAGGGTATGTGCCCTTTGCCAGTTCCATTAGGGAAATATATCATTTGGGAATTTACTGTGGTTAAAATCTTGAATGTAGAAAATAACAAGTTGCCTATTTCCATGCCAATTAAAAAAAAAACCCCAAACATTAATTGCTTCCTGCATGCAAGTTTATGTAAATCAACTACAAAAAAGCACCCTGGGGCTAAGAAAAGGGGAGGTGTCTCTCTCCTGCCAGTCGGACCATCAAATAATAATCATCCAAGTCTTACATAAAAAAGCATGCAGCAGAATGGACTCCGAGTGGGGCTGAGCATTCCTCCTGTTTTCCTCCCCATCACCACTTCTATATTTTTAAAATAGATTCCTTACCAGAGAGGGTTCCTGGTTCCCTGCACGCTTTCCTGTTCTTTTTTTTTTGCAGGAGTATTAAATCACACAATGCTGCATAGAGAGAAACACACACACACTGCAGCAGCAGCAGCTCTGAAGCCAAAAGGCAGGGAAGGCTCTTAACTTCCTAGAGAGGCTCGATGTTGCCACTAGGCGCTGGCAGAAGCAAAAAGCATTTTCCCCTCCTTTAAAGCTCACTGATGCTCTCTTCTCAACGATTTCCTGCTATCTGGAATATAGGAACCCTCATCCAAAGACTTACAGTGGCAGAACACTTTTGCAAAAGTTCAGACTGAGGATTAAATACAGGAACCATTTAGGATCAAAGAAAGTAGGGGACTTCATCTGTTTTAAGACTTGAAATCTCACTGACTTCAGGGGGAGTTCTGTCCCAGAAAGTATAAATAATAATGTTAGAGCCGCTGGGACAGTTAGGTTTCACGGAGTTTTAAAATCTACATCATTAATGGGAGTTAAACCTACATTGGTATAAGCGAAAATATTGCAATGCAGGTCTAATTTATAGCATTAAATAGTAAACAATAGAAAACTCCATGGTATTTCATAGGGAAAAAAGGCTTGGGATGCATCTACACTTAGAACTGATGCAATCTGATGGCACTTCATCTGTCATGGCTCAATGCTATGGAATCACAGGATTTTACATTTTGCTCCGCTTTCTCTGCCAAAGAGGCTGGTGCCACCCCAAACTCCCAGGATTCCACAGCATTGAGTCATGGCAGTTAAAGTAGAGTCAGACTGCTTTTCTGCTGCCCCGATGGTGCAGCTAGTTAAACCACTGAGCTGCTGGACTTGCTGACTGAAAGGTCAGCGATTCGAATCCAGGGAGCAGGGTGAGCCCCCACCGTTAACCCTAGCTTCTGCCAACCTACAGTTCAAAAACATGCAAATGTGAGTACATCAATAGGTACAGCTCCGGCAGGAATATAACGGCACTCCATGTAATCATGCTGGCCACATGACATAGGAGGCATCTACAGATAACGCTGGCTCTTCAGCTTAGAAATTGAGATGAACACCAACTCCCAGAGTGGGCACAACTAGACTTAATGCCAGGGGGAAAACTTTACTTTACTTAGAGGACGTAGAGGAAGGCAAAACAAACTTAATCCATCCTGGGGTTCCATTAGTTTTCATTAATCAAAAAATCAGAGCAATCTATTTTACTCAGAAATAAGTATCACTAGGTTCATGGGGCATGTTTCCCTTTTTTTTGTTGTTGTTTATTCATTCAGTTGCTTCCAACTTTTCGTGACCTCATGGACCAACCCATGCCAGAACTACCTGTCAGCTGTCTCCACCCCCAGTTCCTTCAAGGTAAAGCCCGTCACTTCAAGGATAGCTTCCATCTATCTTGTCCTTGATTGGCCTCTCTTCCTTTTTCCTTCCATTTTCCCCATCATCATGATCTTCTCCAGGCTTTCCTGTCTTCTCATTATGTGGCCAAAGTACTTCATCTTTGCCTCTAATATTCTTCCCTCCACTGAGCAGCTGGACTTTATTTCCTGGAGTAATAATAATATTTTATTTTTGTATCCTGCCACCATCTCCTCAAAGGGACTCAGGGAGTAGGGACTGGTTGGATCTTCTTGCAGTCTAAGGCACTCTCAGAATTTTTCTCTGACACCACAGTTGAAAAGCATCTGTCTTCCTTCGCTCAGCCTTCCTTATGGTCCAGCTCTCACATCCATAGGTTACTACGGGGAATACCATTTCTTTCACTAGGCAGGTCTTCATTGCCAGTGTGATATCCCTACTCTTAACTATTTTATTGAGATTTGTCATTGCTGTGCTCCCAAGAAGTAAACGTCTTCTGATTTCCTGGCTGCAGCCTGCTTCTGCACTAATCTTCGTACCTAGAAATACAAAGTCTGCCACTGCCTCTACGTTTTCTCCCTCTATTTGCCAGTTGTCAATCAGTCTGGTTGCCGTAATCTTGTTTTTTTATGTTTAACTGCAACCCAGCTTTTGCACTTTCTTCATTCACCTTGATTATAAGGCTCCTCAGCTCCTCCTCGCTTTCAACCATCAAAGTGGTATCAAATGTATATCTAAGATTGTTAATGTTTCTTCCAGCAATTTTAACTTGAGCCTTGGATTCATCAAGCCATGCTGTCACACATCCAACTTAATCCTATGCATATTGGTGGTAAGTCCTATTGAGAGCAATAAAGTTTGTTCCCCAAAAAATGTACAAGATAGGTCAGTTTAAATGTGTCAGCTTTACAAAAAATGCTTCAAAACATACTTATTTAAGTAAATGCACCATATGGTAGATGTGACTTCCAAAAGACCACAACACATGGTCTACAGTGTTTCACACCTAAATACCACAATAAAACAATATTGCACCTTCACAGTGTTGAGCATTTGGTGTACTTCAAGTGATAACCATGCCAATTAAATCCTTTTCGATTCCAGATTTAACACAACAAAATCTGGAAAAGTTAATAGAGAGGAAATGACTATGTTTGCAGGTCACCTCTACAAGAAGCCATGATTTCAATTTCAATGGTTTACATGATATGAGTTTCCTTTATTATGATATTCTAGGATTGTGTAAAACATGATAGTTGCCATATGGCACCCAGCAAAACTCATTGGTATATGTGTGTCATGTTTATTTTAAAAGGCTCTTTGGCTGTTTGCCAATCCATTTGCAAACTATAATTCCTTGACTGAGTTAGTGTCCACATAAGTATAAACCAATGACTTTAAAATCACATCTACCACATGGAATATTTACTGAAATAAGTGTATTTTGGGAGCATCTTTCTGTGAACTATATCATTTAAGCTGGTCCTTTGGTTGTAAAGAATCATCTTGAATGAACATGTACTTCAAAAATTGAACTCATTGGGATTTACTTCCAAATAAACATAGGAATGAGCTGTACATACCATTTAATGGATATGTGCTTTCAATATAAAGGGGTAATTGCTTCTGACATTTCTAACACGGAGAGATGTACTTTATATTTTTAAAAAGGGATAACTTCTTGTACATCGCAAAAGGATGGATTGATCCCATTTTGAAGCATTGAGTCTAATTAGAAATTTATTAGGAAAATACATTATCACTATTATGGAAGGGTTCTTTGAGCAAAGTACTTGATAGTTTGTCTTACAGCTATGTGTTACATAGCATATATGCCCAGCAATCATTTGACCATGTTCAATCACAATAAAAAATACCACAATGTTTCCCAAGGACCATTTTTCCAAATGAAAGGCATTATGTTCTAGCTCTTTATGTTCTCTCTTGCTTTATAGCTTTGAGAGCTTTATGGCACAATGCCAGATTATAACATTGTAAAATGTGCTCTTTGTACAAATGACCCCAAGAAATGTCCTAGGATAATACATGTTGTTGCTGCTGCTTCTAATGACTGTATATACCAAAAGAGCATCAGATTGCTGGAAAATGCCTTTTGAATAATAGCTTATAGGTTTTATAAATTGCCATATTATCTAAAAGCTAAATTAATTTTCCAACTAGGTGAAGTAGTTGTAGCTAGATTGCCCCCCATCCCTTCACTGCCCTTCACTGTAGTGATTTCCCAATGATGTTCAATTGTTACTGTTTAAGGTGAAGGTTCTCAGTGTTTGGATTTCAGTTCCCAGAAGACCAAGCCAACATGGCCAATGGTTAAGGATCCTGGAAAATTGAATCAAAATATCTAGCAGGCTAAGCTCTGAGAATAATTGTTTTAAGGATTTCAGACTACTTCTTATATGCCTTAGATTAGCCTAAAACGTGGACTAAGATTTAGGCCAAGCCATATTGTGAACAATGGTGCTACTGGCATGCATGGCATCATGTTGGCAATAGCTTGTCTTCATTCTGCCCATTTTAATTTAATTGGCTAAAATGAAAGGTGTTTCCATACGTTTTACCTGTGTTAGGAGGTAAGCCCAGACAATTCTTCAGGTTTCTTTCAGCTCTGTCATTCTGTGGGGAGGTTACTGGTTGCCATTTAAGTACTTCTAACAATGAACGATAGCTTCAGGTGCATGATACTTGATCTTGCCTATAATCCATGTGTGTGTTCCTGTGAACAGATAAGTCTTAGGTCTGTTGCTTTTCAATTGGCAGCTATCCAGCTCCAATGTAGTGATGAAACTAGAACTAAACAAAACATCACCAATCATATCTTGACCTTTTCCTGAACCTTTTCAGAGTTTTTCCCCTTTGGCTAAACTCCTATTTAGCATTTTTGCTCATTTTTCCTTCCCACCCTTCCCATATAATACCCCCTTCTTGACTTCCATCGTGTTTGGTTGGTTGAATCTCAAAAAAGATGTGCTTTAGTTTTGTCTGTCACAACTATTGGGACATCTATGTCTACATTTCTCTATACAAGCAAACTTGGAACTAAAAATAAACTATGAAAAAAGGAAGAAGTACCATGATTAACAAGAAATCAGACATTTTAGAAGACTAAAAATAGACACACAACTTTCCTTATGCTTGTTTGAAGGCTAGTGAAAATGGTTTTTAAAATTGAGCATTTTAATTTTTTTTATTTACAAGATCCTTTTATCTATAATAAGGGAAGCCACATTTCTCTGCATATCTATCTCTGCCATAGTTTCAAGACTATGAAGTCTTGACTGTGAAACATGTCTTAGAGGTGTGCGTTTCAGTGTGCTTTTATTTTTTAAATTCATTTCAATGAACTTATTATAGTTTATTAAAATAATGCCGGTGGCCGGTAGTACCATCTGTAGTGAGGTGACAGCTTTTTCTAACCTTCCCTAGAAATTAAACTGCAATCTTGCCATATTTATTTCTCAGTCTGGAGGACCTCTAGCCAACTCTTCATGGTGTTTCCCTAGAAGGCTTCTGAACTCTTCAAGAGATTCAAGAGAAAGGGGAAAGTCCTGCTGCCTGGAAAAAGCTAAGTGGATACTGTGGTGGTGGGAGAGGAAGAAATCAATTAGAAAGAAGAAAATAGCTATGGGAAAGGACGCTTTGTAACCTTTACAAATTTGGGAATTTATGCTACTGATTGAAAGCTTTTGTTCAACACCTTTGACTTTTATGAGCAGGCTACATGTATTTTTCATGAAATCCAAAGGGAAATGGTACCCTTCAGAGAGCTTACTTCTAAAAGTTCCTGTATGGTAAAATCATAAAAACCTACTCCTTGCTGAAAAATTTACAGCACAATCATGTTTATTGTAATTTCACAATCCCATTTAATTCCAAATAATATAAAAATCTTCACCAGTAGGTTTGCACATCAGACTTACAGGCCTACGCAACTTGAGACTCACTGAAATAGAGGTTGCCAGCCATATATGCTGGCCTCTTGAGAAATCTGAGTTACTCTTTGCTGAGTGGGCATAAAGTTGCTGCAGTAGACATTTGTCTTGGCGAGACACCCTAGTAAAACCTCTGCTTTAATGCAACATTAGAATCAAACTACAGAGGGCAAAACACTGCAAAGAAAAATGGAGTTTGATCTACTGGAGAAGCCTTCCCCATGTTGACCCTGTCTTGGCCACTTTATCCCATGAGTTGGGAAGAAATAGATGGGGCTTCCTCCAGGGCTAGCATTCACAGGGAAAATTGGGTCCTGTTACAGCTTCAAACAACAGCCCTACCCTCCACTTTTTCTCTTTGCTCAGTTGGGTGTCTCTCTAACTTCTCTTTTCCTGTCTTATGGAGAAAAGTAAAAAGTTGCTTAGAAAAAAAAAAGAAGCCTCTGTTTTCTCTCCCTGGCAACATAGCCACTGTCATGCGGTTCCTGTTGGCAGCCCTACTCTCCATTCACAATGTGGTAAGCCAGATGTGAGAGAGGCTGGCACAATGGCGTCACTAGGGTTGGTATACGCAGTCTAGTAACTCATGGTGTCACTCCCATGGACCTCTTCCCATTCTAGGCCATATTACAATATTGGAGCTAACAAAGAAATTTGGCAAAGCCACCAGCAAGAAAAACAACAGCATGCACTTGTAATGCATGCAGATGAAGCCATGTGATTGTAATTGGCTCTGATTGAAGCACATAGGCATTAGAAGGTCTAAAAAGTAAATTAACATAAACTTTTAGCTTTGTAGGTATATTGTTACAGTGAAAAATGTTTTTGTGGTTATGTCTAACTGGGATATTTGTATAAAAATAATGTCTGCTGTAATAATAAATGTCTAACTGTTGTTAGACAGTACAATTTTATAGACAGTTGTTATGATGTCACTGCCTTCGATGGTGTCACCTGATGTGATTCACACTCCGCATCCCTCAAATGATGTCACTTGGCTGGCATTTATGCCCAAAAGGTCCAAGGCCAGTTGGCTAGGAAGCCAGTAATCCCGCCTAGGATTAATGAGGATATGTTGAGGGAACATAAGGCATGTTTTACATTTTCAAGGGTATCTCAGAGCTCTGCTTTTCATTCTGAAATTCCTTCAGCATCACTGCTCTTCTTTGGTGGGCAGGGAAGAATATATACTACACAATATCCATCTAAGCAACAATGTGAATTCTAGGTACTTTTACTACACACACACACACACACACACACACACACATAAAGCTTCTGGCCATTTCTACTTTAATTAAAACAGCGAAACTACACAACCCAAAACCACAAAACTTGGCAACAAAAGACATAGTCCTCCCCGCTGTGTTTAGACAGCAAAACAAACAAACAAACAAAAAACCCAAACAAACTGCAAGTCCCTCAAAATCCCCAAAAACAGGAAAACTCCATGTGCGCATGCGCCAAGCGGCTCCCACCCGCCCCCCGAGAAACAAAGACGTCACACCAAGGCTGACGCAACACTGCCTGAACCCCAAGAGAGCTATGAAAACCGTCACTGTCCTCGCCTCCATCGCTCTGGACAGGAGGAAACACAGAGAAGCAAGTCCGGCAAGGGAGGGTAGGGGCCGCCTCAGATCCGCTCTGCCCGTCGGCTGCGGGGCTTCTCCCTTCTGAGGGAAGGCTATGACGCTTGCCCATGGTGTGCCACCTTCCCAACAGGGACCATGGGCAGAGGGCTCCCTGCCTAGTGGTGCTTTGGATGTCAGAAAAGCGTGGGGGCCGAGGCACGGGGCCCAGAGGCCGGCTAGAGGCACCATGCAATGGCAGCCAAAACAGGAGGCAGAGACAGAGGAGGAGAAGGAGCCCCTGCTGCTCACCCAGGAGCCGGTAAGCGGCGTGCCCAGCACTGGGAACTGTGGTTTGCCGCTACTTCCAAAGACAGGACTCTCAAACCAGGACATCTTGATCCTCCCATAATATTACTAATGAGATTAGGATTACTATTCACATATAGCAGGCATGGTCCAACTTCGGGCCTCCCGGAGTTTTGGACTTCAACTCCCACATTCCCAAACCGGCTACTTGGGATTATGGGAGTTGAAGTCCAAAGCACCTGAAGAGTCCAACAAAAACGCTCAAACCCCTACTGTCTCACAACTTACAAGGACACTACATACTAATCAAGGTGACTACTTACAACATTCTGAAAACGGACATTCAAGACAGGAAACATTCAGGGCCAGCTAACACCTTCCTAAACAGAATTCCCCCAGGCAGGACACAGCCACACTTTGAAGCTACAAGGCCTTTAGATGCTAATCTTGGTGACTCATTTCAACAGACAATCTTCCCTCCAACAGATAAGAGTTCTTTAGCCCACACTGGACAAACTGTATTCCACAGGTATACAACCCACACATCCCTGTCTGTTTCCTACCTATCGAAATCCATTGAAAATCAACAAAACCTTGCTCCCACTATTACAACACTCTAAAACCAGGACACTGCATACAGAACAACACTCTGAAAACAAGCACATTCCAGACAGGAAAAAACAGGGCCATTACAAGGATTCCCATAAGAAGAAAACAGCCAGGCTTTGAGGCTGCAAGGCTATTCACTGCTATTCCACCTGCCCAACAAAGGATGTCTATAAACCACAGCAATGCGTGGCCGGGCAAAGCTAGTAAGACTATAATAATCAGAAGAAGAAGGAGGAGGAGGAGGGGGGGGGAGGAGGAGGAGGAGGAGGAGGCAACGACTTTATTTGTATTCCGCCCTATCTCCCCTTGGTGGAGGGGCTCTCTTACAAATCAGAAATCGCCAGTTGAATCCCGGATCTAGATTCAGCTCCACAAAGTTCTTAGTGTAGCCTACTTTTTCCAGAGAAGAAACTAAACTCCAAGGTTATGAAAATAATCATGCATATATCTTACCCTTTTGTGGTACTATTACTGTCCCAATAGTTTTACAGCTCATATCATACCAGAAAACCTAGTTCTCATTTCCTGCTAACCCCCGCGGGGCAGGAAAGAACATCCTGTTCTTATAATAACATGGGAGGGGGGTATAAAATCAATTTAAAACTATATGAAAAGAAAAGACAGTTCTAATCCTGGTTTCAAATTACATAAATGTAATAAGAGAAAAACAGAACAGTGGATCTATTGCTTATAAACTCTTGGCCTCTCAGAAGCTTAGCTGAGAGTTCATACCAGTCCAGCAGTGAAAATATCCAGGTGTTATCTTCTGAGTGGTAGTTTGTGATGTTGAAGGAAGGCAGCATCTACATTTAGGGTGCATCTCATGCAGTGTTTTACCCAGGAAGCCAGTGATTTGTGGTGGTTGGGAGAAGCAGAATTACAGCTGTTAGGTGGACCGAAGGAAGAACAGTAAGAACAATTCCAGTTCAAGGTCATAGGCTGGACAGTCAAATTTGTGCTGATTTGGCATTTGTAGGGGAAGTGCTAGAGAACAATCACATCAGTATCTTTTCAAAACAATATATTTGGAAAGAAAAGGGACAAAGTGTTCCATTATGGTTCACAAGATTCTAAAGCTAGATGTACGTCACATTTAATGGCAGAACTGAATCAACTTGTTATTCATTTTACCATTCATGTTTCGGGGGAGGGGGGGACTTGTAAAAGAGTAAGTGGCCATCTTACTGCAGAGGTTGGGGTGACTAGGAAACCAACCTATTAGATACTTATTATTCCAGGTAACCAGCAGGGGTTCAGAGGAAGGAGTGCTGCCCTACTGCACTCCTTAATATGAGATAGGAAGAAAGCCTTTTATGCAGTAAAAATGAACCATTCAAAGATTCATGTTCCAAAAATATATTTAGGAAATATAAAAAGCACTTTTAATAACATATGCAAATATGACCTCTGGAGTACAGTCCTAAATTACATATTTGAAGTGCAATCCACTAAAATCATTAGAGCTTACTTCCATGTATTATGTTTAAGTGATTCGTCTCAAAAGGAAGTTCTCAATTATTTTAAATACATGCTTTTAAGTATCCTTATAGTTGAGAAATATTTAGTTTCCCATTCTCTGGAGCAATGCCCCCACTCATTTCCCAGAACGTGGCTGATCTAAACTGATATAATTTACCATAACTATCACTGACCTTATTTATTTATATGCATATACCATTTTTGCATTCCTGTTTATTTTGTTAGGCCTTCCAAGAGTTGATGAACTTGTTTTCACAACAATAAAGTAAAACTAATCATAGATTCATTGATTGTGTCGCCTAGAACTAGTCCTATTAGAAATGTGCCTCTGTAGCCTAGAATTATCCAGGTACTAGTTCTATTAGAAACTTGCCTGTTTGTTTTCACTGCTTCTACCTTCCCATATTAGCACTTCCATTACTCAGCCAGCATCAGTAGTGCTGATCTGGATCCATCCAATTATCTATATTTGGCAGTCCAACCAGCTAGGACAGAGTAAATCAGGGCTAAATCTAGCTGAAATGTACTCCTTTTCTAGTCCCTACAGCTCTCTGTGCTCAAGGTTTCCAAGCTCCCCAGGGCTGGTTTTTGGCATGCATGCTGTTTTGCATTTGGGAAGAAGCACTCCCACCTCCTGTTTCTGCTGGATCTTTTGATCCTACCTTATGGTTCCTCTGCCCAATATTGAGTCTCTAATGAGGGCCAGGATTAAAAGTGTCAAAATACAATAGCACAAACTACTAAGGGACATTTCCAGTACAATTTTGAACCTGACTGTAGACCATGAACTCCTCATCTGACAGACTGGTATTTGTATCACCCATTAGACTTTGCATTTTTGAGATATACTTACCGTTCTAGCTTTCCACTGAGCCATGGCAGTAAGATTCCCAGACTGGTTATATGCTTCATAAAACTTTGTTTTTGTTTATTACCATAGCTGTCTCTGGTTTCAAGTGGATAAAAGTTGTGCTTGTTCCCAGAATATTAGCAAAATAATTTGTCAGAAGCCATGGCAAGTCTAGATTATACGATCCATTTTACCTCTCAATTCCAGTCCTTAACAGCTACAATTAACTGCGAATTTGTGTTTATTAATACAAACACATCTTCTTAAAGTCTGAAATCTTCATTGTTTACAACAATTTGAAGTATAAGAGTCACCAAAATCTGTAATTTTTAAATATTGATCTCTGTATTATCCAATAACTATTCTTTCTCACTGTTCAAGTTGTTTGAGAGAATTGTGGAGTATTGCTCAATGCATTTCCCTTTAAAAAAAAAGATTTATAATTAGCCCTTCATATACATGGGTTCAACCAACCCCAGCTTTAAAAAAATCTTGGAAAACTCTTCCCTGCTTAGTTTCCACTTTATATAGTGGACACCATTTTATCATGTTTTTGCATATAATGGGGCTTAAGCATCTTTGTTTTTTTTGATATCCACAGGAATATCCTAGATCGAAGCCTCGGTAGATACCAATGGTCCACTATACATATTTAAAGTTTCCTATCCTAAATCACACATTTCTAATGCATACACACCACTCCCACTTTCATCAATTAAAAACATGTCATCATATTGAAAAATTCTGACAAAAATCACCCGATATTTACTCTCACAATGTCTACTTTGTCTCTTTTTGAATAGAGCTTCCCATGCCATTTCTCCTTCCAACTCTATTAGTGCTCTTTTTGGATTATTACTTTTAACACTTATCTTTCCAAACAGCTAAATTCTACTGTCATAGACATCTGTGGTATTCATTTTAGTCACTCTGTTGCATTGCCTTGGCAACAAGATTTTCAGTGAGGCACCAGCTTTGAACTTGTCCAGGTCCATAAAAAAACGAAAGCAGCATGTTTTACTCACTAACACATCAGGTTGCCGTGACAGCTGTTCACTGTGTAATCTCACCTCCCTTGCTTTCAATGCTGTAACATTTACCATTTCTGAGATTATCATAGGCTGCTACAGGTTAATTAGTCCATGATATATCAAGCAAATATTAAACAGAGAAAAAGGCTAAAGGATTGGAAGGCGGATACTGTGTGTGTGTATTTATATAATGATTATGAATTCAGGAATGTGAGTATCACACAAGAAATATAGGATCATACTGGAGGAAGAAGTAAATATCTAAGGGTATTCACAGAATGTGAATGGGCTCATTCTTGTCATACTTCAGTTTCCTTTCAGAAATGCACTCCAGGCATTAAAAAGTGATTACACATTTGAGATTTATTAGATTGTATCTGGACTGACAAATCTGATTTTGGATTTTATTTCATGTGAGGAGAAACTGAAAGTCGCTCCTAGTGTGAGAAAATTGGCTGTCTGCAAGGACGTTGCCCAGGGGACTCCTGGATGTATGATGTTTTGCATCCTTGTGGGGGGCTTCTCTCATGTCCCGCATGGAGCTGGAGCTGATAGAGGGAGCTCATCCGCACTCTCCCCAGGTTGGATTCGAACCTGCAACCTTCAGGTCAGCAACCCAACCTTCAAGTCATCAGTCCTGCAAGCACAAGGGTTTAACCCACTGCACCGCAATTTTGGATTATGGATTTGAATGTGATGCTATTTACCCCACATTGATCAGTCCGGAAAGAAAATATTTTGTAGACATGCTCAAAATCCTTTTATATAATGGCACTTCTGCTTTTCCATACACAAAACCTATCTGTAAGTTTTCAGCACAAGGTTGTTGTTTTTATCCCCCTGCCCTTTATTATCTTTTCACCTTTCCCCTGCTTTCCTCCTTATGCAATGTAGTGATACAAGCAACTAACACATAGCTCCCCAACAGTGTTTTTATGTTGGGGCTTATAGGTGAAGATCTGGCACTAGGATTCATTTGAATCTTGCTTTGAAGCTTCAGGTCTCTGTATTGTTGATTTGTTCAGTTGCTTCCAACTCTTTGTGACCTCATGGAGCAGCCCACGCCAGAGCTACCTGTCAGCCGTAGCCACCCCCAGCTCCTTCAAAGCCAAGCCAGTCACTTGAAGCATACCATTCATCTATCTTGCCCTTGGTCGGCCTCTTTTCCTATTTCCTTCCATTTTCCCCAGCATCATTATCTTCTCCAAGCTTTTCTGTCTTCACATTATATGGCCATGTCTCTAAATGGCAACTATCCCACAATGATTAAACCCTGGGCTTTTTTGATTGTATATATGGAACTCCTGAAATATATTTACAATGGCTCCTTGATATTTGCAGGAGTTGCAGATTACCACTGTGCCCCCTGCCCCCAACAGCAAAATTCATAAATGCCCAAATCTCATTATATACAATGGCAAAGTAAAATAGTGTTTGTTATATAAAATGGCTAAATCAAGATTTGTTTTTTGGAATTTTTCAAACCATGGATGACTAAATCTCTGGATCTATGGATCAGGAGGGCTGACTGTACCTAGAAATCTCTCTTCATGTTTGCTTACAATTGTTGTGGGATTGTGCAAGAACATACTAAGCAGGAGAACTTTTCTTCTTTAGAAAACCAGGGAAAGCTTTTAGGGAATTCTTCCCAGGGTTCTCAAAGCACAGTATGCAAATAATGGATATGATTTGTACTGTGGGGAAAAGTCAGCTAAGTTTGCATACTCCAGCATACTGCATTTCATTCCTCCACACCTGTATTCTTTTCCCCAGTCTGACAGACAAAGAATTTTCTGAGGTCTCTGAGCATAACTTATTGGTAAATAGCTGCACTCAGTCTCTGGGCATATATCCTTTTGTCAAATGTGAATCTTCTGTGGAGACCACCTTTTGAAAACCACTTGATAGAAAGTCAGTGTTTTGAACAAGTGATATTCAGAGGCATTAATGCAATGGCACACAGGTAATTCAGCTGTTAAACTGAAGAACCATGTCTTTAAACTGCCAAGGATAAAGACACGCCACTACAAAAATATATTTGGTTAGCAGAGGATGGTTGTTTCTTTGTAGTTGAAGTTGCCCAAAAGATATACTCTCCCTTGAAACCACTTAGATTAAAATATTCACTCAGAGATAAAAAAAACTTTGAAAATTAATGTATCTTGTTTATTCACAAACATATTTTATTAATTCCCCATACAGGCTTATTTCTTATTGAAATTCAGTTATAGATAGGATATAGCTCCTCTGGGTTGAGTACACAGGATATTTATTTATTTACAGTAGAGTCTCACTTATCCAAGCTAAACGGGCTGGCAGAAGCTTGGATAAGCGAATAACTTGGATAATAAGGAGGGAGTAAAGAAAAGCCTATTAAACATCAAATTAGGTTATGATTTTACAAATTAAGCACCAAAACTTCATGTTATACAACAAATTTGACAGAAAAAGTAGTTCAATAAGCAGTAATGTTATGTTGTAATGACTGTATTTACGAAATTAGCACCAAAATATCACGATATATTGAAAACATTGACTACAAAAATGGCTTGGATTATCCAGAGGCTTGGATAAGCGAGGCTTGGATTAGTGAGACTCTACTGTATTTATTTCAGCATTTGTATCCTACCCTTCTCACCCAAGTGGGGACTCAGGGCAGCTTACAATAAAAACACATACATAAAAATAATATAATACATTGCAATTCAATTAAAATTAATTACTTTAGACATTCATAAAAATACACTTATAAATATGCAGATTGGCGTGTTCAGAGTCTAAAAAACTGGGTCTGTCATTGAGTTCCAACACACATAGTAATAACTAATGCTGCTGTTATTGTTCGAAGGCCTGGTCCCACAACCAGGTCTTAACTTCTCTACAGAAAGATAAGAGGGAGAGAACCTGCCTGACTTTACTTGGGAGGGCGTTTCATAGGCGGGGAGCCACTACTGAAAAGGCCCTGTCGCTTGTCCCCACCAGCCGCACCTGTGAGGCTGGCGGGATATCATTCTTTACCAATAGTCCATAGTCTTTAGTATAGTTGTACTCACTGAAGTCTCTAAGCAGCAACATGCATCCACCTCCACTAAAGTCTGGACACATACATCTTCTTTCATTGAAAACCAAACAGATACTTCTCCACTGAAGTCCAAACACATACCTTCTCTACTGAAGTCCAAATACACACTGAATACAAAATGGAGTCTTGAGTCTGCACATGCTCAGTACAATCGCATGTCTATAACTCCTCCCACACCAAAGAGGTACAAACTGGAAAATACACATATACATAGAATACAGGTTAGCAACAAATATATAGTAAGAGACTTGGGAGGTTGCTATTTCCAACAGAGAATGCTCAGTTATCATGCTTCCATGGCATTTCATTATGATTAGTTCTTACAGTTATTTTCCACCTTGATGATTGCACCCCTTGGCTGTTGTGAGGAAATATTACCCTTATGGAGTTCCTGCCCGCCCCCCAGGTATTTTGTACATTTGCAGTCCTTGAGTTTCCCGAGATTCCTACTGTTGTGCGTGGCCAGTATCATTTTGGTTAAGGGAAGGTTTTCATTGCTAAAATTTAGAACATAATATATTTTTCTATTCATGCGTTGAAGTTCTGCCCGCTTTGTCATGGTCAATGGTCCATGTGTATCTACCTTTCCCCTCTCAATTTGCACTTGGTGATGGTGAATGTACATCTCTCTCCCTCTACAAAATAAGGCAGACATATGGCTCTAATCATTTTGCATCAAAATAAAAGAGGCTCTTCGGCTTCTTTTTGTTTTGTTTTCACGAACTTCCTGTGGTTTTTATCCACTTGGGTTGTACAAGACAATCTTGTTTCCACTGCTTTTCACAATGGTTCATCCGTATATTTATTTTCCATCTTGACCATGCCACAGTCAAACTTTTCTTCCAGGCAACAAAATTCAAAAGTCAAAATGCTGAACAATGGACACATTTGTTTCAAAATATAAGACACCAGCAGTAAGACAGGATGCAGCATGTTTCAAGTGTTGCTTAAGTTTGCAAACAGGAACAGGAAAGAAGCTACATTTTCCTCCTTTTTACTGAACAAAGTTCTCCTCACCCCAAGGCAGGAAATATTCATGGCAATGGGATAATTAATGTAGGTCTGAAAGGGCAGTTGTTCTATTTTAAACGTATTGCCTGTTATGAGCTGAAGAAATATTGCTATAACATCCTGCTCTTATCTGTATCCACTTAAGATGGATGTAAGTTTTATTGAAATCAATGGAATTTAATTTCTCTGTAAGAGAGGTGGTTTAGAAAATCATAGTCTTCCTACAAATAAAGAGAAATCTAAATATCACAGAAAGAAATAAAATTAGTATCTCAGTGCAATAAATCTTAGAACACTTGAAATCTAATGGAGTTTGCTTGTTTCTTAGGACTGAATGTCTATGGTTCTCTTTGATTTGTGTGACATCACGTAGTCTGTGCGCATTCAGAAGAAGACTTACAAGCCACTCTAAACACCTTTGCAGAAGCATATGAGAAGCTCAGCCTCTCACTGAACATCGAAAAAACCGAAGTGCTATTCCAGTAGGCACCAGCCAATCCCTCTGCAATGCCAGGAACACAGCTTAATGGTGTAACATTAGAAAATGTTGACCATTTCTGCTAGCTTGACAGCCACCTCTCCACAAAAGTCAACATTGACACTGAGCTCTGCAAGTGCAGTATTTCTCCGAATGAAGCAGAAAGTGCTTGAGGATTGGGACATCCGTAGGGATACCAAGGTGCTTGTTTATAAAACTATTGTCCCCCAACCCTGCTATATGTCTGTGAAATGTGGACTGTCTACTGACGTCACACTCAACTCCTGGAATGATTCCATCAGTGTTGCCTCTGAAAAATCCTGCAAATCTCTTAGCAAGACAGGCAGACAAATGTCAGTGTGCTGGAAGAAGCAAAGACCACCAGCACTGAAGTGATGCTCCTACGCCATCAACTTCGCTGGATTGGCCACATTGTCCGAATGCCCAATCAACATCTCCTAAAGCAGTTGCTATACTCCCAGCTCAAGAACAGGAAATGTAATGTTGGTAAACAGGAAAAGAGAATTAAAGATGGGCTTAAAGCTAACCTTACAAACTGTGGCATAGACACTGAGAACTGGGAAGCCCTGGCCCTTGAGTGCTCTAACTGGAGGTCAACTGTGACCAGCAGTGCTGCAGAATTCCAAGAGGCATGAATGGAGGGCTTAAGGGAGAAACGTGCCAAGAGGAAGGCGCATCAAGCCAACCCTGACCAGGACCACCTTCCACCTGGAAACCAATGCCCTCACTGTGGAAGAACATGCGGCTCAAGAATAGGTCTCCACAGCCACCTACGCATCTACCACCAAGACACTACACTTGGAGGACCATCATCCTCGGGCTACGAGGGATCACCTAAGTAAGTAAGTCTTCTGACAAACAAAGAGAAGTCTAAATATTACAGAAAGAAATAAAATCAGTATCTCGGTACAATAAAATCTTAGTACACTGTCTTAAAATCTAGTGGGGCTTGCTTGTTTCTTAGGGCTGAGGACTATGATTCTCTTTGATTTGTGCAACGAAAAGCTCAGAAGCCTCAATGTATGAAAAATCTTCATCGAACAGTACATTAAAAATTATGGTAGGGTAGGTCTGTCCATGACAGCTATTCCATGCATGCAAATCTTCATAATCTTTATCATAATCATAACCATTACTATTATCCCGATCCCCATATACCAGTTGCCCACAAATATTCCCATTTGCTTCTTCTCTTTCTTTCCATTAGTATTCCAATGGAGCTAAAGTGTACACACTAGTTTGATACAACATTTTCCCCAGTATACTGTAGTTGGAAGAATCCAAAAACAGATTGCAAAGAAAATCTATACCAGAAAGCATGAAATCAAGGCACAAGATGATACTATGTGACTGTCATTCTAGAATTTTGGAATAGGTTGATAGAACATGGTGCTTTCCAAAAATAATGGGGAAATCACCCCCACCAAAGTGGCAGTAATTTGGCATGTGAGGTGGTATAACTTGTTGCCATTTTTTAAAAAATTGTCCAAATAAATAAATAAATAATCTATGGGAAAGGTGGGTGTTGTTGAAGTATAATTATCCAACGGGAGCAGAGAATATTGGAATTTATTTTATATTTTATTTTTTCTGATGAGTGCATGTTTAGCACTAATGAGCTGTTGAACAGCTGTTTTGCTATCAGTGCTAATCAGCTGTTCACATATGTCAGAACTAACAAGTTAATAGGGAGATAATTGGCCTTGAAAGCTCTGAATAGGCTATTATTAGCAGTGTTACAGATGTGCTGTTCTGTTATGCAAAGTGACTATTTTCCACTTCTGGGCCTGGATAGCAATACAGTCTAATGAAGCCGGAACAAAATATATCCAGAGAATGAGTGAGATGAGACTCCTGTGTGTGTGCCTTCAAGTCACCTGTCAACTTGTGGCAGCCCCATGAATTTCATAGCATATACTGTAATCTAAATCTGATGGTTTTCCTGACTAAAGTAAACCCACCGAATCAGTGGGATCTACCTATGTGTTAACTCACTATTCAATACTTAATTAAATTGGTTTACTCAACTTAAGATGAGGCAACAGGGTGTCACCTTGAGTATGTCACACTGTACTTAAATCAGTGGCAATATGGCATTTTGCCCTAATAGTTCCGATTTGTTAGGGATAATCCTTAAATTACAGCACTTAACCTGATTGAAAAATATTCTGGTTTAAGGAAAGATATCACCATTTTGTTCATATGCAAACATTAACATACTCTTCAGCATTTCAATATAGAGTTTATGGTATGCTATTGTTTGGTGTGTAGCAATAGTTAAGCCTATTTTTAATAGTAGCTTTCAAGAAACCAGAAAGCATATTTGTCCTGCATCTACCAATTCCCATGGGTGCCAGTTGACTGAGAGTCTCCTGTATTTTACTTATATTCCACCTTTCTTAAGGTGTGGAATAATGCAGATATCATTTTTGGTGTGGTGGGGAAAGTGCTTTGCAAGCGGCAAGTCCAGGTTCAGTTCCTATCACCTCTAGGTAGACCTTGTGTGAAACCATAGTGAGCTACTGCTAGTAGTTAGTGTAAACTATACTGAACATAAGAGGCCAATAATCTCACTTGATAAACAACTGCTTCCTATGGTGCTGTGACACTACACAAAGATTAGGGAGCTGCAGAAGGATTGGGTTGTGAATTGCTGGGAACCTGCCTTCCTGGAAGATGGATTAAGCCCTTTCCTTGCCTACACTGAACTTCTTTCTGGTTGAGCAGTCCTATTAATACATGGCTGAGAAGCAAAGATGCAATATCATGCAGTTTTAGAGACTTAAGCTTCCACTTTGAAAACAGTTGGCATACAGGCTGATTTTTGAACTTTGATAGTACCTCATAAACTCACAGCGGTATGATAAGACATTGGCAAGTGAGGAGTTAGTATGAGATCAGGGAACGTCCTTTATAATAAACCATCTGTTACATCTAAGCACAGGTTTGTTCTAACTCCAGTCTGTTTACATTTTTCAGGGCTCTTCCCACTTCAAGTAAATGTTGGAGTAAACGTTGCAAAGGTATGCATGCACACATAGACATACTGTTTCCAGGACATCCTGTGGATAACACAGCCCATGGATGTAAAATTCCCATTCTATACAATGGCATAGTAAAATGGCACCTCATATATAATGGCAAAATAAAGGCTTGCTTTTTGGAGTATTTTTAAGTTGTAGATGGCTCAATCCATGGATGCAGAATCTGTGGATATGGAGAACCAATTGTACATACACAGGGCCCTTCCACACAGCCATATAACCCAGAATATCAAGGCAGAAAATCCCACAGTATCTGCTTTGGACTGGATTATCTAAGCCCACACTGTCGTATATTCCAGTTCAAAGCAGATATTGTGGGATTTCCTGCCCTGATATTCTGGGTTATATGGCTGTGTGGAAGAGCCCACAGAGAGAAAGGGAGAATATTAACCTCCAGACTCAAAATTCAGATTAAAAGGGGTGGATTTAGTTTTCTTAAACAGACAAAAACCTGTCTATGTACTATGGTCTTATAGCATCAATCTTGTGTAGATACTTCTGATTATTGTTAGTGAGAAGTTCCTGCTTCAGAATCCCACCTACCTTGCTATAGATATGTGAAAAATACAGATGTCTTGAGTTTGCAGTGCTCCATGTACACCTCCCAACTGTGCTACATTTCTGTTTACATTGTGGACAGAGTCTACAGAATATCGGTTTCCCAAGCAACAAAGTGAACAAGGAATTATATTGCATTTTAAAAGTGCAGGTAGGCCAAAGTGGAGTGGTTTAGGGAGGAGCAGATGTAATTCAGGTGATCAAAGTCCACAATTTTGAACAAGTTATACTACTTTTTTAAAGGCTGTTTGGTGACAAAAAGGATTGGAGACAGTTACATTATATTTATTCTTGAATACATCTTAAGAGTGTGCATGGCAACCTAGCAATCTTGATGATGTGGAGAAAGCTTTTCTTCTAAAAACAAATAAATCAACCAGAAGCTTCGAAAGGCAAATAATATTTCTGGGTTTATCTGGGATATAAAGAAGCAGAGTTGCTCTAAAACCTTTTTGCAGAAGCTCATTAAAAAGAGGAATGGAATTACTAAACATATATATCAGTCTGTTAGGCATTCACATTGACGTTTATTAAAAGATGAATGAAGGTAGAAATGATCTGGAAAAAGATAAGATTTCTCTCAAAGGCATATTGTGAATAGAAAAGAGGAGCAGGAAAAAGTTTGACATTGCTAATGGCACAGCAACATGTTTCTCTTCCCAACCCCTTCTAATAATTAATTCTTTCTTTGTATGTACTACAGTTAAATCTCTCTTAAAAATGGAATGAATGGAAAAGAACAGGAAGGTTATCTTGTGACTTTTAGTTTTTGTGCTGTAACGTTAATAATGGCTGGGCTTTGGGTACAATTTATGGGAATGTGATGAGATAATAAGATAAATAAACGTGCTTAAGTGCATCTGTTATTATTTCTTAATGAAAGGTAGTTTTAAAATGGAAAGAAGATATTTCTTTTGGTTCCTACAAGTTAGATCTGATGGTAGGGTTGCTATGGCAACAGAACAAAACAAAAGTCTCTGGCTGATGTTTAATACCCCCCTTCCCAACTCTTGCCAGAAAAAAAGGTGGGAATATGTCTCTTGTCCCTCTAGCTTGACAATTTTGGAGAAAGCTATGTGGCTTAAGTGAATAGGAAGCTCAGCTCCCAGAAGTGCTCAAAACGTCTTGTTTCCATCTTGTGGATTTATACAGCAACATCTAAAAGTGCCAACATGTGTGATATCCAGGATTGATAACCCAATCTCATCCACAGAAATCCAATTTTAGGTATCTATACAAAGCAATAGAAACCCAATCTCATATCTTTATAAAAACACAATGGTAGTTTCTAAATAAAGAGATTAATTAGAAAGTAAAGGTGTTACTGTTTCATTCACCCATGTACAATGGTCTTGTAACGATTTTGGAAAATTTTAGATTTTGGAATTCTGGATAAGGCATATTCACCCTATAATAATGATCCAAATCCAATTTCAACACAACCCAAACTATAGCTCCCAATGATTCCATAGCATTAAGCATGTTAGTTAAAATGATGTCAAACTGTATTAATTCTACAGTTGTTGATGCATCCACAATCTTTCAGATAATCTGGATCCAAGCTGTATAGAGCTTTAGAAAACATAACCAGTACTTCAAATTGTGCCCATAATTAACATTACATTCCTATAATATATTTCTTACGGGGATATTGATTGTCCTTCTCCAAAGGTATGCCTCCCTGTTCTATTTATGTTTTCTCATAATTAAATCTTTTTGTTTTTGTTCTTTACAGGTACATTTGTCTAACAACCTCAGTCTCATTTCATTTCTATGAATGTTTGGAAATAACTCCATCTGATTTTAGTTGGATTTACTGTGTTTTAGCATGAATAGGATTACTGTCTCTTTTACACAATTACCATAATTTCCTGGTGTGATTGAAATCAATGTAATGTGTCTCGTTCATGAAAACAATTCTAAATGGAGTTGGGTTTTATGCTACTGTACAAATTATCTGTTGCAATAGTTCACTATAGAAGCAAGTCATGTTTTTTGTTGGCCCGTGTTAGACTTTTGTTTTCTTGTTTTGTTTACAAAGAACCTCCATTGTCATATATGATTCATCCCTTTGGCATAGGAATTATATCACTGTGAAACAGACATGCATTCTTGGAGCCTACAATGGGGAAAAAAGGAAGATTATAGAAAACAGAAATTTGCTGTAAACCACATAACTTAAAAAGTTGTTGTCTAATATAGCAAATGCAATCTCACAGAAGGACCTTTTATATTTCATCTTTTGTCACATGATTACAGTATAATAGGGAAGCGAGTGCGGACTTTGTGATTTTATTCTCTCCAGTTACTGTAAGGATCAGCAGTTGGAAATTCTTTGTTCTGGCAAGTGAACAAGGAGATAAAACGGTTTTTTTTTTCAGGTTTGATTCTTGTGACTGAACAAATCTTGCCAAGAAAATCAATGACAGATTTGCCTTAGGGTCATCATAGGTCAGAAATCACTTGAAGGTAGACAACAACAACAATTATCATTGTGGAAGTCAGATTAGGAGGAAAATAATCAAGATGAAGCTAAATACATCTTTTCTTTCAAGAAGGCTGTTCATATTGTCTTGCTGCTGCTCAAAGTTGTACAAGAACTCTCTGAGTTTTGGATGTTATCACTACAAAGACACAATCAACAGATACTTAGGAGGTGCACAGTAAAATTTGTGCACCTCTACGGTGACAGATCCATCAGCTGTTCATGTCTGAGATGGCAGGGTGAGGAAGTGCATAGCAAGCAATGGTTGTAAAAAGCAGGACTTGTGGACCCAGGTTGACATTCAGTGGTGCCTCCATGAACTGCATTATGCTGAAACCCCACTAAAGTCTAGTGCCACTCCTGGTTTACATAGTCTGGCACCAGAGCCGTCCCTAGGTATTTTTCAAGTGTAGGCGAACAGAATTTTGGCACATCCCCCCCCCCCCCCCCACAAACCAATCACTGAAAAATAAAAGCGTTGGATAAGCGAAAGTGTTTGATCATAAGGAGGGATTAAGGAAGGAAAAGCCTATTAAACATCAAATTACATTAAGATTTTACAAATTAAGCACTAAAACATAATGTTTTACAACAAATCAACAGAAAAAGCAGTTCAATACCTTGCGGAGGCAGGCCGCAGGAGACAGGAGTTGCCTCGATGGCGCCCCCAACAAGATGGCACCACAGGCAACTGCCTAGTTGGCCTGGTGGTTGAACCGCCTCTGTCTGGGACCATCTCTAATTCTAGAGTTTTTTGGATGTATGATAATCTAGAATAGCATTCCAAATTTTTCAGAAAGTTGTGAGTTCTGGATGTGAAGAAATTTAGCTTCCATGGGAACCAGTGGAAATATATGTGTAACATGTGTAGATATGTTGAGTTAGTTCTCAGAGTTAGTTCTCAGAGAGGTCTGAGAGCATATGACTGAAGCTTAGCTGCCAAAATCTGATTTTAAACACCCCTGGCAAATATATAAAATATCTTATATATTCTTTGGAAGAACAGCTGAGTTCACATCCAATAAATAATTAAGATTTTGTGATGTGGCATTATATGAAAAGTTATGCTTCTGGCATGGGAAACTTTTACCTTCTGGCTCTGGGCAATATCACACTATATTCTTCACTCTGTTTTCTGGCATTCCTCCTCACCTACCTCCTCATTCTCTTTGGATGCATGTTTTCAGCTCTCTGCAGCTGTATATGGACTGGGGCAGGGGCTTGGAAAGGTTAGATTCTCAGGATGTTAATGTCAATAACTGATGCCAAATTCCACAAACACATGCACATAACAGATATACAGCTTTGCTATAAGATAAATCCACTTAGTCATTTTCCTCCCCAATACTTATCCAAAATGTTTGGGTTTTTAAACCATTATTTATCTATGTTGACTTTGGACAGTAGTGTTTAGAAGCAGGCTTTTAAAAAAAGTTTGAAAATGTGGGAAATGAGATTTGCAGTGGTCTCAAAGGTGTGACTTTTAGGAATCCTGATAAGGGGATGTTTATTTCCTGATATGGATAGAATAACAAAAGGGTGACATCCTTTGTCATATGACAGGCCTTAGTATCTTCTGAAGTCACATCCTGATTTTTTCTAAAATAGGATTTAAATGAGATGGAAAAACAGTAAACAAACAAACAAACAAAAAGATTCCAATCTCATACCACAGTGTGTTTGTGCATGTATGTGTGCATGCATTTTTGCTTCTTTGTGTTTTTTTTGCTACATGCATACATAATTATTTAAAAACTACTCAGCAGCATGATGAAACTGTTATAAACACTATTTTCATATCCTAAATAATTTAAGTATAATATGTTTGATACTTAAATTATTAAATATTTTACATTAGATGCAAGGGGTGGTTTTGGGATTACCAAGGCTCTCTAGAGCCCAAAATTTAGCATCAAATTATCATGGAGTTTATAGGAAGCCTCATCCTGTTTCCAGTCCTTGGTATTTAATGATTCTCCATGCATTATTCAAATATAGCAAGAAATAAGGCTGCCAGAAAGAACATTAATCTCAGAAAGCTCCATTTGTAAGCATGCTGATCACTTTTTCTTATCCATTTTGCTCATTTGAAATAGCTGTCTGTAATGGTCATTGAGTATAATAGCTTCCTATACCCATTAAGACATTCATGTGTGCTTGTGGACCCGTTGTCTCCAATAGGATTATCCATGTAGTTAAAATGGAAAAGAAGTATGCTAATCCAAAATCCAGTTTCTTGTAAATGTCTTCCCATGAGCCTCTGTATGAACATAGCATTTTCTGGTGTGATAATGCTAAGAACTGCATTGGACTCCGATGTACATGTTGGAACTTAACTCCACCACTAACTGAAGGGCTTTTAAAACTGTCACATTGAGGGTCAATCCTTGCCATAGCATAGCATAGCTGCTTCAACTGTGGCTGTACTGCACCTGCCAGCATCCTTCACCATTGGCTATATTGTCTAGAGTTGTTATGTCTTGTGGTTCAACAATAACATGAAACTCACTCCCAGTCTATCTGAGCAGGCAGCTTTCAAAGCATGGTTGAAGGCTGGGTGGGGGGGGGGGGACCTGTCACATACTATATTGTTAACAATATGACAGCACCATTTGGATATTCTGCATCAGGCACTAAAATGTTTCAGGTCTTGCTGCATTTCAACAGCTTGGGTTGTTTCCAAGTTTGTAATAAGGAAGTGATAGCAGTTGGGAAATATGGAAATATCTGTCTTGTATAGAACCTCAGTTCCTGATTTCACTGCCATAATTATATCAGATCTGTGGGAGCTGATCCTTATCGCTAAGGTTCCTTTTACACTGCCATATAAAATCCAGATTTGCTTTGACCTGGATTGTATGGCATTGTAGACTCATATAAACCAATTCAAAGCAGATAATGTGGATTATCTGATTTGATAATCTGGATTATATGGCAGTGTAGAAGGGGGCTAAATTTTAATTGTAACTTTAAGAATGCTACCCAAATTGTTGTACTATACACTCCAAATAGGTCCAGCTCATTGAAAAGTGACAAAATCTAGAGCAGATTCACTGCCCCATCAGTCACTGTTGATTGAACCAAGTTATTTTTAATATTATTACTAATACTACTATTCTCCCCAAACCTCTCAGTTGTTGATCAATTCCTCTGTTTGCTGTGCGCAATAGGAAAGAGTAGGAAAAGGCTAAGGGAGAGGCAGTGGGCAGGGTCATGCACATGGTGAAAGAAAGGAACACTGGGATGTGCCTGCTGTAACCTGCAGCATCCTGGGAGGGAGTGACCTGGCTCCACAGCACTGGGAACTATAGCCTGTTTGTGGAGGCTGGAGGCTGTCTGTGTGGGATTTTCACTTTTATTATGTGTATAGATTTATGGCCTAGAAATTCTGAAGAGTTTCCTTGAAAGTCTGGTGTATTCCCCAACTTTGCCTAAAGCAGGGCAAAGACAGTTTAAAGCAAAAACAAAACAGCAAAAAACAACAAAGAAAGAGGATACTTAATGGAAGTTGTTGTGCATTGTGAAGGCTGCTGCTGTTGCATTACTTTAGATAGCTGAGTGTACCCAGTTGCTGTACTTAACAACTGTATAAGTCAACATAAATTTTCTTCTGCTTTTGCTGATGCAACGTGATGTTGTTGTTGAATTTCTTCAGGTTATTTGGTGATCCTAAGGCTACTGTATCACATTTTTGTTTGTTTGCACAATTTGTTCAGAGGAGGTTAGCCTTTTCCTTCCTCTTGAAGCCAAGAGAGTATAATTTGCCCAAGGTCACCCAATGGGTTTCAATGCTGAGCAATGATTTGAACTTTGTTCTCCAGAGTCCAACACTCAAACCACTACACCATGCTGACTTTCATCTGAATTGACCAGGATCATATTTATTTATTTATCATGTCAGAAGCGACCCGAGGGTAAGTTGTAAATGTATTTAAAAACACAAAGTTAAAAACCTGGCATTATACTAAGTGTCCTTTGACCAGTAGCTGGCCACTTGGAGTGCCTCTGCTGTTGCTATAAGAAGCTCTTCGCATTGTGCATGTGGCAGGGCTCAGACTGCATTGTAGTAGGTGGTCTGTGGTTTGCTCTTCTCCACACACTCCATTTTGTGGCCACATTTCATAAGGCTGGCTCTACGTCTCATGGTGCCAGATAACAGTCTGTTCAGCACCTTCCAAGTCACCCAGTCTTCTATGTGCTCAGGCGGCAGTCCCTCATTCGGTATCTGCCATGGCTTGCCTGCAACTTTTGGACTCTCACTTGCTGAGGTGTTCCTGTGATTATCTCTGAAGTTCTTAGAAAACTATTTCTTGATTTAAGGCATTGACGTGCTGGCTGATATTTGAACGGGGGGTGGGCCGGAGATATGCCTTGGTCCTTTCATTATTGGCTGCTACTTCCCAGTGGATGTCAGGTGGTGCAATACCGGCTAAACAGTATAATTTCTCCAATGGTGTGGGGCATAGACATCCTGTGATAATGCGGCATGTCTCATTAAGGGCCACATCCACTGTTTTAACGTGGTGAGATGTGTTTCACTCTGGGCAGGCGTATTCAGCAGCAGAGTAGCCAAGCACAAGGGCAGATGTCTTCACCGTGTCTGGTTGTGATCCCCAGAATCATATTTGAAAACTGACTATCAGTTCTTATCCTAACTTTTAACATACAAACTTAAGCAGCTCAAGAGATTAATATCAAAAGCAAAGGATAGTGTCTTAATCTACAGCAGATTAGGAAGTTCTGAATCAAGTATTGCTTTTAAATCAATAAAAATGTATACAAACTTGTCTAGACAGCCTGTTTAAACGTGGATTGCCTATATGATTAAAATAATATCTTGATCTTGGTATGACTGTTCTGATCCAAAACGAGATGGTTGCAGGGCTGAAAGTCTATAAACGCCATTCAGCTACTCCAGATTGTTACATAGATGACAGACTAAATAACGTACCACCTATAAAGGCTTATTGGCTTACAGTTATGTGGATCACTTACAACCTTTCTTCTCTGTGACCACATGAAAATAGCTGACTATAATTCAACTATAAAACAAACCTATTTGAAAAAGGCTGCTAAGAGTTAGAACTACCAAGTCAAAATAAAATGAAATTATTTTTATTGATCAGCCTTATCAAAACACACAATATAAACTCAATATGTAGTATACATCTAGTCTGAGGAAAATATAAATATACAACTACCAAGTGATAAAAGGAGTGAAACGCTAATTTTGTTACTTGTCTTTTGACTTCTTCGAACAAAAATTGGGGCCATTTTAAATTTTGTTCTGAAAATCTAGCTTCCAAGTCACTGAAAACCTGATGTGGCTGATTGTTAAAACAATTCTCCCAAATGCATTCTCTGACTTTCCCCTTTTCATGCCCTTGAGAACTGTTGAAAATGAATGAGGCTTACAAGTCACAAAATTGTAGGGCAGGTGTGAAACCAGTCATAAAATGGAGGCAGATGGAGTTGGAGTTTGGCAGCTGCTAATATTATTTGAAATTGACATGTAATCCATCTTTGGAAGCAGCTAAATTCATTGTCAGAGCAATTTTCTTGGGATAGAGAGTTTCATTGTTCAGCCTCCTTCAAATGAAGCATATAGTACTTTGCCTCTGGATACAACATAATAAGCCAGAATTTGATTACCTGGAGCCTCAAAATCAGTAATTCCCAACCTTTGGAATTCCACATGTTTTTGATATCAACTACCAGAATACCTGACTGGGAATTTTGTGAGTTGAAGCCTAAAACATTTGGGGAATGAAAGGTTCAGAATCATACTTTTAAGTAAAATATTTTTCTTCCTCCACTTCACATATTTTTCAAAGCATCCTCTGCCTCCCATTGCTTTTTTTTTCTCTTTGTCCACACATTTAACTTCTGTGCTACCTCTTACAGCCAGCTTCTTTTATTCTTCTGCCCTGCTGCTTTTATTATAACATTAAAAAAAGGATGGAAGTCCCCCGTCCTCCACAATTCTCTGTTTCCAGGCAACCTTTTTTTCAGTTCCACCTTTCTTCCCAGTTCCCAGCATTTGTACACATATCATACACGTATTGCTTGTAGCAGGCCTGTAGCCAGGATTTTGATTCGGGAGGGGCTGGGATTTTGATTCGGGGGGGGGGGGGCTGAGTCTGGGTGAGGGAGGATCTACCCTAGCAAATCTTTTGTATAGTTATTCCAATACCCTCATGCATATGGGATATATTGAGCATGGTGATCAGATCATGATATGAATAAGCATAATAGTTTAAATAATAAATGTAAGGCCTTCTCGCGGACCACCCTGAGAATTCTTGGGGGGGGGCTGAAGCCCCTCAAGCCCCCCCCCCCCCAGGCTACATGCCTGGCTTGTAGTGCAACTTGGGTAGAGGAGATGGTCAATACTGCAACCAGAAAGTGCAGCAGCAACCAGGTTGCTTCTGTTTTAACTCTGCTTCACTTAGTCCTTTCCTTTTATTTATTTTAAAGTTGCTTCTGGTTTAAATCAAGAAATAGTTTTCTAAGATCTATAGAGATACTCGCAGGAACATCTAAGCAAGCAAGAGTCCAAAAGCGGCAGGCTAAAACCCGGAACCTCAACTCATGGCTGATACCGAATGAGAGACTCCCTCCTGGGCACACAGAAGACTGAGTGACTTGGAAGGCACAGAACAGACTGAGCCCTGGCACTACGAGATGTAGAGCCAACCTTAAGAAATGGGGCTACAAAGTGGAGTCCACGACATGCGAGTGTGGAGAAGAGCAAACCACAGACCACCTACCACAATGCAGTCTGAGCCCTGCCACATGGACAATGGGAGGACCTTCTTATAGCAACACCAGAGGCACTCAAAGTGGCCAGCTACTGGTCAAAGGACATGTAGTATAATGCCAAATTTTAATTTTCATTTGTCTTTTCAAATACGTTACAACTGTACCCTCGGTTCACTTCTGACACAACAAAAGTTTTTATTTTAAACATTTTATATTGTCTTTTGAGATAAACCCATATTGAATTGGTTTGTAATAAAATGTACAGTATATGAACTATACAATACAATGAATTCAGTGTTTCAACTTACTTCTGTTTGTTCTTTCTCTTCCTTTTTGGGGCTGTTCAGGGATCAGTGTGAAATGGGGGGATTATTCCTTCTCACTTACTTGTGGAAATGAGATCTAGAGGATTTAATCTAGTCTACATGCTTCTAACTAGAAGATGAGCGCAGAGCTGGAAGGGAAGGAGGGGGCTAACAAGGTAAATACATAAACTCTTTCCTTCAGGATATTTTCAAATTGTGGCAATAAATCAGCTAAGCCTTGGAAATTGTAGCATTCTTCTGTTCTCCTATTGAAGATTCAGGTTTGCACTTAACAAACTGCCAAAACTGGAGGCTCCTCTCTGTCCTTTGGAGATGAACACTGAAAGCTGGAGATCTGAAATCTGGCAACCCATCATCATTAATTTTCCAAGGGAGCATGAAGTCTGTTGTATTTTGCTCTGTTTGAGAAAGTTTTGAAGAACAAGTTGATTATCCTTATCCAAAATGATTTGGGAACATAATCGTTTTGGGTTTTGAATTTTGTTTTTATTTTGGAATACCTGTATTTGCATATACATACACAATGAGTTAAGGAGCCTCTGGTGGCGCAGTGGGATAAACCGCTGAACTGCTGAACTTGCTGACCGAAAGCTTGTCGGTTTGAATCTGGGGAGGTGGGGGAGCTCCCACTGTTAGCCCCAGCTTCTCCCAACCTAGCAGTTTGAAAACATGCAAATGTGAGTAGATTGATAGGTACCACTCTGGTGGGAAGGTAACAGCGTCCATGCAGTCGTGCCAGCCACATGACCTTGACAACGCTGGCTCTTTGACTTAGAAATGGAGATGAGCACCAATCCCCAGAGTTAGATATGACTAGACTTAATGTCAGGGGAAAATTGTTACCTTTACCTTTTACACAATGAGTTATCTTGAAGAGGAGGCCTATGTCTAAACATGAAATTCATTCTGTTTCATATGCATCTTATAAACAAAACCAGAGGTTAATTTTATGCACAACATTTGTAATAAGTTTGTGTACACTGAACCATAGGAAAGCAAAGGTGTCACTATCCCATCCACCCACATGGACCATTTTGGATTTTGGAATTTCAGATCAGAAATGCTCAACCTGTAATGAATAGAGATGTCTTTTATATTCTTTGGATTCTCTGTCCTCTTAGATTAATTTATTATTTCTATGATGCAGTTAGCCCTCCTATCCATGAGTTCTGCATCCATGGATTCAACCAAGGTGGTTTTAAAATATTTGGGGCAGAGAGGGATCCAATAAGAACCTCTGATTTTGCCCTGCTCTAAGCCACTATGCTGACGTGTAGGCATACTCTGCTGTTACTTCTCATGATTACACAGATCCTTAGGCTATCTCAAACACTTGTTTGAGTTGTTCCCCATTTTATAAAAGGGATGTCATTTTATTACGCCGTTGTATTTAATGAGTCTTGGAACCAAACCCCAGAGGATATTCAGAGCCCACTGTATCTGTAAAATTTTGTTCCATTTTTAAAGAGAATGCACATTTGTATACTGACTGGTATCCCATTAATTCCACCAAAAGCATGTTTCATGAATCTTCCTGCTGTTGTTCTGCATTATTCTAGCTAGTCGAGCCCCCAGCGGCGTGATTGATTAAACCCTTGTGCCAGCTGAATTGCTGATCGAAAGGTCGGTGGGTCAAATTCAGGGAGCAGGGTGAGCTCCTGTCTGTCAGCTCTAGCTCCTCATGTGGGGACATGAGAGAAGCCTCCCACAGGATGGTAAAACATCCAACAATTGGGCATCCCCATGGCAACGTCCTTGCAGATGGCCAATTCTCTCATGCTAGAAGTGACTTGCAGACATGAAAAAAAAATCTAGCTATTCTACCTAACTGGTACTGTCATCAGTAACGTTTTAAAACTGTAACAATAAAAACTCATGTGGATATAATTCCACAGCCCTATAATTTCCCCCCTTTCTTAATATCAAGAAAGTTTGTTTTATTTTTTCTCTTGCTACTTAAATATCAGAAGCAATATTTTCTCGATGTCTGGTCAGTTTCACAATAAGACAGAGATAATGAGGCACTCCGATGTACTTTATTGGCACGAAGGAAGAATCCCAGAAGGAGATTAGAAATGAGCATATATGAAACTGAGTTTATATTAAAAGTTATTTGACTGCAAAAACCAATTTTCTCTTCATCTCTTGTATTTTAATATCCTTACTTTTGCTATGGGACCATGACTGAACGAAATCACCACCTTACTAGTATCTAATTCTCCACCCCAATCCATTCAGCCTTTCTCCCCTACATATCAACAGGTTTTGCCCTTTTTATTTTATTAATTTTGCAATATGATATGGTTTTGCCTCCATAACAGCAATGTATTGGTAGATTGCCCTGTTATTCCCTCCAGTGGTTACCACAGAGATCTGCTACTGTTTTGCACTATAAAGGTACATGTTGCCTGTTGACACTGGAACTAGACATGTGCTTTCAGGGAAAACCTTGTCCCGTTTCATGCATCCGCACTCTCTTTCCAATGCAAGGAGGCAAGTTCGGATGCACATGAGAACAGGCTTCCGTGTCAAGCAGATTTTTGTGTGCGAGGGGGCTTCCTATTTTGTGCTTTCGAAAAAAATGGAAAACATGAAAGAAATGGTAGAAATGGTAGGAACGAATTTCGTACACGTCTAACCCGAGCTAATGTCCATTGAGAGGGGGGGGGGGCTATCCAGATATGCCTATATATATTCGTCACTCATTTGGATATCATAGATTGCTGATGTTTCCTCCTCTGATTTTCACATCTTTGTCTTCTACGTCTAACCCTGCTTTCCATATTATACATTCTACTTATAAATTAAACAGGTGTGTGCATGTGTGTGTGTGTGTGAGGTGTGTGTGTGATAAATTGCAGTTATATGACCTTTTGCTAACTGAAAACATTTTTTTCCCTCTATTATAACATGACAGTGGCCTCTTGTCCAGTGTATAGGTTATGCGGCAGGACAATCAGGTGTTCTAGTACACTTTTCTTTGAATGTGAACTAGTTTTTCATGACCTACATAGTCAAAGGCATTGCAGAAATTTATAAAACCCAGATGGATTTTTTTCTGAAACACTCTAGTATGCTACATACTAGAGGAGGAGGGAGAGATAATCCTTAATTGCAAGGGTGTTAGCAATTAAGACTAGTCAGTTTGGGCTTTCACCTGTTTTTCATAACAAAAGCATTTATACCGGGCAACCTCAAAGTATTAAAGCAGTGGGCTGGTTCTCAGTCCCTCAGATTGTCAAGGCACCAGAATATAGTTTGAAAAAAAATGAATGTGTTCCTATGTACACTGCATATATCTTATTTGCAGAACAAAAAACAAATTGTAAGAACAATACAATACAATACAATGAAGAACAATTTTAACCAACATAAACTCATCAGTATTTCAATGGGAAGTGTGGGCCTGCTTTTGGCTGATGAGAGAGTCAAGTTAATGAGGAGTGTTGTTGTTGTGTGCCTTCAAGTCAGACTTAGGGTGGCAGTAACTCTAGGGCTGGGGCTGGGTAAATGACATTGGAAGGCCACATATGACTCACAGGCTTTAGTTTGGGGACCCCTGATTTATATAAAGGCTCTTACCACACAGCTGATTAAAATCCCACATTATCTGCTTTGAACTGGAATATATGGCAGTGTGGACTCAGCTAACCCAGTTCAAAGCAGATATTATGGTATTTTCTGCCTTGATATTCTGAGTTATATGGCTGTGTGGATGGGTACTAAGAGTGGAAAACATGCAATTTTCCAGATGTTTGACTATCAATCCCAACATTCCTTGCTACTGGCCATGCTGGTGTGCTGGGACTTGTAGGCCAGCAACATCTCGTGGGCTGTGTGATTCCAACTTTTTTCTTAGGTCCCATCTACACTGCCATATAAAATCCATATTATCTACTTTGACCTGGATTATCCAGTTCAAAACAGATAATCTGGATTTTATATGGCAGTGTAGATGGGGCCTTAGATTATTTGCAGGCAAAAACATGGCGTTAAAAGGCAGCAGTTTATGTCCAGAACCACAGTTCCACAGACTCCAACTAGCAGCCAGGAGATAAGGCTCATTTATAAGGTATTGAAGAAGTTTTGCACCTACATGACAAGAAAGGCAGATACCATTAAGGTTCAACTGTAATTCCAACCCATACAAAAGAAGGGTGGTGAGTTTTCCTTCACAATAATGTGGCGTCCAGTTAACTAATGTTTGGAACCCATTTCAAATTCCTATGCACAGTATAGAATTTCTTGGGTGGGAGATCACAGGCCTTTCCAGCCTGCAAGTCCCATCAGCCATAGCCAGCATAGCCAATGGAAAGGAATGTTGGGAGTGATAGTTGAACAACATCTGGAGAACCACACAGGTGCCTCTCCTGCCCAAACTGTTTGTTAAACTGTGTTTTTATTTTAATCATGCAAAGATTCAGTTGAAAAAGGAAAAACTAAAACTAATTTTTTCCTTTTTTGCTGGCATCAGTGAACAAGAAACGTGCAAAACACACAGAAAAGACATATGAATCACATCACCGAGTATCAGTTTATAATTTGAAACTGCCTTGGCGAGAGGAAAACAAATTATTTCATTTTAGAACATTGGATGCACCAGAAACACCCCAGTTTTCCAAACCATGTTGAAGAAGTTACGTAACTTAAAGGAATATATGTAGCTATTTGCTCATTGGCCTGGTTTGCTACAATCATACAACAATTCTGAGGCTTTGATAAAATCTCATTCTTGATTTGCCCAGCTGCTCCTAATATTTTCCTGGAATATGGAGATCCAGAATTTCTCTCACTAAGTCAGGGCCAGGAGCAAAATGTCAAAAGAAGACCAGGAATAATGATGAGCCATAAAGCTGAAGTGTGTGTGAATGTGGGGGTAGGTTGAATTTATTTTAAGTGACAGTCTTAATGCAATGTTGTTATAAAAGGCGGAACTGTACGTCACTTGCATATGCATATAACAAAATCCAGATGGCTGCTTTTCCCAGGATAAAGAAGATTTAGGAGGGAGACAGACAGAGAGGGAAATGGTAGGAGGTAATGGTTTTACTTTCTCCCACTTCCTCTCCATACCACCCCCACCCCCACCCCCATTTGCTTTTTCCTAGACTGTTGTTTATTTGCCTTTTGTTAGGTACATTTGTTTGCAGTATAATAGAAGATGCCAAATGGGAACAAAACCACTCTTGATCTAGGACCTGATGTTCCAGGACGAGCATGCTGACATGGCTTGAATTATAGAAATCTAGCAGGATGAAGTTTGAGGTGTCCTGTCCCGCTGTCTGCTGGGTTTGAACATGTATATAATATGAAAGAGGGTGCCAAAACAGAACAGGGATTCTGTTAGTGTATCCCACCCTTCTTCGTTTAATCCTCTGCTCAACAGTTTTCCTTCCCAAGCTGGCTCGCTTGGCTTTGGCAGTAGTTTTTGAATTCCTGACCTCTCCCAATGTCTTGCACTGAGGAACTTCAACAACTCCAGTGAAATCATTCTTTTGGCTCAGGACTTTATCTACAAGGTCTTTCACCTTTTCCACCAGAGGGTTCTGGTGCCTCCCCAAACTACAGATCCCAGGGGTCCATAGCATCGATCCATGGCAGTTAAAGTGGTGTCAATCTGCAGCGTAGAGCCAGTCTGGGTGTGGTGGAACTTTTCATAGGTCCATTGGTGGAGTTTAGACTCTTTGTTACATGGAGCCTTTGCAGGACTGGTAAGTTCATTAAGATGGTGCACCCTAGTAATCTTATGGATCTAGGTGTATTTCTGATTTATCTCAGGGAGTTTCTTGTTGACTTGGCAGGCGATCCTATTGCTATCCTGTCTGATCTCTGGAATGGAGAAGTAACAGTAGTGGACATGATCACTCCAAAGTATCCTCTCCCTTGGAGTGAAGCCAGTGAGCCCCCGGTTTGCTAGAGATCTGGCAATGATGAAACAATGTATCAGATTAGAGCATCAATAGGAGAAAATTCAAAGTTAGTCTGATTGAACATGGACTAAACTCATTGGGAAGCCTATGCAGTTGTGATGGTAACCGTAAAAGATTATACCTCTTTGCCACCACTGTGTCTGCACAGTAGAGTCCAGAAGCCTTGTCCCAAATCACCAAAGGCCTTCTGTGCTCAGATCCACTTCAAGAGACTGTAGACCATTTAACAGCCCACTATGAAAAATTTACACAACACTTAGCCATTTTTTTAAAAGATCTGTACTAGCTTGGATGCTGTTGTTGATACAGGTCCAGTGGGTGTCACCTTGGCTCCTGTTTGTCCTGCATTTTTGGATATATTTCAGTTTCCACAGCTTGAGGATATGATCAGGATTCTTAGAGATGTGAGAGACACCATGTGGATACTGGACTCATGCATGAAGGCATCCAAAGGGAGGTTGGCCAAGTGGATAAAGGGAGTAGTGGAAAGACTGCATATAAGACACGTTGGTGAGGTCACTACTGAAACAAAAAAAAAACTCTCTGGACCTCACCATACTGGGAAATTGCTATCCTGCATTAATTTCTTGAGCCAAGATAGAAAGCATGCACATTTCCAGCTCTATATGTTCTTCAATGAGATTGATTATTTACATCTACAGTGTTCCCTCACTACTTCGCGGTTCATTTTTCATGGATTTGCTGTTTCGCGGTTTTTCAATAAACTCTAAAAGAATATTATAAATAATAAAAAATTACAATTTATAGCCTAAGGAAGGGAGGAGGGAGAAGCCGTAGGGCGAGAAAAGGAGCCCAAGAAGCAACAGGAGGAGGAGGCAATTTATCAACACATGATTGGTTGATAAAGACTTAAAATAGTGTATAACTACTAAAATAATGTATAAATATTAAAATAAATATAGTGTCCCTACTTCACGGATTTTCACTTATTGTGGGTGGTCCTGGAATATAACCCCTGCGATAAGTGAGGGAACACTGTATTTCAATCTGTTTTTAGGCTTGGTTATGGGATGGAAACAGCCTTGGTCACCATGGTAGATGACCTATGCAGGGAACTGGACAGGGGAAATATAGTCATGGTTATCCTGGACCGTTCAGTGACTTTTAGTACCATTGGCTGTGATATCTTTCTTGCCTAGGGCTGCTCTGCAGTGATTTGAGTCTTGCTTGAAGATGATGCTGGGTGGATTTCTGTTTGATTCCTTGGCCACTGGGATCAACTCAAGACTCTGTTTTGGCCCCCACAGTGTTTAATATCTACATGTATCCATTGGGATAGATTATCCTGCGTTTGAGGGTTCAGTGTCACTAGTATGTTGATGATACCTGACTCTGTCTCTTCTTTCCAACCAACTCCAAGAAAGTTGTTTTAGTGCTAAACCAGTATCTATTTTCAGTAATGGTAATGGACTGGATGAAGCTGAACAAATTGAATTTTAATCCAAATAAAACAGATATATTTCTGGTCAGTCAGAAAGCAGATCAAGGAATAGGGATTCAGCATGTGCTGGAAAAGATGCATATGCTCCTGATATTTCAGTTTTACAGCTGAGACATACTCTTGGACTCAGATCCATGTTTGAATTCTGACAGAAGCTGGTTACAGGACACATGTAATACAATTATGGTAGTTACCAGCCCATTTCTAGATGGAATTCAAAAGGCAAGTGATGACCTTACCTATGTAGCTTGGGATTATATGAAAGACCCCATCTTCTTCTGTAAGCCTATGTGACTTTTAAGATCTTTGGAGAGAAACTTTATCTTTGTCCCACAACTATTGCAGGTGCATTTGGTAAGGACATGGGAAAAAACCCTTCTAAACAGCCAGTAAGACTCAGTTGGTCACTTGCTTACTTTTTATCTGCTGGAAGAAAAAGATCTTTTTATTTTGGCAGGCTTTTGGCAGAGGAATCTTTTTGATGTGGTATATTATGTTTTTATTTTTTTACAATGTCGTCATTTAGTGGTTTTTAATGGAGTTGATTTTTTTAATTAAATCGGCTTTAATATACTTTGTTCTTAACTTGAGGGGAATTGCCTTGGGTCCTGTCCATAGATAAAGGCAGAGTTTTTTAAAAAACAAAGGAATAACAAAGTAATTACTGCTAGTGTTGTTTTATAACACTGTTCTTCTGTGCTGGGCAATTTTTTTTCTTAACATGGTCAGTCAACCCCCTTCGCCAATGTTTTTATTTATTGCAAGAGATAGAAAGAATACTCAAAGTTATCCATTTGCAGATTGAAAAACAGGTTTCTTGACAGTTGGGTTATCCTGCTGAAAAATAATACAGCAGCAAGACCCTTGTGTCATTTTCTCCCAGCATTTGAATGCTCTAGAACAATTAATGTGTAGAGAAAGGGATATGGCTTTTCTGTGGAAAAAAAATCATGTTCTCTGTGAAAAAAGCTGCACAGTAATTCCTGCAGAACAGTTCAAGACATTGGGATATGTGGAAAAGACATGATAAGTATTAATGTCCCTGTATTAGGAACAAAACTACAACAAGGATTTCTTTTTGTACTCAAGAACACAATACAGTAGTAGAGGATTTAAATCTCCACTCTTTGCTGCCTTATTTGTATTCATCTGGAGATATGGTAAAAGTTTTTCCCTGACATTAACTCTAGTCATGTCCGATTCTGGGAGACGGTGCTCATCTCCATTTCTATGCCGAAGAGCCTGTGTTGTCCGTAGACACCTCCAAGGTCATGTGGCTGGCATGACGGCATGGAGCGCCATTACCTTCCCGCCAGAGGACCTATTGATCTACTCACATTTGCATGTTTTCGAACTGTTAGGTTGGCAGAAGCTGAGGCTAATAGCGAGAGCTCACCTCGCTCACCGGATTCGAACCGCCGACCTTTTGGTTAGCAAGTTCAGCAGCTCACCAGTTTAACCCACTGCACCACAGGGGCATCCTCCTTCAATATACATCATGTTTAGTTAGATTCTAAACTTAGAGTAGGCTTTAAATAATGCAAAGTATCTTTTGTATCTTTACATGGTTTTATTGTATGTATGCGTAAGTGTGTACGTATTGTATGTTTTACATGTTTTGATATGGTGAAAAGTGACTAATCAATAAAGAATTGTTGTTGTTGTATAATGCAAAGCAGAGCAAACTTTCCAAGGCTTAATGGAGGATAACTTTCTATTAGAGACCTTAGAGAATGATCACAAGAAAGTGCTTTCATATCTGTCATGCCAGGTCAGTCAGGGAAGAGGTCAAAGCCAAATAAAGATTGTTTGAGCCCCGAAGCAGTTTCAGAACAAACTCTCTTTTGTGCATGTGGATGATTGTGAATTCAAATGGATGGTTGGTTATTAGATCTATAAGAGGTCTCTTTGGAGTTGGATCTAGCTCTTTACAGGACCGGGGAGTGTCCCCCATATGCCTGTATTCTAGCAAAGAGCACATCTAAACTGACCATATAATCCAGTGGCCAAAAAAATACATGCTACCAACTTTGCAACACAAATTAAGGCCTTTAAAGTGTATTAGGCAAAGTCAGGAAAAGGTTTGAGGAATGCTGTTTAATATGTATCAGTGAGTTCCAGGGTGCATCCAGACAGCACTAAACCACAGTTTTAAACAGGGGCAAAAAATCCCAGGACTTCAGAAGAGGTCCACATATAGACCTGCTAGTCCTGGGATTTCTGCCTCCATTATCAAGACTTGCTGTTTTATTCTGAGATTTAGAGGCTCCCAAGATGGTCGCTGCGGGACTTCTGCCAGAAACTTTGGCAGCTTTTTTTTTTTAAACCCAGGAATTGGATATAACGATATGTGAATATACGGATATGTGGATCTTGGCAAAAGTTCCATTCTTTGTCCTGGCCAGAAAAAACTCTGCCATCCAGATGTTTCATGAAGTATCTGCCACACAAACAAACCTAATGGGAAAGGGCCACTTCTGCCCAAGTCAGAACTGCACAAAAACACCCAAAAACGAACACACACTTTCAAGCCAGGAACAGAACTTTGTCATTATTGACACTTTTTAGAGCCTGGCTGCTTGGTCATCTGTCCAGACAGATTTGGTTGTGTACTTGTGGCATAGAACAACAGGGTGTTGTTCCTGGTTTATACATGGCTGTTTCTATTAGCCACCTGCATGACATTGGCTCTCATTATTTACATTTCTCTCCACCACATCCATGTCTCAACAGCCAGTAGTAAGTTTTTTGCCATTTACTAAACTATAGCCATGTTGTCAGCATATACCCAATGAGGAACCAATATGTATACCCTAGCAACACCATCCTGTTGTTCCCTGGCACACGTACACCATGAAACCTGTCTGCACAGATGGCCATACAACAAGGTCTGACTAATTGCAGTAATGATTACATTCTGTTCCTGGTTTAAAAGTACAGTATCTGTTCTTGTATCATTGTGTGCTACATGTTACACCCCAGGAACATCATTTTTCTGCCACAAACTTCATTAAACAGGTGAAGGACAAAGTTCCTCTTCCCAGGATAAAGTTTTTGCCTTCTACTCAAGTGTCACCTTTTTAGGGACTGACCAATCAGGAACATGCATCTAAAACCCAGGAACAAACCCAGATAAAAAATCCCATGATTTCCAATTGCAGGGACATACAGACCTGCGAAGATCCGGATATTCAGCTAAAAACCATGATATTCCCACACCTGGAAATCTCACATTTTTTGTCTTTTGTAGCGATTGCTTCCGGGTTTACAGAGAACAGCATCTGGCCACCCTCCTGATTGCTGCGGGAGCTCCTGGGATAAAGGTACTGTTTGGACGGGTCCCCAGATATGAACCACATTGCATGGTGAAATCAGGTCCAGAGAATGTGAAGTACTTTATAGACACCCACCTGCGCTGGAGTGCTTTGTAAAAGTTGGGATGCAGAGGTAGAAGGTTGCTGAAAAACACCCCAAGAGCACAGATGGGCAGAAAGGGGCTAACTGACCCCCTGGGAGGGATAATTGATTACTGTCACTGTCCCTTCCTTTTTCCCATCTCGTATGCCTCTAGAGCACTGGTGCAAAACTCTCCTGGAAATGGAAAAAAAAAATCCTGCACAGCAGTTTGTGGTCACCTTCCATAGCAAATGTAATCACCAATCTGGCTTCAAATCTGTCCCCACATGTCAGTCTAATCAAGTGCACAGTGAAACCGGTTTCTGCTAAACTAGTTCCAAACTGACCTAAGTAGTCACTCTCATCTCAGTACAGTATATTTCACATGGTGATTCTTTTCACCATTCAAGAATATCTACAGATGCCCAGCTTCCATTGATGCTGCTCTGCCTGAGAGTGTAATTGTAGCCTTGTGTAAATAGCATTTTCATTCATTTAAGCAATTACTTCAGAGCATCCCCAAATGTACTGGATGCCAAACTGGTCATTAGAAAAAAAAGTCCTGTTTGCATTATTTATGGTAATTACATTTCTGCTCGGATCAGGGAGGAATCGGATGCAAGATGTGAACACCATGTTCTCTTTTTTTGGCCTTCAACTGAGAGCCAAATTCCCTAGGTAGACCAAGGAAATGGCTTTCCGTGCTCTCATATTTCCTACACAGGAGCGTTGTTCATGTAGAAAACTAATCATTTTAATCAATCTAGAGATGCTCGAAATGTATTTCTTCACATACACACACAGCACCCTTTTAAAACAGAAGTTAAAATGCAGTCACTGCAAGTAGAGCAATGTCAGAACATAAGTAGTGCCTGTGAGGCCCAGCTCGTGTTTCTCACTTCCAGTTACCATACTTCCTCTGAGAGTAAACATTATTTACTTCCTGATACTGGTCTGGGGCTGTTAAAATTTTTCTCTAACTTTTATCTGGGAGTTTCTGTGATCAGAAAGTATCTTGGCCTGATGCTATTGTGGAGCGTATGACTTTGTCCTTTCTATCCAACACAACCTGCAGCAGACCAATACCTGTATATGCAGTCTAGATTACTTGGGCCCACATTACATGGACTTTGCTTAACTTCCTTGGTCAGCATTGGCTATGACTTTTAGCAGGACACAGATGAGAGATTGGGGAAAGCCCTGCTTTATGCTAGTCTGACCTTAGACTTACCTTGGACTCTTTCTACCTATTCTTCAAATCCTAGTTTAGCTTGAACACAAAACAGGGTATGATTCTGCTTTCCTGGATCTCTACAGTACCAGCTTATGTTCTGGTAACAATGCAGTGGATAGTCCTGCATTAATAAGCATTTACCATAGACATTTCTATTGCAGTAGTCTAGACCTTGTCCGTTTCCTGAGAAATCTGTATAATGACCTAGTAGCAATCGTAACAACAGACGACGGAACAACAGACTGGTTCAAGATTGGGAAAGGAGTATGGCAGGGTCGTATACTCTCACCCTACCTATTCAACTTGTATGTAGAACACATCACGTGACGTGTGGGTCTTGATGAATCCAAGGCTGGAGTTAAAGTTGCTGGAAGGAGCATTAACAACCTCAGATATGCAGATGATACCACTTTAATGGCTGAAAGCAAGGAGGAGCTGAGGAGTCTTATAATAAAGTTGAAAGAAGAAAGTGCAAAAGTTGGGTTGCAATTAAACATCAAAAAGGCCTCACGATTATGGCAACCAGACTGATTAATAACTGGTAAATAGAAGGAGAAAATGCGGAGGTAGTGACAGACTTTATATTTCTAGGCGTGAAGATTACTCCAGATGCACACTGCAGCCAGGAAATCAAAAGATGTTTACTTCTTGGGAGGAGAGCAATGACCAATGTCAATAAAACAGTGAAGAGTAGAGACCTCACACTGGCAACGAAGACCCGCATAGTGAAAGAAATTGTATCCCCTATAGTAACCTATAGATGTGAGAACTGGATCATAAGGAAGGCTGAGCGAAGGAAGACAGATGCTTTTCAACTGTGGTGTTGGAGGAAAATTCTGAGAGCCTTGGACCACAAAAAGATCCAACCAGTCCATACTCCAGGAAATAATGCCTAACTGCTCACTGGAGGGAAGGATATTAGAGGCAAAGATGAAGTACTTTGGCCACACAATGAGAAGACAGGAAAGCTTGGAGATGATAATGATGCTGGGAAATGGAAGGAAAAAGGAAGAGGGGCCGACCAAGGACAAGATGGATGGATGGTATTCTTGAAATGACCAGTTTGACCTTGAAGGAGCTGGGGGTGGCCATGGCTGACAGGAAGCTCTGGCATGGGCTGGTCCATGAAGTCACAAAGAGTTGGAAGCAACTGTACGAATAAACAACAAAGTCTAGAAAAGTATGGTCCATATACTTACATGTATTTGACTTCCTTCTGTAATAATATTTAGTTGTGACTTTAGCGAAAGTCCACATTTAAACGAAAATCCTAGGCAACAATGGATGAAGCATTCCTATCACAGAACTGTGAAATGCACTTGCACTTGCTGCTTACTTGATGGATGAAGGGAAATTCCTCCCAGATTTAGCCTGTTAGCAATAAATGCAGCAGATGCCTTTCCTTGGCAGTTGTAAATGGGGGCTGCTGCATGCCACATGATTGGATTTCTCTACAAACCACATTGCACATCCTGTGGGTAACCCCAAATCCCAGCAAACTTGCTGTAACCTCGAAGTATCTTTATGTTACCCTCCACCCCAACGAAATCTTTTTGCCTTCTCTTTGCAGTTATATAGCTGTGGTCAATCCCCTCTTCCTAAATTGGGGTGGGGTGGGGGAGGAGAGGGTGTAAGTGAAAAGCCACCTGTGAAAATTTGCTCAAGGCTAAATAAACTGACAAGCCGCTATACTTTAGGGAGCAATCAGAGAAAGTATCAGATTCTTCTGTAATTGCCCCTGTCATTTTGAAGCTATGCGGATTTGAGAGGGGGAGAAAAGTGTGTACGTGTGTGGGAGGGATGACAGTGAAAACTATATCTATTTATTTCGAAGAGTTGATTATTATATCTGCTGAGATATAAAGAAAACCAATTTGATTTGGATGGAATATTATTTAAAAAATATTTTAATTGACACCCATACATTTTAATACACATAACATATACAACTACAACAAACAATTAACAATCCAATTAAACTAACATAATAAATTAGACAAAATCATACTTATCTTTAACATACCTAACAAAAGGAAAAATTTGGGACTTCCAGCTTTCTAGCCAATGATTATAAGTGTTGACTGCCTTACTTTGCCTACATCAGTGGTTCCCAAACTGTGGTCCGTGGACCACCAATGTTCCCCAAGAACCAAAATATGGCCCACAGCCTCATCGTTCCTACACCGTTGTAATGAGAGTGACTGGTCTCGCAAAACCCTCTTATAGTGCTGAGGCAATGGGGATGTTGGGAGGGGAGAGGCTGACTACCCACAAAAATGTGTCAACAAGCCTCCTGACTGCTGCTTCTACTCCTCCTCCCTCCCACTGAGCAGAGCCATTCCATGTGGCACTGGAAGTGGGGCACCTTGGTTTCTTTGTTTTTAGGCCTGTTCCTGGGGTTATTTGGGGTGCTGATTCAGAAAATTGAATTGGCTAGACCACATCAACTTTAAATTATTTAATATGCTTTTCTGTGGGTGAGCAGATGGTGACTACTGGATGGCATATCTTTTGTATCAGAAACTAGAGCTGATGTGGTCTATCTAATGAGTTTTCTGAATCATCACCCCAAGTAACCAAACCGAATCCAAAGTTGACCAAAAACTCATTCATAACCCTTTTGGTACTAACGTTGTAGAGTAGTCCCTGATCAAAGTGGTTCCTGGTCAAAAAAAGGTTGGGAACCACTGGTCTACATTAAATGTAAGCTAAACCCTCACATATTATTTACTTGTAGTTTTCTTCAAATCCAAAAGCCAATTTCTTTCCTTTTGTTATATGCAATTCTTCTGTATGGAATTGTACAACAATAAAATCAGGTAGCGTGGTTCAATCCTTGCTAGATATGATAGACATGGAGTCCCTTTTGTTGTTTTGAACTACTGTACCAGCATCATGTTTCAGATACTCTTCCATGCAAATACATTTGTGTTGCTGCGCTAAAGATACGTAAGGTGAAGAACTGCCAAGAGCAACACAGCAAGAAACTATTGATTGGCTTTGGCTTCCTACTGTGTGTTCTGTTGTTTGTATGTTTACCTTCAAGATTTGGCTGGGGTACACAATGATGCTTCTGTCTGGGAGTACCTAATGGTTCACTTCCCTTGTGAAAAGAAATCCACATTTGTATCGTAGTTGGTTTTTGAAACTGGTTTCATGTCTAGCAGAGCAAGCTGAGAAATCAAGTGGGAAACAAGTCTAGGTGTGGGGGCCTAGAATCCGCTTTTATAAACATTTACCACTTTGGTAGGAGACCCTGGTGGAGCAATGGGTTAAACCCTTGTGCTGGCAGGACTGATGACTTGAAGGTTGGGCTGCTGACCCCAAGGCTGTCCGTTCAAATCCAACCCGGGGAGAACGTGGATGAACTGTCAGCTCCAGCTCTATGCAGGGACATCCTCCAAGGATGGTAAAACATCAAATATTCAGGCATCCCCTGAGCAATGTCCTTGTGGATGGCCAATTTTCTCACACCAGAAGCGACTTGCAATTTCTCAAGTTGCTCCTGACATGAAAAAAAAAAAACTTTGGTAGAGTCTCACTTATCCAATGTTCTGTATTATCCAATGCAGTTTGCCTTTTAGTAGTCAATGTTTTGGTAGCCAATGTTTTCAATACATTGTGATGTTTTGGTGCTAAATTAGTAAATACAGTAATTACTACATAACGTTATCGTGTATTGAACTGCTTTTTCTGTTGATTTGTTGTAAAACATGATGCTTTGGTGCTTAATTTGTAAAATCACAACTATAATGTCAGATTACACAGAGAAGTCCACAAACATGTGGACAATTTCAACAGAAAGGGGGAAACCATGAAAATGAACAAAATCTGGCTACTAGTATTAAAAACTCTAAAATAATGAACAACACTCTGAAAACCGAGGAATTCCAGACATGAATCAATTAGGGGCAGCTAACACCTCTGAACCAAAGATTCCCCCAGGCAGGAAGAAGCCAGGAAATGAATCTGGCAAGGCCATTAATGCTAATCAAGGTGATTAATTACAACATTCACACTGGTCTCTAACAGACAAGAGTTCCTTCTCCCACCCTGGACCTTCCACAGATATATAAACCTTTCTTGCTTAGTTTTTCCAATATAACTCACAACCTCTGAGGATGCCTGCCACAGATGTGGGTGAAACGTCAGGAGATAATGCCTCTGGAACATGGCCATACAGCCAGGAAACGCACACAACAACCCTGTGATTCTGGCCATGAAAGCCTTCGGCAACACATAGTGACTGTTGGCGTGGACCAGCAGTTCTGTGTTCTCAGATAATATGCGGTTTCCAGGTTGGTTCATCCAGTGCTCTTCAATGGCTGACTTCTCAGGTTGTTAGTCTGCAGTGCCTTTCATGTTCCTTGATTTGTGTTTGGGCAATGCTGTGTTTGGTGGTTCCTATGTAGACCTGTCCATAGCTGCATGGTGTACGGTAGACTCCTGCAGAGGTGAGAGGATCCCACTTTTCCTTTTCTGGGGATTGTCTACACACGGGCTTCAGTGAGGTGGAGTTAGAAAGGCTGCAAAGAAGCGAGCCGAGTCAGCTTGCTTGCTTGCATGCTTTCTTTCTTTCTGGAGGCTCCTCCTCTCCTCCAGCCTCGGAGGCTCATGGGGACTGCAGACGTCAGCTTTGCATGGCAGCCTCCAGGAAGCAGTGAAGTGGATGCTTTAGGAAAAGGAGCCGGGCAGGAAGCAGGGAAACGACCAGGTGAGCCGCGCAAAAGGTTTGATGGCTGCCCAAAAAAGGGGTGCAAATGAGGGCAACCTCATTTCCCGGGAGGAAGGGGAGGGAGTCAGGAGGCATGGAGGCTTCCCAGGAACAATGGGGCCACATGCTGCACTGAGCAGATCTGTCAAAAAAAGCCTGTCTGCTTTAGAGATCCATTCTGTCAGACATTGCAACGTTTGCATCTCCTTTCTTAAGTGTTCAGGTGCATCTGTATTGTAAGAGTGTCGTTTGACACCACTTTAAGCTGCCAAGGCTCATTGCTAGGGAATCAAACTACAACTCCCGTGATTCCATTGCATACACCTTTGGCCATTAAATTTGTGTCAAACTGAATTAATTCTGCAGTGACTGTAGATGCACTCCTACAATAGGAGAATCCAGGACATTGGCAGCAATTTTATGTATAGTCATAAAATCATAGAGCTGGAAGAGACCTCATGGGCCATCCAGTCCAAGCCCCTGCCAAGAAGCAGGGAAATCACATTCAAAACACCCCGACAGATGGCCATCCAGCCTCCAAAGATGTAGTCTACACTGCTGAACATCTCTCACAGTGAGGAAGTTCTTCCTGATGTTCATGTGGAATCTCCTTTGCTGTAGTTTGAAGCCATTGTTCCTCGGCCTAGTCTCCAGGGCAGCAGAAAACAAGCTTGCTCCCTCTTCCCTATGACTTCCCCTCACATGTTTATACGTGGTCATCATGTCTCCTCTCAGCCTTCTCTTCTGCAGGCTAAGCATGCCCAGCTCTTTAAGCCGCTCCTCATAGGACTTGTTCTCCAGACCCATGTTAATTTTAGTCTCCCTCCTCTGGACACTTTCCAGTTTGCCAACATCTCCTTTCAATTGCGGTGCCCAGAATTGGACACAGTGTGATTCCAGGTGTGGTCTGACCAAGGCAGAGTAGAGGGGTAGCATGACTTCCCTGGATTCAGACACTATACTCCTATTTATGCAGACCAAAATCCCATTGGCTTTTTTAGCTGCTGCATCACATTGTTGGTTCATGTTTAACTTGTTGTCCGCAAGGACTCCAAGATCTTTTTCACACGTACTGCTGTCAAGCCAGGCATCCCCCATTCTGTATCTTTGCATTTCATTTTTTCTGCCTAAGTGGAGTATCTTGCATTAGTCCCTGTTGAACTTCATTTTGTTAGTTTCGGCCCATCTCTCTAATCTGTTAAAATCATTTTGAATTCTGTTGCTGTCTTCTGGAGTATTGGCTATTGCTCCAAATTTGGGGTTGTCTGCAAACTTGATGATCATGCCTTCTAACCCTTCATCTAAATCAGTGATTGTCATCCTGTGGGTCCCCAGATGTTTTGGCCTTCAACTCCCAGTAAAGCGGTTGGTATCTTTGGAAGTTGTGGGCCAAAGCACCTGGGGGTCCCCGGGTTGTGAACCACTGATCCAAGTCATTAGTAAAGATGTTGAACAGAACCGGGCCCAGGACGGAACCCTGCAGCACTCCACTCGTCACTTCTTTCCAGGATGAAGAAGACACATTGGTCAGCACCCTTTGGGTTCGTTCACGTAACCAATTACAGGTCCAGAAACATACACAGTCTGCAGGAATCACCTATGAGAGAGCGATGTATGTGTGAATGTGTAAGGATGCCTCTACACCAGGCATGGGCAAACCTCGGCCCTCCGGGTGTTCTGGACTTCAACTCCCACAATTCCTAACAACCAGTGGGAGTTGAAGTCCAAAACACTTGGAGGGCCGAAGTTTGCCTGCACCTACTCTACACTATAGAATGAATGCAGTTCGGCACCACTTTAATGCCCGTGGCTCAATGCTGTGGAATCATCGGAGTTGTCGTTTGGTGACTGACAATCGCTCTTTAGTGGAAAAAAGCAAAAGACCCTGTGAAACTACAACTCCCAAGTTTCCATGACACTGATTCATAGCAGTTAAAGTAGTGTCAAACTGCACTCATGTTGCTTTACCAGAAGTGTCTAGTAGTCTGATGTGTGCCTGACCCTATAAATCTTAATAAGTGCATGAAAACTATACAGCAAATTCACCTCCTTAATCTCATGGATGGTGTTATTTAGGGGTGCATCTACACTGTAGAATTAATGCAGTTTGACCCTGCTTTAACTGTTGTGGCTCAATTCTATGGAATCATGGCAGCTGTAATTTGTTGAGGCTCCAGTCCTTTTTGGCAGATGAGTATATGGATCTTGTAAAACGAGAATTCCCGAGATTCCATTGCAATTGAGCCATGGCAGTTAAAATGGTGTCAAACTGCATTAATTTTGCAGTAGAGGTGCACCCTAGGAGAACATTATCTAATGACCCTTTCATTTTCACTTAGGAAAAGCTTTAGAAATATATGATGGGCTGAGCAAGAAACAAATATGAGATCATTTTGAAAAGTATGCCTACTAATGAAAGTGAAACCACTTTGTAGGAACTTTTTGAGAACTGAAATAATCAAATATAAAAAGTGAGCAGGTTGAGTATCCCTTATCCGAAATGGTTGGGTTCAGAAGTGTTTTGGATTTTGAAATACTTGTATTTGCATGTATGTGCATAATGAAATGTGAGGGAGACAGGATCCAAGCCTAAGCACAAGATCCATTGATATCCCATATACCTTATATACCATGCACCTTACCCAGTCTACTTTTACAATCTCTCCGTTTTAATCCATGTTTTTATTAGTTCTTGTTTTTTATTGGCTAATGTTTAAATTTTTTTAATTGTGCATGTTTTTATCTATTGCTGTGTTTTATACTGCTACTGTTTTTATTCGGGCTTGGCCCCATGTAAGCCGCCCTGAGTCCCCTTTGGGGAGATAGAGGCGGGGTAGAAAAATAAAGTTATTATTATTATTATTATTATTATTATTATTATTATTATTATTATTATTGTATACACTTTATACAGTTAGCCTGATGGTAATTTTATAAAGTATTTTTAATAATTTTGTTCATAAAATGGTATTTGTGTACATTAAACCATCAAAAAGCAAAGGTGTCAAACCATTTTGTAAGAGTAATACAGTTCAAATAATTAAATAGGCTAAATTAGCTTAGATGCATGCTTTGAACGGAGAAGATTTGAGTTTAATTTATATTTTGGGGAAATTATTTTGCTGAGAGTGACTGTCCTGGATTTCAGTGTGGCCACCACTGAGCTACATAAGGACAAAAAGTTTGAGTAAAGCTTATAAGATGCTTAGATCTCTTTGGAGGAAGGGCATGATAAAAGTGTAACAAGGAAAGGGATGGAGATAGTTGTGTGGCTTTGAGTCAGTTTTGCCTTTCAGCAGTGTTTCTCAACCTGGCGGGGGTCGCAAGTGGTTGTCAGAGAGGTTGCCAAAGACTACTAAAAACACATTTTTCAGAGAAGTTTGGCCCAATTCTATTGTTGGTGGGGTTCAAGGGGCTCTTTGATTGTAAGTGAACTATAAATCCCAGCAACTATAACTCTCAAATGTCAAGGTCTATTTTCCTTAAACTCCACCAGTGTTCAAATTTGGGCATATTGTGTATTCATGCTAAGTTTGGTCCTGATCCATCATTGTTTGGAATCCACAGTGCTCTCTGGATATAGGTGAACTACAACTCTAAAACTCAATGTCAATGCCAGCATACCTTTCCAGTATTTTCTTTTGTTCATGGGAGTTCTGTGTGCCAAAATTGGTTCAATTCCATCGTTGTTGGAGTTCAGAATGCTCTTTGATTGTAGGTTAACCATAAATACCAGCAACTACAACTCCCAAATGACAAAATCAATCCCCCTCAACCCGACCAGGTATCGGGTATTTGCTCTAAATTTGGTCCAGTGAATGAAAATGCATCCTGCATATCAGAGATTTACATTATGATTCATAATACTGTAGTAGCAAAATTACAGTTATGAAGGAGCAATGAAAATAATTTTATGGAAAATAATTTTATGGTTGAGCAGTAGTCACCAAACAACAACTCCCATGATTCCAGAGCGCTGAGCTGCGGGTATTAAAGTGGTGCCGAACCTCATTCATTCTATAGTGTAGAGCAGGTACAGGCAAACTTCAGACCTCCCGGCGTCTTGGACCTCAACTCCCACAATTCACCACAACATGAGGAACTGTCTTCAGGGGTTGTGACATTAGGAAGGTTGAGAACCACTGCTCTATAGTGATCTTATCATCTGGTTTATGTGGCAAGGTTTGTCCAAAGGCTGTTTGCCATTGGTGCCTTCTTAGGCTAAGAGAATGTGACTTGCCCAGGGTCACCCAGTTGGTTTTCATGGCAGAGCAGGGATTTCAACCCTCACCTGCTCGAATCCTAACCCTACACTCAAATCACTACACCATCCTGGATCAATATAGCACAGGAAACAAGAGAATTAAATGACCAAATAGACACATCTTCCTGCAGTTTCTGAACAAATTATGGAGTCTTCTGTGTTTCCCTTTTCAAGCCCCACATAAGTATGTTTTCCAGTTTGTAGGCTTTGGCTCAGCACTGAGGCCCCTTCCACACAGTGGAATAAAATCCCACATTATCTGCTTTGAACTGGGATATATGACAGTGTGGACTGATATTCCAGCTCAAAGCAGATATTGTGGGTTATTCTGCCTTGATATTCTGGGTTATATGGCTGTGTGGAAGGGCCCTAAGATTACTATATTTCATAAATCTAATGCACACCTTGGAGCCCCGGTGGCGAAGTGTGTTAAAGCATTGAGCTGCTGAACGTGCAGACCGAAAAGTCCCAGGTTCAAATCCCGGGAGCGGAGTGAGCACCCGCTGTTAGCTCCAGCTTCTGCCAAGCTAGCAGTTCGAAAACATGCCAATGTGAGTATATCAATAGGTACCGCTCCGGCGGGAAGGTAACGGCGCTCCATGCAGTCATGCCGGCCACATGACCTTGGAGGTGTCTACGGACAATGCCGACTCTTTGGCTTAGAAATGGAGGTGAGCACCAACCCCCAGAGTCAGACATGACTGGACTTAACGTCAGGGGAATCCTTTACCTTTACCTTAATGCACACCCTAATTTTGGGAAGGTAATTTACCCAAGAAAGAAAAAGGTGAGCATTAGATTTGAGTAAATACGGTATGTCACGCTACCTTTGGTTCTGCTATAGTGAATTGGAACAATTCTATCACTGCAACCATCTTTGCTCACAATTAACCATTGTGGAAAGGGAGAGGTTATTGTGGCCAAAGTCTCTGTACCTTTGAAGTTTTGCCCTTTGGTTTGTCAGGCACTAAGTTAATGAAAAGCAAAGAAAAAGAGAGAGGAACAAAAGTTTTGCTATCATAGACTTAGGAAGCTGAGATCGGACGAGAAGACTATTCAAGAAAGGTAATGGGAGAGATATAAATTGCAGTTTTGAAGGCAGTGAGGATCTGTTTGTTACACTGTGGATATACAGCCGGCTTTTGACATTGAGGAACATGTTTTATTTCAGCTTGTTTAACTTTAAATCCTAAGAGAACAAGGCAGATATAAACCATAATGTTTGGTTATATTTAGTATTGCTGAAGTGCAGGGAATAATCTGTACCCTTCAATCTACAGTGAAAATGGAATAAATACCTATCCAAGGAACATAAGAGGGAGAAAAAGAACAGTCCTTTTGTCTGAGGTTGAGGGTCAAAGTCCTTAGAAATATACCATTTGAAGTTCTTGCTGCTCTGATCCTTTCAAGGTAGGAGTCTGGTTTTGTGTGCGTGAATCAGAGAGAAAGACACACAATAAAGAAAGGTGGGGAAAAGTGAAGATTTTTCTCTCTCTCCAAATGAAATACTAACATGAGAAAGATATATGAGAAAAGTGAATCTGTTCTAGCTCAGTTCTTCACATGTTGATTGTGAAATAAGTCCTATCAAACTCACTGAGACATATTTTCTCGTGGAAGGATTCAGGTTTGAAGTGGCAGATGGAAAATATCAGTGAGTACTTGTTGCCTGAAGGGAAAGAAAAGAAAATAATAAGTTGTAGACTTCATAGTATCTGGAACTCTAGCAGAGGCCCATGGATTTAGGTTTTTTTAAATGAAGAAACATCCTTCTGGGTTGCTGTGAGTTTTTTGGGCTGTATGGCTATGTTCCAGAAGCATTCTCTCCTGACATTTCGCTGACATCTATGGCAGGCATCCGTAGATTGGGAGGTCTACTGGAAACTAGGCAAGTGGGATTTATATATCTGTGGAAGGTCCAGGGTGGGAGAAAGAACTCTTGTCCGCTTGAGGCAAGTGTGAATGGTGCAGTTGGCCACCTTGATTAGCATTGAAGGGGATTGCAGCTTCAAAGTCTGGCTCCTTTCTTCCTGGGGGAATTCTTTGTTGGGAGGCATTAGCTGGCCCTGATTGTTTCATGTCTGGACTTCCTCTCTTTTCTGTCCTGATTTTAGAGTTTTTTTAAAAATACTGGTAGCCAGATCTTGTTCATTTTCATTGTTTCCTCCTTTCTGCTGAAATTGTCCATATACTTGTGGATTTCAGTGGCTTCTCTGTGTAGCCTGACATAGTGGCTGTTGGAGTGGTCCAGCTATCAGTATGAAAAAACTCTAAAATGAGGACAGTAAATAAAGAACACCACTCAGAAAACAGAGGAAGTCCAGACATGAAACAATCAGGTCTAGCTAATGCCTCCCAACAAAGAATTCCCCCAGGCAGGAAGAAGTCAGACTTTGAAGCTACAAGGCCATTCAATGGTAATTTTTTGTGTGTGTCAGGAGTGACTTGAGAAATTGCAAGTTGCTTATGTGTGGGAGAATTAGCCATCTGCAAGGACGTTGCCTAAAGGACACCCAGATGTTTTGATGTTTTTACCATCCTTGTGGGAGGCTTCTCTCATGTCCCTTCATGGAGCTGGAGCTGATAGAAGGAGCTCATCTGCGCTCTCCCCGGGTTGAATTCAAACCGGCAACTTTCAGGTCAGCAACCCAACCTCCTGCTGGCACAAGGGTTTAACTCACTGCACCACTGGGGGGCTCCTAATGCTAATCTAGGTGGCCAGTTGAAACATTCACACTTTCCTCAAGCCGACAAGGGTTTTTTCTCCCACCCTGGACTTTCCACAGATATATAAACCCTACTTGCATAGTTTTCCAACAGACCTCACAATCTCTGAGGTTGCCTGCCATAGATATGGACGAAATGTCAGGCATCCATACCTATCTAGAAATGTACAAATTTTAATCAAAACATCAACTCAAAAAACCTTGGGTCAACTTTTCCACGCGTCAATATGAACACTGTACTTTTATCCACAAAGGAACCGTCCCAATCTCTGAGTAGAGTGGCATAAAGCAAAATCTTAATCTGTCCTGGGATAACCTAAAACAGTGGTTCCCAACCTTTGGGCCTCCAGGTGTTTTGGACTGCAGCTCTCACAGTCGTTCATAACACCTGGTAAGCTGGCTGGGGTTTCTGGGATTTGAAGTCCCAAACACGCGGAAGCCCAAAAGTTGGGAACCACTGACCTAAAACTTTCTCTACCATGGCATGCTTCTGGCCTTTTTGAATGTCTGGGTGAGGAAATAGGGTTTTTGAAAGGAAGATTCGTTTTTGCCTCTCTTCCTAACGCAGAGGAAGTGAGTCTTGCCCAAGGTCACCCAGTGGATGTTCATCAAACTGCTACATCATGCTGACTTTTTATCATTTTGAAATCTCTGCTTTATGTTTTAGCCTGGTGCACGACTGGATTGAAGGAAAGTCACGTTACACCATTTTATACTTGCTAAATATGCTAAAAACAGTCCTTTTGGGGTTTTTTTGCCCTCAACAGCAATGTAGTAGATTAAAATATAATATAGTAAATCACTCATTTATTTCATTTATTTATTGTCTGTCTTTATTATTCATTAACAAGGTGAGGATTCTCCATGTTACAATATTTATGATTTCTCTGTGTGGTTCTGATAGCTGGACAGTGGATAGAGCTGGTAGGAAGAGGGTCAACTCATCTGAAATGTGCTGAAGAGGACTTCTATAGATACCATGGACTGCCAAAAAAGACGAATGAGTTCAAGATCAATCAAGTCTGAACTCTCCCTAGATACTGAAATGATTAAACTGGAATCCATTGTAGATTAGGCATGCTATAGAGGATTGACTTTCAAAATATATATATTATAGAGGATTTTTCAAATTGCCAAAACTGCAATTTTGGAGGGTTCAAACTCGCCACCTCTACTAACGCTGCCACCAATGTTATATTCAGGAGTCTCTTCTATGTTAGGATATTGAGAGAGTCACATGAGACACTTTATGTGAGGAAAATAAGTTGTTGTTTATTTGTATTTGACCAGTAAAGAAGTGTAGCAATTGGGTTCTGTGTAAATATGTCCCTTCACCAAGGAAACAGAGACAGGACAATTTAAACTTTTAAATCCACTTCTTCTGGGATTTAACAGCAACACTCTAGACCAGGGGTCCCCAAACTAAGGCCCGGGGGCCGGATGCGGCCCTCCAAGGTCATTTACCTGGCCCCCGCCCTCAGTTTTATAATATAATATTTTACATCAGTTTTAATAATATAATATATTGTATATACATATAATATTGATAAAAATATTATAATGTTATACAATATAATAATAATAATACCATATAATAATATTAATTATATATTATATATTACATATAATATTACAGTATAGTGCGGACCAAAAGGTCCCAGGTTCAAATCCCGGGAGCGGAGTGAGCACCCACTGTTAGCCCCAGCTCCTGCCAACCTAGCAGTTCGAAAACATGCAAATGTGAGTAAATCAATAGGTACTGCTCCGGTGGGAAGGTAACGGTGCTCCATGCAGTCATGCCGGCCACATGACCTTGGAGATGTCTATGGACAACGCCGGCTCTTCGGCTTAGAAATGGAGATGAGCACCAACCCCCAGAGTCAGACATGACTGGACTTAGCTTCAGGGGTCAGTGGTATAGTTCAATATAGTAATATATAATGCTAATATTGTGCTATGCTAATAATATATTGTATTGTTTGTACATACAGCTGCTCTGAGTCCCCTTTGGGCTGAGAAGGGTGGGATATAACTGTAGTAAATAAAGGTAGTAAATAAATAAATAAATAAATAATTTTAGACTTAGGCTCGCCCAAAGTCTGAAATGACTTGAAGGCACACAACAAAAACAATCATAATTAACTTGACTATCTCATTGGCCAATAGCAGGCCCACACTTTCCATTGAAATCCTAATAGGTTTATGTTGGTTAAAATTGTTTTCATTTTTAAATATTGTATTGTTCTTTAATTGTTATTGTTGTATTGCACTATAAATAAGACATATGCAGTGTGCATAGGAATTTGTTCGTTTTTTTTTTTCAAATGATAATTTGGCCCCTGAACAGTCTGAAGGATTGTGGACTGGCCCTCTGCTTTAAAAGTTTGAGGACCCCTGCTCTAGACTATAGAGTCACAGTATAGTCCTCAGCCCTTCCTTTTCTGAAGGCGTTTAATTATATTCTTCAAAGAGGCTTCCTTTTCAAAACACAGTTCCCTAAACTATATCTCTGTCTTCACATTTCAAATTCCAACCCCCTACTGAAAAAGAATTCTTTGGCTGCCTGGCTCTAACTGTCACTTTGGCTCCGCCTATCTCCAGTTGCTAAGCAACCTCATTTGCATCAGCCAATCAGAGTGCACTCACTGTAATGGCTGCCTGATTGCTCCTCCCCCTTGCTCTGCTGAGCTTTTGCAAGCAAGTCCTGCAAATGGCCGCACACTAGCCCTATAAGGTAGAACACTCAACAACCCTGTAAGATAGGCAAGATCCGTTACACATGCCATGATAAAACCTGACTCATTAGAAAATACAATAAAGTTTGGTAAAGTAGAGGGCACTGTGAAAAGACAGAGACCACATTATGAGTGGATAGCCTCAATAAATCAAGCCATGGGCCTGGATGTGCAAGACTTGAGCAGGACTGTTGACTTTCAAAGAATCGCCATAAAAGGAAATCAATTTGATGGCAATTAACAACAAATCCTGCCTTTCCTCTAAAGTGTTCAAAATAGTCTTCTCCATTTTGGCCCCACAACACCACTTTGAGGTAGATTTGGCTGAGATGCAAATAACTGGGAAAGACTGAATGAAGACTTGAGCACAGTTTACTTAGCTTATCACCATACTGTGTTTCCTTGGATCAATACGAAATGGCTAGGAGTTCTCATCCAAACTTTAAATATAAACATGCTCCTGTTCCTTGGGAAACAATAACTCAGAAATCAGGTTTTGTAGGACCAACTGGTTGTTCCTCACAAGTGACTATAATAAGAAAGAAGATAGGAAGTAGTGACTGGCTCTGGGAACATTCTTCATGATGGAAAGCAGCAGCGGCAGCTTGTGAATTGTTTCCTTCCTGTCCTATGCCCTTATCCTTCTTCTCAAATGCCTCAAAGCATCTGTTGCTCCCAGTGCTTCCCATACACAGTGCTTCTTCCAATCTGTCATCTATCAGCCACCTCCTGCCAAACAATCCAAACATACAAACGTCAAGTTGGTAAGGTCCTGTTGCGTAAGCCAGAGTGCTGGCAGCAAAGAACAGATGGAACCAAGAGGCATTATATTAAGATATCTCTGCCCCCATCTATGTAGTTTAAGGGGTAATGACATAGATCAGTGGTTCTCAACCTTCCTAATGCTGCAACCCCTTAATATAGTTCCTCATGTTGTGGTTACCCCAACCATAAAATTATTTTTGTTGCTACTTCATAATTCTAATTTTGCTACTGTTATAAATTGTAATGTAAATATCTGATATGCAGGTTGTATTTTCATTCACTGGAACAAATTTGGCATAAATACCCGATATGCCCAAATTTGAATACTGGTGAGGTTGGGGGGGGGGGGGGGAGAGATTTTTTTGTCATTTGGGAGTTGTAGTTGCTGGGATTCATAGTTCACCTACAATCAAAGAGCATTTTGAACTCAACCAGTGATGGAACTGAGCCAAACTTGGCACACAGAACTCCCGTGACCAACAGAAAATGCTGGAAGGGTTTGGGTTTTGGAGTTGTAGTTCACCTACATCTAGAGAGCACTGTGGACTCAAACAATGATAGATCTGGACCAAATTTGGCACAAATATTCAATATGCCCAAATTTGAACACTGGTGGAATTTGTGGAAAATAGACCTTGACATTTGGGAATTGTTGTTTCTGGGATTTATTGTTCACCTACAATCAAAGATCCCCTTGAACCCCCACCAACGGTAGAATTGGGCAAAACTTCCCACACAGAACCCCCATGACCAGCAGAAAATGCTGTTCTTTGGCGACCCCTCTGTCACCCCCCCTTGCGACCCTCCCAGGGGTCCTGACCCCCAAGTTAAGAAATACTGACATAGATCAAGCAGGGGAATTTTGCTTGCAAAGTCTGTCTGAAGACTTTGGGATTTCATACTGGGTTTTGAAATATTTGGGTTCAAAACCCACAGGATTGTAATCGCATGTTTGTTCTTTTGTGTGTGCAGAAACATGGCTCCAAAGATTACTACAGATCTGCTTCGACAGCTTCGGCAAGCAATGAAAAACTCCAGATATGTCCCAGAGCCGATCCAAGCCTACATTGTACCTTCAGGAGATGCACATCAGGTGTGGGTCTTGGTAGAAATGTCTTCCAGAAATTGAATGAATGTCCCTTTTGAAATGAACTGTGTGAAGATTCTAACCAGAAATGCCCCTTGCGACAGTAGGATCACCTAAAAGAGAATCCAATTCTTTCTTTCCCATGCCAAGCTTTATTGTATTGTTTACTTCTGATACACTGCTGCAACCAAACACCTGAAGCCCATCCTTATCCAATTTTCTTCACTATCCTCCTAATCCAGTCCTGCAAAAAATAAAACTTCAGACTAAACAGAGGACGAGAAAAAATGAGGCTGGGTTGGGCTCTTGCAAAAAGCAGTTTCTTTGTCAGAGGCTTTGTTAACTAATATATACCTGATATCCCTGGGGCAAAACACACAAGACAATCAGTTAGCAAGTACTGTACATGATCTTTTAAAATGATGATATTATTTCATAAACAATACACACTCTGAAAAGAGTGTATGTAGAAAGGAGATCAGAAATACAAAAGTGGAATGGGAATGGGAAAGAAGGCAAAAGACATAGAAAAGTGCATTTACAGTACCACCCTGTATCCATGGGACCACTATCTGTTTTTTTTATCCATGTCTAACAAGTTGACATTTTCTATTTTCCTCCAGTGTTGTTTCTTGACCAGAAGTCCTTCATTTTAATAGGGTTTTCTATTATTTGTGGTTTTACATATCCACATGAAGTCCAAGGACATATCCCCACAGATAAAGTGGTGTGAACGATTTAATTTGTACTTGTAAAATCTTAATAACAGGAAAAAATATAAAAGCCTATGGCCCTCAAGATTTTAATGAATTTCCCATCCTCTTTTCCTTTCAGTTGTCCATACTGGCATGGAAGTCTTGCAACTTCTGGAAGAATTTAGACTGTCCTATATCCTAGCATCTGATCCCAGATTATTTGCTTTGAACTGGATTATTTGAGTCTACACTGCCAGATAATCTGGGTTAAGCAGAAAATCTGGGATTAGATCCCAGGATATAATAATAATAAATAATAAAACTTTATTTATATTCTGCCCTATCTCCCAGAAGGGACTCAAGGCAGATTCCAACAACAAAAGGTAAACATTTGATGCCTGAAATAACAATAAATACAAATACAACAATAAACCTACCAGAACCCAAAATAAAGCAACATATATATACCAGAATAAACCCACATTAAAATTAAAATAAATTTAACTTTAATTATATCAACATAAAAACATGAACCTCAATTCACAGATATAAGGCAGTGTAGATCCAGCAGTTTGGACCAGGGTTTGGCTCATAACTCTTGCATTGGCCTTTACTCACTAAAATTGAATGTAAGGCAGGCCATGTCACGAAAAACTACATCCTGGATGATGGATATGAGGTAGATATATTGAGATACTTACAGCCTTTAGTCTCAATACTCTCCTCCGTTAGGCCACTGAGCGACTGCTGAGCAGCACCAACAAACGAAACTTCATAGCTGTTTTATCTGCCGATCCTGGCGGTTAAATATCTTTATTTACACAGCTATTTACAAAGAAAACAACCAGAGCTGCTGGCACACATCTCGCTCTGGCAGAAAGATTAATGGCGACTCTCTAAAGTCCTTATCAGAGAACTAAGACACATCCCACATTCCAATGTCTGTGACATGCCTTCCTTCTACCTAAACAAAACGGAAGTCTTGATGCTTTGCTCTTCTAGCAGTAAATCAGGTCTCTATGCAATTAACCACCTAACCACTGGAATGCCTACATACATACACTGTAACAATGAGTGAACATTTCACACACTACAAAAACACTGACAGGCCAGGGACTCAACATGAGATGGAGCTGTTTGGCCATGTGAACTACAAGGAATGGTTGTTCGCCAATTTATATGCTTTCTCTGTTTTCAAAGCTGCATCTTGATGTCCCTTAATGCAGTAATGAAGAATACAATAGCAGTGATCTGGGGAAAATGACAGTTTTGAGCTATGATTCTCAGAATCTCAAAACCAGAATCTTTCTAGTTGCAGAGGAAGCTGTAAATTTATATGCTCCCCTCTTTAGCTTCTTCAGAGAGGAGGACTTTGCTAGTTTTCCTTCTACTCTAAACTAACCAGTGTTCTTCACACAACACATAGTTAAGTTGAAATTTGCAACTACGGGATGTAATGATGGCTATCAACATTTACATTCACAAAGGATGAGGCCCCGGTATCTTTCCCAGTAGATATATATTCTGTAGAGTACCAGAGACACTGTTACTGCTGTACTGTATTCTACATATGGGCTTTTGCTAGATGCCCATGCTTTATTAAGATTTCTGATCACATAGAGCTTTCTAACTACATCAGCATAGTTTACCAGCTGTTAGGATTCCTGGGAGCTGAAGGCCAAAACATCTGGGGACCCACAGGTTGAGAACCACTGCTCCAAAGGTTTGGAGGCACGAACATTTAGAGATTGCCCATGTCTGATTATGAAAAGTGGAGTTGGACCTAAATGCTGTAGTGATCCCCTCCCCCAATTAATTTATTTATAATCTCCTTGTCTAGACACCTGTGTGTGTGTGTAAGTATAGAACTGGTTTCCTTAGCATCTCTGTCTATGCAAAGAACATTGCTCCCCTTTGTTGCTACAGTGCATTTATTATCTTAAATATGTATAGCTGCTAATTCCACTCTCAGGTGCTAGAGAGCAGGGTATTTTTTTTTCTTTGATTGTTTTTGCAGCTGATACATGTTGTTCTTCCCCTTGCCTGAGGCATCTGTTTCTCTGCAGCTCTGGTTACACTTGGCAAAGCTTTTTACATGTTTCTGTTAACTCTGGAATAGCACCTGCGAGATTCTTTACTTTATTTAAGGAATGCAGTAATGCAGACACATTACGCTATGCTTTTCCTGCTGGTACAGTTCATCAGGTTATTTTTTAATGTGTAGAGAGCTGAATTAACTTAATAATGGCTTGTGTATCTGCTAAATAACTTCTGGGATTCCATCACATTGAGCCATGGCAGTTAAAGTGGTGTCACACTGCATTAGTTCTACAGTGTAGATGCAGCCTTGATCATGCAGTTCAAGTGGAGGCATCCAGCCAGTCATTACGTCTCAGTTATTTTGGAGACAACCCCCTAAATTCCTTGGATAAAAATGTAATGATGAATAAATTAAATGCATCAATGGTGCGTTTTCTTTACCATTACTTTATCTCCCCGGAGGAACTCAGAGCGGATTACAGTTTACTTATTTATTTATTTTTTAAATTTTATTTTTATTGAAACTTTTTTGTGAGTTACATTGGTGGCCCTATGGGAAGGTTGGGGAGGGGTTGTCCAAGGGAAAGATACTGAGGGGCGGGATATAGATTGGGGGGGGGGAGGGGTGAGGGGATGTAATAGTTCTATAGCAAATGGTGAGGGGGGGGGAAGGAAAGGGGGTTAGGGAAGGGTAATTTCTAATGGGAGAGGGGGGGGGGGGGGAATGGATGACTTCCGATCTTCTTTCTTCCAGTTTTCTGCTTGTCCTTTAAACATAGTTGTCTTTGAGGTAATCTTCTAGGTCTGTCCAGTCCGTTTCTTTCATTTTGTTATCCATATTATTTTTAAGTAGAAAAGTTAATCTGTCCATATCTCTTATCTCAATGATTTTATCTATCCACAGTTCTTTTGTAGGTGGTGTTTCTGATTTCCAATGCTTAGCTATTATAATCCTCGCCGCAGTAATGAAATAAGTGAAGAGTTTATCTTTGTTTGCATCTAAATTTTCTTTTGGATCTGAGAGGCCTAATAAAAAGATTTCTGGTTTCAACTCGAATTTTGATTTTAATATTTTATTACATTCTGTTTGTACTACTTTCCAATAGCTAGTTAGCTTTTTACATTTCCACCACATATGGAAGTAGGACCCTACTTGTTCCTTACACCTCCAACAGTGGTTGTTTACATTTTTCCACATTAATCCTATTTTTTTTGGTGTCAAGTACCACCTGTGAATTACTTTTAACCAATTTTCTTTAAGTTCTATCGCATATGTGTACTTCATTTTTTTTGTCCAAATTGCTTCCCATTCTTCTAATTTTATTGGTCTGCCTATGTTTTGTGCCCATACTTATATAAGGCAAACATTCAATGTCTTTTTACACAGTGAATAATGACAGAGGTGAAGGTCTTCCTGAAGAGGCTCAGATGCGATACCCCTTTTTAAGAAGGCCAACCTTGTAGAACCTCCCAGTCCCGGTTTTCCAATAAAGGAACTAGGAGGCAGAGGAGACAGAAATACATAGATTTATTTGCAAATATTGCTGCGGGTGACCATACTGGAAGGGAGGTAGCACACTGACTGAGATTTCACATAGGGTTTATATAATATTTTTGTAGAGACAATTCACTTCACAAACATTCTTGTTCTCATGCCCCCACCTTCTTTCATCTTGTTTCATCCTGCACATTGCACCATTTGGTCAGACATTTATCAAAACAACAAATGTCCATCTATCAAAATGAAACAAAACACCATCACTGACCCTCACATCTAAGACTGTTATTCCTGAGGTTTTATTGCCCTGTCTGTATGTGTGAGTTCCCATTGTGTCCCTTCATTCCCCTTTCCATTGTCTGGAGGCAATGCTCAACTTCGGCCATGGGGAGGTCCTCTTGTTCCATGCCGAGGAGCCTGTTGTCCATAGACTTTCTCAGATCGTTGCTGGCATGTCTGCATAGGGCACTCTTTTATCTCCCCACCGAGGTGGTCCCTATTGATCTACTCGGATTTCATGCCTTCATACTGCTAGCTAGGGCTGACACCAAGAGCTCACCCTGACTTGCGGCTTCAAACTGCTAAAACTCCGGTCAGCAGATTTCCTGCAGCTTGTGGTTTTAACTGCTGTGCTACTGTGACCTCTATGGACTCACCTCCAGCAAACCCAAATTTTCTTTTACAGCCTCTCTCAAAATGGCAAAGGAATATGGCAAAGCATAATTTCCCATTGCCATTTTGAGAAGGGCTGCACCGGAAAATTCCTAGTGTGCTTGTGGATGTGGAGTATGGGCTATTTTTGCTTGTTTTCGCATGTTTCTGAATGGGTTTTGGGCAGTACTTGCCTGAAATTCTTGCTGAAAGTTTAAGTAATAAATTTTAGAGGTTGGGGGCTTTGAGAGACTAGTGGTGAGCTTTCGTGACCATAACAATGGAATCTCAGGGTCACATGTAGCTGAAAGTATGCTATCCTGTCCAAAGTAAGCATATTTCTCTGTCTCCTTAACTTGCCTAAGTTTTTTATGATGCTGATGATATAATTTTGCTTTACATATCTAAAATTGGTTATGCACAAATACTAACCATGATTAGGTAAAGGTTAATGTTTTCCCCTGACATTAAGTCTAGTCATGTCCAACTCTGGGCATTGGTTCTCATCTCCATTTCTAAGCCAAAGAATCGGCATTGTCTGTAGACACTTCCAAGGTCTTGTGGCTGGCATGACTGCATGGAGTGTCGTTACCTTTCCGCTGGTGCAGTACCTATTTATCTACTCCCATTTGCATGTTTTCGAATTGCTAGGTTGGCGGAAGCTGGGGCTAACATCGGGAGCTCACATTGCTCTCTAGATTCAAATTGCTGACCTTTCAGTCAGCAAGTTCAGCAGATCAGCAGTTTAACCCTCTGTGCCACAAGGGGCTCAAACCATGATTACTGTATAACCATAACCATAATTGATCGTAACCAGGGGTCTTTTCACACTAAATAATTACAGCACTATGATTCTACTTCAGCCAACAAGGCATAATCTTATGGACTTTTGGTGTTTGAAGTTTGATGATGCACAAGACTTCTCTGGCTGAGAATTCTTGACCCTTAAAACGAAAATTCCAGGATTTATTAGGATGTTGCCATGGTAGTTATAGTGGAATCAGAGTGCTATAGTGTCAGTGCGAAAGAACTTTAGAACTCCCACCTGAAATAAGAATTCAGTCTGATTTTTAGGCATTAATTATGAATGAGTTTTCTTGTAATATTCACACAACACACCTATATGCTGTAGCCCACACACTGTGTTGCGATACACGGTTTGGAAAGCTCTGGTTTTGAGCAATGATGATTTCTAGATATGTGTATACATTTTTAGAGTGTAGATGAAAGACTAGAACAGGTAATAAACAGTAACAGAAATGTCTGACTGGGAATCTTTTTGGGTGAGGCATGTTTTTAAATGTTCATGTAAAATCCAGTTAGAGGATGTTGGTAAACCAAGCAAAGTTCACAGATCTAAGGCTCCCATTTTACAACAAGATCAGAGGATAGGAGAGGATTTCTTCCGCTCATGTTGCCACATCAAAGGCTTGACTTGTTTATCCAGCCAGTGGTGTAACCAAAAGTGAAATAAACATGGGAAATGTTGGAGTAAAAGTTAGTGCAGATATGAAATGCATAAATGAAAAATTTATGTGGAAACTTCGAAGTGGAAGAACTCAATTCCTAATGATATTCTGATGAAGAATATGTCAAGATTCTAAAAAAAAATTGTCCCTTAAACAGTCTGAAATAACACAAGTAGAAAAGAACTAATTTTGGTCTGTATGATTTCACTCCCTTTGTTGCTTCTCTGCTGTGGTTCCTCATTATTCTCACTTCTTGCTTCTTTTCAACGTTCCCCAGAGTGAATACATTGCACCTTGTGACTGCAGAAGAGAGTTCATTTGCGGGTTTGACGGCTCAGCAGGTATGTTTCCAGAACTGTATTTGACCCATCAAATTTGGCAGTTCCTTCAGCTGTGAATGCCAAGCCACTCTTCAGGCTGTTTTTTTGCTGTGCCTTATTTTTATTTTTAAATCCATTCTAGATGTTTTAACCATTTTAATGCACTTTTTTTGTGAGAAGGAATTTGCCCAAGTTTATTTCTGTAGAGACAGAAGTTTGTAGATCACTGCTCACAAAACACAATTTAAAGCAGATATACCAGTTTCTCTAGATTACTCCCATTACAGAATTGCAGGTGGAAGATCAAATGTGTGCAGACTCCCCACAGAAAATGCTCCCCACATGCAAGCTATTTGTGTTGCTAGGCATTCAGATATTTGATCCCCTGCCTTCTGTCTGAAATGGCAGAGTCCAACAATAGATACAGCAGGAAAGCTTACTGCTCATCTCGAGACGAGCAACTTCAGGTACTGATTGTAAAATAAATCCCCTGAACTGTATTTCACAAATGTTAACGTGCATACTTTGTTATATATGTATGTGTCAACATGTCATGGAAGTAGCAGCTCTATATTGGTAGATCTGCTCATCACCCTGAATCCTCTTAAGCTGTCACTCTGGTGCTGCTTCCAAAAGAATTCAGTGCTATGTTACATTCCACAGCCCATATTTTCATTGTATCTTGCTTTGTTATGCTGCTACATCTTCTCATATGTCTTAAAAATATGAAAGCCTACATGGATCTTGGCATCTCCAAGCCACTTGGACCTTTTCATATGTGCTCATAGTTCTAATGTCGACATTCCCCACCCCACCCTTACAGTGCAGTTGTTTCACATATTTGTTTATAATTATGTTCAGTGGAACCTAAGATACTGTATATACTTGAGTATAAACTGACCCGAATATAAGCCGAGGTACCTAATTTTACCACAAAAAACTGGGAAAACTTTTTGACTCGAGTATGATGAGAGTGGGAAATGCGGCAGCTACTGGTAAATTTCAAAAGTAAAAATAAAAATAGATACCAATAACTTTACATTAATTGAGGCTTCAGTAGGTTAAATATTAAATATTTACATAAAACTGTAATTTAAGATAATAAGAAGACTTTAATAAGATAAGACTGTCCAATTATAATTACCTATATTGTCGAGACGCAGAGGCCTTAAAGGGCCACACACGCTTTTAGTCCAACAAAAGGTTTATTATAAAGCAACAATAATATGCTCAGAGACACTTAACTTCAGTGTCTTTAGCCAAAAGTCAAAGGGTTGCCCAGCTGGCCTGCAAAAGGTAACCAGAAAATAACCCGGATTAAACAAAGAAAATCCGGATTAAACGGAAAGAAAACCCGGATTTAAACTCAGTCAAAATAAACAGCAAGCGAACAGCGCTGTAACAGAAGGGTTCCACCAGACAGCGCTGCACCCAAAGAGTCAGTTGCAAATAGGAGTTGCCAAATCCAGCAGAAGTCCCAGAGTCTCCGTAAAAGGAGTCCAAACAAACGTTGTTTCCCAGGTGGTCAAACAGAGCCATAGTTGAGATAATCCAAGGGTCCAGGAAGGGAGAGAGCCACACTCACGATAAACCAGTCCAAATGGTTGGTCCAACAGAGCCATAGTCAAATCAATCCAAGAGTCCAGAAAGGGAGAAAGCCACACTCACGATAAGCCAGTTCAAACGTTGAGAATTCTCAGGAACTGAACTCCAAGCTGCAGAACCCAAACCCAGAACCCAACACGAGAACAGGCAGCGACAGAATAGACACGATACGAAACCGACACTTTGCCTTCTGCAAAGATTCCCAATTTCAGAGCCTACTTTTCACTTACACATCATTATCCGATGATGAGCTGGCCTCCACCCCATCATCATCTCTAGCAGCTGTCCTTGTCTCCACACCCGAACCCCTGTTTCCATCTCTCCAGTTCCTCCATCTCCTGTCAAGACTTAGATTTCCCCATGATTTGGATGTTCCTCCCGTTTACCAATCCTCTCATCCTGAAAACCCCACCAACGTGTTGCTAGAAGTTGGCTCTGCACGTATGTTCCCAATCTCTTGTACCCTAGTCCAATCCATTGTGTTCTCCCCATCCTCATCACTCCCAGACCCATCACTACCAGAGAAACCCATAAACAATTCATCATCTGTGGGAGCAGTAAATATATCCCGGATCTTCTTCCTCTCCTGTTCTTCATCTGATTCCTGCTCCCGAGTAACCCTCTTTGTGCCTCTATTCCCATCCACCACATTTCCTTCCCCACTCATCGACTCCCCGCCACTTGAAAACTTTTCGAATGTGTCTTCCTCAGTAGGTGCCATAAGTATATCCCGGATCCGTTCCCTTTGCTGATCTTCATCTGACACCTTCTCGCGGTTATCCCTTCTTCCCCTACCGGTACTGCTACTGCTGCTTGCAACATTACCTACTGACTCAACTACAACATATATGCTCGAGTATAAGCCAACCTGAATATAAGATGGCCAGGACTCTCGCTCGAGTATAAGCCGAGGGGGGCTTTTCAGCCCTAAAAAAGGGCTGAAAAACTTGGCTTATACTTGAGTATATACAGTAAGTGTTCATGGGATTTTGCCTTGTAGGGAAATTCTATACATGTCTCCTTAGGAGTCAACCCAATTAAATTCACTGGCACTTACTTGGGGATTAATGTCAGTACAGATGCATAATTAGACATAATTTCATAGTTTTGTCTCTGTGAATTTGTTTTTCATCTTTGGGATAGATGCTGAAAGTCTGGTTCCTTGTATTTTTATATACTAGGAGCAGGAATTGCTAGTCCAAACAACCTGGTTGCTACTGACTATAATTTTTAAGGGTGTGAAACCAGTCCCTTTTTGTAGAATAGGTAATTTGCTCAGATGCATTTGTTTAATTGTGTGCCCTCGAGTTGTTTCTGACCTATGCTGATCCTAAGATGAAGCCATCGTGGTGTTTTCTTGGCAAGATTTGTTCAGGAAGGGTTTGCTTTTTCATTCCCAGTGTGTTTCCATGGCCAAATGGGAATTTGAATTTTAGTTTCAAGAGTCTGGTTCCAGATTTAGAATTGAGGCTAAATCCAAATCCAACATTACAGTGGTCCTTCCAGTCTGGCGAGTTTCACACTTGCAGTTTTGGTTATTTACAAGATAGTGCCACTGCCACCTCCTGAAGTTAGGACTGACATGCCAACATTCCTCAGGAGTGTTTAGAATTTGGGCATACCATATGTTTTTGTTTCTTCCTTTGCCGGGGCAAAACAGAAACCTGTGGCGCACACTTACCCTATGGGTCCATCTCATCTTCCTCTTCTGTGTTCTGAAATTGTTTGTTTTGCCTGGGAAAAAGGAGGGAGGTAAACAAACACAATATAGTCTATACAAAAGGAGAACTGTAATGACCACATAGCACAGGGTCCCCAAACTTTTTCAACAGGGGGCCCAGTTTACTGTCCTTCAGACCTTGGAGGACCAGACTTCCTCAGCGACAGCAGCAGGAAAGGTGCGTGCGAGGAGAGGGATGTACGCGTCTTCCTTGGCGGTGGCAGTGGCAGGAAAGATACGCGCAGAATGAGGGAGGAGTGAAAGGCGTGTGCCTTTCCCTCTTCTTTCGCATTGCATGTGCTTTCCTCGGAGGAGGAGGAGGGAGCTGCGGTCGCGGGGGCTGGAGCTGTCAAGGACAGAACGCCACAAGGTTCAAGATAACAGAGTTTATTGGATTACAGAACTCAAAAATGCCCGTAAAATACAAGGGCCAGGCAGTATTAGCCTTTAGGAACAAAAAGGGGCAAGGAAAAACGTTCAAAAGATAAACCGGATTAAACCGGAGTTTAATCCGGGTAAAAACAAACTGCTTGCTTCAGCCTGGGGATAAACAATACAAAAGCCGAGGAACAAAAGATACAAAAGAATGCAACTAATTGGCAGCAGATTCCTCTCTGCTGCCAACACTGTGCTTAGAGTAACTTGCGTCGCTCCCACACACACAGCAGACAGGATTTCCAACACGAACAGATCAGCCAAGGATTGTAGCAGTAGAGTAGACCCAGTTCCTTTCCGTAGATCAAAGCCAGAAGCAGACGTTTGTAGATTCCAAGTCCAAGAAGGGGGGAAGACAAGCCGTGGTCAGTTCAGTCCGAGTTTTCAAAACAGGAGATGGCGTCCGTCAAGAAGACGACGGAAGGTCAAGCTAATAAGAGTAAGCACAGGTTTGCACAAACAAATGCCCACACAATTCCTCCCGCCGTCTGACCCTGAATTCCAAAACAACTTACGTCTCAGCACAGGAAAACACACCAGTCTTCAGGAAAGCGTCCCACACAGATCCCAAGCGTTCGTCCAGATTACCTTGCCCAACGCAATTTGCAATTGCTCCCAAGCCCCATTTTATGCCAGTTACAAATCCTCATCACTGTCAGCTGTCCTCCTTAACCCGGGCGTTTCCTCATCACTTTCCTCATCAGAGCTGGAACACCTCTGACTACGCCCCACAGCATCTCCAGCTGTGGATCCCGTCCCATCCCTCCAGCTAAGCCATGGGTCTAATCCTGAAGGTCCCCATTCATCTTCTATCCCATCATGACCAGTGGCACCCAATTCCTCCCTTACCCGAGTCCAATCCATCTCATCCTCCTCCGAGCTAACCAGCCCCTCCTCCATTCTCTCCGTAAACCCCTCAAAAGACTCTTCGTCAGATGGTGCTGCAAAAATGTCTCGCAGTCTTTTTCTTTCTCGCTCCTCGAGAGTATCTGACTCTCGAGGAGTCTTACGCCCACGTCTGTCAGTAACAGAGCCATGAGGCTCAATCATAACAGGAGCTGCTGTCACAAGCACTTCGATGGGCTGTATGTGGCCTGCAGGCCATAGTTTGGGGACCCCTGATATAGCATATAGTGACACCAAAATCCCCAATACAAAGCTCAATATAGTAACATGAAAAATACAATGAAAAAGGAGCAACTGTTCTCATACAGAAAGTATCTCAGTCTGTAAGCTTCAGGGGTCCAAGTTCGATGAGAAGTTCTTCCAAATGAAGTAAAAGTGAACCGACGGTTGATCACGTAGCTATTATGCCAGATAAAGAAGATAATGGAGCACAGCAGAGGTGTCTGGGTTTTTTACCTTGTTTCGAGAAAAACTCCCCTTCTTCAGTTGATAAGGTGGTCAGCAACTAATGATTCACATCTAAAACAAGATATAAAATAACAAGCAATTTACCAGCAATACTACAATAAGTAAACATAGGTAGGATGACCCATATAACTAACAGTACTCACACTGTGCCTGATGGCATCAAGGGAAAATGCCTCTGCTCATAGGGATTCTAACAGCGAGTCATTCTAAAGGTTCAGTGAGTGGTTTAAAGGGATACTTGGTGGCTTAATTTGTGGGGGAGCTGTGCCTGTAACTCTTGTGAAAGTAGAGGGACAACTCTAGTCTTGTTTTGAATAGACCCATTGAAATGAGTGGGATTAGTTGTTAGTCACAACTAACTCAGTGTGTGAGTAAGGTTAGGCTTTGCCTTGGCGCGTTTCATAATATCTTCTCTCCACTCAAGTGTATGGCAGTGTTGCTAAGGATTTTCACTCTGTGTTCTGGGGTTTCTCCGTGAGCATGAGTGTGTGGGTGGCAGCTCACGTCTAACAAATTGCTGGGTAGAAAAAGCAAGGTTTGATTGTCCTTTCCCTTTTGTGCAATCTACACCAGCTGGAATAGTGATGTAATGTCAGTAGAGTAATGAGCTTTTCTCGACCCTCAGATGACCCTCCAGTACAGTAAAAATCTTAACCATTTCATCCAGTGATTACAGCTTTCCTTTCTCCCTCTCTACGAGGCCAATCAAAACAGATTGCTTGCAGCCCTGGCATATCTGGAATTAGCAGTGAACACTGTTGGTTATCCAAAGGCAATCTTCTTTCGAAAGAAAACCCCCAACAGTATTTTATTTTGGCATCTAAAATCTGTTAGATGTCGAATCTCAATTAATAGCGTATGGTAGAAACCTTTGTTTATCTTGTATAGGGACAAGATGTTCTCTTTAGCAACCACACGTCCTATGGTTTCAAGCATAAAACTGCAGCTACAAGATGCAGGCTTCATTTTAAGCTGTGCCACCGATTAATAGAGGCATTGTCAGGTTACCTACTGTGTGAAGTCCTGTTTGTCCCATATGGTAAAATGGAAATTAACAAGTTGTTAAGACCAGGTGTAAACGTGCCTAACTATGAATACAATTATTTGTTAATGGCCTAAAAAACAAGGAGCCAAGCTGATCTATTAGGCCACCTGGCTTAATCATGTGCACCTTTTATGCTGTCCAAACAAATAGCATTTGCTTTGCGTGGTACTTGTGTTTTGATCTTAGTTGACTGTCTTGACCCTTTTGATCAGATCTTCTGCTTTCTGGCTTGTGTACAATGTCAGTTGCTGCTGATGTACGAGATCAGATTTTTATCTCATGTCAGTATATTTTCCATATATCCTGGATCAATTAAGATTCAATAATTTTAAATTCATGTCTTACTTTGAAAAAAAAAATCAGGACTTTTAAATACTTTTTTAAAAAAAGTTTTTTTTGAATGAGGGCAAATTATTTTAAAAACCATTTCGCTGTTGACAACTGTTATCTTACTTTTAATTTCAGGAGTGAAAGAGTTTTTATCCCTGGCCTTTACTGAAATGTAATGTAACTTTTGACACTGTAACAACAAAGTTAGGAAGTTAGTTTTTAGATTATAACTCCCAAAGTCTTCCAGACGGCAAGATTTGTGGCAATTTTCACTGGGAGATAGTGGAAATTGTAGCTCAAAAATTGTAGCAATGCTTGATATTGGTAGTTTGTCTTAGGTTCTCTGTTAATGAGAAACAACTTCAATGCACACAATATCAAGCAGAATGCATCAAAGTCAGTGCAATATGAGCTTGTGGTAAGAACAGGAGAAATTTCTCAGGATGCTCTTGTATGGTGAAAAGGAAAAACATACATTTGTTATTTTCAAAAAGTCCTTCTTGGGATAGGAATGGAGATACACAAAGGAAGATTACATACACTTCAGTATGAAAACCTCTAAGGCTGGTTGTGATTGCGTAAGATGTTGACTAGTGCTCATCCTGAAGTGGGAGCTTCATGGATGTTCCCATCCCAGGCAAAGCGAGACAAAGGATTAACTATGGGCCCTTTCACACAGCCATATAACCCAGAATATCAAGGCAGAAAATCCAACAATATCTGCTTTGAACTGGGTTAGCTGAGTCCACACTGCCATTATTTCCTGGAGGATGGACTGGTTGGATCTTTTTGCAGTCCAAGGCACTCTCAGGATTTTCCTCCAGCACCAAAGTTCAAAAGCATCTATCTTCTTTCGCTCAGCCTTCCTTATGGTCCAGCTCTCGCATCCATAGGTTACTATGGGGAATACCATTGCTTTCACTATGCGGACCTTCATTGCCAGTGTGATGTCTCTGCTCTTCACTATTTTGTCAAGGTTGGCCATTGCTCTCCTCCCAAGAAGTAGACGTCTTCTGATTTCCTGGCTGCAGTCTGCATCTGCAGTGATCTTTGCACCTAGAAATATAAAGTCTGTCACTGCCTCCACGTTTTCTCCCTCTATTTGCCAGTTGTCAATCGGTCTGGTTGCCATGATTTTGGTTTTCTTGATGTTTAACTGCAGTCCGTCTTTTGCACTTTCTTCTTTCACCTTGGCGATAAGGCTCCTCAGCTCATATTCACTTTCAGCCATCAGAGTGGTATCATCTGCATACCTAAGGTTGTTAATGTTTCTTACAGAAATTTTAACTCCAGCCTTGGATTTGTCAAGACCCACACGTCGCATGATGTGTTCTGCATACAAGTTGAATAGGGAGGGTGAAAGTATGCAGCACTGTCGCACTCCTTTCCCAATCTTGAACCAGTCTGTTGTTCCGTGGTCTGTTCTTGCTGTGGCTACTTGGTCTTTATACAGATTCCTCAGGAGACAGACAAGGTGACTTGGTATCCCCATACCATCAAGCACATGCCACAGTTTGTTATGGTCCACACAGTCAAAGGCTTTAGAGTAGTCAATAAAGCAGAAGTAGATGTTTTTCTGAAACTCCCTGGCTTCCTCCATTATTCAGCGGATATTGGCAATTTGGTCTCTTGTTCCTCTGCCTTTTCTAAACCCAGCTTGGACATTTGGCAGCTCTCGCTCCATGTATTGCTGAAGTCTGCTTTGCAGGATCTTGAGCATAACCTTACTGGCATGGGAAATAAGTATACATGTATGTTATCCTGGAGGACATCATACCTAAGCATGGTTCAATACTATTAATGTGGGCTGATGTTCAGGAGGTTGAAAAATGGAATGCTGTGATGTATTTGCTAAAAGATAAGTATATTTTCAGCAGTGTTACATGTGCATGAAATTATATGCTTAATTGGCATTATGTATTTATCATACTTCCAAACCAACTGATAACCTGAGTTCTCTGGGCAGTATAAAAAACATTAAAAATATAAGCTACAAGTAGTTACTAGAGTTGGCACAATAATGGTGTTTTGCCAAGGGAAAAGTGAAGAGTTACCAAAAAGCCTGATAAGAATTATTTTCCTGCATTATGTAATAGTTGATGAGTGACTAAGGGAGAGGGAAGGTCTTTGCAAGGGGAACTCCAGTGGTTTATCCTGAGTTCAACATGTTCTGGAGGAATCTTATTACAATTCGGTTAATCTTTTCTTGATCAGCAATTTATGACAATGACAATAATGACCATTTCTATATATTTTTGTTATGATTTAAATCTCCCGTTTTACTTGTGCTTCTTGACAGGAACTGCCATTATTACAGAGCAACATGCAGCCATGTGGACTGATGGACGCTACTTTCTGCAAGGTGCCCAGCAAATGGATAGTAATTGGACGCTCATGAAGATGGGTGCGTGGCAAGTCCATACTAGTGGTTTACTTTACCTCACTCATATAGTGACTTAAATAAGCAATCAGGGTCCTTAACTCATTAATATATGTGTTCTCTCTCCTGTTATAAAATGGAGGATATTGCTTTTTAAAAAGGAGGCCCTGATGGTGCAGCGGATTAAACCGCTGAACTGCTGAATATCTTAACCAAAAGGTCAGTGGTTCAAATCCAGTGGACCAGGGTGAGTTCCCATTGTAACCCCCAGCTTCTGCCAACCTAGCAGTTCGAAAACATGCAAATGTGAGTAGATCAATAGGTACTGCTCTGGCAGGAAGGTAACAGCGCTTCATTCAGTCATGCCGGCCACATGACCTTGGAGGTGTCTACGGACAACGCCGGCTCTTCGGCTTTGAAATGGAGATAAGCACCAACGCCCAGAGTCGAACACGACTAGACTTAATATCAGGGGAAAACCTTTACTTTTACTACTGCTTTTTAAAGAGGTTTTTCAATGATCCTTCATGTGAACATGGATAGGCATAGGGTCTACATTTTATATTGTTTTTAGCATTGTTAGCTGCTTCGAGTCTCTTTTACAAAAGAAAAAGCAGCTTAGAAATAAATATCATTGTCATCATTATTCTTTCCCAGCATGTTTTCACCCATCAATGGGAAAGCAGTAATTTTTAATCTAAGATGCAAAAAATGGCATTCAGTAAACGTTTTTCATCTAGGAAGCAAAAAATGACATTCAGTAAACTTGACTCAAAAAGGTACATCTGTAGAAAATTATACTAATGTGGTAACTTATTGCCCTCCATATTATGAGGTATATTAGTGCCCATCATCACCCACCAGTGACGGTGTTGTCTAGGCCTGACGCAACATCTGGAAAACCTTAATTATTTATTTAATTTATACCACACTTTCCTCCCAAAATGGGACCCAAAGCAGTCAATATGGTTCCCCCCTCCCCCCGAAACACTGACATACAGTCTAGCTTTCTACATTTTCAGGTTAAGCATTTGTTTATTTGATTATCCACAAATTACTGCATTTGTTCCCATCTCTGCTGCGGGCTTACAGAATTTTAAACAGAGAGGGGTAGAGTGTGAGATGAGAGTAGAGAACATGTGTGTGTTTCTTTGCACAGGTGAGAGGGGGGATGGGATGGGTATCCCCATTCTCCCTTGTCCCCCATTCCATCCCCTTCCCTCCTCCCACCCAGGTGAGTGAGTAAGCAAATCCAGTGTTAAGGTCAGCATGTTAAGGTGAGTGGTGCTTAGGCCTCTTCCACACAGCTGAATAAAATCCCACATTTTCTGCTTTGAACGGGAATATATGGCAGTGTGGACTCAGATAACCCAGTTCAAAGCAGATATTGTGGGATTTGCTACCTTAATATTCTGAATTATATGACTTTGTGGAAGGGCCCTTAGAGATATTTGCAGTTTTCCCACTTTTATTGAGGGTACTACACCTCTAATATCTGTGAAAGCAGAGGTTCAACTGTACTTACATTTCTGTGAATGGTAGAAAATCAATACATACCTTCAACCAGAAATATCTACCCATGTTCAATGGATTGCAGCTGGCTGACAGACAGCCTCTCCTTAATGATGTTGTAGAAATTCTCTTGCTCTCCTTTGTAGTGATTTGTTAAAAGGCAAAGATATTTTGCATTAGGATGGAAAGATCCATGTCTAACATTGTCTACAGTGCAGATCCAGAGGATCATCCAAAATGCAATAATAACCAGAGCCACATTGGAAGCCTAGAGCGGCAGTTCACAAAATGTGTTCTGTGGAACCCTAAGATTCTCCGAAAGCATCATAGGGGTTCTGCGAAAAACCTTTAAAATCTTTAAAACATCTTTAAATAAAAAAAACTTGTGCCAGAATGAAGATCTTACTGAAATTCAGTGTACCTCTACTTTAAAAATGAAATTTTAATTTCTTTATTTTCAAACGTACTATATTATACAAGGATGGTATCCTTGAAGTGACTGGCTTGACCTTGAAGGAGCTGGGGGTAGCGATGGCTGACAGGAAGCTCTGGCATTGGACTGGTCCATGAGGTCACGAAGAGTCAGAAGTGACTTGAACGAATAAACAACAACATATTATACAAAACACCCAAGCAATAGGAGTAGATGAAAGAAGGAAGGATTTGAGAGTTTGCAATGCTTAGGGACAGAGTTAGGGTTCTGCAGGAAAATCAGGAACAGAGTTAGTATTCCATGGGTAAAAAAAATCTTCCATGACTGAAAAAGTACTCTAGAACAGTGCTACCCAGAGTGGTGGCCCCCGGACCAATGCTGTTTCCTAAGTCATTGGCGGCTGGTCCCTGATGAGTTCCAGAAAAGTAATGGTAGTGAATGAGCACACGTACTCTACTGGTCCTTGATACAGTTATTTATTTATTTATTTATTTACTATATTTATATACCACTTTTCTCACCCCAGGGGGTTCAAAACGGTTTACAACATAAACATTGCAAAATTCAGTGCCTAACACACATATAAAACCAAATCATAAAATCTGAGCAGGAAACATATAGCTATAATACAATTAAATATACATAAGATAAAACAATATTTAGACATAAGGACATAGAATTAAAAGTTGCCCTAAGGTGAAGTTTTGAAGGCACATAACAAGAGCAACACAAATATAGGTAAAGACCGAGGTCCTGAATGGAATGAAATATAAAAGCCTTATATTGTTTCCCTCTTCTTACTCTGAATTAGAAATCATCTGAGCCACCAAAAGCTGGCACTGCAGCAAAACTAAAACTTAGGAAATGTATGGCTGGGTTCCCAGATTTGCATCATGTTTTCACTTTCCTAATTTTGATTCTACTTCACAGTTAGTTTCCTTGAGTCATCTTTCAGAAGGAAAATCTACCTTTCAGAAGGAAAATTCACTCCTGAAAGAGTTTTCATGGGGAAAAGGTGCCTTAGCTGAGGCTTTATTACCAATCCTTGTTTTCACAATAAGCCTTTTTTTTTCCAAAATCTAATTATCATGGGGACAGAAAGTGAGGTGAAATTTTCTGAACAGGGGCACAGGCAGCAAATAAATGCCACAGGGGTGTTAACCCTTCCCTTTACTATCCAAAGCTTTATGTAATGTGTGTGTGAGTGTGTACCTAAAAATGTACCTGTTTCACCTAACTAAAAAACTTAAGAACAAACTTGCAGAACCTATCTTGTTTGTAACTTAGGGATTGCCTGTAAATAATTTGTTCACTCTTTCTCTTTTTTCACTGTATAGTTGGACCTTCACATTCTTCCATTAGAGTACAGGATCCCCACAAAAATGAAAAAAACTATCTGAGGGAGCACCTTTCTAGGAATCTTTAGACTTTCTAGTCCATCTCTATGGTCAATTGCCACCATAAATTGACTGTAGAATTTCAGTAGAGGACTAGAGATTCCTAATGAGACACTGTTCATAAAAGGCATGAATGATCAAATCTACAGATATTTAACCCAGAAATGTAGAGGGCAAGGAATCAGTGTAGACAAGGAAAGCAAATTCATTGGCTAATTCCCAGATCTTATGCTCTTGGAGATAGGAGTAACCATAGCTCAGGGCTGGAAAACCTGTGTTCCATTCAGGATAGTTCTAGGGACACTATTAAGCAAAGCTGGCAATGTCCTGAGACTTTGAGTGATGCTTCTTAGCCAGCTTTGGTTGACCTAGATACGATATTCCCATCCTTTTCCAAGGCATGATGGTAGAGAATGGAGAGGGTTGTTTGGAGTTGTACTATTTATGCACCACTGTATCAAGCTTAGTAATTAATTTAGCTAAAAACTGGGAGTGCTTACATGGATCAAGAAAAGGAGATATGCTAAAAGGCATTTAATTTTGCTGTAAGGGGAGCCAATCCAGTTGTCTGCTTTCATGGTGAAGGGATACACCAGTGAGGAGTAATAGTTTTTAGATCATCTTTTTGTAGTGGTCTATTTAGTTTCCCTTGGACCTGACAGCATATTTTCTTCACTTTATGTTGGCTATTACAGCGGTTCCCTATCCTTTCCGTTTCACCTCACTGTCACGGCCTCCATGTGTGCATTCCTTTCTTCAATCTATGAGGCATTTACCACATTCCTTTCCATCTTCAGGTCTGAAGGACACTCCCACACAGGAGGACTGGCTTGTGAGTGTGCTTCCCGAAGGCTCCAGAGTTGGAGTAGACCCATTCATTATTCCAGCAGGTTAGTTTGCTAATATTCTTATTTGCGTGAATGAATCAGCTCTTCAGTTTTATATTATCTGGTGCTGGGCAATTCTCTGGGGGGTCAGGGGAACTTTTCTCTGACTCCTAGGCTGCATCCTTCCACAGTTAGCCCAAATATCTCTGATTTTCTCTGTACTGTAGTTTAGTCTGAAAACACAATTTCCCTTTCAGAAAATGATGTTATAATAACTTTATTTTTTTATCCTGCCACCATCTCCTCAAAGGGACTCGGGGAGGCTTACATGGGGACCAAGCCCAGCATAAACAAGGATTACAGAGTAACACAATTACAAATATATAACAGACAAGCAATATAATTAAAACAATTAAAACCTTACAAGTAAGAATAAAAATACATCAACCTATATCAGCAACCAGTGGCTGGAAAAGTGGGCGTGATCAGATTTGAGGGGCAGGGTAAAATGCAGACTATAGGGTCAAGAATAGAAATAAAGTGCTGGAAAAACCGAAGCAATAAATTAGGGCTGTGCAGATCTGATCGGGAGCTAAACCATTATTCAAAGGGACATTGGAACATCCAAGTTTTCAAGTCTTTACGGAAGGTGGACAAAGCTGTGGCGCAAGCTGGTGAGCAGCCAGCTGCAGCCAGCTGAGACCAATCACTCTGACCAAGAGGTCATGAGTTCGAGGCCAGCTCGGAGCCTGCGTTTGTCTTTGTTCTATGTCAAGGCGTTGAATGTTTGCCTTATATGTGTAATGTGATCCGCCCTGAGTCCCCTTTGGGGTGAGAAGGGCGGAATATAAATACTGTAAATAAATAAATAAATAAATAAATCTAATCTCCCTGGGGAGTGAGTTCCAGAGCCGGAGGGGCCACCACCGAGAAGGCCCTCTCACTCATCCCCACCAACCGTGCTTGTGATGGAGGCGGGAGCGAGAGAAGGGCCTCATCAGCAGATCTTAGAGCTTGTGCCGGTTTGTGGAGGGAGATACGATCATGAAGATAAGCAGGACCCGAACCATTTAGAGCTTTATAGGTAATAACCTGCACTTTGAATTGGTACGGAAACTTACCAACAGTCAGTGGTTCTGCTTCAGGAAAGGCTCTTCTGCTCTCTGTAACTAGCTCCAGTTAACAACCTGGCTCCCAACCTTTGTACCAGTTGCAGTTTCCGGGCCGTCTTCAAAGGCAGCTCCACATAGAGTGTGTTGCAGTATTTCAATCTAGATGTAACCAAGGCGTGGACCACCGTGGCCAAGTCAGGCTTCTTTAGGTACGGTCGCAGCTGGCGCAAAAGTTTTAACTGTGCAAAGGCCCTCCTGGCCACTACCGACACTTGAACATCAAGTGTCAGCACTGAGTCCAGGAGGACCTTCAGACTGTGGACCTTTGTACTCAGGGGGAGTGTAATCCCATCAAGCAGAATTTGCCATCCTATACCCTGATTGACTTCACGACTGACCAGGAGGACCTCTATCTTGTCTGGATTAAGCTTTAGCTTGTTAGCCCTCATCCAGATCATCACTGAGGCCAGGCACTGGTCCAAGATCTGGGGGCTTCCTTGGAATTTGGTGGAAAAGAGTAATAGAGTTGAATGTCATCTGCATAGAGATGGCACTGAAGCATCTGGAGGGACCCAGCTAATAAAAGATGACTTTATTCACACAGTTAATACAGAATCATGATCAGTTTGGGGGGCTCAGCAACATTATTTTGATGTATCTGCTTGTTTATCTCAGATCAATGGAAGAGGATGTCCAAAGTTTTGAAAAGTGCTGGGCATGCTCTATTGCCAGTGAAGGACAACCTCATTGATGCCATCTGGACAGATCGACCCCCACGACCTTGCAAACCTCTGATAACCCTGAATTTGAACTACACAGGTAAACAGGATGACAAAATGATGTTGTCCTTCAAGATGATGAGGACACATGAGAAATAATGAAAACAGAGTGATCTCTTGATATCTGCACAAAGGTATAACATCTGTTGGGTATGTTGTGTTCTGCAAAGGTGAATGGCCCTTTTGTGTAGCAGTAGCTGCTCTGGGACACTCACTTTAATTGAGCTCCAGTTTTCATTATATTTTGCATTTGCAGGAATGAGCTGGAAGGACAAGATCACATCTCTACGGGTGAAAATGGCTGAGAGGAAAGCTCTCTGGTTTGTGGTGACAGCCTTGGATGAAGTGGCTTGTGAGTATACATATCAGTCTGGTTTCTGTGGCATTGTCTGTTTTAGGTTGTTGATCTCTGTGTGGTTGGAAATGAGCCTGCATAAAACCCTGTTAAAATGGCAAGGCATAAGAGTATGAGAACACAAGGACAACTATAATGGATGAGGGTAAAGGCCTACCTAGTCCAGTGTTCTTATTTCTATAGTCACCAATCAGCCTGTTCTCTCTCCCATTCAACCCTCAAACTCTTATCAAGAGGAATGCTGCTTCTGGTGCTGCGGAGACAATATATTGTCATCATGAATAGTAGTCATTGATAGCCTTATCTTGCACGATACTGTTCTTTCAGTGAAGGTTTGCATTTACTACTTTCTTTGAAATATGAAGTCTTAGAGGAGTTGGCTGTTCATGTCTAACCTGGATCATTTCAGTGAAAGTTAGACAGTTGGCTGCCCTCCTTGTAACTTAACTGTTAACTATTCTTCATGCAGGATGGGTGGATAAGCCAGCTGCTATCCTGTGTTGTGGGCAGAGCCAGCAACATTTATTTTTTGAACTGACAGTGTTTGCTGGAAGATTCTGGGAGTTACGGTCCAAAAAAGTAACTTTTCCAAATACTTTTTGTGTGTAATGACAAATAGCACCCATATTTCTAATGGTTATATGGAAGAGGGAATTTGAGATGGTGTTGCTTCTACCTGGTTGTATGACAAGCAACACCTGCTGAATATATACATACACATACTGTATGTATAAAAGAAATCTTTATTTCAATGCATAATAGAACAACACAAGGTATGAGACATCATTTGAAATGTGTTAGTCCTGCACCATTTCCTAAGGCAACAGCTAGTAACTATAAAAGTAGTTGAATGTTATAAACACAGTGGGCCTTCTGTCTGTGCAGGGATTTGGTTATGTGACGAAAAAGCGCATGATTATGTATATTATTGAATGGCAGTGATGTGTGTGCAGAAGCTTCAGTATGTTCATGTTCAAGCTGCTGCCACTTTATGAATAGGTTGTGATGATCCAAGGTTGGTGGAAATCATGGACCCAGCACCCATTTTTGTGTGTGTCAGGAGCAATTTAAGAAACTGCAGGTCGCTTCTGATGTGAAATAATTGGCCGTTTGCAAGGACATTGCCCAGGGGACCCCTGGATGTTTTACCATCCTGTGGGAGGCTTCTCACATGTCCCTGCATGGGGAGTTAGAGCTGACAGATGGAAGCTCACCCCGTTCCCTGGATTCGAACCACTGACTTTTAATCAGCAGTCCTGCTGGCACAAGGGCTTAACCCATTGCGGGGGCTCCCCAGCACCCATGAATCTACTGTATATACACTGTATATACTGTATATTTTATTCAGTGCTACTTAAAGCAGTATAGGAAACAGTTACAGTGCAACATACCTGTATATTGTGCAATTGGACATAAGTGTTAATTTAAATTTTGTTTCCAAACTCTGCAAATTACTTCCTCCCTTTTATCCAGAATCCTCACTTCATTATTATTCTTATTAGATGAAGTCACCCAGGGAGTTTTTAACCTTGAAAGGAGCTGAATTCTTGCCCAGATAAGGAAGTTGCTCTATCTGTTGTCTATTTTCCTGTTTCGGGGCTAGAAGAAAATGCCTCTCATTGGTTACAAAGTCCACAGTTCTGCCTAAACTGGGAGACGAAAGCTAATCTCTGTTGTGTAGAAAACACATTCACAAAGTAGCCCTTAGAACTAAGCCCAGTTTAAAACCGGGTCCCCAAATATCAAACTTTTCCTTTTAATTGTCCCTTATTTGTCAGAAAGGATGTTGCATTATGTTTTTTTTAAATCAGTGTTTGTTTTGTTTGTCTTCATGTTGTTTCCGACTTACGGCAACCCTAAGGTGAACCTATAACGGTATTGTTTTTGGTAAGATTTGTTCATGGAGGTTAGCTTTTCTTCGTCTTCTGAGGATTAGGCCTCATCTACACTGATTTAATACAGTTTCAAATTGGTATTGAAGAAACTGGTTCCATAGAAAATCCTGGAACCAGTTTCGGGTCCAAATGGTAATTGCACAAAATATAGAGCACTGATGCACACTAAGTGCTTTCTTTCATATGCTTTTGTGGGAGATTTTTTTATCTAGCTGAAACTAGTTTCGAATTGCATCAAATAGTCAATGTAGATTTGCCTAAGGACACCTACTGGGTTTCCATTGCTGAGTGGCGATTCAAACCCTGGTCTTTCAGGGTGTAGTCCAAAATCCAGACCCATCTATGTACCACAATTCGTGATTTCACCAATGCTTGGATTTGTGTGAAAAGAGATAACATGTGAACTGTTGTTTCACAGCCATTACTCATACATTTGGCAAAAGTACTTCTGCTGGCTTTGAGGAGTTGCTGCAATTCCGTTTGCCAGTTATATGTTTACAAAGAAAATATACACACTGTTACATGTTACCTCATTCTTGGTGACCATGGTCATGAGCACATGTTTTGTAGTCAATGTTTGGAAAAACAAATTTGAACAAATCTTTATGAGCCAACCCTGATAAACAAGATTTTCAACTGGGTTTCTAGTGCCATCTTGTGGCTCAGACTATTTATTAAGTGCTAGAACTGGCAATTTTCCCAATTTTTCCTTTCCTTTTACTTTAAACAAAATACTGAATTTTATTTGGGATTTTAATACCAGGTTCTTCATTCTTTTTAGGGCTCTTTAATCTCAGAGGCTCTGATGTTGAATACAACCCGGTGTTTTTTGCTTATGCCATCATAGGGATCAATACGATCAGGTAATGAAGTACTGTTGCTTTCAGGTTTGTTTCACATTGATTTCGTTCTGTGTTAGCTGCAAATCAGGGCCGGCCGGAGATATTTTTAAATGTTAAGCGGGGGTGCTAAAAAGCGCCCCCGCCACCGGCCCCGCCTCCCACGCCCTGGCCCCGCCCAGCATGCCCTGGCCCCGCCTCCCACGCTGCGTGGGAGGCGGGGCCAGGGCGAATAGTGCTGGGGGCGGGGCCAGAGTTGGCCCCGCCCCCCGTCCAGCGTGCCCTGGCCGCGACCAGGAAGTAAGGGCAAAATGGCCTATCTGTGCTGTGCGCATGCGCACAGCCAGATAGGCCTTTTTGCCCTTACTTCCTGGTCGCGGCCGCCGATCGACCGGGCGATCGGCGGCCACGACCAGGAAGTAAGGCCCAAATGGCCTATCTGTGCTGTGCGTATGCGCACAGCACAGATAGGCCATTTGGCCCTTAGTCTACAAACTAAGGGCAAAAAGGCCTATCTGGCAGTGCGCATGTGCACAGCCAGATAGGCCATTTTGCCCTTAGTTTGTCAACTAAGGGCAAAATGGGCTATCTGTGCTGTGCACATGCGCACAGCACAGATAGGCCATTTGGGCCTTACTTCCTGGTCGCGGCCGCCGGGCGATCGGGCGATCGGTGGCCGCGACCAGGAAGTAAGGGCCAAATGGGCTATCTGTGCTGTGCGCACGGGCACAGCACAGATAGCCCATTTGGCCCTTACTTCCTGGTCGTGGCCGCCGATCGCCCGGCGGCCGCGACCAGGAAGTAAGGGCCAAATGGCCTATCTGTGCTGTGCGCATGTGCACTGCCAGATAGGCCATTTTGCCCTTAGTTTGTTGACTAAGGGCGAAATGGCCTAGCTGTGCTGTGCGCACGGGCACAGCGCAGATAGCCCATTTGGCCCTTACTTCCTGGTCGCGGCCGCCGGGCGATCGGGCGATCGGTGGCCGCGACCAGGAAGTAAGGGCCAAATGGGCTATCTGTGCTGTGCGCACGGGCGTGCGCACAGCACAGATAGGCCATTTTGCCCTCAGTCAACAAACTAAGGGCAAAATGGCTTATCTGGCTGTGCGCATGCGCACAGCACAGATAGGCCATTTTGCCCTTAGTTTGTAGACTAAGGGCAAAATGGCCTATCTGCTTGTAGCGGTTTGGCGTGGGCGCGGGGATTGAAGCCCCGCGCCAACACCGGAGGCGTCGGTGGCGCTACGGGCCGCTGTCGACGCCTCGACAGCGCCCCTAGCGGCCAGCGCCCGAGGCGGCCGCGTCAGCGGCCTCGTAGAAACAACCGGCCCTGCTGCAAATACATTTGTATTCATGACATCTATTAATCAGCACTTAAAAAAATAGTATTTAGAACCTATTTTGTCACAGAAATGCATTAATGGATACTTTTAATTCTGAAAACATCCTTTTAGTATGGATTTATATTTTCTTTCACCATATTTTTTTCCAGATTGTTTATTGATGGTGACCGCATGGGAGACCCAGCTGTGAGAGAACATCTTCTGCAGAATTCTCCTCAAGATGCTGAATTTAGTATCCAAGTGTTGCCATACGACTCCATCCTCTCAGTTCTGAAGTCCATCTGTGAGAGCCTAAATCCTCATGAGAAAGTTTGGCTCAGTGACAAATCCAGCTATGCTCTGACCCAGGCCATCCCTAAGGTCAGTATGTTTTGGTGAGAGATGAAACTTCTTAGAATTATAGAGTTGGAAGAGACCCCATTGCCATCCAGTTCAACCTCACTCTGCCATGCAGGAACCCCCTATCAAAGCACTTCCAACAGATGGCCATCCAGCCTCTGCTTAGAAACATGCAGAGAAGGAGACTCCACCCTGCAGCACATCCCACTGCAGAACAACTCCTTCTTCCTAACGTTCATGTGGAATCTCTTTTCCTGCAATTTGAATGCAGCTCACTTCTCCTTATAACCATTTATGTTTAGTCCTCGTGCTCTCAGGTTTTCTTCTTTGTAAAATTGTGAAGTCCTTAATCTTTGCGGGGAAAACAAAGCTGTCCATAGTCTTGTTTAAGATTACTACAATGGGAAAAAGTGGGCCAACACATCATAACAATATTATTTATTTTCTGTCCCACCTTTCTCTCTTAATATGGGACCCAAGGCTTACAGTTTTAAGATCCCATTGTGGGAGAAAGGAGTATAAAACACACAACAAAAGATTAAAGCACAGTGTAGTTTAAAAATTCTTTAATGCAAAAATAAAATAAAATAAATATTAACAGACAATTGTGTTAAATATGTAAAATGGTTACCCAATATGCTGTCAAATTGGATACAGCAAGAATTTGGTCTCTCCAGTCGAAACAGGGAAAATGTGACTGCAGCATAATATATCAAGGTCTGGACTGTTATCTTCACATGAAGATTTTTTTTAAATTGCTGCTTCTGTAGCAGAGGTGGAAAAAAATGCTGCCCTAAGAGCTCAGGAGAGGTTGCAGTGGTGCAGCGGGTTAAACCGCAAAGGTGCAGAACTTGCTGATTGAAAGGTCGGTGGTTTGAATCCACAGGATGAGGTGGGTTCCCATTGATAGCCCCAGCTTTTGCCAACCTAGCAGTTCGAAAACATGCAATTGTGAGTAGATCAATAGGTACTGCTTCGGCGGGCCACATGATCTTGGAGGCATCTATGGACAACACTGGCTTTTCGGCTTAGAAATAGAGATGATCACCAACCCCCCAGAGTTGGACACAACTAGATTTAATGTCAAGGGAAAATCTTTACCTTTACCTTTACCTTTAAGAGCTCAGGAGATCACAAAGACCCATTTTTCATCCTTTACCTCTTTCAAAGTCCCCAAACTCCTTTTTTTGGTCATGGGATGACAGATCACCATTTAAATAGTTGCAGGGCTTACCTGCTCTCTTTGGTCTGTTTCTAGTCTGTGCTTGGTGACACCTGGCACTGTTTGGGGACTAGATTGTTTTACTGGTTAGAGGCCTGTTAACCTGGTTAGGTTTTGTGGTCAGCAGAACAGAGAAAAATCAGTCTGAAAAAAAGATTTGCTCGGAAAGCTGTGTGGAAGCAGTAACCTTAGAAATAAAACTAGTCAGGTCTGAGCAGCAAAAAGTAACATCAAAGCTCATTTTTTTCAGAAGCATCAGCATTAATATAAAACTTCATTTTATTAATATAAAATTTTAGTTACAATACTAGGTGAGCTTGGCTGGGTTATACTCTCTTAGTAAGAGAATGGTTTTCCCCTGACCTTAAGTCTAGTCGTGTCCGACTCTAGGTGTTGGTGCTCATCTCCATATCTAAGCCGAAGAGCCAGTCTTGTCTGTAGACGCCTCAAAGTTCATGTAGCCGGCATGACTACATGGAGCGCCGTTACTTTTTTGCCAAAGTGGTACCTATTGATCTACTCATATTTGCATGTTTTTGAACTGCTAGGTTGGCAGAAGGTGGGGCTAACTGCAGGAGCTCACCCCACTCCCTGGATTCGAATTGCCTTTTGGTCAGCAAATTCAGCAGCTCAGCAGTTTAACCCACTGCGCCACCGGGGGCTCTTAGAGGAGGACTTTGTTCCCTTCCATACAGCTATATAATATAGAATATCAAGGCAGATAATCTGCAATATCTGTTTTGAACTAGATTATCTCAGACCACAATGTCATATAATCCAGTTCAATATAGATTTTATACAGCTGTGTGGAAGGGGCTTTAAAGATTCCTATACAAAACTATATCATAAAAGCATGGAAAAAGTTTATGAAACTGCAAAAACTTTATTTTTGTGGGTCATCCTGCAGCACATTTTGCTATCTTTTTTTTCATGAATATCTCATAGAGTCTTAACCAATTTCAACATACCGTATTTTTCGCTTTATAGGACGCACCTGATGACAAGACGCAGATCGCCAGGAAGGGAGAATGGGGCGATCTGTGCTGTCCGCGCGTGCGAACGGCACAGATCGCCCCATTCTCCCTTCCTGGACGCAGGGAGAATGGGGTGATCTGTGCTGTCCACGCGTGCGAACGGCACAGATCGCCCCATTCTCCCTTCCTAGACGCAGATTGCGTTTATAAGATGCACTGACTTTTTCCCTCTATTTTGGAGGGGGAAAAAGTGCGTCTTATAAAGCAAAAAATACGGTAGTTTGTGGTGGCCACAAAAATGAAGTTTCTGGAGTATAACAATTACTTTCAGAGTAAGTACCATACAATTATACAGGAAATAACACTTTCAAACCAGGCACAAAACATTTTTTCTAATTTTGTTACAATGTGTAATGTGTAGTGTGAAATGTTTCCCAGCCCTCCAGAGCTATCTTTGGGGGCATAAGAGGTGACAGTGTTTCTTTCTGCAGAATGTAAACTTCACAATCACAACTGCAACTTTTAAACACTGTTGTAAACTTGGAAATAGTACTGTTAAAAGGTTAAAAATATGTTGGATTTGCATTGGTACTGAATATGAAGAAAGGCACACTCAAATCCCAGCATGTTGTTAAATATCTTGGGTCACATCAACCTAATCAGCCTCCTATGGTTATTCAGCAGACTTTTGAATTTTAGATTTATTTTGTGCTAGGTTAGTGGCATTTCGGCCAAAAGGGAAATAAAGAAATACATAAAATCATGATTAAAATTGGATAGTGTCAATAATTTGCCTTGAACTTTTTTTTTTTTAGAATGGCGAGACATAAATGTGACAAAGGGGGATAATCTGGGGACAGATAAACCACCAAATGATAAAGCACTTGTGTGGTGTACATCTTTTCTATCTGACTCAAGAGATTTGGAAGGATTCAAAATAGTTGTAACATAGTTGCCAGACAACCCCAGCCCAATCGATCATTGGACTTTTTTGACAAAATGTGTGCATTTGTGTTCCTTTTCTTCAGGATCATCGGTATCTCACTCCCTACACTCCCATATGCATTGCAAAGGCTGTGAAGAATGCATCTGAGGCTGAAGGCATGAGGAAGGCTCATGTAAGTGACTTCCTGAATATAATAAAGTGATTTCTGCTAAAAGAACGGCAGGCTATAGATTTTATTTGATCCATGCAATGATGATCCACAGATACCCCGCTGGTGAAGTGGCAGGGAACATAAATACATATTTTCAGTAATGTTTGGTAATGCTGATTGATAAATATCTGCCTTAAATGTTTGTGGCCAGATTTTAAAGAGTGCTAATGGTGTGTATTCTCAGTGTATATATTCCATTGCCTTGTTTTTTCTGTTTTGATGTTAATAACAGATCAAGGATGCTGTTGCTCTTTGTGAGCTATTTAATTGGCTGGAGAAGGAGGTAAGACTTTTCAGGATTTTATTAAAAGAGAAAGTAGGGTTATCATATAGAAAATATGTACGTAAATATGAGCTTAATTAATGCTATGAATATTTGTTCTAAAATTATGTTTTAGAGTGGGTGTCAATAGGTGTCCAAGTTCTGGATGCCATTTAGATTACTATTATTTTTTAAGATGAAATAATTCTTTTGGGGATGTTTTCACCTGTCAGGTGTAAATGAAGGAGAAATGCAACTATTGTGTTGTTGAAGGCTTTCATGGCTGTAATCACTGGGTTGCTGTGAGTTTTTCAGACTGTATAACCATGTTCCAGAAGCATTCTCTCCTGATGCTTCACAGCCTCATAACCTCTGAGGATGCCTGCCATAGACGTGGGTGAAATGTCGGGAGAGAATGCTTCTGGAACTTGGCCATACAGCCTGGAAAACTCACAGCAACCCATTGTTTGGTATATGGAGGAAGGAGAGCTGCAGAACACTGTAGGGATCATTACAGTGGAGCATTATCTGGGCAACACTAACTTTTACTCTGTTTTTATTTTTCATGTTAAAGTTCTCACTGATCTCATTCATACAGAACACTGACTGGTTGACTCACTCAAACTGTCTATTTCTCTTTCTGCCTTGGCTAGGAAGAGGGAATCAGAACCATTCACTTCCATTTTCAACAAACCACAGTTTAGTGTTATATCCATAACATGACAAACTGAATTTACTAAAATGGCCAACTCCAAAAAATGATGTATAAAGCAGCATTGTTTTGGTAAAACATAATCAGAAACTTGGGTTTCTGGTGCAGATATATGATACTGAATCACTACTAAGTGAAGAAGAAAGGAAAAGCTGCACAAGATGAGAAAGAAGGTGGTACTCGAGATTCACTTTGGTTATTCTCATTTTTAAATTATCATTTGACCCAATTTCGATGTAGTACCCAGAATATTCCCATTACAGACTTTCTAGTTACAAACGGGTTGAGACAACAGAAAGTGGGATCTACCCCTAGGAAGGGAAACTCATTCCTGCATGAGTTTTCATGGGAAACAGTTGTCTCCACTGCAGTGTTATCAATCCTTTATCAATCCTTGTTTACTTTCCACAACAATAAAAATTTTCAAAATTTAATTTTTACAGAAACAGAAAGCGAGGCAAAATCTTTTGAACAGGCAGCAAAACAAACTTCTCTATGCTATTGAAAATTGTTTTAAAAAGCTTTTTGGGTGGAGTTACTTTTAAAAATGTACATGTTCCGACTTCCATACAGATTCAACTTAAGAGTGACCTAGAGAACCTATTTTGTTCATAACCCAGGGATTGTCTGTGTCACATTTTGTGGAAAAAAACACCACCACAGTGACTCTTTTCACTGGTAAAAGCAAGATACAACTATAATTATTGACAAGTAACATTGAAAAGGGGCACAACCTGAATTGTAGGAGCAATTAAAATTAATTTAGCCATTCCCCTAAAGCTTCAGCATTGTGTTTTGCTCCTCATCACAATTACTTAGGATCATTACCACCATTCCCTATTTATTTATTTTTATTTATTTGCAAGAGAGGGATTGTCTTGTTAGGGATTGATGGTCTGTCCTTAATAAAATCCTGACCCACTCTGCAGAATTTTCCTTTTATTTTTATTGGATCTGTACAGAGATAAGGGATGCTTAATGATGTATATCTTGATCAGCAGATGTTTATGGGTTCCAGGCATGACCTTGGAATTTTGCATGATTTTCTCACTGACTAGCAAGAACACTTCTTGTTAGGCAAAAGCGTTATGAAAATATCTAAAGATAGGATTGTTTTGTCATTGCAGATGTCAAAATGTATGCAGATCAATGGCTCTCATATCAATATGTTGGGATAGCATGGCAAAGGTGGCTTGAAAGGCAAAGGGTAGGATTAGAGCCATAAAACAAAACTGATTAAAAATACCATCCAATGTAATTTTTTTCCTTTCTTTCCTTACTTTGTCTGTTAGGTTCCTAAAGGAAATATTACTGAAATCAGAGCAGCAGATAAAGCAGAGGAATTCCGTAGGTAAGGAAAAAGCAAAGAGTGTGTTGGTCCTTGTAGTTGTTACGTTTCTCAACAAGCCGGAAAGCTTATTGAAAAACAGAAAGGAGGGTTGTGTCTTTGAAGCCATGCAACTTAGAGAAAAGAAGAGACAGAGGGGTAGAGGTGGGAGTGTGTGAAGTTGTGTCACTCCCCTAAAGCATAACGGTGCTCCGCAAAGTCATGCTGGCCACATGACCTTGGAGGTGTCTACGGATAACGCCGGCTCTTTGGCTTAGAAATGGAAATGAGCACCAACTCCTAGAATCAGAGACGACTAGACTTAATGTCAGTGGCAGGACCGGCCCAAGGGAATCTTCAGGGGTACGCAAAAAAAATTTTGCGCCCCCCCCACCGCGCCGCAGGAGGGGAGGTCAGATCTGGCCCCGCCTCCCACACCACGCGCGGGTGCCCTGATCCCGCCCCCACGGCGTGGGGCAGCGCGGGAGGCGGGGCCAGACCTGGCCCCGCCTCCTACGCTGCGTGCGGGCGCCCTGACCCCGCCCCCCACAGCGGGAAGCGGGGCTGGCCACACCTCCCTCGGCGGGCACCCTGTCCCAGCCAAGCTGCAGCGGGCGTGCGCTGCGGCTTGGCTGGGACAGGGTGCCCGCCGAGGGAAGCGGGGCTGGCCACGCCTCCCTCGGCAGGCACCCTGTCCCAGCCAAGCTGCAGCGGGCGTGCGCTGCGGCTTGGCTGGGACAGGGTGCCCGCCGAGGGAAGCGGGGCTGGCCACGCCTCCCGCGGCGGGCACCCTCTCCCAGCCAAGCTGCAGTGGGCGTGCGCTGCAGCTTGGCTGGGACAAGGTGCCTGCCGCGGGAGGCGTGGCCAGCCCCGCTTCCCGCGGCGGGCACCCTGTCCCTACGGCAGGCGCCGCAGGAGGCGGGGCCAGACTTGACCACGCCTCCCGCGTTGCACGGCCATGCCTCCCACAGAGCGGGAGGCAGGGCCAGGGCGCCGGAGGCAGGGCCAAGTGTAGCCACGCCTCCCAGGGGCTCGATAGCGCCCCTGGGAACATGGCGCCCAACGCGGGGGCGTGGCTAGCGTCCCGTGTTGGGCCGGGCCTGGTCAGTGGAAAACCTTTATCTCCTACTTAGTATCTTAATGTATCCATGGTCCACTTTTCCAATCTGTGCAAATCCTTCCCTGCTCCAATAGATTATTGCTTGATTTGGCACAGTGTGTTAAAGCGCTGAGCTGCTGAACTTGCGGACCAAAAGGTGCCAGGTTCAAATCCCGGGAGCGGAATGAGCTCCCACTGTTAGCCCCAGCTCCTGCCAACCTAGCAGTTCGAAAACATGCCAATGTGAGTAGATCAATAGGTACCGCTCCGGCGGGAAGGTAACGGGGCTCCATGCAGTCATGCCGGCCACATGACCTTGGAGGTGTCTACGGACAACGCCGGCTCTTTGGCTTAGAAATGGAGATGAGCACCAACCCCCAGAGTCGGTCACGACTGGACAATGTCAGGGGAAAACCTTTACCTTTAACCTTGGCTAGATAATTTTTCTATGTTTTTATGGATTTAATCTGAATTGTTTTCATACTAATGATGTTTAATGCTGTTTTAATATTTGTATATTTGAAATTGTATACTGATGTTTTATGTTAAGCTGTTTTGAGTCTCCTGTGGAAAGATAAAGCAGGGTATAAATAAATATAGTAGGTAAAGGTTTTTCCCTTACATTAAGTCTAGTTGAGTCCGACTCTAGGTGTTGATGCTCATCTCCATTTCAAATCCAAGGAGCTGGTGTTGTCCATAGATGCCTCCTAGATCATGTGGCCGGCATGATTGCATGGAGCACTGTTACCTTCCCGCCAGAGCGGTATCTATTGATTTGTATGTTTTCGAACAGCTAAATTGGTAGAAGCTGGGGCTAGCAGCGGAAGCTCACCCCACTCCCTGGATTCAAACCACTGATCTTTTGGTCAGCAAGTTCAGCAGCTCAGTGGTTTAACCCATTGCACCACCGGAAGCTCCTAAATAAATATAATAATCATAATACTAATAAGTGCTGGGAAAGTATGCAAACTTAGGATATTTTGGCACACCAACAAATTTTCTACGTTAAGATGGATTAGGCGTTGCATATAGGTCACTGTTGAGGTAGGTTAAATTCTGTTTTGCAGTTATCACTGCATTGGTCCACAACCTTGATTGATTCTGTACCATTTCTCTGACAAGGTCAAGGCAAGAAAGTCCAAGCACTAATGGCTCATTTAGACAGATCACAAAACCAGCAGATTAGTCACATCAGATATGCTGTACCCTCCTTGCACAGAAGTTGGCCTTCATTAGCTTCATCTCTTCTTTCAGAAAGCAAAATGCCTTCTTGTTAGTAAGTTCAGCTGAGAGATCTGCATCCTAGACCGAGAGTTAGCAGACAAAAGTCCAGTTTAGGAGACGATTGTAGGATAATTTTGTCTCTTTTGAGCAACCTGAGTTGTCTTGTTCATGAAACCTCTCTTTTTCAGCCAGCAAGAGGACTTTGTCGATCTGAGTTTTGCTACCATTTCAAGTACGGGCCCAAATGGTGCCATCATTCACTACAAGTAAGGGCAATCAAGAGTCTCTGCACTTAGTTGCTGGCTCTGAATCATTGAACCTAGCTGAGAGCACATGTTTCAGTATGGTGTTCTGAAAACTATGTCAATCATGCATTCTTAAAACGATGGTGAAATATTAAAGAAGCAGGATGCCTGTGTCCAGGAAGCCGATTTCATATTTATAGATTTTGTTGAGTTGTTGAGGGTTTTCCTGAGGATCACAGAATTACACTTTCCCCCAGGCAAGAAAAAAAAACCCTGGGAAGATTTGTATCTAGCTGTGCACATCCTATTTTGACCACTCTACTTTTGCTTGTGTATGATTGAAAGAAACACAAATGTCTAATGTCAGGTTTGTATGCATGCTGGGATTCAACCATAAATGCCTACATCAGACCCTACTTTGTCTGGGGGAACAAACCTCAAGAACCTAATTCCTGACAACTTAACCAATGCATGTCAAACATGAGTATACTGATGTAGAAATTACATAGTCCCTGTGTTTTAAAATGTGCTTTCATTCTCCTTCTATGGGGTGCCATATAAAGACCCATGAACTTTAAAATAGTAAGTGCATTGTCTGAACATGCCCTCAGGTACTCTGTACTGATCTAATATGGGAGCCAATTTGATGTACAGAACCTTTGCTAAAAATAAATATAATAGATGTATTATATAATTTAAGAAGAAATGTGTAACTACACCTAAAAAAGTGACCCAGATGTTGACACAAATTCTTTTGTTTTATTGAATAGGCCTACCCCTGAGACAAATAGGACTTTATCTATGAATGAGATCTATCTCCTAGATTCTGGTGCTCAGTACAAGTAAGTGGGCAAATTTACTCAGTTAAACCTCATCTTTATTCTAGGTACAGATAAAAATATAGGTTAATTTTTATTTCTTCTGGAGAAAAATGGAGAAAATTTTGATTGATAGCAATGCTGTAATGGTAAAGACAGAGGAGCCACTTCTCCCTTGAACAAACAATTTTTATTTCACATTCATTACCATTTTGATATCTTGGTAGGAATGTTGGACTCAAGGCAAATGGTTAGCTTAGGAGATTAGTGGATATTTTTACAGGGGTTTGGCAATGAGTACAGTAAGTCTAGGGCTTGGAAAAGTTACATAAATCCAAACGGTTCAAGTCCAACTTACTTACCTGACTGCATCTCTTCATACCAACCTGCCTAAACCCGAAGATCATCAGGAGAGGCCCTACTCTAGCTTCTACCACCATTCCGAATACGGTTGGCGGTGACGAGAGAGAGGGCCTTCTTGGTGGTTTCTCCGTGGCTCTGGAATACCTTCCTCAGTGAGATTAAAATGGCACCCTCCCTTTCATCCTTTAAATAAAAGCTGAAAACCTTTCTATTCAGACAAGCTTTCAGTGAAGAAACAATATGCTGAAGAGATAAGAAGGTTCAACCTTCACTGGGCGGAGCAATAGTGCACATGTGCAATATGACATGACAGGGCAGTACAATAATGTATAATGTATATCATTTTTAATTGTTTATTTATATTTTGCTTGACTTATAGTGCTTTATTTTTATATGTTGACTGCTGTTTGACCTTGTACTGTATTGTAACATGTTGCAAGCCACTTTGGATCCCCATTGTGGGAGAAAAGTAGCATATAAATAAAGATGATGATGATGATTATTATTATTACATCTCCATGAATCTCCCCAGTCATTTCTTGCATTTCCAGTCCAACTAATCGGGAGGTGCTAAGTTGGGCCAAAAACAATATACTAGTAGCATTGGTGGGAATACTTCTGGGAGCTGTAGTCCCTCCATGTCCAAAAAAGAAATATTCTGATGATAACTAAATTAGCAACAGTATCCTGCTTTTTTCTGTACTGTATACCCTCAGCAAACAAGCTGCAGTAAAATACGTCAACAGTCCATATAAGGTAAAGCAACTGAATGACATCATTATTTGTATCATTCATTTGCTAATTTGGTATAGTAGAATGAAGTTCACAATAACAGATGCATCTGTCATACTGACATTGTTTAGCTGGGATTTTCTTTCATTGAAATCTGCAACAATTCCATATACCTTATATACTCGAGTATAAGTCAACCCAAATATAAGCCGAGGCAGCCAATTTTACCATAAAAAACTGGGAAAACTTTTTGACTCAAGTATAAGATGAGGATGGGAAATGGTAAATTTCAAAAATAAAAATAGATACCAATACAATTACATTCATTGGGGCATCAGTAGGTTAAATGTTTTTGAATATTTACATAAAACTGTAATTTAAGATAATAAGACCAGCACTGATTACCTATATAAGCCAACCCGAATATAAGCTGGCCAGGACCCTCAGTTGAGTATAAGCTGAGGGGGGCTTTTTCAGCCCTAAAAAGGGGCTGAAAAACTCGGCATATACTTTAGTATATACGGTGCTTCAAAAGAATGCAGGTGTTCGTCCTCCTCCTCACTCTATATCTTTTTCTAAGTGCTATGAATGATTTATGTAGAGTCAAGATTCTTCAGGAAGTTAGCATTGTATTTAAAGTATCAAACTACTGTAACTGTACACAGAGTATACATTCACTAAACTCTTTATTACTTGAGTAGCTTTGACAGGGGTTAGTGCGAAATCCCATAGCTGCATTGTTAAAAAGATAGTCTTTGGTCCAATTTTCACAGTCTTACTGCTCTCCACAACCCTTGGATGCCAGTTCTCTATTGGCTATGCTGACTAGAAATTATGGGGGTTATAGTCCAACAAGTCTGGAAGTGCAAGATTGACTTAGACTGGCACGTAGGAAATAAAATGTAGCACTTATGTAGCATTTTCAACCAGTCTGAGCACTTGTGAATTAACTGTAAGATAAGATAATTATCTAATTGTATTCATAACAAAAAATTCATCAAGTACCTTCAGTAGTACTATGTCCCTTCTCTCTTTGAGACGGGGCAGATAATTGCAGCTTAAAAAATAACTCATTTGAAGTACTGAGTGAGTTAATTGCAGGGTCAAGATTCAAACTTGGGACTTTCAGGGCTGTAGCTCAGTCTTACAGCAAATATATGCTCCACTAGAGAGTAAAAAAACATTGTGTTGAGCAAGGAATGCAGCAGCCCTGATATGCCCTCTGAAGGGAATTGCTTCTAGAGAGATTTGGCATTTTCGTTTCCCAGCGCTTGTAATGGGCCCTTTCAGCGGGAGCTGTGTGAATGCTCTTTGATAAAGCTTGTACAATGAGATCCTTCATCCCAGACAGCCTAATGATCGGCTCCCTCCGTGTCACAGTGAGAAGCAGCCACTTGAGTATAATGAGTTAGCCATCCGTGATATTTTTCCGGACTCTGAGGACAGTGGGTTTGAATGGGATGAAGCTGCAACCTCAATTTGACTGCTTCCAATGTCATGTGCTAGGGCAGAATATCTGGACCCTACAGGAAAGTATTTGTGCGTATTTTGCTTATGAGATTCTGTTGCTCTTCCCCAAATCCATTAATATTGATGCAGCTTATGGGAGAGAACATTCAAGTGGATTGTGTTATTAATTTTCAGGGGATAATTTGGAGATTTATAGGATGTCCATTTCAGATGCAACATGACACTAACTTGGATATCTGAAGAAACATTTTGTGGTCTTTAGAGCTGGAAGAGGTTCCTTGGCCAAGAAGCCAATGCCACAGAATTACAGATTCTAGACTGTAATCCTAAACACTCTTACCTGGGTAATTCCCATTGAGTTCAGTGAGTCTTATATCTAAAAAGACACACTTACACGGTCTTTTAACTTTGCATACTGGTACCTCAGTGGTTCTCAAAACTGTGGGTCCCCAGATGTTTTGGCCTTCAACCTTCAGAAATCCCAACAACTGGTAAACTGGCAGGGACTTCTGGGAGTTGTAGGCCAAAACACCTGGGGACCCACAGGTTGAGAACCACTGTGCTATCTGAACTACTTCTTGCAAATGTGGAGGAGTTCCTTTTTGAATTCAGATTCCTTCTTACTCAATTCCTTAACATTTTCTCTCTTGATAGTCACCCTGGAAAAAAATCTAGATAATATTCTTGCTTGCTTGACATGGTAGTAGAAGCTACCCAGGAGCACCTTGGATCAGTGGAAATCCTACTTGCCTATTATCTGCCTTTAGAGACTTCACAATGAGTTCCCTGTGTGTTTTCAAATCAGCTGTCACTACTGTCATTCTTCGAATGCTGAATTCTATACTTGTCCTGTGTAATGGATCTTGCCTACCTTACAAGGTTGCTAAGTGGCCCACCTCGCAGGACTGGTGTGCAGCCATTTTGTAGGCAGGGCTGATGAGTGCCCATTTTGCAGGCCTTACTTACAGAGGCTCAGCAGAGCAAGGGGGAGGAATAGTCAAGCTTCCATTACAATAGGTGCAGTCTGATTGGCTGAATGCATATGAGAAGTTGCCTAGCAACTGGAGATGGGCCGAGCCAAAGTGACAGTTGGATCCAGAGCATTCTTTTTCAGTTGGGGGTTTGGAATCCGGTCAGTGAGCAGTTTGACTTTTTGAAAGTCAGTAAGTTAGGAGTTGGTCTTTGGGGAAATTCAGTCAGTTGGGAACTGTGTTTTGAAAAGGAAGCCTCTTTGAGGAAATATAGGTAAAGACTCCAAGAAAGAAAGGAGTGAGACCTATATTTGTGACCTCTATAGTCTAGAGCACTACTATTTAAATCCCAGGAGAATCCTCTACATTTTGGTGGCAGCAGAAATAGAGACCTCTACAATTCTGGCAAACTTGAAAAATCCTCTTTATTATATATTGTTGATACCCTCGATCCTCCATATCCTGCATATAGAAAACAGCAGAATTCACATTGCTGCATTAGATTTTGTAAATTCTGAATTGATAGAATTTGTTTCCCCATTTTTTGTTCATATGACATAAGGAAAATCGTTTACTCTTGCTTTTCTTGTTCTCTAAAAATGCTTCTGAGTACTATGTAGCTAGACTCGGATTAAGCTCTTCGTTTTGGCCATTCTGCTCAGAGAAAAGGATGATTCTTTTTAAAATAAGAGTTAAGGTACAGTGCTCACATTGGCCAGTGGATAAGTCTGCACAGGCTTTTTAGCTTGATTTTTGACTAAAATGTCTAAACGTACACATGAGTATATAGCAGGCATGGGCAAACTTTGGCCTTACCAGCTGTTAGGAATTTTGGGAGTTGAAGTACAAAATACCTGGAGGGCCAAAGTTTGCCCATGCCTGCTATATAGAATGCTTCTGTCTTGAGTCTTAAATACAGAGAGAAAAGCTAGCAGGGAGTTGAAGGTCACTTAGCAAAGTATCTTGTGATGAATCCAAATCTTTTGCACCCAAACTTTTCAAACAGCTTGGCTTGTGCCAAAACAGAATGCAGACAGTTATCCAGATTGGAATGTTCCACAAGCAGAGAGCAAAAGCAGCCAAGAGACCTCAATGCCAGAAAAGCCAGAAGGACACAGAAGAGTTCTGCTACAGCAAAGTTCATTTCCTCTTAAGGGCTGCTTCCGACACTGCTTCCTATCATTCTTGGAGACCTTATGGTCTTGCATGAACATGCAAACCTTCAATAGGTTTGGGTATCGTTTGGAAAGTGATAACATTGAAGAGCTAAACTTCCAAACAAGTACAATTATTTTACAAAGAACATAATTGTATTCCAATTTGTGGCCAGAGACTGATCTGTCTTCTTTGGAATGCTGTTTAAGAGAGCATTTGGTTCCACTGACAGGAAAGACTAAGGGTGGAAAAACAAGATACATTTGTATTTATCGACAACTTGCTTTGTGGACTACAACTCTCAGAATCCTGCAGATATTTCAGCTATCTGTAGTTTAGACATAGTTTGATGCCATGTGTGGAAAGGTCATGGCTATCTAGCTAAATTACTTTTTCATGCTACTCTGCCCTCTCTGTGTAGGTTTTTATTTAATTTTGTTTTTGCTATTCTGTACTCTGGTCACCAGCAATTATGATTAATTTACAAAAGTTAATCACTGGTCTCAAGAAAATCAGATCATTTATTAAAATTGTATAAATGCTGCGAATATAAAAGCATCAGAATTTAATATTTAATCAACACAGAACCTGGTGGATATTGTTGCACTTTAAATTGCAAGTGCAGTACTTCAAATGTCTATAGATGCAATATTTTGTCAGCTGTTGAAGGGGTAAAGGACAATCTTATCACATTTTAATGTCCGAAGCCAATCCACTGACTCAGAAACAAAACAGTTCCAAAAGTTTCAGAGTCTCATTTTGTATGCTCTTTGTCTATATCAGTGGTTCCCAATCTTTTTTTGACCAGGGACCACCTGACTAGGGACCACTTTGACCAGGGACCACGCTCCAACATTAGTACCAAAAGGGTTACGAATCAGTTTTTGGTCAACTTTAGATTCGGTTTGGTTATTTGGTGTGCTGATTCAGAAAATTGCATTGGATAGACCACATAAGTTCTAGATACTGATACAGAACATATGCCATCCAGTAGACACCACCTGCTCACCCACAGAAAACCATATTTAATAATCTAGAGCTGATTTCCCCCGCATGTCTCACAGAACTTATTTTATTTCTCATGGTCCACAGTGGACCGTGGCCCTAAGGTTGGGAACCACTGGTCTATATGAAGAAATTGGTGTATTTTCCCATGATCCTGCTCTAACATAAATATAGCTTAAACATATTTCTCTCCTTTATTGATGCTTCCATCTGCTCTTTTGTAAATGTGTGGGTTTTTTGTTTCATTTGGAAGGGACGGTACCACTGATGTGACAAGAACTATGCATTTTGGTGTTCCGTCGGCTTATGAAAAGGTATGGACGAACTCGATTTCCCTTTGCTTATTTACTCTTCTCAGAGGACAGTCTTTGAAGTAAGAAGCACAACCATAGGCAGGTTTCTAGAACCAATGAGATTAAGACACCAAATTGCTCTTAAAAGTTACCAAGAGCTTGGCCCACTCTAAGCACTTCTGCTTTGGAAAAAAAGACTGCTCACTTAAAACAGTGCTACTCAAAATGCTGGTCCTTGGACTAGCGCTGGTCAATAAATCATTGGCTGCCTATCCACAAGGAGTTCTAGGGAGTGAAAGAAATACTTGTAGCCAGTGGGCATAAGTACGGTATTGTAGAAGAAGAAAATTATTACTGGACCTTCACAACAAATAGCCTGAGGAGCACTGGTTTATTTTTTGAAATTTGATTTATATTCTGATTTACTCATACTGCAGAGGCCAATGTGGCTTACCATGTAAGTGAAAACACAATAGCTAAAATGCTATGTGGCACACACACAAAAAGTCAAACAATTTAATCAATTAAAAACAATAACTTGACATTAAAAGCATATTACATATAAAAAGTACACATTTCTACCCTTCAGCCAATAAAGGATGCAGATCCATTTGGATAATGCAAACTTTGCCTATTGGCAAAAGGAGAGCAAGGAGAGGAACTAACTGAGCCTTTGGCACAGTGTTAGCTTATGGAAATTTATGGGGAAATCTATCCAAAAGCTTCAGGGAGTGCTTTGATTGTATATTCCACATGGCAGGGGGTTGGATTGGATGGCCTTTGTGCTTTCTCCAACTCCGTGTTTCTATTATTCCCTCACAGCCCCAAAGGGCATGAAGGGACTTTTCTGAATAAATGATTTTAGATTTTCTTTTTTGAGGAAGTTATGTAAGGCTTAAAAGAGGCTGAAGAAACAGACTTTTAATGCCCCCTGATCACAAAGGGTAACGGAATAGAAAACCATGCTTGTGAATTGTCCTGTTAGTACAGTGAGCGGTAGTTCTTACATTTTCAGCAGTCTTTTGAAAGTTTATTTGGTCTATTTTTTCTTGAATTGGAGGCCTTAAAATGGAACTGAACATTAAAAAAGCAACCCCAACCATCATACATTTTGATTCCTTTGATAGGTATTTTTGGCTATGAACAAAAGGTCTGTATTTTGAAATAAAGCTCAGCCCAGATTGACAGGCTTCCTTTTCCATTTGGCAATAACTATCCACCTGTTTTAGCAGTTAACTTTGAGCAGGTGGGATTGTACTGCTTTGGACCGTGGTTTGTCTTTTATTTTTATCCACAAAACTCTGCTCATATTTCTTTGATGATACAGCTGCACCATTTTTTTCCAGCAAGCTCAAAATGCAAATGTTTCCTGAGGCCAGTGGAGGCATCTGTGGTACAGTCCATATGGAGACTGAATGCAAAAGCCTTGATGCTGCCAAAAATGGCTCTTTATTATCAACCCTTCACCTTTGGGGTTTGATTTGATACACCAATCACAGTCTCTTACAATCAAAATAAACCACAATTTCCAACCCCGGCCCAGAAAGCCTGAATTTATTCTTAGATGTAGATAATCTGTGGAATGGACCTTTCCTGTCTTTGCTCTTTTTATTCATCCTGCTCCATTATTTGTAGGAGTGCTTTACCTACGTGTTAAAGGGCCATATAGCTGTCAGTGCAGCCATATTTCCCAATGGAACCAAAGGTTAGTTGCTTTTGCTTTCCTCCTCATTACAAAATGATTATATTTGCAGGCTATGGTTTTATTTGCAGGCTGTGATAGTCTGGGGAATGCAGGGTTTCAGAGGAGAGAGGTGTTTGTATCTGGGGACTGTTTGAGTCTAATGAGCAGAGCTTTTTAGAAGAGAGAGGTGATTGCCCTTTCAAACCTACCATTTCAGAACCTTAAGTAAAGTAAACAGTCTGTTCCTTATTGTTCCTCTTTCCAGCCTGTGGTGTAGAAAAAGCACCAGTGTGTCATGTTTGATCTCTGTTTATATTATTAGGGCATCGTGCATTGACATTTTTCTACTGTGACTTGTAGGTCATCTCCTGGACTCTTTTGCCCGGTCTGCTCTCTGGGATCAAGGTTTAGACTACCTGCACGGCACAGGGCATGGAGTTGGCGCTTTCTTAAATGTGCATGAAGGCCCATGTGGCATCAGTTACAAAACATTTGCAGATGAACCTTTGGAAGCCGGGATGGTTGTTTCTGATGGTAATATTTTCATCACTGTTGGCTGTTTTGTGACTACCATGGACTTCTGCCTCTTTTAAGTTCAGGAACATTTGATATGGGCATTTGTGATTATTTTGGTTCCCTGTGTTTTATAGGTGAGGCCATGAAGCTCAATATTACTTCCATAATCATTAAACATAATAAAATGATTATATAAATATGTAGCATGTATATCAGTGTTTCTCAGCCTGGGAGTCGGGACCCCTGGGGGGTGGTCGCGAGGGGGGTTGTTGAGCAATCGCCAAAGACCATCAGAAAACGCATATTTCTGATGGTCTTAGGAACCCCTTTGGCAGAGAAGACCTCTCCATCTGTCCTTCTCTTCCTTTTTGGAAACAGATGGCGAACTATAAATCCCAGTAACTACAACTCCCAAATGACAAAATCAATCTCCCCAACCCCACCAGTTTTCAAATTTGGGTGTATCAGGTATTTGTCCCAAATTTGGTCCAGTGAATGAAAATACATCCTGCATATCAGATATTTACATAGCGATTCATAGCAATAGCAAAATTATAGTTATGAAGTAGCAACAAAATAATTTTTAAGGTTGGGGTCAGCACAATATGAGGAACTGTATTAGGGGGTCATAGCATTAGGAAGGTTGAGAACCACTGATTTATATCATGCTTACAAGTGTTCAGAGTACAAGAGACAGCGCTGCAGTTAGTGCTGTACTACCATTATGTTGTGGCCGAGAGATGCGGGCTGAGGTTACGTAGGCAATTTGTGGTGGATTACATGTAAACTATGTTCCTGGCAAGATTCTGGGACTTGTAACCCCAAGAAAAAGATTTCTGAACTGTTACTTGGAGTTCCTTATGCTTCTCCAAAATGATTTCTGCGGTTATGCTGCAATAGCAGTGTTTGCTGCTATTCTCTGTGAAATGTGGTATGTGTCTGAGTGGATTTTTCCTTATCCCATTGTCCTTTAAAATCTTCAGGTTGTTAAACAGTAAATCTAAACTTACAACACATTAATTAAAGTTGTTAGGAAATTTGTCCGTGATGGGATTTGTTTTCTGATAAATTTGTCTCCACAGAACCTGGCTATTATGAAGATGGTTCTTTTGGGATCCGAATAGAAAACGTGGTCATAGTCATTCCAGTTAAAACTAAGGTGAGTTATTCCTTAGTATGCTCGAAAAAAACTGTGCCACCTTGCCATGTTTTGGAAGTTTTTAAAATGTAAAAAGGAATGCCAATACCAACAAAAAAAGAGTCAGAGCAGAACATGACAAAGTACGGAGTTCACACGCCTTGTTTTAGGATAGGATTGGATGTTTTCTATTGGAGAGCTCTCATTTGGCCATAGATTCTGTGGACTGAGCCTGTGAATGTTACACTTGCACTGAAACTGTGCTTCCCCATGGCACAAAATAATTAACTTGTGCAGCTGCTGTGAGATATTGTTGCCGTCATAGCACACAAGAGCTGAGCAGCAAGTATCTCTTAGCCTTCTTTTCACCCTTGCCTGGAATATGGCAGTCACTGTGTCAGAATGGGATTATCTGCTCTCAAGAGGGGCTTTTAGCTATAGGATACAGATGAAATGAGACTTCCTGCTTTGCCAGATCTATTAGTTCTTCTTTTATTAGCACATTGAATGAAGCCATTAAGGCCTTCCTGCTAGAATGAAACCTTTTACTTGTTTCATCGGCTTAGCATGTAGGCATGTTTCCTTTTGAGCCATTCCTCTACTCTCTTGGTATATGGTTGTTGCTATTTACTGAAAGATATAAATCTAACTTTGGAAAGAGTCTTTCAATCTTCATACTGTTTTGTTGGCAAAAGTAAAATTTACATATAAATGGAATGGGAGCTATGAAACTGTAACATGGACCTTAAAATCTGTTTCTTGTCCCAGTTGTATATAGACCCACTAAAGCAGTGGTTCTCAACCCGTGGGCCGCGAAAACAAAAATCTGGTCCGTGAACCTCCTTTGTCTTCATTTGTTTTATTTTATTTTATTCATTTTATTTCTGCTCCTTTCTGCAGACCACATCAACTCTAGATTATTAAATATGGTTTTCTGTGGGCAAGCAGATGGCGACTACTGGATGTTCTGTATCAGAAACTAGAGCTGATATGGTCTACCCAATACAATTTTCTGAATCAGCACCCCAAATAACCAAACCAAATCTAAAGTTGACCAAAAATTGATTCTTAACCCTTTTGGTACTAATGTTGGAGATTGGTCCCTGGTCAAAATAGTCCTCGGTCAAGTGGTCCCTTCACTAAAGCAGTGGATTTATGTAAGTGTTGACTTGCTCATATCAGGATATTTTGGATGCCCCATTCTGTGTCCTTGTCTGGCTGAAGCGCATTGAAGAACGAACCCTGGTTTAAGAATTTAATTACCATCCAGAATATCTTTTAGTGGGGATAGCAGTTGGATTTAGGCTCCCCCAACATTGCTGAATGTGTTGCACCCTGATAGGCTTATCTATCTAGTTGCCTCCCGTTTCCTCAGTGCAAATGGATTTACAGAGCTAGGGAAGGCAATTCTAAATTCTTTTCTGTGTTCCAGGAGGAACTTTTCAGAGAGACAGATGACATGTCCAGATTGGTATAGTAACCAAACTCCCCTTAACTATATATATTCTCTATGTGAAGTCTACAGGAGGAAAAAGCAACAGCACTATAATTCAGCTAGCAGCTTTCTCCAATAACCATTATTCTTTTCCTTTAACAGTATAACTTCAGTAATAGAGGGAGTTTGACTTTCGAACCTCTGACCCTGGTTCCAATCCAGACCAAAATGATAAATGTTCACTTGCTGACCCAAAAGGAGGTAAGAGAAGAATAAATTGCCCTTTTCAAAAATAAATATTCAGGCTTTTGCTATCAGGTTGGCTCCCCTCATTCCCAGATAGGACATATTAAAATGGCAATATCCACAATAGCACTTATTTCGAGGCAAATCTGTCATAGCCATATTTCTTATCAAACTTAACTGAAAGATAGTGGGAGATAATTTAATGGTTGCTTGGGAGAAAATTGCAGCTTGGATTGACAGGAGGACTTCCAGATTTACAAACAGTTCCAAAAATGACTTCAGTATCTTGCAGATGATAGTGATTGATATTTTCCAATCGTCTTATCTAGGCTATAAAATGCAACTCATTCAGAATGACACTGCTTCAGTCGCTTTCTTTTTTTTATTACACAATATTACATACCATACCAAAAAATATCTTAGTGGCTAGCAGTAGTGAACTCAGTTCTCCAACTGTAGTACCTTATGTAGCCAAAATGACATCAGCTATGCTCAAGGGGGAGAGCCAGTGTGATGTAGTGATTTCAGCATTAGACTGATACACTGGAGGCCAGGGTTCAAATCCCTCCTCAACCATGAAAACTCACTGGATGATGACCTTGGGCAAATGATCTTTCAGCCTCAGAGGGAGCCAAAGAAAATCATGTGATAGGCTTACCTTAAGGTTGTTGTAAGTGAAAAGGCATAGAACAACAACAAAAAATAGATATTCAAGAGAGAAGTATTAGTAGATTTGGGAGAACACCATGTTTGTGGAAATATAGCCACTTTACAAAATGAAGCAAAATGTTCCTATTCAGGTTAAGGCCAAACAGTCATCCCCCCAAAACCCTTTATGCTTCATTTCAGGTATGGGCAAACTTCAGCCCTCCAGATGTTTTGAACATCAACTCCCACAATTCCTAACAGTCGGTAGGCTGTTAGGAATTGTGGGAGTTGAAGTCCAAAACGTCTGGAGGGCTGGTTTGCCCATACCTGAAATGAAGTATAAAGGGTTTTGGGGTGGATGACTGTCTGGCCTTAACCTGAATAGGAACATTCCCCACTGCAGTGTTTTGTTACAAATCGCTTTCATTCACAACAGACATAACACTGATAGGTCTGACATTCAGAACTAAGAAAAATAGAAATTGATATTAGAAAGAAACATTGTCAGCCAATCATATTGTAAATGCAGTCCTTTTAGAAAATGTGTGCCCATCTAGATGCTATTGAACTGCAAATTCCAGCAGTCTTAGCCAACATAGCCTGTAACTTAAAAATATTTGGAGAACCACGTGCTTTCCATCTGACTTCAAGTCAACAGTGAAAACGAAACATATCTGTATGTAATACAGCAAGTCAACTAGCAGAATCCAACATTTCTCAGAGGCTTTCCTCTGAGTTACATAAATGCCCAAAGGCTATAAGCCAAGTGCCAAGTCTTATAGATAGCTCCAGTCATTTGCAGTTAGTTGCAAGTGGAAGAGCAGGGTGGTTTTCTGCTGAGAAGCACATACTCTCACGGAACCTCCTTAGCATTAAATGAGTGCTGACATTCTTATTTTTCTAGTAACTGATGCTGTTTTTTTAGAAATGCCAGCATCAACTGTTGAAGTGAAAGCAACAACAGCACACAACTCTGGAAACATGACATAAAATATTTCCTGAGTATTGTAAAAGAAGGAATAGTAAAGACAGCGAGCAAGGAGCACTGTATGCTGCAAGTGAGTGCCTCTTGACAGACAAGGGCTATGAGTTTTTGCCTTCAACTTTAGCTATTTGAGTTTTTTAGAATATAGTCTGAAAGTGTCCTTCACACCCCTTTCTCCTTCCAAGTGATAGTCATGATGGTCAGAAATTAAGATGCAATTCCCCTTTCTTCTTGGCTGATAATTCTTTTATGTTTTCTCACTTTTTAGTGTGACTGGGTGAATGACTACCATAGAAAATGCAGAGAGGTGGTTGGGGCCGAACTTGAACGACAAGGACGACACGAAGCTCTCCAGTGGCTCATTAGGGAAACAGAGCCAATCTCCAAAATGCATTAATGTACTTTTTAAAAACAAAATATTCTAATTCCTTTTGAAAATGGCAAAAACAGGACAGGTTCAACTTCACAAAATTATACTTGGTGCCAATATGCCTGATGATACTGGTAGAAGGGAGATGCAAAAAAAAATCCTTTCCTATAATGATCAGGACTTACAGAAAAATGGGAGTAGGTTGGAATTTGTTTAGAAGCACTTCCTTTCAAAATATTGTTAATTCCCATTTATGATAATGAAAAAATAAATCCAGAGCTATGAAATCTTTTACCTATAGAGAGGGGCTCGGACAGTTGTGATGAATGTGTGATCATGGTGTAAACCCAAGGGGTTTAAATGACTGCATTGTTTATTATGCTAATTCCAAGCTTGACCAAATTACTTGAGAGATAGAGAGACCCTGCCATGATATAAGTTGTTCGCCTCTGACAATCTTGCCAAGTGGTAATGGAGAATGTTAATTTGTAAAAGGTTCTTGTAGCAGTAAGACTAATAGAGAGAAAGAAATGGGTAGCATAAGCTTTTGTAGACTCAAAAGCCTACACTAAAGTCTACTGTGCCTCATCACACTAGAACATGAATCCAGTTTCTGCCTCCTACAGAATTCTGGGGTTTGTAGTTTGATGAGGCTCAGGACCTGTCTGGTTGAGCTATTTAAAGATCCTTCACTGAAGTGGATTTAAAGTGGATCCAAACTCTAGTGTGTTGAGGTCGTTAGTCTGCCAAAATATTCTAGAGCAGTGGTTCTCAACCTGGGGTCCCCGGATGTTTTTGGCCTCCAACTCCCAGAAATCCCAGCCTGTTTACCAGCTGTTAGGATTTCTGAGAGTTGAATGCCAAAAACAGCAGCGGACCCCAGATTGAGAACCACTGATGTAGAGTACTGTGCTCCAGAGCAGCTCTAAATGTGGCAAAGGAACAGAGCTGGACCCATTGGTGGCCAGCAAGGCCACGAGTGCATTGGGGCTGCTGCTGCTATTTTGCCATCCAAAAGCCATCTTGCTGGCAATTTTGTTCTGATGAGGCCTCCAGCTATAAGATCAGCAGAAGCAATGCTGCCAGCAAGGCATTGACAGGTAACTGTTTCCAGCTGTTTGACTTGGAGACACTGAATCTTGTCGGATGCAGCTGTCCACACCTCAGAAACACTGGCATCACTCTGAAGCTTTCAGAAAGCTTCGAAGTAAATTGTAGTTTTTCTTGCACCCGACTAATAGCTGGAAACTACATTTCTGCTGTGGAACCAGCTGTAAGCAGTGTGGACTCCTCGCAGCAGTTGCAAAGTTAATTTGCTTTATTGGGCCTATGTAGACACAGCCTTAGTCTATGAAAGCTTATACTACTAATATCTTTTCTTTACCTTTATATTCTATCACCATAGAGAATGTTATAGCATTTGTGGTGCAGCAGAGTAGTTATAAAATAGACCTCTTGTGGGTCCTTGAGACTAGTAATCTTAGCATGGCTGTGTATTGAAAGATTTTTAAATCTAGCTTTTCTTCTCTATTTTATAACTAACTAATTCATGAATTTGCGTACACTTGTTTTTTACTTGGTGACTTCAACATCAAGTAATGCTTTGCTGTCATAAATCAGATGCCACCTAGTGAGTGGTTGTTGACCTGTGGGTCCCCAGTGTTTTGGCCTACAACTCCCAGAAATCCCAGCCAGTTAACCAGCTGTTAGGATTTCCAGGAGTTGAAGGCCAAAACTTCTGGGGACCCACAGGTTGAGAACCACTGACCTAGTGCAATCTGGTGCATGCCTACTCTGAAGCAACCCTCATTTAGTTCAGTGGGTCATACTCCCAGGTACATTTGTGGGGTTTTTTTTGCCACTAATAGGACCATTTGGATTCAATAGGCCTTACTCCCAGATATACAAGCTGGTAACGTCTGCCAAGAGCATTCAGATAAGCTCCCATGATCCCAGTTCACTTTGAACAAAATCATTTTTAATAGATGCAGTTCACAATGTCTGTCAGATATCTGTCAATGAGCTGTGAGCCTTGAAAAGGGGTTGCTCTCCACTCCTGTCTTTTGAGAACACTATGTAAATTGCTTGTTGTGAAACTGTTTTGGACACCATCTTGTGAAAGCTTGCAGTGTTACACAACAGGAGCTCCTCCAGCTTCTCTGCCTATGTCTCTCCCAGCTCTTCAAACTGTTGAGAGTATGGACTTTTGGATACATGCGTTAAGAAAGCTAATGTTAGAAAACAATGCTGTGTGTAAAGGACATTAAATGCTCAAATGGATCTTTTATACTCTTTGGATCAATTCTCCTCCTGTTTTTACATTGCCCAAACACAGGAGCACCAAGTGCCAATAAAATCACTTTACTTTATTGCTGTGTTCAATTCTTCAAAGTCTACAATTTGGGGGCAGGGACACAGATAAATTCCTACTATTAGTTGGAGGCTGTGGAATCTCAGCCAAATGTTCTCAGTGTGAGTATGTTATAACTGTAAAATTTGAAGGCTTCAGTAGGCAGGGAAATAACATTTTTTAAAGGATGTGCCTGATATAATGTGCATTAGGTGTGAAAATGAAAAAGGAACATGGAATAGTTCAGAATAGGCTGTGTGTGTTTATCAGCTTTGAGGTGGCACAAAATGTTTGAAAGCAGTTGAGCATAAACAAAAGAGAAAGAAGACACGTGTGATTGGAGGTGATTGGACCCAATAGGCATCCTTTAATTAAACTTAATAGTCTTTTCAGTTGTGAAAGGCAAAGTTCCCATGATAGTTTGTAGTAGAAATGCGAGCTTCCTTGGGTTGTCTATCCTGCGTAAAAATAAAAACCAAAACCAGAAGTAAGCAGATGTCTACTTCTTTTAAAAAATTACAGAGGGACACTTCTATTACCCTTCCTAGAAGGCTCCAATAGTGGCAGGGCCATAGCCAGAAAAAATTTTTGGGATGGGTTTTGAAAATTTGGGGGGGGGGTGAACCCCTGACCCCCCCCCCCCCCCCCCCCCCGGTTTCAGACCTGTCAATATCTGCTTGAGATAGTGCCTGGAGGGACTCTTAATGTTTTACGTCTCATAGACTTAGCATGGGGTTTTGGTTAACCAGTTAAAATTCATGAGTAAACCAGGTTTTTTTTCTGCTCATTATTTTTTATTTTGTAAAGAAACATAATACATCGAAAGTGGTGGAACAATATATTGATAGGAAAGTGAGGGAGGTGAAAGGGTTCTGAAAGTAGGTGAAGAGAAAAACGGAGGGGGCGAGGGAAAAAGAGTAAACCAGGTTTTTTTTTTTAACCTGAAAAAATTGGGGGGGGGGGGTTGAACCCCTAACCCCCCCCCCCTCGCTACAGGCCTGAATAGTGGCATTTGGGCAGAAAATACATGGTTTGGAGTTGCTGGAGGCTGCAATAACCGCTCTGGAGTTTGCATGTGACCTTAGGGTTCACCTTTGCCCACTCTCCAACTAAGAATGTTCTGACAAATGAGAAAATCTCTGTCCATGGGACCATGCATCTCCAAAGCCTAATTCCTTTTTGCCATATTAACATAGGAAGCTGTTTTCTTTGGGTCTCTTTCACACTACATAGTTGGAACATAATTACAATAATGATTCCATATTACACAATCATGGGATTTATGTGCATTTCTCGTTCTCGGCCAAATTGCTGAGGTATCTCACCAAATTATAAAGCCCAGGATTTAACCATGATAGTTAAAGCAGAATCATGGTGCTATACCAACATTTCACAGATGAAAACTGGACCAAGCAACATTATAGTGTGGTCAAGATGACAAATTTCATTGAGGCAGAAGTCACAATCTAGGAGAGGCTGAAGCAGCTTATTTTTGCCTACATCTAGTGGAGAAGGGTGATAGTTTTGCCGTTCTAGTTTACATAAATATAAATTGCATTTTTATAGGCAAGAGACTGGCAGAAGAATGTACAATGGGTTTGGGGATATGGAAGGCAGTGGTTCTCAACCTGTAGGCCCCCAGATGTTTTGGCCTTCAGCTGGTAAACTGGCTGGGATTTCTGGGAGTTGTAGGCCAAAACACCTGGGGACTTACAGGTTGAGAATCACTGATATACTGTTTGAATACCCTTTATGGGACCAGAGGTATTTGAGATTTCAGACACCCCCCCCCCCCCCCGATTTTGGAATACCTGTGTATATATTACCTAAGTCCAAACATGAAATTCATTTATGCTTCATATACACTTTGTAGCCAGAAGTTAATCTTATACAAACTTTTAACACTTTTGTGCAAGAAACACAATTGGTGTACAGTGTTCCCTCACTACTTCGCGGTTCACTTTTCTCAGATTCGCTGTTTCGCAGTTTTTCAATAAACTCTAAAAGACTATTATAAATCATAAAAAATTACAATTTACAGCCTAAGGAAGGGAGGAAGGAGAAGCCAAAGGGTTAGAAAAGGAGCCCAAGCGGCAACAGGAGGAGAAGGAGGAGATTTATCAACACACAATTAGTTGATAAAGACTTAAAATAGTGTATAACTACTAAAATAATGTATAAATATTAAAATAAATATAGTGTCCCTACTTCACGGATTTTCACTTATTGCGGGTGGTCCTGGAACCTAACCCCCGCAATAAGTGAGGGAACACTGTACATTGAACCATCAGAAAGCAAAGGTATTGCTATCTCAGCCACCCATGTGGATGATTTTGGATTTTGAAATTTCAGATACGTGATGTTCAACATCTGCTTCTTTCTTCCAAAAGTGATTCACTTCGATTTAAGAATTGTCGTGACTTCCTTCCAAGTGAGGCATGTTTTCCTTCCCCCTCAGTGGAGTTACAAGTTGCAACTCTTTCACGTTGTCCCACAAAACCAGTGAAATCCATTCACTTTTATGGGTGAAAATTAGCTTTATATAAAGAGTATTGTAAATATATTTAGGAGAGACTTCTGGGTCTAACCGTTGGGTAGGAATAAGAAGAAAATATAACAGAAACCTTCATAGAGTATGAGAGGAACTGTGCTGGCATTCTAATTAACTTGCCTTTCTAGTGGTGTGTACTAGCTTGGAAGAATTTTAATACAATAATTAAAACTAGAGCCTATCTCTTCACTATTTTGTGTCCTTTGGGGATTTCCAGAGGCACTGAAAGCAGCTCAGACTGAAAAAAAAATGCTTTCTTTGTTTCTCTCATTAAAAGTTTTCCAAATTTGGATTGTTGCAGTTGATGCATACTGATATAATTGGGGTGGGGGGAAGCTCCGAAAGTGAAAAAGTTCTATTTGCCAATTTATTGTATTCACATATAAAGTAACAATTATTATGAAAGTATTAATACACCACAGAACAGGAAATGGCACTCTCGCTCTTCATCCTAAGATGCACAGATATAAGAGCCAGCCAAGATATTTTGGCATTCGAGGAAGAACATTCCAGAAGTAATTCTCCCATTCTCATCAATAAAAGCACAACAACACATTAAACAGTCAAAAGTTGGGTGCTCTTTCATCACCGTCAAAATCTGCCATTTAAAATTGCCTCAATCTGTCTATGGTGGGGTTGGCCCCAATGAATATTAGCGTGCCTGGTTTACAATTTTCAGAATAAATGTGTCACTCAGGTATGAAAGGGCATTCTGGAACCACCTGGACGTTTTTCGTCACTGCCTTTTCTTTATCCATGTTTTCTGATAGATGAATGAACCCAGAGAGTGCTCACCAACGCTTCCTCTTCATCCTGGAAAGAAATGACAAGTTCAGTGCCGCAGGGTTATATTCTAGGCCCAGTTCTGTTCAATATCTTTATTAATGATCTAGATGGAGGGTTAGAAGGCATGATGATCAAGTTTGCAGACGACACCAAATGGAGAGGGATACTTAATACTCCAGAAGACAAGAGCAGCATTTAAAACAATCTTAATGGATTAGAGAGATGGGCCTAAACTAACAAAATGAACTTCAACAGGGACAAATGCAAGATACTCCACTTAGGCAGAAAAAATGAAATGCAAAGATACAGAATGGGGCATGCCTGTCTCAACTGCAGTACGTGTGATAAAGATCTTGGAGTCCTTGTGGACAAGAAGTTAAACAATAGCCAACAATGTCTTTTGGCAGCTAAAAAATCCAATGGGATTTTGGCCTGCATAAATAGGAGTATAGTGTCTAGATCCAGGGAAGTAATGCCACCCCTCTATTCTGCCTTGGTCAGACCACACCTGGAATCACACTGTGTCCAATTCTGGGCACCGCAATTGAAGGGAGATGTTGATAAGCCAGAATGTGTCCAGAGGAGAGCAACTAAAATGATAAAGGGTCGAGAGAACAAGCCCTATGAGGAGTGGCTGATAGAGCTGTGCATTTTTAGCTTGCAGAAGAGTAGGCTGAGAGGGGACATGATAGCCATGTATAAATGCGGGGAAGTCATAGGGAGGAGGGAGCAAGCTTGTTTTCTGCTGCCCTGGAGACTAGAACGCGGAACAATGGCTTCAAACTACAGGAAAGGAGATTCCACATGAACATTAGGAAGAACTTCCCCACTGTGAGAGCTGTTTGACAGTGGAACTCTCTCCCCCAGACTGTGGTGGAGGCTCCTTCTTTGGAAGCTTTTAAACAGAGGCTGGATGGCCATCTGTCAGGGGTGCTTTGAATGTAATTTCCTGCTTCTTGGCAGGGGGTTGGACTGGATAGCGTACGAGGACTCTTCGAACTCTATAATTCTATGAAATACCGGGCGGGGGGGGGGGGGGGGGGGGGAGAACATTCGCACAAGTTTCTGATTTCCAATAAAAGCAGTAGCAGGACAAGACATCCTTGTCATTAAAGCCCACGGAATACTCCTTAATAATGACACTTTTGATGTTATCTGTTTTCCATTTATATAATCAATATAGAAAATAAAAGTTCTGTTCAAGTGTACATTAAATGCAAATGTGAAATAACGCACCTAGCCATTATCTCTCTTCTCGAGTTATAATGATTTTGTGCAAAATCCTTTTTTTGGTTTTATGAATTCACATTATAATCTTAGAGATAGACACAATCCCTTTAAAACTTTAAATCTTTCTTATTGTCTCCTTGCTGTTTTCAAAATCTCTAATAAAAAACCCAATGATGTGACAAAAACAACTCCAGGCCAACTAACATAGAATCATATGTTGGAAGAGACCTTGCCATCCAGTCCAACCCCCTGCCAAGAAACAGGAAACCGCATTCAAAGCACCCCTGACAGATGGCCATCCAGCCTCTGCTTAAAAGCTTCCAAAGAAGGAGCCTCCACCACAGTCTGGGGGAGAGAGTTCCACTGCTGAACAGCTCTCACAGTGAGGAAGTTCTTCCTAATGTTCATGGGGAATCTCCTTTCCTGTAGTTTAAAGCCGTTGTTCCACGACTTAGTCTCCAGGGCAGCAGAAAACAAGCTTGCCAAAATCCCATTGGCTTTTTAAGCCACTGCATCACATTTTTGGCTCATGTTTAACTTTTTGTCCAAGAGGACTCCAAGATCCTTTTCACATGTACTGCTGTTGAGCCAGATGTCCCCCATTCTGTATCTTTGCATTTCATTTTTTTCTGCCTAAGTGGAGTATCTTGCATTTGTCCCTGTTGAACTTCATTTTGTTTGTTTTGGCCCATCTCTCTAATCTGTTAAGATTGTTTTGAATTTTGCTCCTGTTTTCTGGAGTATTGGCTATAGAATCATAGAATCACAGAATCATAGAATAGTAGAGTTGGAAGAGACCACATGGGCCATCCAGTCCAACCCCCTGCTAAGAAGCAGGAAATCGCATTCAAAGCACCCCCGACAGATGGCCATCCAGCCTCTGCTTAAAAGCCTCCAAAGAAGGAGCCTCCACCACGGCCCCGGGGAGAGAGTTCCACTGTTGAACAGCTCTCACAGTGAGGAAGTTCTTCCTGATGTTCAGGTGGAATCTCCTTTCCTGTAGTTTGAAGCCATTGTTCCGTGTCCTAGTCTGTAGGGCAGCAGAAAACAAGCTTGCTCCCTCCTCCCTATGACTTCCCTTCACGTATTTGTACATGGCTATCATGTCTCCTCTCAGCCTTTTCTTCTGCAGGCTAAACATGCCCAGCTCTTTAAGCCGCTCCTCATAGGGCTTGTTCTCCAGACCCTTAATCATTTTAGTCGCCCTCCTCTGGACGCTTTCCAGATTGTCAACCTCTCCCTTCAACTGTGGTGCCCAAAATTGGACACAGTATTCCAGGTGTGGTCTGACCAAGGCAGAATAGAGGGGGAGCAGGACTTCCCTGGATCTAGACGCTATTCCCCTATTGATGCAGGCCAGAATCCCATTGGCTTTTTAAGCAGCCGCATCACATTGTTGGCTCATGTTTAACTTGTTGTCCACAAGGACTCCAAGGTCTTTTTCGCACACACTGCTGTCAAGCCAGGCGTCCCCCATTCTGTATCTTTGATTTCCATTTTTTCTGCCGAAGTGAAGTATCTTGCATTTGTCCCTGTTGAACTTCATTTTGTTAGTTTTGGCCCATCTCTCTAGTCTGTCAAGATCGTTTTGAATTCTGCTCCTGTCTTCTGGAGTGTTGGCTATCTCTCCCAGTTTTGTGTCGTCTGCAAACTTGATGATCGTGCCTTCTAACCCTTCGTCTAAGTCGTTAATAAAGATGTTGAACAGAACTGGGCCCAGGACGGAGCCCTGCGGCACTCCACTTGTCACTTCTTTCCATGATGAAGACGACGCATTGGTGAGCACCCTTTGGGTTCGTTCGCTTAGCCAATTACAGATCCACCTAACCGTAGTTTTGTCTAGCCCACATTTTACTAGTTTGTTTGCCAGAAGGTCGTGGGGGACTTTGTCGAAGGCCTTACTGAAATCCAGGTACGCTACATCCACAGCATTCCCTGTATCGACCCAACTCGTAACTCTATCGAAAAAAGAGATCAGATTAGTCTGGCATGACTTGTTTTTGGTAAATCCGTGTTGACTATTAGCAATGACCGCATTTGTTTCTAAGTGTTCGCAGACCACTTCCTTAATGATCTTTTCCAGAATTTTGCCTGGTATTGATGTGAGGCTGACCGGACGGTAATTGTTTGGGTCGTTCTTTTTTCCCTTCTTGAAGATAGGGACCACATTCGCCCTCCTCCAATCTGCTGGGACTTCTCCCGTTCTCCAAGAACTCTCGAAGATAATTGCCAGTAGTTCTGAAATAACTTCCGCTAGTTCCTTCAGTACTCTTGGATGTAGCTGATCTGGCCCTGGGGACTTGAATTCGTTTAGAGTGGCCAGGTGTTCCTGGACAACTTGTTTCCCTATTTGGGGTTGGATTTCCCCCAATCCTTCGTCCATTCCATGTTGCTGAGGTTGAAGATGGCTTTCTTTTTGTGAGAAGACCGAGGCAAAGAAGGCATTAAGTAGTTCTGCCTTTTCCCTGTCCCCTGTCGCCATCACCCCATCTTCTCCTTGCAATGGCCCTATCGCCTCCTTTTTCTTCCTTTTTCTACCAACGTAAGCAAAAAAGCCTTTTTTTGTTGTTTTTTATGTCCCTGGCAAGCCTGAGCTCATTTTGCGCTTTAGCCTTGCGAACCTTTTCCCTACAGGTGTTGGCTATACGTTTGAATTCTTCTTTGGTGATTTCTCCCCTTTTCCACTTCTTGTGCATGTCACTTTTGAGCTTTAGCTCAGTTAGAAGTTCTTTGGACATCCATTCTGGCTTCTTTGCACTTGTCTTATTTTTCTTCTTTGTTGGCACTGTTTGCATTTGCGCCTTGAGTATTTCACTTTTAAAAAACTCCCATCCATCCTTAACTCCCTTGTTTTTTAATATCGGCGTCCATGGAATGCCGCTCAGTAATTCCTTCATTTTTTGGAAGTCAGCTCTCTTAAAGTCCAGAATGCGTGTTTGACTTGTCTTAGTTTCAGCATTCCTTTGTATTGCAAACTGCAGGAGCACATGGTCACTTGCCCCTAAGGATCCAACCACTTCAACTGTATTGATCAGGTCTTCCACATTTCTTAAGATTAGATCAAGAGTTGCTGATCCCCTTGTTGCCTCTTCTACCTTCTGGACCATAAAATTATCTGCAAGGCAAGTGAGGAATTTGTTGGACTTTGTACTCTTGGCTGAGTTTGTTTTCCAGCAGATATCGGGATAATTGAAATCGCCCATGACTACTATAACTCTTCTTTGTGCCTGTTTGGTCAGCTGTTGACAGAAGGCTTCATCAAGTCCTTCATCCTGACTCGGAGGTCTGTAGTAGACACCCACGACAAGATCTTTTTGAGTCCCGGTTCCCTTGATTCTTATCCAGATGCTTTCAAGCTGGTTTCCCGGATTACAGTCTTGCATTTCTTCTGCAACGTAACTGTTTTTGACATATAAAGCTACTCCCCCTCCTCTCCCCTTTGATCTATTTCTGTGAAAGAGGTTATAGCCCCCAATGGTTAAATTCCAGTGATGGGAGTCATCCCACCAGGTTTCAGTGATGCCTATGACATTGTATGTGTGGTGCTGTGCTAGGAGTTGGAGTTCGTCTTGCTTATTTCCCATGCTCTGAGCATGAGTGTAAAGACATGTAAGCCCCTGTGACCTCCCCTTGAGCTGTTTATTTGGGATTATTGTGCTCTCTGTACTTGGTCCTTGCTGTGTTTGTGCAGCCCTCCGTTTAGCCTTTCGGTGGTTCCCTGTGGTCGTGGGTAATATAGTGTTCGCCAGGCTGTTGTTCCCCTCCCCCAGTGGATCTAGTTTAAAGTGCGCCTGATGAGGTTTGTGAGTCTGTGTGCAAAAAGATGTTTTCCTACTTGTGTGAGATGCACCCCATCGCTTGCCAGTAGTCCATCCTCTTGGAAGAGTAGACCATGGTCAAGGAAGCCAAAATGCTCCTCTTGACACCATTTTCTGAGCCAGTTATTGACCTGTACTATTTTTCCGGCCCTTGTAGAGCCGTGTCCTACAACGGGGAGGAGGGATGAAAAGATCACATGTACATTATACAGTTTTAGCTTTGTTCCCAGAGCTCGAAAATCATTTGTGATCTTTTGAAAAGTATGCCTAGCGGTGTCATTGGTACCTACATGAATCAACATAAGGTGGGGAGGGTGATGGGGCTTTAGGAGCCTGCTGAGCCTCTGAGTGATATGGTGTATTTTTGCCCCCGGGAGGCAGCATGTTTCTCGAGCCATCCCATCCGGTCTGGAAATGATGGCTTCCGTTCCTCTAAGGAGGGAGTCACCTACTACCAAGACCTGTTTCCTTTGAGGATTGACAGGGTCCCTTTTGTGCAAGACAGTGTGTATGTCCCCTGAAGAGTGTTCCTGTTGAAGTGAATCATGTAGGTGTAAAGTGTTGTCCTCCTCCTCAACATCCCCAGTGCATTCATCAATGACAATCCATTGAGATACATCCGAGAGCCCATTACTCTCCCAAGGATGTTCCTGTTACTCCTGGTCTATGATCGGGGATGGAGCATTTGCATGATTACATAAGTATGACTGTGGTGATGCACTGTCCCTGTCAGGGCTATCCCTCCCAATTGGTGTTGTCTGCAAACTTGATGATCATGCCTTCTAATCCTTCATCTAATTCATCTAAAGATGTTGAACATGGTCAAAAGACATCAACAGGTCCACCTTATGAGAAAAAAGGAGGCTGGAAAACAGTATTATTGGCATGGGCTATTTTGGGAGAAAAGGGGATTACAAATCAAATAATCAGATGAATAAAAGGGACCATGGAAATTGAATTTGTGTCAAATTGCATCTGATAGTGATATAAATGTCAAAAGCAGGCCTTTTGCAGTTATTTTGGATTTCTTTCGGCCCTTCTTCATGTAGGGCCTTCAGCTGTCCCCGAGGGACCGGGAGTCCAATCTGAACTGAAATTTTGATACTATAATCTCGCTAAGTCTAAAGCACTGCTTCTTCCTTTCTGATTTGAATAAATAATCTACACCACATTTGGAAAGATCCCAATTTCTTCATTGCAAAGAACTGGCTCTTGATTGGCTTTGAACGGTTCATCCAGCAGGCAAGATGTGTTTCTTCTCCAGTTTGAACATTTGGGCTAAGTGCAAAGTTGAATGAAGTACCCTCTTTTCTTGTATCTTATTAATATTTAGGGATTGGTATCAATGATTCATTTCTCCTGGGTCTGTTTTTCTTCATTTCAAGTGCCATCAGCTTCACTTACTTAACTTCCCCAGACGTTGAGATAAGAATTTCATTTCCTGTGTTTGCCAAGTTTTAGCTCCAAGAGAACTTCTAAACAACATTGTATGAACGCAGGGAATATCAGGAGAATAGCTTCACTTGGACTTCTTAAAGTAAATTTCTTACTCTGAGACTCAGGTTAATGGGCTGAATACAGATTGAAGGGTGTTTCAGACAAAGGGCTCCCAACATTATTCAACTATTGATTTACCAATATATGCTGCAGTTAGAATTGTAATGGACACGCTTATGTTGTTCTGGCATTATTGTTTTGCAAAGTTCTGTTTATACTTGTAAGAGTGGATATAGTTGTATAGGTAAAGTAAGGGCACTTTCTTTCCATTCCTCTTTTCCTTAGGTTCTTCGGAAGGTCTTGGCCGGTTTTTAAATTAATATTTTTGAAAGTACTCAATCTGATCTCAAATCTACACTCCTGCCACCCCTACCCCATCATTCACATAGTTTTCTTTACAACTCAGTCCTGTCAGTTTTATACTACTACTTATTCTGGTTTCATTGATTACATATATTTATTGTAATGTATTTTCTAATTGTTCATCCATGGTCTTTCTTGATTATTTGGCTGTTTTTAAAAACGAATAAAAAGAAAACACAGTAAAGTCTCCTCATTTACTAGAGTTAGGTGTGCTTACTTACTTACGTACTTAGGCGATCCCTCGTTGTCCAAGGATGATTGTCTTCCAGGTGTAGTGTTCTGGCAGTGGGTACGTAGGTGACTGTGGAGCCCTATTCTTGACCCGCAGGTTCTTCCACAGTGAAGACATTGGTTTCCAGATAGAAGGCGGTTCCAGTCAGGGTTGGCTTGACGCACCTTCCTCTTGGCACATTTCCCCCTTTTGCCCTCCATTCGAGCCTTTTCAAATTCCACAGCACTGCTGGTCACAGCTGACCTCCAGTTAGAGCTCTCAAGAGCCAGGGCTTCCCAGTTCTCGGTGTCTATGCCACAGTTTTTAAGGCTGGCTTTCAGCCCATCTTTAGATCTCTTTTCCTGTCCACCAACATTCCATTTCCCGTTATTGAGTTGGGAGTATAGCAACTCTTTAGGAAATGATGATCGGGCATTTGGACAACGTGGCTAGTCCAGTGGAGTTGATGGCGTAGCAGCATCGCTTCAATGATAACGGGCTTTGCTTTTCCAGCATGCTGACATTTGTCCGCCTGTCTTCCCAAGAGATTTGCAGGATTCTTCAGAGGCAACACTGATGGAATTGTTCCAGGAGTTGAGTGTGATGTTTGTAGACTGTAGACAGTCCACGTTTTGCAGACGTATAACAGGGTTGGGAGGACAATAGCTTCATAATAAACACCTTGGTATCCCTACGGATGTCCCAATCCTCAAACACTCTCTGCTTCATTCGGAAAAATGCTGCACTCGCAGAGCTCAGGCGGTGTTGTATTTCAGCGTCAATGTTGACTTTTATGGAGAGGTGGCTGCCAAGGTAGTGGAAATGGTCAACATTTTCTAATGTTACACCATTAAGATGTATTCCTGGCACTGCGGAGGGTTTGGCTAGTGCCTGCTGGAAGAGCACTTTGGTTTTCTCAATGTTCAGTGAGAGACTGAGTGTTTTGTATGCTTCTGCAAAGGTGTTTAGAGTGGCTTGTAGGTCTTCTTCTGAATGCGCACAGAACCCCACAAAGTGAGGAAAAAGTGAATAAACCATCCACTTTTTTTAAACCCAAGGAAACATTTCTGTAGGAATCTCTAGGTCCTTCAGTATGAGTCTGTGGTCACGCTGGAAGAGCAAGAGATCACTAGAGATATCATATTAGTCAAATCCATGAATAATCATGTCTGCAAAAGTCAGTCCCGAAGTGTGGAGGTCTGGCTGTATCATTCATATAGCAGGGATTGTGCTGGACCGGCATGAGTTCCAGTTTCCCTTTGTTTGGCTTCCTTGCCTATAGGTTTGGAGCAGTTACTTTTATGTTAGTTTATAAGGGTGGAGTTTTGGAAAGCCTTTCCTGTTTTGTGTCAGCCATTTTGTTTGCCTTTTTGTCTGAGGAAAATGGAGCCATTTTGTGTCGGTTAGTTGGCCAAGCCCCCTTCTTCCTGAGGTAGAAAGAGCCGTTATAGATCATAGACCACCAGGGAATTCTAGAGGCAAAACCTGTCTTCAGTTGGTCCCAGAGTTCCAGGCTTTGACAAGTCATCTCAAGTCAATACTTTATAACCAGCTTGCCTTACCAGTTACATAGCAACCAGTTTCCCTTTTACTATAGTTACTTATAACCAGTTTTACCATCAACCAGTTTTATAGTCAATACTGCCTTCTATGGGACATGATGTTTGCTACACGTGAGAGCTTCTATCATCCACAATCCCCAACAGTCCTGACCAAACAATGAGATCTCATTTGCAGTTTCGAAACCATAACTGAATTGGTCCTTCAGTTAAGTGGTATAAGAACCGAGTTCTTTTGGATCTGTTACCTAAAGTGCCCCTCTCTCGACACAATTATGTACTTTGTGTGGCCTGATGTGTTAAAGTGGTTGTGTTGGCATTCTGATGTTATCGGTCAAGCAACAATAGACAGGAAACCATGTTAAGTATCATATTCCCTTTGTGTTCTGTACTGCTTTCAGTAAAAACTCTATAAGACCTTGAAGTACTAATGTATGAAGTATATTCCTTCCTGCTATGTGTCTCTCAGGAAATAGGTTGCCAGTTTTTAAAAGAAGACATCTTATGCAGTTGGTATGGGAACCATGGTACTGTTCAAGAAGTTGTTCAGCCTTTCTTGAGAACTGTATTCTTCTTAATCTTCAGTCTTTATTCTCTGCTATCAAATGGAAGAAATAGATGTAACAACTCACTTTGATGAAGTACTGTATTTCATATAAAGCCTCAAACATACGTTATGAGCATTGTCTCCCTGTAATTCAAAATACGAGAGGACCAGCTACTGAAAAAATGGGAGCAATCAAATGCATGATTTTATTATATCTAATACCTAGACATAATGTCTAGATATGTTTGAGTGTAATACTTGTAGTCCTGCTTGCCATTAGTTGTTGATGGACTGCACAGCATAAAAATGAAAGCCTAGTCATTGTGGCCAATAGTAATACAATTGGTACAGGAAATTAGATTTCTGGCATTTATTTATTTATTTAACACTATCAATATACATTTCTAGTAGTTAAAACCCCCAGTGACGTTCCTATAATGGTGAGATGTGTTAGAATTTTACATTATTTCCAAATATGTTATGTACATCTGTGTCCCTTTGTGCTTATTTTATGGTGTTGCATGTCCTCTATTTTGGTGGCATGTAAGAGTCCACCCAAACCAAGAGTACATTTCATGAGAACATATGTGTGTGTCCACGTGCCATTGAGTCGTCTGTCGACTTATGGCAATCTCATGGATTTCATTGGGAATACTCAGAAGTGGGCTTGCTAGTTTTTTACTCTGATATATTGCCTACAGCGCCTAGTATTTCTTCATGGTCTTCCAACCAAGTACCAACCAGGGCTGGCCCTGCTGAGTTTCCAAGATCAGCAAGGATCTGGTGCCTAAGATATTGGAAATAAACATGTTTTTGATAAATGGTGATGGTGGTGGTAGGAAAACTGTGCCACAACAGATATTGATGACCTTCTACTCCCATCTCCCCTCACAAATGGTCAAGCTGGTTAGGAATAGCAATCCAACATCTCGAGGAGCATATATTCCCCAACCTTCTATTAAACAGACTTATTCTGTGTTCTGATTGTTAAAGGAAAAAGAAGGATGAACTGTCTCTAAGGAAGTGCTAGGGATAGTTCATTGTAATTTTCCTCTGATATAAAAGTTGTGTGGAGACACATATCTCAGACTATCAACAGCATCACAATATGTGAAAGCTTGTTATGGATATGTTCTCTAAGAACAACCAGAATTCATGTAAGTGATAGCGATTTGCACATGCCAAGTCAGTAATATATGTGAGATGCTGAATATTGCCAACTTAGCTGTTCACAAACATGCCAATGTGAGTAGATCAATAGGTACTGATCCGGCGGGAAGGTAACGGCACTCCATGCAGTCATGCCGGCCAAATAACCTTGGAGGCATTTATGGATAACGCTGGCTCTTCGGCTTAGAAATGGAGATGCGCACCACCCCCCAGAGTCGGACATGACTGGACTTCATGTCAAGGGGAAACCTTTACCTTTTTACAATGCTTAATTCCTACAGGAATATGGGATCCCATGTGGAATCATAGGAACCATCTTATCTCACTCTCTTGCAAACAGTTGGGGTCCTTACATTTCCCAAGCAGAACATCTTGATTTTCAAGAAACAGAGCTGGCGGGTGTAAATCTAACGGTTCATATGAAATGACAACAATTCAGTCCCAGGAGTAAGCCATGGTTCATAGAGGCTGTTAAAAGTAATGCAGGAGTTTTTTTTTTCATGTCAGGAGCAACTGGTGTGAGAGAACTGGCCGTCTGCAAGGACGTTGCCCCAGGGGACGCCCGGATGTTTTTGATGTTTTTACCATCCTTGTGGGAGGCTTCTCTCATGTCTCCGCATGGAGCTAGAGCTGATAGAGGGAGCTCATCCGCGCTCTCCCGGGGTGGGATTCGAACCTGGCAGCCTTCAGGTCAGTAACCCAACCTTCAAGTCACAAGGCTTTAACCCACTACTCCACAGGAGTTGATGAAATTTTCATGAAAAGGAAGTATACTAAATAATAGTCTGCTTTCTCACTTTTTATGTCCTTTTTCTTTTCCTTTTCCTAATATTACAAAGAAATGAACATGTCTGAAATGTAAAATCAGCTAACAGACCTCTCCATATAAAGGTAAAGGTTCCCCCTGACATTAAGTATAGCCGTGTCTGACTCTGGGGAGTTGGTGCTCATCTCCATTTCTAAGCCGAAGAGCCGGGGTTGTCCGTGGACACCTCCATGGTCATGTGGCCGGCATGACTGCATGGAGCGCTGTTGCCTTCCCACTGGAGTGGTACCTATTGATCTACTCACATTTGCATGTTTTTGAACTGCTAGGTTGGCAGAAGCTGGGGCTAACAGCGGGAGCTCACCCTGCTCCCTGGATTCGAACCACCAACCTTTCGGTCAGCAAGTTCAGCAGCTCAGTGGTTTAATCCGCTGTGCCACTGGGGGCTCTGCATATATAGTTTATGTATATATACAAAATCCAGTAGGAAGGGGGAAAACACTACAAGGTAGTGTTTATGAACTGTCAATATGGAGGAAAGTAAGATAGGGGAGAGAGAAAGGGGGATGTGAACAGAGTAAACACGAGCAAGGAAAGCTTGGCTTTAACCATAGAAGGGAAGATACTGTGAAAAAAGGGAAATAAATATATAGTACACACTGAGGAATCAGGGAAAATACATGCCTCCCTAATAGCATGGAACAAACACTGCTCAGCCCTGTTTTTCTGAACATGCTGGTATAATTTCATTAGGGCAGAGAGTAGAAGAGATGGATATATGCATTCATTCCAACCAGCAAGCCAGCACTGACATGCATCAAAATGGACTGGCATGCATCAAGATGCTACATTGAACTTGATGGATAGTTCATTAATTGCACACAAGAAACTGTGCCTGTAGTGTGACAGGTTGCTGATGGTCTTTATTCACAGGGCTCAGTAACAAGATCTACTATACCACCCAAGTTGGTGCCAAGGTAGCCTTCTATGCCATGTGATAGACAGCATCATGGAGGCACCTGAAAAACACTTGATTATTCAGAGGCTGCAACAGCAGAAGTTGCTTGGCATTATAGTAAAAAGAAAAGACTGTTGTCTCAGCAATCTCATCAAAATGTACTCCTAGTCTTTTGGGAGATATTTGCATGAGATAACATAAAGCCTGTGACTGGATGGGAGCACTTCAAGGTCTTATTATTTAGATCCATCTTTTGATTTATTATCACTTGTAGAAGATAATGTATCTTCCTATATTTCAGTTGTTAGCAAATAAGACTTCAGCTTTTGGACAATATGGATGGCTTTATCGATATCTGGAACATGTTATGGGATATTAATCAGTTGTGGTCAGATAATACAGTTTAACTTTCATGAGCTTGCGCATGCCTTGCTCCACATACAAATAGTCTTTCTCCCTCTGACTCCCACTCCATTCTTGATGAGAGATCATCCAAATTACAATTAATTAAACATTCATTAAATAGATCTGAGATTTAGATTGAATAAAACAGTGAGCCCCTCTTCTTAACGTCTCATGCAGGAGAGCAATATGAAGCAAGTACAATACAGTGAAACTTTATCAATCTATAGTCTTATTACACATATACAATTCAAGGCAGTAAGAATAGGGGCTTATCCCTTAGTTACAGTACATTGTGCTATTAGTCCTCTCCAACATAACCTTCAAGTAAGCAATGGACAGTGAGGTTTTCCTGTTATTCCTCTGAAAAATTGACCTTCAAAAATTGATCTGAATAGAACAGAACCTGCTTCCTAGCATACATTCGTTCAGCTCCTTTCCAAATAACCACAAGGGGTCCTTCTTCAACCAGCGTCTGACTTGCGGTTTCAGTCCATCAGTATTCCGTAGGAGTATTTTAACCACAGCAGATGTGAACTATGCTTAGAAGGGATGCATGTTATTTATTTATTTCAATTTATATTTTGCCCTGTCCCACAGGATGAGAGTGGCTTGTATTTTCATACCGTCTTCCATTTCACACAAACTTCCAGCTTCATGTACATATTTTCTCTACTGTCTGCAATCACATTGCTCCTTGAGCCTCAAGGAGATACACAAGTACAGGCACAAATACCCAGACATATAGCTGGGAGAAAATTGAGAATTTTAAACATGCTTTAAGTATTCTGCTATGAAGGAGGGAGATTTATTAAACTGAAAGTATGTTTGTGACTATGGCTCAAACTATACACCGTGGAGATTTGTAGCTGAACCACCTAGGTTTTTTTTTTAACCTAAAAGGAAGGTTGTAGGTCTCCAAAATTCAATTGCAGCAGCATTCATATTTCATTGTCTCCCATTCCCATGCCATTTTCCTAATATAAAACAACCCTTCCGAGATGGGGGAAAGACTACAAAAGTTCCATATAATCAAAATTATATTACACAGTCTACAACTGAGTCATGGACAAGCTTGTCAAGACTATGTTGTATGGTTTATAAAGAGGAGTCATCACTCAGTGGAAGAGAATATGCTCTACATGCAAACAAAAAATCCCAGGTTTAATTCCTGGCAACTCCAGGGATGTATGGAGAAAATTTGTTTGAAATACTGGAGAATCACCTCACTCTGTCCCCGGCTTAGTCTGTGAGAATACGAGTAGTCACCAGTGTTCTCAGGGCAGCCTCTCAACATGTTGCCAAGATGCAGATGGGACGGAGCCCTGCTGGGAGTAGCCCTGCATCATGTGATTCGTTCTTGGAGACTCCTTCCTGGCTGCATCTCAGCAGCGTCCTACAATGGGAAAAAACCCTGTCTAATGAGGTCCTAGGAATATGTATTTTTTTAAAACATTCAAATTGTTGGTTGAGTCAAGTGCTGGACCAAAAAAGAAATTATGTTTACTAATTTTCAAGGTTATGCTTCTTTCAGTCTTACCATCACCACTAGGAATACTTTAGCAACAAATAAAACAACAACTTCTGAATTCTTACTCAACTAGCCCTGTGGATCAAATTGGGAGTAACAGAATTGCCTGCCACTGACTGTGAGACACTTTTACTACAATACATAGAAGGCATGGGCAGAAGTCAATGGTCCTTATTACTTTAAAGCAACAGTGAAAATTAGGCAGCCCCCTAGATCAGTGGTTCTCAACCTGTGGGGGTCCCCAGGTGTTTTGGCCTACAACTCCCAGAAATCCAATCCAGTTTACCAGCTATTAGGATTTCTGGGAGTTGAAGGCCAAAACATTTGCGGACCCACAGGTTGAAAACCACTGTCCTAGATATTGTTGCACCACAACCACCAGCATTTTCCACCATAGAGTATGCAGGCTAGCTTTTGGTGAAGAATGTTGAGACTTGCAATCCAGCAACATCTGGAAGATCATACAATGACCATCCCCACTTTAAAGCCATAACCAGTAGTGATATATTTTATTCTAGAAGAAGATGTATCCCATTGGCTGCACGTGGCCCATGGGGCTCAAAGAACGTTTGGTGAAAACAATCCCAACCTCTCCAAACATCTCCTAAGTTGGCAGTAATTTTCACATGTTTTGGACCATGCAGGAGAAACTGCATGACCCAAAATCCTGAAAAGTTGGTCATTTTATTCATTTTAAAATCCCAATACATTGTAGCCTGTGTATGCTCTTAGGTCTTCTTCAGGGGATATTTAGAATTTAACTTCAATAGGTTTCTGTACCAGGTATTTTCAGAACAATTACTTGACTTTTTAAACTGACAAAACAATTACTTTTGCAACATCTTGAGATTTCCAGCATCTGATACAGATTTCATTGGATACACCCCAGATTTTTGCTTCCTATATTTTGCACTCTCTTGGGCTGTTTTAGGCTCAGGAGAAACCTTTTCTCACTCAGGAAGTGGCACACAATGCCTAAAATAGTCAAGAAATGGACAATACCCATGAAGAAATCTGTTGGCTACGCATTGTGTGTTTGGAGGCCAAAAATTCAAAGTCTTTAGCAATTCACTAAGATCTACTGCATGCCATTACAGCTGCCAAACAGTCTAGAGTAAAATCAGGAATGTGGCCACTTCTAATTCCTCCAAGAAGTTTGTGATAATCTGCAAATTATGCAGATAGGAAAGTGAGAATTTGTCTTCAATACTAAATGTGAACTCACTTCTCTTTCTCCCATAAACCAACTCCTGGGCCCTGCCCTTGCCCCATCCATCATTTCAGCAGGTTGACTAGTGATAAAAAAGTTACTCACATTTCCTGGTATTGTTGGGGGGGGGGGATGAGTCAGAAACCCTTTTCAATTGATTGGAAATCACCCCAGAGATCTACTTGCTGTTCTCTCCTGCTGTAAATTATTCCTTTTTTACTTCTCCCTGCCATACACATAAACATGCTATACCAGTTGGGATCACTGTATTTTCCCACTTCAAGGTGCCCAGGCAAATGATCCTCAGTTCATGCTGCTGCATTAAATGGTCTGGACAACCAAGGTTTCTTGCTGGTTCAGAAATAAAAACAAAACCCACAACCAAGATATCAATAATGCGCCTGTTCTTCAGAACTCTCCATCAGAACCTCCAGTCACAAAAGTAGGGAATGGGGAAAGAAACAGAAAAGTTAGGGCACATATTTTGGCCATGAGGTATCCAGTTAAGCTTTGTGGCAAGATGGATGTTTGTTGTTATTTGCCGGTTCATGCCAAAGCTAAATAGACACCTTGAATATCAGTAAGATTGTCGTTTTGACATTTCCTTCTTAAAGCTTCCTCCTGAGAAGAAGAAAGAACATGTAACAGCTGAAGGCGTTTCAGCAGCAAGAGAGATGCTGGGAATTGGTAGGATTTGAGTTCAGCTTCTCCCTAGTTTTTGATAGATCTTATCATGTTAATTGTTTACGGATGCTTCTGTAACAAATCTTTTGCTAAATGAGGCTCCCGTGAAAGTGTTTTAATCAAAGATAGTGTTTGGGGAATAAACAACCAGTATAATCATCCCTCTCGCTTTAGCTCTTTTCTTTAAAGTAGGAGCACAGATAAAATTCACGTTTGTTACATCATGTTACTTTAAACTCAGTGCTTGCCCCTACCGTACTTACATGCTGGAGTCCCTGTTCAATATGTTTGAAAATGTGTTCGCTTGCTCAGCAGGTGGGGGAGTGTATTCAAATGCTCTCCCCAGCTGTGGGACAAGCTGCATCATCCGAAAAGTAATGGCTGCTTTTACTTTCCAGAGCCTCAATTCCCCTCCTCCCGTCCTTATCCTTTCAATGCATACAGGCACTCTTGCTCACTTTAAAACAGCTCTTTAGCTTGCCCCCTGCTGTGGATCTTGTGAGGATTAGAAATATACCCATAAGCACGAAGTAAAGAAACCCCAGGGAATTTACCTGGAAACAGGAACAACAAATTTTACTAGATGGCAAAGAAAGGAAATAACTCTACCAAGCAAATAGAGGCCAGAATTACTAAATTGCTTGGCCCTTGGCTGCTTTTAAAGATGTTATTGTTAACCAGAAACAATAGCATTCAGCTCAAACATTTTTGATGCTTGGAAGATGGGAAAGCAAGGTTATAAAATGTTTTAATGTGCCTCAAACTCAAAAAATGAGAGGAGCAACATTGTCGTAACTGACCTTCCTGAGAGCAGAAGTTTCCAAATGCAATTCCACAATGCAATTACATTTGTATTTGAGATCATCAACATGTCAGATTTAAGTCTCTTACACAGGTCCCTTCCAGACATAGCAGAAACCCAGGAAGAAGTGGGTTAAAATAACCCGCGTTCTCCTATGTTTCTGTCTCCACCCTCAACTCAAACCCCGGGCTTTCCCTTGAGGGGTGGGCTAGATGCCAAAGGTTGATCTGGGATGGCATACAGCTTCCCTCCAGCCCCCCATTTCCTCTAAAAAAAACCTACCAGAGGGGCCTGCTGGCAGTGCAGACCCTTCTGCAGAGCATTCCTGATGCACAAAAATGACGTTAAGAAGTGAGAGGGAAATTCCTCCTCCCCTCCCCACCTCCTGACGCACCATTTTTGCACGTCAGGAGTACTGTGCAGTGGGACCTGTGCTGCAGGCAGACTCCTCCGGTAACTTATTTTGGGGGAAATAGGAGGCTGGAGGGGAGGGGAGGGGCACCCTCTCACTCCTTCAAGCTCCAGGAGCTCAAAGAACTGGGATGGCTGTGGGGATTGACTTCCAGGACTGCGGAAGCAGTCCTGGGAGTCAATCCCCACAGGTCCAGCATATGGAAAGATTCGGACCTTAACTTAAGGTCTGGATCTTTCCAGGTGTCAAATTAAAGCTGAGCAAACTGTGAAAACCCCATTACCTCACCATTAATTACCTGAGGTGTTGTTTGGATGTCTCAGGTAAAAGTGAGACAGGTCCTGCATTTCGGGCCTGTCTGGAAGAGCCCACAAATGGGATAATATTTCACAAAAAGGGTGACCCGTCTTCTAAAAAGTAGCGGACAATTATGTCTTTAACAGTTGTGCTATAATAGGGGGGATTCTGGTAGCTTTGGATTTTTTCAGCCAAGCTGTTTTGCTGACATCCTGCCTTGATATAATTATTAAGGCTAGGGAAAGTTGGTCCCTTTTGTTCTCAGTCCTGAGCTGAATATAGTATCAGAGAGGCATCACTGCCAGAAGGCAGTTTATTGGTAAATCTAGCAAACAGTTGGGAAGCTCAGAAACCCACAAAGACTTTTTGATCAGAAATGACAGTGGGATGAAAGAAAGTGAAGAAGGGAACTGTGTGCATGTGTATAAACTCAGGACAACAAAGCCTCTCTCATATCATTTTAGACTCTGTTAAAACATATCTATACTAAATGTTTGTAGTATTGGTTTACTGGCCATAGCTGGCCTCAAAGAGCCCTGTGGAGTGTTGCTTGTTAAGGCTGCCAATAATATTACAGGGAAGGGAAATGTGGAAATCTCCTGATGTCACTGGCTTGTAAATGTGATCATGCTTTGCTACTCCTACTTTGGACAAAGTTAATAGAAATTTTAGTCCAACAATATCTAGAAAGTTTCATAGGTTGGGATTTCTTATAGAAATCCCAAGCCTGCCTCATAGCACTACTGTTCCCAGGGCTACTGGGGAAAGTAAATGACCAGCAAAACAATAGTCCACTCTTATAGTAAAAAAAGTTATTCTCAACCTGTGGATCCCCAGGTGTTTTGGCCTACAACTCCTCGAAATCCCAGCCAGTTTACCAGCATTTAGGATTTCTGGGAGTTGAATGCCAAAAGGTTGAGAATCACTGGCATAGAGGTTCTCCACAGAACGAAAACTCATGCAGAGAACCTCCACATCTAGAAGACACTCTCCTCTTTTGACTACTTCCCGTATGAAGAGTAGCAAGGCTAGCATGCTTCTCTCCTTGAGGTAGGATACTTTACACACGAATAAGAGAGCTTATGTGTTCATTAAATTGCATATGTTCACTTTGTTCAGAAATGGGCCACATCTTGGGAGTCCTAACTATAATGCATGAACAGAGCACAAAACTTGCAACACATAAATGTAAAAACAATAACACAGCTCCAAAACAAAACACCCTTCATGTCAAAATCTTTAAAAAGATAGTAAGCTCTCCATACTAACATTGCCTGCTAGCTGTGTTTTGAACTATTTCCATCAGCTACAAAACATTATTTAAGTCTGATCTGTCAACACAGCTTGAACTTCCCACCAGGATTTTTACCTCAATGGAAATTGCAGCCTGTCAGAAGATCAGCTTCTATGCCACTCTGCGCATCTGCTTAAGAAAACATGAGCAACTGAGCCAAGAATAACCTAAATTTGGACATCCCCTTTCCTTGAATTGTGTTAAAACTTCATAACAAGACATTTTTTTGCATGTGGCATGAATATGTATGATTTAGCAGCAAATAACAGCTCTTTCACTTGATGATGACTGAGACTAAGACAACTTTTCTGGGATGACCCTGAGGCTTTATCAAGGTGAGGTAGGGAGAAAGAAATAGAAAACCATATTTTTAATCTTAGAACATGCATATGCTGAGAAAGTCTAAATGAGTACAGCTGTTTTATATTACATTTAATAAGAGGATTTGTGGATGCTGTTAAGCTTTATGGGAGAAAGAAAAACAGCAGCATGAAGGGATATTGTTGAAGTTAGTGGACAAAATTATATGTTAACACTTAAGTTTCCAGAGATCATGGCTGGTTCTAGGAAATGTAGCACATAAAAATGTCAACATCCCACAATTTTCTACATTCTTGGATATATATATTGGGGGGAAAGCAGGGATGCGTCTATTATGCGGTGGCAACTATTATGCAATGGATAAAGCCCCTTTGAGGGTTTTTTCTCCCTTCATAATAGTCCCTTTGAATGCACAGCGGTGGAGGGGAGGTGTGTGTGTGTGGGGGGGGGGGGGATGAGTTCACTGATGGTTAATACGGTTTACTCTGCCTGAATGTAGTAGACTCTCCTTCTTTGAATTTTTTTAAAAAGAGGTTGGATCATGCTCCATCTTAGCAGCATACCTTTAACCCCCCCTCAAATTTCAGAATCCAGCATTGGATCATGGTAACTCTACAGGAAAATGGCTAATCTACTAGAACAGTATTTCTAAACCTGGGAGGTTGGGACCCCTGGGTCGGTCGTGAGGAGGTTTCAGAAAGGATTCCAAAGACCATCAGAAAACATATTAATTCACAATGGTTTCCGGATGTAGATGAACTACATCTCCCCTAAATCACTGTCAATTCCTCCTGAATCCCTCCAGTATTTTCAGTTGATAATGGGGGTTCTGTGTGGGAAGTTTGACCCAATTCTATCGTTGGTGGGCTTCAAGGGGCTCTTTGATTTTAGGTGAACTATAAATCCCAGCAAGCACAACTCCCAAATGTCAAGGTCTATTTCCCCCAAACTCCACCAATATTCACATTTGGGCATATTGAGTATTTGTGCCAAGTTTGGTCCAGATCCATCATTGTTTGAGTCCACACAGTGCTCTCTGGATGTAGACAAACTACAACTCCTAAACTTAAGGTCAATGTGCACCAACCCCTCCCAGTATTTTCTGTTGGTCATGGGAGTTCTGTGTGTCAAGTTTGGATCAATTCCATCGTTGTTGGAGTTCAGAATGCCCTTTGATTGTAGGTTAACTATACATCCCAGCAATTACTACCCCCAAATGACAAAATCAATCCCTTTCCCAACCCCACCAGTATTCAAATTTGGGCATATTGGGTATTTGTGCCAAATTTGGTCCAGTAAATGAAAATACATCCTGCATATCAGATATTTACATTGTGATTCATAACAGTAGCAAAATTACAGTTATGAAGTAGCAACAATTTTTTTTGGTTGGGGGTCAGCACAACATGAGGAACTGTATTAAGGGGTCGTGGCATTAGGAAGATTGAGAACCACTGTACTAGAAACATTACTCAATATGGAGTATTGAAAGGATTTTAGTTCTGGGTCTGGTATTTCAACAAGAATTATATTCTGGCTTGATTTGCTCACTCCTGCATTTGTCATCCTGAAAGTCCAAGCTCTCATCCAGTACCATAATTCAAACAATAATAATAATAACTTTATTCTTGTATCCCGCAACCATCTCCCCAAAGGGACTCGGGGCGGCTTACGCACAGCACAAAGTGCCAAAAACAGAACATAAAATAAAACATAGGTTTGCTGTGAGTTTTCTGGATTGTATGGCCATTTCCCAGAAGCAGTCTCTCCTGAGGTTTCACCCACATCTATGGCAAGCATCCTCAGAAGTTGAGGGGTCTGTTGGAAACTAGGCAAGTGTGATTTATATATTTGTGGAAAGTCCAGGAGAGAATACTTCTGGAACATGGTCATACAGCCTGGAAAAATCACAGCAACCCAGTGATTTCGGTCATGAAGCCTTCAACAACACAAATTTAAAATGCAGTTGAATAAGACATTTAGGCATATTAAACAACAAAACTCAATGAGCTTATTTCTTCACTTTTCAACTTTCACAGCCATAAAAAGAAATTAGAAATACTATGGCAAGGGTAACCGTGATTTTGATATTCAATGTTCATCTTTTTCTTTCAGGCCCTTCTCTAGTTCTTCCATGCTCAAATTATCTGTATTTCTATATTATCATTTTGGTTGTAGTGCCTCCATTTGCTTTAAACAAGGATTAGAATATGGATCGATTTATGGTGGCCCTAAGGTGAACCTTTCACAATGGTTACTGCGGCTGAGTATGTCCTCGGGAGGTTTGCAGAGCTTGATTCTAACAGATAATCGAGCCTTGGATGCCAGAGTTGTAGTCCAACACTCAAAGCAACTTGGAAAATTGGCAATTTCTTATTTCAGGAATGGCTTGTAATAATGACAGCCCTGAGGCCTGGTAATTGTATGAGTTAGGGTTAAAAAAACATGCAATTTTATAGAAATCTGTGTCCCAACACAATTAAGATGACATTTCAAGCTGATACACACATGCATGTTTATTATGCTTTGATTTATCTAGACTTTACGTGAAGCAGTTAAACACCTGAATTGATTCTACAGAAAAGCAGAGTTTGAGGTATTTTAGGTGATAGGTATGCCTTACATGTTTTCTGTGTAACAGTTATCAGTTAATGTCCCTTAAACAACTATTTGTTGCAGTAAGTCCAACTAACCTAGCCTTTAGGATATTTAGGCTCAATATGTTTATGTGCATTCAAGTCACCTGTCAAAATATGGTAACCACATACATTTCACAGAGTTTTCTTAAGCAAGGAATAATCAGAAGTGGTTTTGCCAGTTTCTTCCTCTGAAATATAGCCTACAGCACCTGGTATTTGTTGGTAGTCTCTCATCCAAATCCTACGCAGGGCTTCCAACAGGTTAGATTGGAGGTCTTTAAACCTTTTTGCGAGCCTATTTCCCTCCAATTTTGAGAGCCATCAATTCCAAAGACATCTAGATTACCCTTATCAATTAATGCGTTATCCCTTGAAAAGACAACCAAGAAACACTGTAGGTGCCTGTCAATACTACTGCGTGACAGCCGTACCATTTGGTCTGGACTCTCCTGTTTTCTTTTGGAAACCTCTTGGGTGATTATGGTTTTTATAGCTGAGCAAACCTTTGATGCCGCATTGGCGTTTGGTGTCCTTTCATCTTCTATGACCTCAGCTGCAGAGTTGTCACTGCTCTGCATTGGCTTTTAATAGCTTCATTACAGCCTTTTGCTGACTGAAGGCAGGTACACACTGATGGAGATAAGTGTGGAGAAATGTGGTTTTTAAGAGATAACCACAGCTGTCTGAAGGATAAAAGATGATTGGACTGAAAGGATAGGAGAATTGATTCATCTGCTGTTGGAACACCGAATGGCAATCTGTATGTTTTTAAGGACATAAATTGCATGACATAGGACAGGGGCAAGGAGAGTAAAGAAATAAAACCTCAGCCATAAAACTAAGGAAGATTTCAAGATTTATGGCTTAAAAGGTAATCATTGTAATGATGCAATGGAAAGATAATTCAGGAATGTGCTTTTGGGAGAAATCCAGGGATATTCTATGGAGATTTAATGAGATATCATGTAATAATAATTCATAACGTGTCATCGTAAAATAATCTTCTGTTAAAGATCAGCTTTGTGCTTGTCCAGTATTAGAATCCCTAATTAATGTTCTAGTATAAAATTTGCATTATTATCAACGAGACCAGCACTTTCCTCATCTTCCCTGTGTTCTAATCCTACATTGTTCATATTGAAACTAGGCTTGCACATTTGTATGGAATTACTAACAATTTCTGTTTGTTCCATTAGTATGGCCCCGTTTCCATTTTTGTCCCTTGCTTATGGAAACGGGTGTCTATACAAATGGGCTTTTCCATCCAAGGTCTGAAAAAGCCAAAAAAAAAATATTCAGGTCTCTAACGGCAAAGTGCCAGGCCCTGCAAGCCAGGCCTATGAGCCATTGCTTGCTTGGTGGCTCGTAGGCCTGGTTTTCAGGGCCTACAATTGAACATTTGGTGCTTGACTGTAGGCCCTGTGAGCTGGGCCTATGAGATGCTCGTAGGCCCGGCAGGCAGGGCTTATGAGCATTGGGCGCCCAGCGTTTGGCTGAAGGCCTGTGAGCCAGGGCGTAGAGCCAAGCGCCAAAAATCAGCCAACCAAGCACCTACCGTTCCCTCTGTCTTTTGTTTCACCGTTTCTTTTGTTCCCATGGGGTTATACCATTCCATGCAATCCAAATGGACAAAACGGTACAAACCATGAAAGAAACAGATGAAACAGATTTTGGGCCCTATTCTAATTGCAGCTGTAGAAGATGCTGAGCATTTTGGTGGGATACTTTGTTACCTGAAGATTCTCTTGGATATGTTTTCTTGGCACCAGGATTGCACCATGATGCTAATGTTCACACTTGCTTGTAAATGGCATTCACTACTTGTATATTTGAACATCAGCCTCCCCTCCTCTCAAATTGCTATGTCACTACTGAACCTAGAAAACAAGCATAAAGCATAATGACAAAATAGTAAGTTATTCCTCCAGATTAGAATCAGGGTCAGCACAAAACATTTTGCTTTCTGAGGAAGACCAGCAAATGAAATCCTCTCACCAGTTCAGTCACTATCCAAATTCAGCCATGTTCTTTGGGCATTTGAAGCTTTTTTCTGTTTTTTTAATTAAAAGCTGAAAATTATACAAAAATAATTGCCTTAACAATGGACAGAAGCATTACTGAGGGCCATGAGTAAATCTCAGATCCATTGAACCTGAAACAAATAGATCAATATCCTTTATTGTGTATGGTGAAGCATAATGTTTGTCTATGCAATTCTGCCCAGCCACCAGGTTTTCAGGCATGTTAGCCTGCTTGACAAGGCAGTTGGAGGTTCCTTTGGGCATTTTGCGGTCTGGAAAGGAAGGACATAGGAACCATCTGGCTGCAGTTAGAAGTTACACAAAAAGATACCGGGAAGTTCCTTTGCAGAATGGACATAAAAGGACATTTGCTTGCAGAACGTGTCTGTGTGTCATCAGCAGGATTATGGAAATGAAAAAGTGACTGTTACAATGGATGTTGAAATCTCTTCATTGATCATGTGCTAAATTTTGCACAACTGTTCATTAGTTAATACCAATTCTGCTTCAAGAGATCTGAAAAAAATGTAGTTTGAAGTGTGAAAGAATAATGGTAACACCTTCTGGAAGCTGCAGAGCTAGGAATAGCAAATGGCAATTGCCACCCTGTCAATTCATTAGCCAGTGGAGAGAGGGGAGATTGGGAGGAAGCATTGAGCTGTATTTCTAAAGCTGGATGCACAACACTAATGCCATCATCCAGGAATTCTGGAGGATCTCCAAGAATTCCTGGAGGATGCCTTCTTGCTGTGCATTCAGCTTTAGGACATGTCTTGACAATTCTCTGCAGCTCTGTTGTTTTGGACCAGCCAGTATATTAGTAAGTTTTTTTGGAGGAGAGGATATGCTAAAGCAGTGAAAAAAGTAGGTTTGTGATGGAAGAGGTGAGAGGTCATAATTCTACGTGTGAGAAACATTGTATCGCTGATTCCAGAATCGTGGCCAGTATTCAGTCTAAATCAGAGCTTGGGGAAGTTACCAGTTTGGACTCCAGTTTCTAGGATCCTTACCAGCATGGCTAGTGACTGGAAGTTACAGTCCAAAAATGTAACATTTCCAAGCTTTGATCCTAAGGAAGGAGTACAGAATAAATTAACATGGTGATTTCAAAAACCCTCTTGATATCACAAGTTTTGTTTGTTTATTTAGCTGATAAGGAAACATTTCTACACCTAACATATCTAAAAGAGGGTTGAGTGGTGTAATCTATGGGCCACGTACAATCTAATGAGGCCTTCTTTCCATTTTAGGTAAAGGTAAAGGTTTTCCCTTGACATTAAGTCTAGTCGTGTTCGACTCTGGAGGTTGGTGCTCATCTCCATTTCTAAGCTAAAGAGCCAGCATTGTCCGTAGACACCTCCAAGGTCATGTGGCTGGCTTAACTGCATGGAGTGCTGTTATCTTCCTGCCGGAGCAGTACCTATTAATCTACTCACATTTGCATGTTTTCAAACTGCTAGGTTGGCCGAAGCTGCGGCTGACATCAGGAGCTCTCTCTGCTCCCCGGATTTGAACTGCCGACCTTTTGGCCAGCAAGTTCAACAGCTCAGTGGTTTAATCTGCTACATCACCGGGGAGTCCATTTTCCATTTTAGAATTTTCCATCTTTCCACTTTAGAAGGACACAAAAAAAGACCTCATTAGGTTGTATGTGAACCATAGATCACACCATTCTCAACTTTCTTTTAAAGCCATGTTAGCTGTAGAAAGGTTTCCTTATCAGATAAATAAACAAATGAAACTTATGACATCAAGAGGCATACAATTAAGAACTTCTCCTACAGAAGCCTCCAAGGGGTATGTTTCTCCTGTTAAAGGACATCCCTGTCCAATTTTGTTTTTAGAACTTTTGGGATATAAAATAGGGTAACTGTGCTCCACAATCCTTTCCCCTTGTTCACCACAGATCCACAATATACAGGTCATCAACATGAGAATAATGCACAAAAGTTGCTTTCTTCACACTATTTATGTAAGGATTTGGGTCCAAGGGCACTTGGAGTCATCTTGCAGATCCTTGTTTAGTCCATTCCTTGGCATGAAGGGGAAAACCATATCCCTGCATTGAAGCTTTTCTGAAAAATATTCTGCTTCAATCTCTCAAGGGGTCAATTAAAGCTTCTCCATCATTTCCTACGGCACAGGCAGAAAATGTGCCTGGGCTCTTCTGGTTTTGATTTACTATATTGCTGTAAACAGATGATGCAGCACAAGAGAGAGAATCTAATCTGCTTTCTTCCCATCGTCATCTTCGAGGCCCTTGTAAATGAGTCAATTAATTTGAACCAGTGCACCCTTTTGCATGAAAAGGTGCAAAGCCGGCAGATATCCAGAATCTCTCTGAGTTCTCAGGGGAAATGTGGAAAACATAGTTCAATGTGGCAACTCAATCTCGCTCAGTCACTCTCTCTTTCTCTCACACAGCTTGTGAAGACTTTAAGTGCCCTACAGATACCTTTTTTCAGTTTAAGAGATTTCCCAAGCCTCTCCCCATGCATGTAAAGGATGCCGTGAAGCAGGCATTTAAATTTTTATGAAGTGCCTCCTTTATTGCCTTAATAAATCTTAGTTTGGTTTGCCGAACGCAACCCCATTGATGTTAAAGAGTTTATATGAAAATTAAGCTGCCAATCTATCTCCTTAATTAGACAAACGCCTAGATTAAAAATAAAACAAATGTCAGCTGGAAATGAAGGGTTAGCTTAGCTTGCCTGAGAGAGAGATTTCTCCCCTCTAAAATTGTTTGCAAAGGTTAATAGACTCATATCTTATCGTTAGGATGAGCAAGGGGACAGCTACCCCACTCCCGCGTTGTGCCTTTCATCTGTGCTGAATTATTTACACGTGAAAATGAGTTACATAATTATGAAAGCCATAAAAGTTAAGCTGGGTTCATTTTTCAGGAGGATACAGCTGAGTTTGGGCCTGCCACATCTTTGATCTGCTCCGGCCTTTAAGGGATATGCCGGCTGGCAGGCTTAGCGAGGAGAGAAATTTTGTAAATTGACAAGGCAATGTTGATTAATGAATTTTTTATCCAGAACATCTTTTCATTCTCCAAAAGCGAGATGTTTCTTGACTGGTTTTATTCTATTCTATATTTCCACTTTTGATAAAGATCATAGCTTCAAAGCTAGGCGGACTTTTTTGATATGTTCTGCAAGAGTGTTAGGTAATTATTGGAAAGGTCAGAAAGCAATGTTCCACCAAGGCTCTTGTAGTGGTTGAGAGATAGAATGGGCAAGGAGGATAAAGCAATAATCTGGGAACTGGGGAAACCTGCCTCCTCCTTTTTCTGCATGGTTTACTCTTCCAGCCTTTGCCTCTCTAGATATTGCATATAACTCTAATAAATGCTGTGTGATCCAATCCTTTATAACAACAGATTTTTACTCGCTGCGAGGCCATTATTTTCCTCTGCTATAAGTTCCTCTGGCCTTCGTAATTGTTTTCATTTGATTGTGCTAGTTTGCATCCAGAAATGAAAATGACCTTGATTCCTACCAGAAAGAATATTTGCATTTTTGTGATTCCTGGGTGAAAATGGGGTTTCTAGTACTTGACAAATACAGTCAGGAAGAAGTTTGCTCACTTTTTTTGTCCAGTTTACAGACATGAGGCTTTAACTAAAGAAAAGAAAAAGGGGTTTTCTGTAAAATCCATTTTTTGCACTCTTTCCCCAGAATCATAGAATCATAGAATAGTAGAGTTGGAAGAGACCTCATGGGCCATCTAGTCCAACCCCCTCTAAGAAGCAGGAAATCTCATTCAAAGCACCCCCGACATATGGCCATCCAGCCTCTGCCTAAAAGCCTCCAAAGAAGGAGCCTCCACCACAGTCCAGGGGAGAGAGTTCCACTGCCGAACAGCCCTCACAGTGAGGAAGTTCTTCCTGATGTTCAGGTGGAATCTCTTTTCCTGTAGTTTGAAGCCATTGTTCAGTGTCCTAGCCCCCAGGGCAGCAGAAACACACATTTTGTACAAAAAGAAAAATACCTCATTTTTTGCAGAAAAAGACACGTGTGTTTCTTCAGGATATACAAATTTAAAGTAAAAACTCCACTGAAAAAATCATTCATTCTGCAGCAGAGAGAAATCTACATAAATTAACCACCCTTGCATACAAAAATGTACACCCCTAAATTCCATCCCAGAAGTATACAGTCAGTCTTTTCTATCCAGACCCTCCTAGAAAATTGCAGCTTCTATGTGGAGTTTCAGGGCAGGAAAAGTAGATGGAGAAGGCAAAAGAATGGTCTACCTCAAGGCAGCATTCTTGCAGCAATACCTTTACTAATGATTAACCACAACCACCACTCACAAAGAGCTTTATATATGCTGATGACCTCAGCCTAACAACACAAGCAAAAAGACTTTGTAACAGTTGAAAACTAACTTACTAATGCCCTGAAAGATCTCTCCAGCTACTATAGAGATAACTACCTGAAGCCTAACCCTGCCAAGACACAAGTGTGTGCTTTCCATCTATGTAATCGTGAAGCCAACAGAAAACTGAAGGTTAACTGGGAGGCCAAGAACTTGAACACTGTTCCAACCCTAAATATCCAGTGTTACCTTTGACCAAATGTTAACATTTAGGAAACATTGTGCAAACACCAAGCACAAGGTAGCTACATGCAATAACATCCTGCAGAAACTTCCTAATAGCGCATGGGGTGCAGACCTAAAATTAAGAAGAACATCAGCCCTGGCCTTGTCTTACTCAACTGCTGAGTATGCTGTGAAGCAGGTGAATAGAGCATTGAATGAGACATGTAGAATAATCACGGGATGTCTTAAACCTACACCTGTTGATAGACTTTATAATCTAGTTGGTATTGCCTCCCCCCAAAATGCGCAATGGGAAGCTGCTGACAATTGTGAGAGAAAAAAGGTTGAACACTGTGAAAGCCACCCGCTGTATGGCTACCAGCCTCCTCCCAGTAGATTTAAATTAAGGATAAGTTTTATGAGAACCACCACGCCTCTAAATGTTCCTCCAGCAACAGCACAAATATCCCTGTGGCAGCAAAATAAAGTTGAGGCCTTTTTTCCTCCAAATTATTGTGTATTTACGGTTTTTTGTTGATATACTGAGTGCATCTTATACCTAAAGGATCCCCCAGGGGCGCAGTGGGTTAAACCCTTGTGCCAACAGGACTGCTAATTCGAAGGTTGAGTTGCTGATCTGAAGGTTGCCAGTTCAAATCTAACCCAGGCAGGGCACGGATGAGCTCCTTTTATCAGGTCCAGCTCCATGCGGGGACATGAGAGAAGACTCCCACAAAGATGGTAAACAACTGGGCTTCCCCTGGGCAATGTTCTTGGAGATGGCCAATTCTCTCACACCAGAAGTGACTTGCAGTTTCTCAAGTAGCTCCTGACACACACACAAAAATCTTACACCTGAGCATATAATGAGACATGAGCATCCATGGAGTTTGATAGCCATCGAGGGTACTAGAACTATACTCCAGCAGATACAAAGGGTCCACTGTAAAATGCAAAATGCTAAAGAGAACAGTGTAAATTGTTTTGTTCTCCTGAAACTTCAATAGTGCAAGGTCATTGAACTAGATCTACTACCTCCTGATCCAGTGGCATTTATACATATCTGGACATTGTCTTTGGGAGAATGCAGGGTGAGATGAAAGGATAACATTTCTTGTAGTACCTGTTTATTAACAAATATACATGCAGAAGATAGGTGTAAAGGAGGAAAAAACTGAACTCCTACATGCAGAGCTATTTGGCCAGGCCACTTGGACCATATTTTCCCATTCCAGCTACATGTTTCCAATTTCTCTTACTCTTTGCCCATTCCAATTTCTATTTGCAGTTTCTTACACCAAACCTAGTCTCACTTTCACCACTATAAGCACAGCTGCATTCATTTCAGGGAAACATCCCACAGTCATTATGAAACACTCTAAGATAATATTTCATTTGTCAAAGGTTGTGACCTTTCATTAACTCTGTTATTAGGCCAATGGAATGTGCAATGTTATTATACAATGATAAATCCCAACTGGCCTTCTACAACCTTAGAATGAAGTCCCAGGACACTCCATCCAAATTACCTTCATAACACATTTGCTAAGGTTTTCTTCAGGCTACAGGGCTAGGAAAAATGGTTTATTTTGTTGAGGGTTTTTTTTTTAAGAAAGTAAATTGCAACTCACCATTTTAGGATTTTGTCAACTCAACTATCTGTCAAATCTGATCCATTGCTCATCTTCAGGCACCTTTGGATACATTTCAGCAAATATATATACATATATTACATATACAGAGAAGGATTTGTTCTCTCCAGCTATGTAAACTAGCACTTAAGACTAGATATTAGTGGAATCTGTCATTGTTCCCTGTATTGCCTTTGGTATGGATAGTAATAGCCTGGTTTATTACTTGGCTTGTTTTAACTGTCAACGGATTAATGAAATCAGTAATTCTGTTGCATGAAATGACAGAATCCTGGAATTGACTGATAACTTAATTGGAAATTTTGTGAAAATCTTAACTTTTGCTACCAACCTTCAGGCACAAATTTGTGTGTAAGCAGTAAGTATCCACTGAAGAATGAAGATCTTGGGAGGCACTTGCTTCTCTTTTTATTTTGCGGATGCCTTCTTGTTATATAGATATGGTGTTACTTATCTGCATTTTTACTATTCTGTCATTGTATTACTCATGCAATAGCTTGCTTGTGAGAATATTGTTCCTATTAGGGGAATTTTATGTACTGACATAAAAGTTTGCTCCCAGGACTGTAATTTAAGATGGTTTTTGTAACTCTGATCAAATCATTATCATAACATTTATTCTTCAATAGAAATGTATTTACTTAGCCTTCAAATAATCATCTTAGTTACTATTAACTGTCCTGTTCCGGGGGGTTATTTGGGGTGCTGATTCAGAAAATTGCATTGAATAGACCGCATCAGCTCTAGTTTCTTAGAAATGGTTATCATTATTTTCTATGGGTGAGCAGATGAAGACTAGTATATGGTACAGGTTCTGTGTCTCAAAAGCTAGGGCTGTTACGGAAAGACTGATTTATTATTTATTTATTTATTTAATTTATATACCGCTCTTCTCCCCCAGGGGGACCCAGAGCGGTCTTACATAATGGCAAGATTAATGCCCCATATAATACAAAATATAGTAAAACAAACGATCGTAAAAACACACTTAAAAACCAATATTATACCCCATTTAAAACAGTAAGCACTGTGTGGCCATTACAACAGGGCCAGTAGCATTGGGCCAAAAGTCAGAGCCAGTCTGTATTCAATTACACATTAATCCAGCGAATACATCAGATTATATCGACCGTATCTTAGGATGGGCCAAAAGCTTGGTCCCACATCCAGGTCTTCAGCTGCTTCCTAAAAGACATGAGTGAGGGGGCTTCCCTAATCTCCCTTGGCAAGGAGTTCCACAGCCGCGGAGCCACCACCGAAAAAGCCCTGTCCCTCGTTCCAGCCAAATGCACCTGTGACGGCGATGGGACCGAGAGCAGGGCCTCACTGGAAGATCTTAATCTGCGGGGCGGCTCATAGGGGGAGATACGTTCGGAGAGGTAAGTTGGACCAGAGCCGTTTAAGGTTTTGTAGGCCAAAGCCAGCACTTTAAATTGTGCCCGGAAGCTAACAGGCAGCCAGTGGAGCTGCTTCAACAGAGGAGTTGTATGCTCCCTGTACAGCGCTCCAGTTAATAACCTGGCTGCGGAACGTTGGACTAGTTCCAGCTTCCGAACAGTCTTTGAAGGCAACCCCACGTAGAGCGCATTGCAATAGTCCAAACGAGATGTAACCAGAGCGTGGACCACCGTGGCCATGTCAGGCTTCCTAAGGTATGGGCGCAGTTGGCGCACAAGTTTGAGTTGTGCGAAGGCCCCCCTGGCCACTGCCGAAACCTGGGGTTCCAGGCTCAGCGATGAGTCCAGGAGGACACCCAAACTGCGAACCTGTGTCTTCAGGGGGAGTGCGACCCCATCCAGCACAGGCTGTAACCCTATACCCTGTTCGGCCTTACGACTGACCAGGAGGACCTCTGTCTTGTCTGGATTTAACTTCAATTTGTTCGCCCTCATCCAGTCCGACACAGCAGCCAGGCACCGGTTCAGGATCTGGACGGCCTCCTTGGAAGCTGGAGAAAAGGAGTGATAGAGTTGGACATCATCTGCGTACAGATGACACCGAACTCCAAAACTCCGGATGATCTCACCCAGCGGCTTCATGTAGATGTTAAACAACAAAGGGGACAGTACTGAACCCTGTGGGACTCCACAAGACAACGGTTGTGGAGCCGAACAGCTGTCCCCTATCAACACCTTCTGGGTACGGTCCTCAAGGAAGGACTGGAGCCACCGCAATGCAGTACCCCCAAGGCCCATTCCCACGAGGCGACCCAGAAGGATACCGTGGTCTACGGTATCGAAGGCCGCTGAGAGATCCAGGAGAACCAGCAGGGACACACTCCCCCTGTCGAGCTCTCTGTGGAGATCATCCACCAAGGAGACCAAGGCCGTCTCAGTTCCATGCCCCGGTCTGAAGCCAGACTGTGCCGGATCCAGATAATCAGTTGCTTCCAAGAATCCCTGGAGTTGCGAGGCAACCACGCGTTCCACGACCTTGCCCAAAAAGGGGAGATTGGAAACAGGCCGAAAGTTATTCCAATTAGTGGGGTCAAGTGATGGCTTCTTCAACAGCGGTTTTATTACGGCTTGTTTGAGGCCAGCTGGAAGTCTGCCTTCCCGGAGGGAGGCGTTCACCACCACTCTTACCCACTCGACCAACCCCCCTCTGGCTTCTTTAACCAGCCAGGATGGGCAGGGGTCTAGGATGCATGTGGTCGCTCTCGCTTCTCCAAGGACCTTGTCCACATCCTCGGGTTGCACAGATTGAAATGAATCCATCAAAATAGGACAAGCAGGTGCTCTTGCTACATCTTCGGAGATTGCATCAACTGTGGCGTCAAGCTCGGAACGAATCAAAGCGATTTTCTTTGAAAAGAACTGGGAAAAAGCTTCACATTTCTCTGCCACATCATCTGTGGGCGCAGTTTGAGGGGTGTTGTTAAGCAGCCCTCTGACAGTTCTAAAAAGCTCGGCAGGACGGTTTTTGGCTGCCTCAATTCTAGAACTATAATAGGTTTTTTTTACAGCAGCCATTGCTTTGCAATATGTTTTCCTTTGGGCTTTAACCCATGCTAAATTTGATTCGCTCCGTCGCTTTCGCCACACACGCTCTAGACGCCTCGTCTCGCGCTTCATCGCTGCCAACTCCCCGGAGTACCAGGGCGCTAGTTTAGCTCTGCGCATTGCGAGGGGCCGCTCTGGAGCGATCGTGTCTATTGCCCTGGCCATCTCCCCATTGTAGAGAGTGACCAGAGCATCAACAGAATCACCTACCGAGGAGGCGGGAACATCCCCAAGAGCCATCAGGAATCCATTTGGATCCATAAGCCTCCTGGGGCGGACCATCTTAATGGGTCCACCACCCCCGCGGAGGTTAGGGGTTGCAGTAATTCTAAACTTGACCAAGTGGTGGTCAGTCCATGACAGTGGGACTAACGAGAGCTCTTCCACACCACCACCATTCTCCCATCCCTGGCAAAATACCAAGTCCAATGTATGTCCAGCACAGTGGGTAGGGCCAGAAATCACTTGGGACAGTCCCATGGTTGCCATGGTATCCATGAAAACCTGAGCCGCTCCCAACAGGGTGGTCTCTGCGTGTATGTTGAAGTCTCCCAGCACAAGAAGCCGCTGAGACTCCAACACCAAGCTCGAGATCACCCTGGCTAGCTCAGTCAGGGAGTTTGTAGTGTTGCGGGGTGGACGGTACACTACAAATATCCCTATACTGTCCCGGTCTCCTACCCGCAGGTGGACGCTTTCAAATGAGGTAGATTGCGGGATGAGGCATCTGGTCACGGGGATAGAATCCCTATAGATTATTGCAACCCCACCTCCCCTCCCTCCGGATCTTGGCTGGTGCTGAACAGAGTAACCTGGAGGACAGAGCTGAGTGAGGTTAGGCCCACCCGACTCATCCAACCAGGTTTCTGTTATACAAGCCAGGTCTGCTCGCTCTTCTAATATCAGATCACTTATAGTGGTTGTTTTCCCATTAACTGATCTGGCATTCAACAGCACCAGCTTTAATCCATCAGGTCCGCCATCCCGGATACCCAGACTCACCTTGTCAGGAGACCCTTTTGGAATACGTTTTGGAACTAATAATGATCTCTGAAGGTCCCTAGGCCCAATTAACACATTTGGTCTCCTTTTCCCGTACCTCCCTTTTCCTATAACCGTCCCAATGGTGACTCCATGGCTGGCAGAACTCCCCCCATCCTCTGCACATCCCCCACTCTCCTCCCCTGACCATTGTTTAGCTGGGTCAGCCTGACTGCGCCAATTGAACAAGCCAGATGGTGGCACTTCCCACCCTCTTCCCACCCCCCTTACATAGTCTCCAAAACCCTCCAACACTCCCCCCTCCCCTTTTACATTCACATCCACGTTCCAATTACTGAAAGTGACCTGTGCAGAGGAATGGGAGATATTGTAAAAGCAGAATCCTAGTAACAGTTGGAGGCTATAAAGTGCACAGTACATAAGTAACAATAAAACTAAGGGGCTGGAGGAGCCAATCCTATATCTAAAGTGCCTATCTGTTAAATACATTGAATAAATTTCTATTGCCAAAAAACCAATCTGGTTCCGGGGGGCAGTCCCGATCAGTGATTACAACACCACCACATTTTAACATTAGGTTAGCAGCCACACAGGATTTTTAGCAGCTATACAGTACTTCTCTCAACTTCCCAGTCACAAGAGGATTGACGGCTCAGTTTAACAAAGACAAATTAACCCCCCGTCTTCCCAGGTCCAACCAAATTTAGATTAAATTCTGGCAATGGGTCCAACCCCAGAAGTCAGCCAGTGGTGGTAATAGCGATGGTATGGGCCCAGCCCAGAAATTCCCAAAGTCTCAACCCCTTGAAAGGCTGCCAGATGCAAAAAGATGTGATAAGATGTGAACAGCTGAAGATGAGCCCAAGGACAAACCAGTAGGCCACGCTTCATAGCAGGCCGAGGGGCAGAGGGAACGGTAGGACTGAGAACGCGAATGTTTTAAAGCCAGCTGCTCTGCCTTCTTCTCCAGAATGTTTATGGAGTTTTTAAAGTTTTCCCCTCTCTCTTTCCTCCTTACACCAGCAGAAGCAGGGCTGGGGGTGTGCTGGCAAGCAGCGATGGTAACAGCAAGAAGTGAGCAGCAGGCAGGTGTTTTAAGGCCTCCTCCTCCGCCACCCTCTTCTTTTCCTCCTTTCCTTCTCACACGAGCAGAAGCAGGGCTGGGGGTGTGGCAGCAGGACTCACTTCTTGTGTGCTGGTAGCAGCGATGGTAACAACAAGAAGTGAGCAGCAGGCAGGTGTTTTAAGGCCTCCTCCTCCACCACCCTCTTCTTTTCCTCCTTTCCTCCTCACACGAGTAGAAGCAGGGCTGGGGGTGTGGCAGCAGGACTCACTTCTTGTGTGCTGGTAGCAGCGATGGTAACTGATGCCATTTTTGGAACAATAGAATCATAGAATCATGGAATAGTAGAGTTGGAAGAGACCTCATAGGCCATCCAGTCCAACCCCCCGCTAAGAAGCAGAAAATCGCATTCAAAGTATCCCCGAAGGATGTCCATCCAGCCTCTGCTTAAAAGCCTCCAAAGAAGGAGCCTCCACCACAGTCCGGGGGAGAGAGTTCCACTGCTGAACAGCCCTCAAAGTGAGGAAATTCTTCCTGATGTTCAGGTGGAATCTCCTTTCCTGTAGTTTTAAGCCATTGTTCTGCATCCTAGTCTGCAGGGCAGCAGATAACAAGCTTGCTCCCTCCTCCCTATGACTTCCCTTCATGTATTTGTACATGGCTATCATGTCTCCTCTCAGCCTTCTCTTCTGCAGGCTAAACATGCCTAGTTCTTTAAGCCGCTCCTCATAGGGCTTGTTCTCCAGACCCTTGTTCATTTTAGTTGCCCTTCTCTGGATGCTTTCCAGCTTGTCAACATCTTCCTTCAATTGCGGTGCCCAGAATTGGACACAGTATTCCAGGTGTGGCCTGACCAAGGCAGATTAGAGGGGGAGCATAACTTCCCTGGATATAGATGCTATACCCCTATTTATGCAGGCCAGAATCCCATTGGCTTTTTTAGCAGCCACATCACATTGTAGGCTCATATTTAACTTGTTGTCCACGAGGACTCCAAGATCTTTTTCACACGTACTGCTGTTGAGCCAGGAGTCCCCCATTCTGTACCTTTGCATTCCATTTTTTCTTTCCAGCAGGCCAAATATACCCAGAAACAGGGCTAACATCTAAAACTATGCCTGTGTGTTGGCCAGTGTTATATATTTGGGACACCCTGTATGTTTTTATTATAGCTCTCTAATTTCTGTTTATGTTTTAAATACATTATTCTATTCATATAATCATATTTATTTTTGGTTTTGACACCTCTGGTGCTTTCTCTATTGGCTTCTTATCATTACCTGTTTTTGTTGTTGTTTCTTTTACATTATGAAGCCATATCTTCCATCCCCCCTCATTTATTTTGTACAAACTGGTAAACATGAGAAATTATCTGTTTGGAATTTGCAAGGAAAATGTCAGTTCTGAAAACATTGACCCAAGGATGACAAGTGAGTCCTTGTAGAGCTCCTTTCACGAAGTCTAAAATTGGAGGAGCAAATGAGGGGAAAGAAAGATTGGATAAATATATATAAACCCATGGCTGTTTTTGCCTCTCAAGGCTGAACAACCTTCACAGAATGCTTTCCATTTTCTATATAGCTTAAAATACCATTGAAAGCAAAGGCTATCTAAAGATGTTTCAGATGTGGACTCTATTTGTCTTTTAGACTTGTTTGTTCATTGGTGGGGAGAGGGGCTGGTGTGTCTTGATCTCTAAAATAAACATATCACCATCTGTAGAGCTTGTAGAAGTTACATTTGAATGTCTAAATCCAATTGTCAGCCTTAACTAGATGAGAACTAATGAAACAACAGGATTTCCATCACTGTTGACTACTTATTCTGCAATAGATTCATCCTAGACTGACTAACCTTTACCAGGATGGAAGCAATGATCCTCCACCATCAGCGTCATTGGACAGGCTACATTATCTGAATGCACAATCAGTTACTTTATTCTCAGCTCAAGACAAGAAAGCTAATCTAAAAAATGTGTAATAAAAACAGATCTGGGAAGCCCTGGCACTTGAGCACTCTAACTTGAGGATAGCTATTACCAACAATACTGTGGATGTTGAAGAGGCACGAATAGAGGACAAAAGGGAGAAGGTGCATCAAGCAAACACCTTCTTCCTGGAAATGTATATCCTCATTGTGAAAGACCATGCGGATCCAGAATAGGTCTCTACAGTCACTTACGAACCCACCACCATGACTCTACCATTGGAAAACAATCATACTTGACTCCAAATGATAGCCAATGATGATGATGTCTCTAGACATGGCACTAAGAATTAGATCTAAGAATTGAACTACAACCCCCATAATCCTCCCGCTAGCATGATCATGATGAATTATAGTCCCAAAGAGTAACTGAAGCTGAGTGAGCTAGATGGGAATTTTATCAAAAACATGAGTCCCCTCATGGTTTGTCTTGTTGACATCCTTGCTTGAAGCGGGCTTTGGTAGACGATTGGCAGTTTCTATAGGATGATGTCTTGCAATAGACTTGGAACTGTTTGCACGGGTTAAAAGTTTCAAAGAAGCCATTGAATTCCCAGAATGCCACAAGTACGAACCTTTCATTAGGTAGCTGCCTGAGACTCATTCCATTCAAAGTTACTGTGGGAAGAGAAGAGGGAACAATCATTCAGCTTCTGTTTTAATGATAGGATAAGAAAACAAGAGGCCTTGGTCAGGGCTGGACCAAAACAAAACATTTTTCTTCTTGCGGTGGAGCCTTGAAAAAGGCAGTGCCCTTGCTTCCCTCTACAGAAGCCAAGTGGAATGACAGTAGCATATTATTTCAACAATGTCAACAGGACAATGCTATCTGCTGAAGGGCATGAAAGGCTTGGAAAGTTACTTCTACAATGTGTCTCGTATAATGACAGATTGAAACCATCCATAACCAAATAGTGAAATCACTGTTCTGTTAGGCATGATATATTCTCCAATTGTTCTGATTTGACAGGGACAGTCCCGATTAATCTTATCTTGGCCCCCTTTTTAAAATCTTTCAGTTTTCTTTTCCCACTTTCCTCCTCTGATCTCAATGTATCCCAACTGTTGCAAACTGAGATTAAAGAATAAAAGTAGTTTGTACTGAACTAATTCAGTAAAGGCAGAGGATGGCAGAATATTGTGCTTCCCAGTAGGCTCAGGCAAAAATAAAATGCTGTAGCTTTTCCTATCTTGTGTGGTTTCCATCCCTAATTTTTTTTTTTTTTGCAATCTTGATCATATTGATATTGCTTGTCATGCAGGTCAATTTTCATTTGTGAAATGTTGAAGGGTATGGGAAGAGTTCATTTCATGATATTTATTTGTCTCAAAATAAATGTCCCACACTCTGCCAGCAAGACAGGTTGCATGGCACATGCTGCTGTGTTCTCTAATAATTTGATTTGGCTCCCCAACTCCACCTCCCATCATCATCTGGTATCTTAAGCAATAGCTTCATCTTGTCTGAAGCTGTGGCAGTATGCTTTGTTAGCAAACCTGGAAGATTCAGTGCTGGGTATCTCCAAGTAGGGCTGTGATAAACTTCAGCTTGAAACTCAGAAAGTGAACATTGTTGGTCAATGTAGATCAGGAATAACAAACTGTGGTCCATCAAATGTTGTTGCTTTTCAATTTTCACCATCCCTCATTATTGCCCATCTTAAGTGTAGACAATAGTGAGCTAAATGAATAGTCCGACTTACTGTAAAGCAGCTTGAAATTGCAAGCAACAAAATTACACTGTGGGGAAGACAATTTAGTCAATATTAGCCCACCAAATATGAGTTTTCAGTACGCATTCCATTTATTACAAAGTAATCCTATTGAAATCAGTTGGAGTGTGCTGGAGGGTTACAACAGATTAAGCCGCTGCTACCTGCAGTTCATGGATTCTGCCATCACTGCAAAGCCTTATATGATATGATGGAAATGTCATCTTTTGGAAACAGAGATTAGGAAAAAGTGTTGGTAAAGACAAAGATTGTTTTCAATAGTGGATGCTCTTTTTAATCATTAAGTAAATATTTGATTTATCAAAATACTCCTCTATTTACTATCACTGGGGCTCAAACCCTGAATAAAATAAAGAAGAGGGTCCTCTAGAAAGGCTATATCAGTAAGAATTACATGCGTAAGTATGAGAGGAAAATGAGTGTAATATTTGTACGTGTTAATTCTGATTGTCCACCAGAGACTTCTAGGTATTTTACACCCTTAGTAATAGAAACAGAGGCAAGAAAACATAATTCTAAATATTCATGGTCTGTACAGACAACTGGAATCTCCCTGAAAACAGTGACGCCTCAGGCAGTGAAAGACCATTATCACTGAGAAAACAGTGTCACACTGAGCAAAGAGAGAATTTGAAATAGCAGCACTGAAGGAGACAAATCAGAGCTGGGTTAGCTTATGGCTGAAAAAAGATAAAGGAGGGAGAGAGGATGGGAGAGAGGATTCTGAAAGAAAACTGGGGGCAGAGTAAAGAAGAGTAATCTGAAGCTAACAGCACTATTGCATTGATCAGAATTAAGCATGGTTGCCTTATATGTGCCTTGCACTTTGACTTGTCGCCTCAAAAGGCATAACAAGCTCAAACCAGTCTTTTACTTGGGCTAAAAATCAATTAAATAATGCTTTGTTAAGGGAAAAAGTTAAAATACAACTGTAGGTTTTCATAAAATTCACATGCATTTACATTTATTCATATAGCTGCTATATGAATAAATGTAAATGCATGTGGATTTTATGAAAACCTACAGATTCTATTTTATATTCTAAAGAGAGTGTATGGAACAGCTGTTAAGTCGCTGACCAAAAGTTACCACTTGTTTTTTTAAAGAGCCACTTTAAAATGTGTCATTACAAAAGCACAATGGCCCAAATAGAACAGAATAGAATAACCTTGTTCTCATTGTGCATTGTACAACAAAATTGAAATGCTGGTTAAAAAGTGCCCTTAAATCTCTATCTGGATTACATTTAACAGGTTTATTGAGCAAAATATCAATAAACTGTTTGATCAATCCTAACCCGAATCATAACCCTAAGACAAACTCTAACCCTAACCTAAAGACAAACCCTAACTCTAAGCCAAATGCAAACCCTAACCCTAACCCTAAGTCAAACATGAACTCTAACAAAGCCAAACCCTAACAGTAACCCTAACCCTTACCCTAACTCTAACTCTAACCCTAACCCTAAAATAAACTCTAATCCTAACTCTAAGTCAAACTCTAACCCTAACCGTACCTCAAACCCTACCAAAAACCTAATGCTAATACTACCGCTAACCCTAAGCCAAACCCAAACCCTAATCCTAAAACAACTGCTAACCCTAACAGTAACCCCAACACTAACCCTAAGCCAAACCCTAACCCTAAGCCAAACCCAAACCCTAATCCTAAAACAACTGCTAACCCTAACAGTAACCCCAACACTAACCCTAAGCCAAACCCTAACCCTAAGCCAAACCCAAACCCTAATCCTAAAACAACCGCTAAACCTAACAGTAACCCCAACACTAACCCTAAGCCAAACCCTAACCCTAAGCCAAACCCAAACCCTAATCCTAAAACAACTGCTAACCCTAACAGTAACCCCAACACTAACCCTAAGCCAAACCCTAACCCTAACCCTAAGCCAAACCCTAACCCTAAAACTAACCAAAACACTAACCATAACCCTAAACCAAAACCTCACCCTAACCCCTTACCCTAACCCTAATCCTAATACAAATACTAACCCTAATCCTAACCCTGAGCCAAACCTTAACTCTAAACCTAACTAAAAGCAAAAACCCTGACCCAGACCCAGATCCTGACCCCCAAACCTCAACCCCAACCAATAAAAATTACTTATACCTAAAAAAATTACTTATACCTAACTCTAACCCTAACCCTAACCGTAAGACAAATGCTAACCCTAACCCTAACCGTAAGCCAAACGCTAACCCTAATGCTAACCCTAAGCATAAGCCAAACACTAATCCTAACCGTAAGCCAAACGCTAACCCTAACACTAACACTAAACCAACCCTAAACCCTAACACTAACCCAAACCGGAAATCTAACCCAAACCCTAAACTTAACCTTAAGGCAGACCCTAACCCTAAGGCAAACCCTAATCAAACAGTAAGCCTAACCCTAACCTTAACCCTAACCCTAACCCTAACCCTAAACCTAAAAAAAAGCCTAACCCTAATCCTAACAATAACTCTAAGCCAAACACTAGCCCTAATCCTAACTCTAACACTAACCCTAACCCTATCCATAACCATAAGGGAAACCCTACCCTTTCCCTAACTCTAACTTTAACTGTAACCCTAACCTAAACCTAAGCCTAGATCTAAACCTATCCCCTAACCTCAAACCCCTAACCATAACCCTAAACCAAACACTAAAGCTAACCCACCAATCATTTAATGCAGTTTCAAAACAGAATAGGAAAAAGTGGTTTCGCTGTGCAGATGACTTCAAACCGTATTAAATTGTCAATGTCAATTAGACCTTAGTTGCCATTTCATCATTATATAGAACCCGGAGGTTTGTAAGTTGCTGGGTACACAAGAACTGGCTGAGAATTCCAAATATCAGCTCCTGAAACTGAATTCTGTAGGAGGCAACTCTGACAGTGAAAGTATAACCATAACTCTATAATTGTGTAGTATGAAAGGGCCCAACTGTTGCAATATATTAAGAAGAAAAATAAATGCTTGGGACACCTATGGTTCCTCCTGGATCGTCTTGCACACAAGTGGTCCTGGGAGCACAGTGGCACTGCTGGGATGATGAAAGGGGAACAGAAACTATTCTTGCCCCTTATGAGGGCTGTGAAATATTTGACCCTACATTGTTGCTGGAATGCAGTTCTTACCAGGGCTAACCAGCTGTTGGGCTGGATACTTGGCTTAAATTGCAAGAAGAAAGGAAGACTCTAGAATTTAGATCTTGCTTAGCAGCACTCATGTCTTAGAATCCCATCCGTTCTTTCTATTAGGTTTCTGATCTGCTGTTCCTACTGCCATATTTGCAGATATCAGATGGGAACCTTTTTACCACTGTGAGGATATTTCAACAAAAAAGCATTTTGTGTGTATCTTGGAAGAACATTATGTAGGGTGGCCAAATCTGGACAAGCCCAGACCCTTAAAGATTAGTGTCAAAATCTGAGACCAAGGGACAAACTCTTGTGTGTCACAAGGAGGGTGTCTTGGTGATGTAGGAGGGGTAGCTCCTGACAATGTCATAAAGCATGATACCTTTAGCAACAACCACAGCATCATTCAAATAAAAGAACACTAGAGTAACATATGAGAGAAATATACATACAGACACTTTCCAGGGCAATAAAGATAAAGGTAAATGTTTTCCCCTGACATTAAGTCTAGACATGTCCGATTCTGGGGGTTGGTGCTCATCTCCATATCTAAGCCGAAGAGCCGGCATTGTCTGTAGACACTTTTAAGATCATGTAGCCGGCATGACTGCATGGAGCGCCGTTAACTTCCCACCAGAGTTCCCACCTATTGATCTACTCACATTTGCATGTTTTTGAACTACTAGGTTGGCAGAAGCTGGGGCTAAGTACAAGAGCTCACCCCGCTCCCTGGATTTGAACTGCTGACCTTTCAGTCAGCAAGTTCAGCAACTGATCGGTTTAATCTACTGCACCACTGGGGGCTTAATTCCAGGGTAGTACTGTTCTGTTATTCTTCCAAAGAAGAGGGGTCAGGACCCTAAAAGCAAGTTATATTGATTTACAGAGTTCATGATCCCAGAGAGGGCATGATGTCATGGCTATTGCAAGAGTTATAATTCAACACATGGAGCATTCCCCTTCATATAAAACTTCCGTAAACATTCAGGTGGGAGCTCTGAAGACCAAATTTAATGGGGCATTCTCCAAAATGAAGCCTAAAATTACACTCTTTAGGTTGAGTTTGTGATATTATTATAAAATTGACATGGACTTTAATTCTTATTCTCATAACAAATACCTTCCCTGTAACAACATAAATAGGATTCCAAAGACGGGTAGACATGTTAATCCTTGTATATGAGATGCCCATCATCTTTGATTGCTTCCAAACCCTTTTATGGCATTGTCAACCACCTAAGGCTTTAATGGTGCTGCTTATATCTCCAGCACCCATATAGACACGTTGAATTAGGATGGATTCATCAACCAGCCCTATTTGCCACATGTAACCTTTTGAAGAGTTTCTATAGCTAGCAATTATCACACTTTCATCCTGCACAAAAAAAAACAAAACAACGGAAAGAAAGAAAAGCCGGTTAAAAAAGACAAGAAACTTAATTCTATAGCACAGCCAAAAGGCACTCTGATCTCATCGTACTGTTTAAGTTCTTGATTTTCACATTGTCAGAGATATTTGGCACTGAAAGCCTTCATTTGCCTGTGAGCTGCAAAATATTTCATGTCATTATTTTCACTTTTTACTTTCATTATTATTCTCTCAGAGAATACCAGCTCCTTTTCTCCTCCCAGTGAACTGTGATTTTGTGAAGAATTGAAGACAGTGAGCACTTTGAACAGAAAAAGGCATACTATAGTGTTGAGTGCAATTACTGAAAGGAATGGACAAAGAAAAACAGGAATCATGGCATTTGCCTTTTTCACAAGATGGCTTTGTCTTGTTCAGAGCAGAGGGAAGAACAGGGGTGTAGCTAGGGGGGCTGGGGGCAAAATGAGGGCATTGCCCTTTTCAATGAAAAATACTGCTCCTCACTGAAATTTTATTTCAGCCCCTAAATTTCTAGCATTATGGTAACCTAAAACATCAGTTGAACATTTAGAAATACAGTTTAAACATCTAAAGTGAAAGGGTAAGCACATTTCCCAAGGGAATGAAAACAGAGCAAATATAAGAATTTCTGTTTTGATTTTTTAAAAATATCAGACCCTCTGCAATGTTAGAAATCTGGTGACTGGAGGAAAGTTGTGTTGGGTGGACAGAATTCTTGCTGAAGGAAGGTGCTCTTATCCCCTCCTACCCAGGCCTGTAGCGAGGGGGGGGGGGTTAGGGGTTCACCCCCACCCCCGAAATTTTTCAGGTTATAAAAAAAACCTGGTTTACTCATGAATTTTAACTGGTTAACCAAATCCCCATGCTAAATCTATGAGACACAAAACATTAAGAGTCCCTCCAGGCACTATCTCAAGCAGATATTGACAGGTTTGTAGAGGGTGTGGGGGGTGTTAGGGTTCAACCCCCCCAAAATTTTCAACCCCCTCCCCCCATTTTTTTTCTGGCGACGGCCCTGTTCCTACCCATAGCTATAACAGAAGATGGCCCATAGGTAGGACTTTTACTGAAATTTGGGGTCTAGTGAATCACCATAATTGCTATCAAGAATGAATATAACCTTTAAAACTTTGGCATAGACACTGAGAACTGGGAAGCCCTGGCCCTTGAGCGTTCTAGCTGGATGTCAGCTGTGACTAGCAGTGTGGTGGAATTTGAAGAGGCACAAATGGAGGGCGAAAGGGAGAAACGTGCCAAGAGGAAGGCGCGTCAAGCCAACCCAGACCAGGACCACCTTCCTTCTGGAAGCGGATGTCCTCACTGTGGAAGAACATGTGGGTCCACCGCCAAGACACTACACTTGGAGGGCCATCATACTCGGACAACAAGGGATCATTTAAATTGAAATTGAAAAAAAAATCCTGATACCAGATTATACATGCCTTTTCATGCCAAATTTACTGATAAATTTTCAGATTTATCCCATGAGCCAGTGTAGTCTCTGCTCACTCCACTTCTGAAAGAAAAAACCTTGGGAAACAAGCTAATGGAATTTCCCCTTAGAACCCACTACTCTACAGTAGACCCAAGCAGCTGGTCTTAAACCAGACGCCGCTCAAGGGAAAACCTGACTTTCCTTTGGATCCAGCAACTCTATAGTAGGCCCAAGTACCTGATCTTACACAAGACACAACTTGAGGGGAAGCCTGACTTTAAAAAATTAACATGCCAGGTTCATGAAGCAGGATTTTGGGAGAGAAATGTAATGCTTGGCAGCAGACTGCCCATAGTTACACCCTTTACTCAACATCAAACTGAAGCGATTCGATCCAGGCAAATTTGATAGCTCCTATCCCACATGTTTTTGGGTGTTTCCCCCAGTTATATCCTAGTTTCTGAGTCCAGAAGCTGATCTCTAACTGTTTTCTCCTCATCCCATTTTTTGGACTGTTTCAAATGTTTCCCCAATGAAGCATGACAGAGGTGATAGGAAATTCCCCTACACCATGGGAAGGGCTCAGTCATAAATCGTACTCTCAATAGATTCTAAGTGTTTTGAAATGGTGTGTGTGTGTGTGTGGGGGGGGGGGGGGATAAAGTCCTAAAAGTGGTAAAGCACCTGGGCTGGGTAGTCTATCTGCTGTCTATTATTAATGTTTTGAGGAAGAGCTTTTACTACCTTTATAGTAACCATGAATTTGATTGGAAAGATTTCTGTGACATGGAAGAAAGTGACCAGGGTCATGGCATGAAAAAGAATAATAGACCTATTACATTATTGAGTAATTACTACAAGTTTCTCATAATGATTTGAGGAGAAGAATTGAAGATTATTTTACTATGGTCTCTTACATAAATTTACATGAAGTATTTATATTTTTTAAATGCTGAAAAAAAGATAATTAGAAATGTTTTTTTAATTCCGAATTTTAGAAAAAGTGAGTTTGGTTATACTTTCATTACTAATATCAAAGGGATTATGAGACACAGAAGGCACACATTTTGGTTAATGGTGGGTTAACAAAGCCATGTGATATATAATATACCATAAGCTGAAGTTGGCTTGATGGCAGTTAAGAACAAGCCATTCATATGGTATATGTGTAACAGGAAGAAGGGAACCACAATGTTCAATGGCTGGAGAAAAGCCTTAACTAATAATAAATCAATTTATGTATGAAAAGAAAAACAATGCCAGTTTGATTTTCATTTTGCTAGTGTGTGCTAATTAATCTAGGAGGTTAAAATGAACAGAAATCATATTTTGTTTTTTATCTTTCTTTTTTCCTGTATGTTAGCAAGATATGTTGTTTATACACTTGATATTCAGTGAAAAATCTCCAGTATGTCTCTGTGTGTAAAGACAGATAGTACAGGCATATTTCCTGACAAATATTTCCTATTTTGAATAAAATTCTGTTTTCTGCCCCTTTTCCATTGTTATTCTGTGGAGAAGGGGGAGAAAGTGAGGGAGAGATCCTCTACTGTGACAAATTTTTATCAGTTTACAAACTTTATGCCTCCTAGTATTTCTACTTGTCCTGCCCAATCCAAGGACTTCATGTAGCCTATTGAACATCTAATATTCCAAAGTGTTATTGTCTCACACATTTGAAGAAGAGGGCTCTGAGTAAGGCCTGCATAAAATCCGTCTCATTTGCACATCAGCTGAGTTTGCAAAAAATTACTTTTTTACCCAATAGATTTCAGAATTCCCTGAACCCACACGTCTATGTGTCTATGCTGGCTGGAGGATTATGGGAAGTTCAGTCCAAAAATGTTTCCAAGCTGTGCTCATTAGTGTAGGGCCACAAAGTTAGTTATTGAAGCCACAGTTTCTTTGGTGGAGATTGTAAATTATCTTTGTGTGATCTTTGGAGCAAGAAGCTTGGCTATAGCTCTAAAGTACTTTAACAAAACAATTGTGTGCATCCTTTAGCGTCTAGGTACAGGATAATGGTCTTTTATTGATATTGGCTGAACATTACTGCTTTTGTTTCGGTGGTAACTGTCTTGCTCTTGACTCTGTAGAAAATCTTGAGTTGAAGCTTTAACTGATAGGTGACCGTGGGGATTATTATAGTTACCACAGATGAAAGGAGTTCACATAATAATGAAGCTGGAGTTCAGAATTGCCTTTTTACAGCTGTTAGGGCCCTTTTCATTTCCCCAAGCAAGTTAAGTATATCTGAAATGCTTTCCCTAAATTGCAAAAAACAACAATACGAGCTTTAACAAAGACTGCCCCCCTCTCCCCCACACTTCCAGTTCAGTATCTGTTTCAGCGTATTGATCCTATGAAGTCATTTCTTTGGACGGTTCTGTACTACAGCATAATATAAGCGGTTGCTGTCTCTTCAGAAATCAATGTCTTGGGATGCTTTGTTTCATCCGTTGAAAGCAATATGCTATTTGCCCTGTGGTGGTAAGAATATGGGATGCAAGCCCATCAGATTTAAATCAACCAAGAAGAACTGAACTATGTAGGGACTAATTCAGGGTGAGAAAGAAAAGGAACAGAGGAGATAACTGTGCTCAATACCACTCTTCAGATATAACTCCAATGTGCAGGGGGAGTTATCTTTGAAACAGCAGCACATTCAAAAGTAAAACAATTTTACAGTGTATTGACATGATAGACATGATGGTGAAAACCACACATAATGATAATACCTTGAATATATTGATAGTCACGGTCTATGTTTTTCTTTCTTGTGATGGTGGTTTTGCTCTATCTCTTGCCCTGCTCAGGCCTGATTCCGCTGTGGCGGTTACGCTTTTGGATTTGGGATTTTTGTAAACCTCATGGAGCAGTTTTGAAAAACTCCACCCTCTTTGATTTTTTTAGAGGGTTGGCACACAGGCTCTCGTGCTTAGCCTCTCAATGGTGCATGTCTGTCTTATTGCCTTTGATGAGCTGTTCTTTGTGTGTGCTTTTCTCCTTAGAGCACTGAAAAGCTCCCCCTAGCCAATGGCAACGTTGACCTTGACACCAGGATCATATCTGTCTGTAGAAGAGCCAGTGTTCATAGAATCATAGAATTGTAGAGTTGGAAGAGACCTCACGGGCCATCCGGTCCAACCCCTGCAAAAAGAGCTACAACTCTTTGTCCATAAGTCACAGCACCAACTGAATACATCAACAAACAGTTTATTGAAGAATATACATAAAAGCCAAGCAATAAAAAGTATTAAAAATTAAAGTCTCAATTTTTTTTCAAAACATCAGCAATAGTCTGCCATTTCCAAGGTACAGGAATAAATCACAAGGTACAAGATTGTAAAATCCAAAAACACAAGGCAGAGTCAATCCCAAATGACAAGGCATGAACTTGGTAAATTGGAACCAGAACCGACCCGAGGAAATTTTCGGGAGTAGGCGACCAGAAATCCCACCCCCCCGAATTTTTACTCCCCCCACCCCCCAAACAAATTGTTGAAAAATACTTGCGGCAGCAGTGGCGATGGTGGTGGCAGTGGCAGCCCCCTGGAGAGCATCACCTGTCCATGCGGTCGATGGAAGGCCTGCGCACGTGCACAGGCCCATCGCTCAAAAAGCATGGTCGATGAGCCTGTGCGTGTGCACAGGCCTTCCAATCAACCATGCCGCCATGGGCATGGAGGTGAGAGCAGGCCGCAGGGCTTCCAGGACAGGCGGCATCAGGCCTGCGAGCAGAGGCAGAGCCCAGGCAGAGGGGCTGCACGGGGTGAGGCGGAGGAGGAAGGAGACCCCTCGGTGCCAAAGGCTGGGATCCTGAGGGAGGGGGGAGGGGGGAAAGGAGGGCCCAACACACACACACACACACAGACACGCTGAGGTGGAGGAGGGCCGAGGTGGAGGAGGAAGGAGACCCCAACGTTGACCCCAATGAAGTAACAGGCTTTTCCCTTTGTCTTAATAAACCTCCTCCCCCTGAGAAGAGAAACACATTTGGCTTCACTTTCTCAGCAAATAATTTATCTGCTCTTTTTTCTCAATGATGAATGACCGACGAAGGAGCTGGGAATTCTCTCTATATTTGCAAAGGTCTTGCCTCGTATCTGCCAGCTCATTACTCTCTGCATCTGTTTCTGCATCTGAAGAGTATCCCTTGAGGCTTCAATCTCTGTTTTGCAGAAGCCTCTGGCTCTAAGGCAAGTCTGTCAAGACAATCATCCCCATTGCAATCAGACACAGACCCAGAATCAGACACAGGCCCAGAAACCTCATTGACATCAGGCACTAACACAGGAAACACAGGCTGAACTACAACAGCCAGCACTGTTAGCCATGGAACTACCTACTACTGTTGTAGCTGCTGTTACTGCCACCCGTCGTTTGCTCCCAGAATGCAGCATTGGTCAGATCAAAAGCTGAAATAACAGCAGTGAGCAGACCTATGGATCTATGTGTAAAACTGTCCTCTCCAGCATTGGGCGTTCTTTGTTCTGCAGCAACCATGGCTGATACCTTCAAAGCAAGTGGTATTATTGGTAACACTGTAGTTGATAGAGTGGGTTTCTCTCCTTCTGCTTGGTTGCCTTTGAAGTGTTTACAGTAGCCCTTTGGTGTAACCCTTTTGATGGTGTCACCTGATGTGATGCCACTGGATTGTCTTATAAAATGAGATAATGTGTCAGAGAAATTATAGGACAACTCAAACCTATACATATAATTTCCTTATGCAGTAATTTTTATAAATCCCTACTTGGAATGGAACTATCGTCAGCTCCATATGATTTGTGGCTCACATACCCTTTCTGGATCCACAAAACCCAGTGCAAAACAGATAGGTTTCATAACTTTCTATAGTCCTCTCTTTTCTACTACCTTAGAAACCTTACTAGGTTGGGTTTATTTTCACATTAACCTCTTATTCAGTAATGTAGAAATTGTGTATAGCTACAAGCATGCATGTCAGGACAACCTGGGAAGCCTATTCATGTATGGCTGTAGTCTGTGTAGTCTGTGTTTTGGGAATTGAAAATGTCATCTGGGGGAATACAAACCAGCCCGGGGGGGGGGGGTAGGGATTCGTTTCTTGATATATACCATGGGAAGGGGAGGGGGCAGTTAGAAATGACTTTCTTGGATACTGACAAGAAGGAAAATAAAGACTTTGTTTCCAGTGATCTTCATTGTGAGCGCTTCTCAATTCCAAGAGCTTTGAAGTTCTGACATGTAAAGATCATCTATGTTTCTTGCACTCGGAGATCATCCATGCTTCCTCTGACCTGTTAATATTTTGCTTTGCAGCTCAACACATAGAAAAGAACACCATTACCAAAGATAGCTCACACATCATTTGTTATAGCAATGTGCCTTAGTTAAAGAAATAGACTGGAAAATGATTTCCCTTACTTATTTTCCTCACTCTTCCCCCTTGTGACTTTATACTCCCATTTCCATACTAGGAATGTAAATCTTTGTAAATGTAATTCTTGCGGGTAGGAATGAATCATTTTGTGCAGCCTCCCTCCCCCATAAGAATAAATTATCAGCCATGAAGATTCTTGTCCCTCCAGATTTGTCAAAGGATTTCTAATATTCAGAAAAGCCATCATTCAAAGGCCTTAAATATTCTTTTCACCTCTATTTCAGATACTTGGCTTTTCATCTTTGATTAGAATTCAACTGATTTTCACCAAATACATAAAATACAGAGGAAGTATGCTTTCTTAAAATCCTCTTCCTATCCAAGCCCTTTCTGAGTACCAAAGAGAGCAGATCATGGACATTCAAATTTGTTCTTAAAAGCAGGAGAGACAGCATGCTGTTATGATGCTACTGTTTTCACTGTTTTGGCAATGATATGCGGGCTGAGAAATGTGTACAATTAAATCTTGGTAAACATGACATTAGAGATGACTGAAGGGAAGGAATGATTCTACAAAGGTGTTTTCAATGTACATTTCTATATATTTTTCTAACCTTTATTGAAGTGAATCAAATGTTTAGTTACAGTATCCTAAAAATGACTTATTTATCTTTATATGATGTTTGCACCTTATAGGTAAGGTTTGCACATCTGGAAGATTTCTAGATTTGCAAAATAGCTATCAGCAGTGTTCTGCATGAACATAGGACTTCAGAGACACACAGAAAATATTGCAGTATGTCTTAGACTTAGGCAGGTTCATGCCCTCTGGATATTTCAGACAGGAGCATTCATCACCCGCCCCCCCCCCCCCCCAAAAAAAACTCTTGTTACCTCCAGCCTCTTTGACTGGAGGTAATGGGAAACAGTTGGAGGGCACCAAATTGCCTGCTCTGGTTTGCAGATATGCCTTCCTATAGTTCAGAGAAAGGACGTTTTTACTCTAACTCTACAAGGCTTCTTTCACATTACAAAATTACAGTGCTGTGATTCCACTTTGCCATGGCTATGTGCTATGGAATCAGAAGTTTAGAGAGGGATATTCAGAGTTCTCAGTGACAGAGCTACTTTGATGCCTCACTAGACTTCTAATCCCAAGATCACATAGGGTATTGTCATGATATGTAAAGTGGAACTATAGTGTTATAGCTGTGCAGTGTAAAAGAGTTGGGTCTCTTTTGTCGATACTGGGAACTTTATCCCATTGGATAAGTAAAGTGTTTGAGATTGATGTTTTCCTTTAAGCTTTGCAACGCCCCACACTTTAGAAACGGCAAAATACCTGGAATCCATAGTACGAACTTGTGTCATGTGATGGGCTCAGTTGGTAGCTATTTTGTAAATGTGTAGAAATGCTGATTTAATTGCATGTGATGCTCCTAGCAGGACTGGAGTGTTTTGGGAGAGGCTTGGCACATCTGCAGCTTGGTGCAGTATCAGATATTTGCACTGAACAATCCTCTTTTAACCTCAAACCACAATGGCAGCCCAGCTCCACTTTGCATTGTTTGGCTTCTTGGGCTAAGAGTTCAGTAATTATAAAATTATTTGCTAAAACCAAGGTAAGGTGGATCCATAATGGCACAATCCAGATTTTCTGTGGTGCAGGTATGTTAAATGTTTGGATCTCACAAGCCATGTTGCATGAAGCTCTTAGGCCAAGTATTTTACAGAATCTTGAAGGAGTTGTTAGAGTGGATATACTTAACTCAGTTACTTCACTTCCATCTTGCCAAGTTTCTATAGTGTTCTCAAAATGTTCTAGTACACTGGAGCAAAACAAAATAATCTGCAAGGGATTCTAATTTTATTATATGCTTAATACCTGCAACACAATGAAAAGGAATGATGTCTTATTGAGACCCTTACCTTGGAGAAAAGGTTTGCAGAAGGTTCTGTTTTTTACACCTTGACACTTTGCCAGATCTGAGATCTTGCCTTTTCCATCTTCTGAAAAATAGTCTTGTAACAGCCCCAAACAAACAAAAACATCTTCATTTAACAAACTCAATGTTCCAAAGTGTGATTTTCACTTGCATACAATCTCTCTTGGTACTTTAGAAAGCTTATCCTATATCCTTCCCTTCATCCACTTAGCTGTAATATTTCCCATGCCTTTTGAATGTCACAAAGAAGCCAGGCATTTTATTAAGCCTCTTTCTATAGTCAAAATACCTTCCAAGTGCTGAGATCCACTCTGTTTTCCATTAAGTTACCCTTCCTCACTTTACTTCTTAGGGTGTTCAACCTTTGCAATTTTGGGGGGAAAAGAATCAGTATAAATCCATTAATTTTCTCCTCTTTTGTCTTTTAAAATTTATAACAGCAACTGGTGTAAGTGAAAAATGCTAATGACTGGCCTAATCTACAGATACTAGAACCTTGGAGAATTTTCTTGTATCCAAAGTAACAAAATAGTACTTTACTCCCACCAGAGACCCAGTGGGTTTTTTCACATTTGGAGAGAATCTCTGTCTGCTCTAGAGGATTGGAGAGTTTTAAGTTTTTTCTTGTTAAAAAGACGATTCAAACATTTTTAGCGCACAGAAATGGCTTACTTTCATTGCCTGTCAATTTGATCAAAACAAGGCATCACAAACCTCAGCACAATGTGTGAACAAGACTCTGGAGACCTTTCTTCTTCTCTTGCTTTTTCCTCCCACCTGTCTTATTTCTGAGATGTCAGATGGAAAACTGATGCTAAAATGACAATCACACAATTTTCTCCTGGGATAGGAGATTGCTGGGCAGGTTTCACTTGCATCCTAAATATAGATCCTTCGAGTCAGATTAGCTGCTTTCTGCCTTCTTCATTTTGTTCCTCAACAGTAATGTGACAACATTTTCTTGCTTGAATTATTTTTGGTGTGCTTTAAGTAAAACCTAATTGTTGCCCTAGAACAGTGGTTTCCAACCTTTTTTTGACCAGGGACCACTCTCCAACATCAGTACCAAAAGGGTTACAAATCAGTTTTTGGTCAACTTTAGATTCAGTTTGGTTATTTGGGGTGCTGATTCAGAAAACTGCATTGGATAGACCACATCAGCTCTAGTTTCTGATACAGAACATATGCCATTCAGTAGTTGCCATCTGCTCACCCACAGAAAACCATATTGAATAATCTAGAGCTGAAAACTATTCACAACCCCAACTAGAGTAGGTCCATTAATACAATTGTTGGATGATGAGTAACATCACTGTAAATCCCATTAATCAAAAGGGTCTAGTTTGAGCTTCCAATAGGATTCATCCCAATATCTGACTGAAAACCTCTGAGTGAAAGAAACTAATCTTTGTCTGCTAGTTGTGGAAGAAATAAAGAGAAATTTACCATCAGTATTTGCAGCTTTGGAAAGTCAAGGGTTATGGAATGCATATTGTCGGAGTCATATAAATGGACTTATGCATCAGTTTGCTAACATTCTCAGCAATCTGCTATTTATAATACTTTATATGCTTTTCATCTCAGAAGAACCAAGTAGGTATTCTGTGCCTTACTCTTAGATAATCACTTCTACAAAACATTTAACTTTAATTCAGTTCATTTAATTTAGAGCTCCTTTGCAATCATCCAATTTGTCTATATCCTCAGATAACATTTTATGACTTTCTTCTTCACCTGTGTGAATTTATTTTTAAAAACGTATTCAAGCAAAGCAGATGACTGTATTACCAGGTCATGGTGAAGGTTATGTTGACCACCATAGTTTTACAGCGCTTTAATAGCGAATAAGCTATTTATCATGAGCTTTGGCGGACTCTAATCCATTTCATCAAATGTCTGTGATGTCATTTCAGTTGGCAGATATCTATGCACATTCTTGGAGAGGACTGAAGGTGAAAGAATGTAAATACAGTAGAGTCTCACTTATCCAAGCTTCACTTATCCAAGCTTCTGGATTAGCCAAGCCATTTTTGTAGTCAATGTTTTCAATATATCGTGATATTTTGGTGCTAAATTCATAAATACAGTAATAATTACAACATAACATTACTGCGTATTGAACTACTTTTTATGTCAAATTTGTTGTATAACATGTTGTTTTGGTGCTTAATTTGTAAAATCATAACCTAATTTGATGTTTAATAAGCTTTTCTTAACCCCTCCTTATTATCCAAGATATTTGCTTATCCAAGCTTCTGCCGGGCCGTTTAGCTTGGATAAGTAAGACTCTACTGCATTCACTCGAATCTAGTGCACCATCAAATCTAATGCAGACCTCAGTTTTCAAGACCCTGAAACCAAAAAAGGATTTGTTGGCAAATGTAATGCACAGCAAAAAGAGAATGGAAAGAAGGTAGAAGAAAGAAGGTGAGAGAGGAACCTTGAAAAAAAAAAGGCAGAGAGGGGATAAAGAGAACAGAAAGAACGTGCAAGAAGGAAGGAGAGAAAGGAACCTTGAAAGAATGGACAGAGAGAGGGAAAGAGAATAGAAAGGAGGTGCAAGAAGGAAGGGGGGAAAGAACAGACAGAGAGAAGGAAGGATGGAAGGAAGAGAGAGAGAAATGAAAGGAGCTCTGCAGAGTCGGAGCTAAGTCTGGCTACGCTGAGGGGAAGGTCCCAGCAGGCCAGGGTGAAGGAGCCTGCCTCCTCCTCCTCCTCCTCCTCCTCCTCCTCCTCCTCCTCCTCCTCCTCCTCAGTTTGGGGGTGAGCAGCTGGTGAGGTAGCCAGCTCTAGTGAGGCGATGGCTTTGGCAAGCCAAGGAGGAAGATACTCCAGGTCCCAGGCACCTTTGCTGGCCACTTGCAGCAGGAGCTAAGGAGGCAACTCCTCCACTAGCATGGCCACTGTTGCCTCTTCCTCCTTGGTTCCTGGGGACAGCTGGAAGCCCTGCCCCTAGCCCGTCACTTGCAGGCATCCAAAGAGCCATTCTAACAGGAAGGGGGGGGGGTCAATGCTGCTGACCTCCTGGATGTGGCTCCACCTCGTGAGACCCAGCAGGCTGTGTGCATACTTTGGCTCCTTCCCCGTCCCTTTATGGCTGGCTTGATGGAGGAGTGGCCTCCTTGGTTCCTGAGACCTGCAGCAAGAGCAGTGAGCAGCTAGCAAAGGCACCTGAAGCCTGCGTGGCTCTGCATGCTCTGATGAATAGGAGGAACCTGAGCTTGTTGTGGTGGTAGTGCATGAAGCCTGGGCATTTAGCAAGAACGAGGAGAGGAGTGCCTAGATTTAGAGGGATGCTGGGAAGGGGGACAGATTTAGGTTCAATTCTAATGCACCATTGAATGTAATGCGCACCCCAATTTTTGCTAAGCAGTTAAAAAAATATGTGTGCATAATAATTGATTAAATATGGTACTAAAGGTGGTAGCACAATGAAATTCTTCTAATTGTTTAACAGTTGTTGGGAGCTAACAAGAGCATTCTAGTGGTATCAGTATATAACAGTGGGTCTCTGTTATATACTGATGGGCTACCAGAATGAAAATCCAATTTGCAAATTTCCTTCCTATTTATTTATTTTATTTTATTAATTTTTATTTCCTCTCCTTTCTGCAGAGCTGACCATTGCATTGGATAGACTACATCAGCTCTTAATTATTAAATATGGTTTTCTGTGGGTGAGCAGATGGCGACTACTGGAAGGCATATGTTCTGTATCAGAAACAAGAGCTGATGTGGTCTATCCAATCCAATTTTCTGAATCAGCACCCCAAATAACCAAACCGAAACTAAAGTTGACCAAAAATTGTAAGACAAGCCACAAAGACGACTTTATCTCATTTTTAAACCAGTCATGTTTCTGAAGATAGTGGGACACATACCTATCACAATGTATTATCTATCAAAACATTTTTACTATATGGATTTCCCCCCAGATTTTCAGAATGTTGGTGATAGCAGCTTGGCTTTGATTCTGAAATGATTCAAGACCCCATAAACATTTTTATAATTTAGCCCACTTATAGCAACCAGCAGCCAGACAATCTGTCAAAATTAACCTAAGAAATGTAAAAACATCTTAACTCCGAACATTTGTGGTTTATTAGCTATTTCTGTGATGTTCCCATTTCTTGCAAGAAGTCTGCCTCAGAATTGGCTAAGAAACAAATACATAGCTTGTTTTCTGGGTAAGAAATTATAAGAGTTAACACTGATATATCAATGTTTATCACAGATGTATTTAATTTTTTCTTTTGTTTACATTTCTCCATCTGCTGTGCTGCCTCCTCCACAGTTTGCAGAACCAGATGCATCAGAATCTATGACCAAAAACATTTAAGTGATTAAACCATGAAATTAGAGGAGGCATTCCTAAAATAAAGATTTACAAATACCCCATGTCCCTTTCAGCACTTATATATGTATGTATACAGTATATGGTTATATGCTTCATTTTAATGAATGCATAGAATCATTTACAAGTAAATATAAACATTCAACATGCAGTACTAATAAAATAGTTACATCACGACCAGACAATAATGCGTACTACAAACTGCTTACACCAAAAGTATATAACCGTTTTGGCCATGAGGACTACGTCTGGGGTCACAAAGCCACAGTTAGCAATGACTATGTTTTCTTTCCAAGTTCAATTATTTGCACATCTACCCAGAAACAAGCCTTAGTGTTATAGTTTTCAGACATGAGAAGCACAGCTGTGTTCTTGTTGGATCTAAACACCTTGCTCGTAGAAAATCTTTACAATGTAAAGTGCAAGGTATTTAAAGTTCAAATGTCTTCAACTGCTTTTCTAGCTGATTGCATCTGGAAGATGAGAACTTGTCTCTACTTAGCTCTGAAGAAAATCTCACCATATCAACATCAATCTAGTTACAGAGAACATATGTATTTACAATTGCTCAACCATTCTGTAGAAGCAGATGTTTCTGAAGTATCTTCAAGTCATCTCTACATACATGGAATTACAGTGGTTCATATCTGATTCTAATAAGAGATGGATTAATGTGAATAAACTATTTTAGTCTGGAGTGAAGCTGGCAACTATAGCTGGAGATTATTCCTAGCCAATATACATACACTTCGGCCTCCAGTAACGAAGATGGATGCCAAAAAAAGTGCCTGGCTGGAAATACAATACTGTTCAGAATAGACCACCTCTCTACTTTCTGAACTTGGAGCTGGCCATCAACATTGTCTCTGGCTTGCATTAGAATTCAGTTTCTTATCTTGTTAAGAACACACAATTAGAAGCATGGTTTCCATGTCCATATGCCTAGTAAATGAATTACTACCCAACTAATAATTACAAACAACCCAGATTTCCCCTCTTCCTTTGGCAGAGGCATGGTATAAGCTTTGGAATACATGATTAAAAATCTTTTCCTTTGCCATGAGTAAAATAAATACAAGATAATAGCCCTCAAGTAGAAGCCGACAAGCTGTTCAAGTACTTATTAAAAGAACTATTTTAAAGTAAAATAGTCCTGGACTTTTCACAGATATATAAACTCTACTTGCCAACAGACTTCACAACCTTCGAGGATGCCTGCCATATATGTGGGTGAAACATCAGGAGAGAATACTTCTGGAACATGGCGATATAACTCGGAAAATTCACAGCAACCCTAGTCCTTCATTGTTGCATCACAGTCACATCCAACTGACTTTCTCCTTTTATTGGTGGGGCTCTTGGTGGTGCAGCAGATTAAACTGCTGAGCTGCTGAACTTGTGGACTGAAAGGTCGGTGGTTTGGATCCAGGGAGCAAGGTGAGTTCCCGCTGTTAGCCCCAGCATCTGCCGACCTAGCTGTTCAAAAACATGAATGTGAATATATCAATAGGTACCATTCTGGCGGGAAGGTAACAGTGCTCCATGCAGCCATGCCAGCCCCATGACCTTGGAGGTGTTTATGGACAATGCTGGCTCTTCAGCTTAGAAATGGAAATGAGCACCAATTTATTTTATTTATTTATTTCCAGAATTTATACCCCGCCCTTCTCACCCGGGGGGACTCAGGGCGGCTTACACAGTTGGCAACATTCAATGCCAAGAACACAACAATAAAACAAAAACAGTACACACAATCAATTAAAACTATAAAAATACATCATTAAAATACATTATAAAAATTAAAACATATGTAAATTAGCTCAATTTGTCTAAAAACCTCATGCTTCAGCCTTCAATCGGACCATGTCGACGTTATCATATTACTCATTAAAAGCTTGTGCACACAGCCATGTTTTCACAGCCTTTTTGAAACCCAGAAGAGTTGGGGCTTGTCGGATATTTGTGGGGAGGGTGTTCCACAGCCGGGGAGCCACCACCGAGAAGGCCCTGTCCCTCGTTCCCACCAGCTGCACCTGTGAGGCAGGTGGGACCAAGAGCAGGGCCTCTCCAGATGATCTTAGGGATCTAGCTAGCTCATATGAGGAGATACGTTCGGATAAGTAAATTGGGCCAGAACCGTTTAGGGCTCAGAGTCGGATACGACTAGACTTAATGTCAGGGGAAAAAAACCACATTGCTGAAACTAAAATAGTATGTGGTTCAGCACTTTAGGAGATGTCTGGATTTAGCCATCAGCCTACTTCAGCTGTAGAACTACTCAATGTTATAATGAATTATCTGACTATAGCTGCTTGTATATGTAGCTGGATTTGAGTCTGGATGTTTGAGCTCTACTGAGGATCATAAATCTTCCATGAGAATTTATCTAGTTCCTCATTCTTGTAAAACAGTGGTCAATCAGTGTGAAGCTCACAAGTAGAGCACAAGTGTCATAGAACCAACTGACCCACGGTCTTCAGAAACTGGAAAAGAAAGGTATGGTGTATTTGAAACTACATAAAATATAGCCATCATGACTTAAGACCATCAATAACCTTACTCACAATAAATAAGAACGACAAATGGAACATATTCAAAGGTTGATCTGCACACCCACAGTACCTAGCCATTATATAGTTTTGCAACTCATCAAACAATGTATCAAGGCTGTTTTATATAATATAGCATTGCTCTTGTGAGAGCCTCACTTGATGACATAAAGAATTGCACAGTTACTTGTAAGCATAAATTGTTGTGTATTATTTCTCATTTAAGGATGTGGTGAAAATTTACATATAGATTAAACTCCTAAATATACAAAATGCCAGAGCGTTGGGGTGTTTGTGTCTCTATGTGTTCTTTTTGACATTTATCCAAACCCCTTTTACCCCTTAATTATAAATTATGCTCAAAGGTGTCCACACTTATTCTTTTGGTCTTTGAGGGAATGGGGATTAAAATGAAAGCTTGCAGATTAAAGGGCGACAAGCCGCGTGTGTTTACTTTCTGAATTAAAGTAATTGAATTGAATAGGATGGATCAGGCGACAAAGGCAAGGATGTGAAAGCCTGCTATGACTTAAGAGGTGCATTGCTTTTGTTGTTTCAAGCAGACTCTAAACTTACTGTGACTGTGCTCTTGGCAAGATTGATTCAGAGGATGCTTGCTATTGTCATTCTCCGAGACTAAGATTGTGTGAATATCCCAAAGACACCCATTGGGTTTCCATAGCCTGATGTCTATGTCCGCCAAATAAAACATACTTATGGTACCTTACTTACCTTGAACTTACCTGTGAGTAGTTCACATGATGTTTCATCGATATTGCAGCAGAAATGCTGCTTCCAGATATTAATCTGTCACAAGATGAAGTGCAGGTTACTCTGAAGGTTCCAGGAAACTCTGGGACCGCTCCCACATGCTTTTGATATGTGGATTAGGCTAGATCTGAGGTAATCCATTATCCACACCCCTGTTTCATTGGACAGAAGCAGCTCCCCATGGATGGGTGCCTTGTTGTGGCCTCAACAGAAGTGATGTCTCTCAGGGAGTTGCTTTTGACTATTGAAACAAGGGCAGAGGCACCCAAGGGAACAGAGTACAGATTATGATTCTCAGTTGACCTGGCCAGCAGTGTGGCTTCTAAAAGGGCTTTGAGTGATCCCATACCAGTACATGTGGACTGCCCATGCTGTATGTGGAACAGCTCCAGAGCAGACTACCCCAGAGTATTTTGCTGGATGTAGATGCAGCTCTGATCCGGTATTTGAACTGTTTCAGCTGCTTCGTCCTCAACAGTTAATGCAAGAAAAAATGTAACAGGACAGGACTTTGATATGTTCACTGCACAGATTGCAGAAGAAGGTATCTCCTAACGTGTTGTGGTGAACACCCACAGGCAACCTAAACCATCAGTATGTATGTAATGCTTTCAAATAAAAATTTGTGATTCTGTTCAGTCACAGATTAACTGTTGAGAGCATGTGTAATATGGTTTAAGAGGTGATTGTAGAAGATAAGCCAGCATCTTCCAATAGGGGATTTGCAGGCTAACCACAAAATGATTTAGGCCAGGTGAAAGAGGGAGTCAGGGGCACCCTCCAGTAATTCTTCAGTAAATCTGCACTTGTATATATGTGCAAGTTGTTCCGAAGTATGCAGGTTGGCTTCAAGGATGCCATAGATCAGTGTTTCTCAAACTCTGCTCCTCCAGATGTTTTGGACTTCAGTTCCCACCATTTCTAACAGCTGATAAGCTGGGAGCTGATGTTCAAAACACCTGGAGGAGCAGAGTTAGAGAAACACTGCCATAAATAATTGGTTCCATTTCATATGCTATCTGCTGCTGAATGTCCATCTTGCAACTGGATTCAGTGAGCAGAAACTTGAAATAAAATAACTATAACAAATTATTAGGTAGGGTCCTGGAGCCTCTTTGAACAAATCTTAAACTAACCTCCTACACTCCCACCATCCTTCCTTCTTTCCCTCCCTTTAACAAACCTTTCCTTTTTTTAGAACAGGACCAAAACATTTCTTTTTTAGCAAGTCTTTTTAAATGACTGCCTTCCTTGCCTTTTCATCCTCTTCCTCTATTATCCATTTATTTATTTAGTATATTTATATACTGCCTTTCTCATCCTTAGGGGGACTCAAAATGGTTTATAACATCTACTCGGAAGATTTTTTTTTTTTTGAAGCATTGGCATTGAGAAATGATGATGGAAAAACACAGATTTCCAGAGTTAGGCAGCATGTTTGTAGTCAACAAAGCAATAAAGTTTAAGATAGAAAATAATGTGATTTTTCTCTCCAACCAATTCTACTGTACCGTATTAGATGCCATCAGAATCCCTTACTTAGCATGCATGAATAGAAAAACAGAGCAGAAAAAAGAAGAGCAGGCAAGTTTGCTTGATCAGTTATTGCCATCGTGTTAAAAATACATGGAGCTTTAAGTTTGGACACTAAAATGTAAAATCATGAGAGGAAAAATGATGATTAAAGATATTTTTTAAAATCTCTACAGACATTTTGGAAGATGTCCTCAAGTTGTCTCTCTAATGTGTTTATATAAAGCTTACCTTCCCAGGATGTCTCATTTAAAATATGTATATTGATAATTTTGGGTGAAATATTTGCTGAAACTTGTTGGAACGGCTTTCTTTTTAGCACCGGAAGAAGATACCACTATTCTTTCCAATTTGCTTCTGCTATTTGATTTCCTGTTAAAGTTATGTCCATTACTTAAAATGGAATAGACTGGAGCTTCCCCCAATCTGCATTAATGGAATTCACAACAGGGAGGTCTCATGATCAGGTACAAGGAAAAACATTCTCACCTCAATCTATCATGGAGGAAACTGAGGGTAGTGTTAAGAAAAATGAAAGGAAATATTCCTGTTAAAAGTCTGAGAAATGGTTATTCTGTTCTGTGTGCTTCTTTATCTGTCAAAGCCACATCTATAATATAAGAATTAAAGTAATGATCTCAGTCCCTTCAGGTGAGAAGGGCAGGATATAAATGTGAGAAATAAATAAATAAACTTAAAGAATTATGATCAACAATATATATGAAGTATTGAGCTCTTGGAATAACAGCATAAAATAAACATTTCATTTATTTATTCAATATATTTATATAATGTTCTCCAGGAAGGTCAAAAATATAAAATATTGAAAAATGAGTAAAATACAATAACAAAGCAAGAAATGTTAACGGAATTCTAGAATTCTAGAATTAGAAGAAACCAACAGGAGCAGTCTAACTCCTTGCTATTCAGGCATATACACAAATAAAGCATCCCCCCATAGATGGTCATCCACCCTTTCTTTAAAAAACTTCAGAGAAGGAGAAACAAATATTATGGATGGGATCAAGATTTAGAAATGTGCAGCTGTTTTGATTGAAGTTTCCCTTCCCACTGCAGCCCTTCTAAAATGATATTCAGATGTTCGGAAGACTCTACTGAGTTTTCCATGAGTAGAAATAGAATTGTGGGAGTTGAAGTCCAAAACACCTGGAGGGCCGAAGTTTGCTTATGTCTGTTCTATCCACAAGAAGCAGCTCCTGGATCCAGCCTTTTGTATGAGCAAGGGTTTGTTTTCTTCTTTGTGACAATGATAACTGCATATGTACCTTGGCAGGGCTGCTATGTTGGCAGTTTGATTCTGGGACTTCATGCAAATATGAAAAAATGTGGATGATCATGTCTCCTAAGGTAATCATATCATGGAGTTTTCTGGGGTTGAAAGTGTGTGACCTATCCAAGGAGCTCATGGCCGAATGGGAAATCAACCTCTGGTCTCCAGAGTCATAGGTCAGTGCCCAAACTACTAGACTACACTGCTTCTCTCTCTTCGGTATACTTACAACAAAATCCAAAATTTTGCAAAGCAGTGACATTTTTATTTGACAGGTTCCAAAGCACAAAATACATTATGCAAGCTTTTGAAGTTTCACTGACTTTTTCAAAAAAGCAAAGTTGTTAAAATGTTCACAATTTTAGAGTCACAGTCCTATATTCAGTCTGAGATGTTCAGCTGTGAGTTAATGATACTGGGGGATTTCAATGCAGACAAAGGGAACTCATCTTGGCCATGTGAGGGATTAGGTACAAAAAAACCATACAATTTCAACAGAAATGTAACTTCCTCTGGGATCCAGCTTTTCCTGGGATACACTTGAAAAAGAGATGGAGATTCCATTTGGGAGGCCACCTAAGTGTGACATCAAATGTTAATAGGAAAGAAATAGGGCCCAAGTTGAAGATAAAATATTACCCAACCTCTATTCTCCCAATGATATAAAAGGAGAACCTAAGATATTAATTAAATATAATTTGATTTTTAAAGTTAATTATATTTTTGCTCAGTATGCTTTTCCTTTGTTTGACAAGCTCTGCATCTATAGAGGTTCTTCTCATTTAATTACATTTTTGTTTAAAGAGATCTTGCCGACAAATTGCACTGGAATGCTAGAAGGGGAAAGAGCTGAAAGAGGCTTAAAGGAGTGATTTCACAGTGTTCCATATTATGTCATTCTGGGACTGATTTTTTTCAACATACGTTTTGACTAACATAAAGCTTAGAGCTATACCAGCACTCAAGGATATGTAAGCAGATGTGCTGAATCTGACTTTTTTTTTTCTACAATTGACAAAAACTAGCCATGGGGCCATGATTTGGGACAGGATCCGCTCTGATTTTCTGATGAAAATTTCTCACTTCAAGTTTCTTATTTTTGGCCTCCAGAGTTCTGTTTGCTGCCAACAAAACCATTTGGGAGTGTCAACATGCAGGAAGGAAATAATATTCAGAATAAAACTGGCACATGGCCTGATCTGGACAGAGAACATGCAGGGGCCAGTACAAAACAGTATATTGCCAATTAATGGTATTCCAAATCTACTACTTGTTCTCTCGCTTCCTTGATTTTTAATAATGCTTTTCCACATACAACCTGTACCTACTTCTCCCCATGTAGTTGCCCTTAGCTCGACCCATTGCTTCCTGCTGTTGTCTGTTTCTACCCACCTTTGCACTTGCCTAATAAAACCCCCTATGAAGCTGAACCATCTTGTTTTCTCTGTTCCTTATCCTGAGAAAAGGGTCCTTTCATCAAGGTGAGGTGGCCACAAAGGAGACTTGCACTGCAATACAGACAATGCAATTTACTGTTTAAACCATTTAATTTTAAAATACTATGCATGAAATTTTCATCTTGCCTCAATTGGGGCATATTGGGTTCAAAGTGTAGAAGTACCTTTTCCACCAAATAAAAAAGGCCCGAGTGGGTTCTCTCATATATGAGCACCTGAGCTATGCAGTAGCAAATTCATTTTAGCTTCTAACCATTTCATCACACTGAAACTGTATGGCACAACTGACAAGAAACCCCTCCCTTTCACTGTTCTGAGCAAGAGAAAAATATTTTAAAAGGTATTTCCTTACATGAGTCTGTCATGCTCCATTTGCTCCTTACACATCCTATCTTATTTTACAGCCTTCAGACACCTCACTTGAGAAAACTCCAGTGTTTTTGTTATTTCCCCCATTCAAAGAATTTAATTTGTCTTTCATCTCTCCTCTCTGTCCCCTGCATATCACTTTAGCAAAGAAGCAATGGAGTGATACCGACAAGAGAGTAATGCCAAAAGAAAGTTTTCTTTTCAGTCTTTCTCTACTAGTGCATTTTATGCCAACACAAAGAATTCGAAGGTGCTGGTAGAAATTGAGTAATGAAACCAAGGAGCGTGGCTGGTTTTAAAGCTATAGTCTTTCTTTGATTCGGAGTTGATCTTATTAAACTTAATGAAATTTATCTGAGAAAGCATGTACAGACTTGTGCTCTAAAATATTTCTTAATATACATCCCCATGCTATGTCTTTCTATAGCAGTGGTTCTCAACCTGTGAGTCCCCAGATGTTTTGGCCTTCAACTCCCAGAAATCCTAACTGATGGTAAACTGGCTGGGGTTTCTGGGAGTTGGAGGTCAAAAACATCTGGGAACCCACAGGTTGAGAACCACTATTTTATAGTTTTTTTTTAAAAAAAGAAGATGCTAAAAAGAAGATGCCTAGTGATCCTGTAGTCAAATTTAGAGCTACCTCCCATGACCCACTTTACATCCTCCTGTGGTTTGAGGGACAATGGACCAAGGATGATGGGATTTACAGTACCTTCACTCACTTACATGGATAAGAGGATCTGTGCCCAGTGAGCATTTGCACTAAACCAAAATAGACCAGGACAGAGTAATCACTCACCAGGATGAAGACAAGCTACTGTGGTTTATTCTGTCTGGTCAGAAAGGATGCAAGCACAAGCGGGTGCTTTCAAAAGTACAACATGAATACAGAGACACAAGTTTTTAAACATTTGACAACTATTCAAACCTCCCGCTCCCTACCCTGATTGGACAAAAAGGGGACTGGTTTGAATCTGCACTCTGATTGGCTGGGGCTCCACTGATGTTGCTGCCACCAGATGAAGATTCCCTCCAGCAGGGAGGAGATGATGGGGGATTGGTCCGGGAGGGCCTGGAGAGAGAAGGCTGGTGGAAATTTGAATAGGTCCACAATTGGTCCCTGGGCCAGACTTTGGACATGTCTGGCTTAGTGAAAAAGAGATCTTATATTAGTTTCATTGGTATAGTTTCTGGATTCAAACAAAATTGCCTTCACACCTCACCATGGGAAAACAGCTCCTTCTTATTAGGACTGCCAAGTCAGGATTATATTAGGGCCAAAAACTAAGTCTTGGCAATGCCTTGTGGTGTCAAAGTGACCATGTCTTGGAGATTTTCTAAAGGGCTGTAGATTAAAGGTTCTAATCTGCATTTCCTACAGCAATGATATTATCTTCTACATTTTATTTTTATTGTCACTGCTTTAATTCTTCATTGGCTGTGATAACTAGGAATGATAGAAGGTAGTTAAAAATATTTGGAGGGACATAGAGGAAAAGAAATGATAGCTGCATGTAGGGGAGAGTTGGGGCTCACATGTCAATTGATGGTTAATCAATTGCTTTGTAATGAATGTTAAATGAGTTATCCAAGGTGCTGAAAAATATTTTGGGGTTAGGGCATATTGTAGCCTTCAGTGCAAAGGAAAACCTTAGAATAGAAAACAATGGAATCTGTACCCTCACATTTTGTAAAATGTCTGGCTTCTTAGATGATGTTTCGGAATCTGTTTGTTCTTTCACAAGAGAAGTAGAACATAGAGAAGTAGAAAGAGAAGCAGAACATAGGTGAACATAAAAAGCAAAATTCTCCAAAAACCCCTCCACTCTGAGACAAACAGGCCACTTGTGAAAAACTCTACATACAGTGAATTCTTTCCCTAATCAGGCATGCCTAGTGTGTTTTGGATTTTCTAGTTACTAGTAGGAAGGATCTTCTAGGAGTGACAGAGAAACAGGAATTTAATAGGTGTGTGGGGACCACATAGAATTAAAACGGTATTATTTAATATTTTCAACATAAGTCAGTGCAGCTTGCCTCAGATGAGGCAAGTAATCCTAAAAGCCCCACTCAAATTACTGTACTAGATTTTTAAGCTAATTAGTTTGCTCTGCTATCACTGTGATTTTCACTAAACAGCTATATTAGACTGCTATGGAGCTCACAAGGAAGCAAACAATATATATTTATTTCTTTATCTCTACTCCAACATAGCAGTAGATTTCAGGACAAAATCTAGACAATAAAATCACATTTAATAACTTTGTCAGATGTGATTTTATTGTCTAGATTTTATCCTGAAATTGGGTTGTTGCATTGTTAAAGTTAATAACACAAGCAAAACAAAACCCACATGCTGATCAACTGAAAACAAAGCCAACATCTCACTAGATCTCAAATGCTCAGGTCACCAGATATTTGTGTGTCATAAAAATAAGGGTCATGAATCATGTCTCAAAGCATTCCATAACAAGGGTACTACACATCCCTTGGATTCTGTGTACTCCATTCTCCATCTAACTGGGATTGGAATTCATGATCCTGGTTACATAATTGACTTGTATTCAGAATCCAGTCAACAGACCAAGGAATATGTAGGGATTATGTAAGCCTCCCACTTAATTCTCCATTCAACTGAGGTTGGAATTCATGATCACAGTTGAATAACTGGCTTGTATTCAATATCCAGTCAACAAAGCAAGGAATATTTAGGGATCATGAAACCTCCCAAGACTGATGTCATCATCATCATCATCATCATCATCATCATCATCATTTAATTACTTATTAATCGCCCTCCATCCAAGATGCTCTAGGCGATTTACAAGATAAAATTGTAAAGGATAAAAATACATACATACAAATATTGATAAAATTAACATAGATTAAAAGCTCTAGTAAAGAGCCAGGTCTTGAGTGCTAGGGTAAAAGACCCTAACTCACGCATGGCTCTCATATAGGGCGGCAAGGCATCCCATAAGACGGGCAGAAATAGAAAAAGCTCTGCGCCTGGTCCTTTCCAAGTGCACTTCTCTAGGACCTGGTATATAAAGTAAGTCACGTTGGGATGGTCGTTGCAACCTCCGATGATGGGAGATGTCATGTTGTTTGGGATGCGGCAGACTGATGTTTCGACCCAAGTCCTTTGTGTAATCTGTGGTGCAAGGAGGAATTGTGATAGGGATCCTGCTTCTTACTGTTACACCAAATTGCTTTTCAGGAAAGGAGTGGGAATATCAGTCAACTGCAGGTATGGACAACCTTTTTTGCCTTGTGCCACATTGTGGGCCCAGCTGGGAGGGCTGAGCCAGAAGGGAAGGGGGGTGGTTGGGCATGGGTCATCCTCAGGTTGTCCTCCCAGCATAAGGACAGGCTGCTCGGCCTATCCTTATGCGGGGAGGAAGGCAAGAGTGCCTCAATCCTCTTTTCCTTCCTCCCCTGATCCTCAGGCTATCCTCTTGGCAGAACGCTGGGAGGAAGTTGAGACAAGACAGTGATTGAGTGTGCTTTTGTGATGTCTCATGGGCCATGTAGTCCCGTTCCTAGTACTATTGTGGCAGATGAAGAGGAAAACTTGGGTTTCCCACCGTTTCTGCCAGAATTGGAGCCCTTGCACCTGCAAGATGTTTGCCCACAAGAAGACAGCCAAACAAGCCTTGAGCAGAAATCTCCCCCTTTTTCTCGCCGGTTTTATTATAATCAAGATAGAGGCGCTCGAGAGGCGACTCGCTGGAGCGCCAGGATTGCTGCCAGACAATTAGCTGATTAAGGCTGCTTCCCTTGGGAAACTTTAAGGAGTCATGCATCTGGACACAGTATAGGTTTCGTTTCTTGTTCCCCAGAGAAAGTGTTCCTGGTGGGAAAACAAGATCCTATATAGGTGTTTGGCCACAAAGGATTCCTTGCGGAGTCAATTTGTCAGCTTCGGGAGTAGATTGTGTGTGGACTACGCTACTCCAGTTCCAGGACCTCGTTCTCGTTCCAGCCCTGCCTTTTTCCCCGGACCTCGCCACGGATTTCGCCACGGACCCTGTTCTTGCACCTCGCTTCTTGTTGCCTTGAATCAAGCCTTGTTTGCCAAGAATCTAGTTTGCTCTCCAGCCTTGCATCAAGTTCCATGGACTAAAGAACCTTGTCATTTCCCCTCACTTTGCTTGGCAAAGTGTGTGTTTCAGTTATTGGATTACAACTTTAATATTTCATATTGGACATTGTTTTCCTGGACTATATTTGACCTTTCCTGAAAGGTCTACTTCTGAACTATATTTTACACTTATTTTTATTGACTTTATATATTTCCTTAATAAAGATATTAGATAGATTCTGGTCTCTGCGCATGGTTATTGGTGCTCTGCAGCCTGGGTCTTGACAGTTTGACTCCGCCACCCTAAGCACCAATTAACCTAAGGCCAGAATGTCTACGGGAATCGGGGCGGAAGACCAACCGCTCAGCTACACCATTTCCAAGGAAGAATTCGACAGGATCCGTGATACTCTCCGAACACAGGAGGGTGAAATTCTGGGCTTGAAGGAACGTGGAGCGCGCCTCCCAGCACTAGCGCTTCCAACCAAGTTTTCTGGAGAAGCCTCCAAGGTTCATATTTTCCGTCGCCAGTGCCAGGCGTACATAGAAGCCCGCCACGCTGAATTTCCCCACGAAGATGTCAAAGTAGCGTGGATTTATAGTCTTCTAGATGGGCCTGCGGCCAATTGGGCGACGGCGCTGTATGATGCAGGTTCCACGCACCTAAGCTCCGCGCAAGGGTTCTTAAACTATCTTAGGAGGACCTGGGGAATCGAGGACAACGAGGAGGCGGCCGGCCATAAACTCCGGCGACTCCTTCAAGGGGACAGGCCATTGTCCCGGTACATAGCCGAGTTCCGGGTGCTGGCTCAGAACACCGGTTGGAACGATATCGCCCTCAGAGGACAGTTTCGTGAGGGCCTTAACTTCGAGATGCAGGAAGAAATTTCTAAGGTGGATCCCCCAGAGACTCTTGAGAGACTCATTAATCATTGTCTGCGAGCCGAATTCCTGCTTGCCAACAAAAAACAGTGGCTCCGAGGTCAGAGTGGAAGAGCCGGGGTGAGACCCCCCGCTTCTACCAGTATTCAGCCGCGACCAGTATGGAAATCCCCACCGCCAGCCCCAAACCCCATGGGAAGTGAGGAAGAACCGATGCAGTTGGGCAATGTGCGTCCCAGACTGGATGTTGCCGAAAAGGCCCGCCGCCAACGCTTGAATCTGTGTTGGTACTGCGGAAATGGGGGTCACCTCGCCAGAGAATGCCCAGCCAAAAGAAAGCCCGCCGCCCGCCTGGCGGCGGCGTCTTCCGTGGAGCCGGAGTCGGCCGAAGCGGCTGGGGCCGAGCCGGTGGGGGAAGCCAGCGACCGGGCGTAGAGAGGCTCGCCAACCCGGTCAAAAACCCCACTCAAGAGCCGCAGACGGGGGTCCTATTTCTCCTAGTGGTCACGTTGTGGTCAGCGAAAAAGGGACCCGTCATGATGCATGCCATGATAGACTCAGGAGCAACGAACAATTTCATTGATAGAGAGTATGCCGACTCTCTGGGATTACAATATCATGATTTCAAGAATGCCCGAGTGGTGCAGGCTATAGATGGTCGTCCCCTAAAGACGGGTCCTGTGAGCCAGTGGACCGAGCCCACCAGAATGTGGATAAGGAAACATATGGAAGAGATTTCCTTCTTCGTCACCGAGGTGCCCCACTTCCCTGTGATTTTGGGTATTCCATGGCTGACACTCCATGACCCAAACATCTCCTGGACCAACAGAGAACTACAATTTGCTTCAAAGTATTGCCAAAACCATTGCCTAGTAGCCAAGGTCTGCCATGCCACAGACGCAGAGCCCATCATCACCTTGCCCAAGAAATATTCTGACTTCTGGGACGTTTTCAATGAAAAAGAAGCCGAGAAACTACCCCCACATAGACCCTACGACTGTGCCATTGACTTGGTGGAGGGGCCCCCGATCCCGCGAGGACACCTCTATTCCCTGACTGAACCAGAGCAAGAAGCTCTCAGGGAGTTCATAGAGTCAAATCTTCGCAAGGGATTCATCAGACCCTCTCAATCCCCAGCTGCTTCCCCGGTGATGTTTGTGAAAAAGAAGTCAGGGGACCTACGCTTGGTTGTGGACTATAGAGCATTGAACAATATCACGAAGCGGAACCGCTATCTCCTGCCTTTGATCTCGGACTTATTAGACCGGCTTCGAGGGGCCAAGATTTACACCAAGCTGGATCTTCGGGGGGCTTACAATCTAGTTCGCATCAGGGAGGGGGACGAGTGGAAGACCGCCTTCCAGACTAAATTCGGATTATTCGAGTCCCTAGTCATGAATTATGGTTTATGTGGAGCTCCCGCAACGTTCCAGCACTTTGTCAACGATATCTTTCAGGACTATGGAGGGCTTTCAGTCACCATGTGCCTTCCTTGAATCATCCTCCCAGCATAAGGATGGGATTGCTCTCACCGTCCTTATGCTGAGAGGAGAGTGAGTGCTCTCAGCTGCTATATGTCTTCCTCCCCCATCTTTTTGGTATAAGGACATGGTGGACTACTGCATCTTTATGCCAAGAGGACAGGGAAAATGAGGGGGGCCTGAGGTAAATGCCCAGAGGGCCACATATAGCCCTCGGGTCAGTTTGCCTATGCCTGGTCTACAGCATCCTATTTGACATGAGAGCAGATTCCTGTCACTTGCCGTGGCTCTTGCCTAGTAAGCGTGGATATATGGTAGTGGTGATGGTAGGGTGAGGGATGTTACTTAGCTATTTAACATAAGTAGCTGATCTAGAATTGTGTTCTTATGTCTCATTAGCCACAGTAACAGAGATATGCTGCTAGAAGTCAAACTCAAGCTTTAGTCTCTTCTTGTAACATTTCTTCCTGAGGAAGAATTATCTGTTCTTTGTAGACTGCAGAATATGAAGTGCATGGTTAGTTTTACTCTTTTGCACTGTAGTAGTTGGCCTGATAGTCTTGGACTTTTTAATTCATTTGTTTCATGGAATAGAAGCTCCAAAACAAGCCAATGAAGCATTAACGAAAATTCATTAATCAGACAAAACCAGACAGCCAATGTGAGAGAACTGAAGGCTAATGCTTTTAGAGTTTTGGCAAAATGCTGAATCTATGTTCATTAACACTTGGGCACAGGCAATGGAGGAGGGAAGGACCTTAAGAAACAACAAAAAATATTGTTTTGAGTAACATAAAATTGTAGCTAAGATGGCTAGTATCTTGGTATTAATTTGCTATATCAAAAAGAACAATAAACTGAAGACTCAATAGTATTACACTTCATTAGATGCTCTCTTTAGCTAGCCAGTTGACCAGGCCAATTTTTTCAGAAAAGGAGTTCAAAAGTTGCTTTTTCCCAGTTCAATGAAGGGACAGAAGTTTCCTTTTGCAGAGGAAACACACACCAAACTAAATAACACAGATCCATACCAAAGATTAGTAGGAAAGTTCTTCCAAGATTTTACAGACTTAATAACATAGATGATAACCGAGGGCTGTCAGAGAATCATTGCCAATGTGAGAAATGTGGATAATTTTGATAAGGCCTCTTTGAGCATTTCAGCTGCTCGGCAGTTAGCCAGCCCTGAAAACGTGTGGAAATATGTCCTCCGCTTATGTTAAAAAAATCAAGAGAAAAGGGAAATTGAAAAGGCTGGTGGACCAGATAAAATGGCCTTAAACTTGAGTTCTAGAGACACACATGGCTGAGATTTTCACTAACCCAGTTGTGTCAGATGGATTCCTAGAAAAGTGAGAAATTGTTCACAGATCTGGTAATGCTACCTTTTCAGGACAATTCCACTGCAAATACTAATTAGCAACTACTTTTATTTTCAGATATTATAGCTGTAAAAATGTTCTGCACTACATAATTCTACAACAAGCATAACTTCATCTTTGCCGCTACCAGCAATGCTGTTTTAGAAAACTTGTTTGTCTATCAGATCAGGGCTTTTGCTCACTGATGGATGACCAAAACTGATTGCTGATCATACCCAGCTTATTCCTCCCGTCCCAGGACCTTCATTATTAGGCAGTGATAGTCATAGATATTGGCTCTCAGTGGTGGATTGACCAGTGCCAGTCTTCAGAGAGACATGGGATGTGGGCATAGGTATAGTTTGCTACTTAGATTTCTGTATGGGCATATTTTTTGGCTGAGAGCATCCAGTGTCACCCACCGTGGGTCTGGGGGTTGATCCTGATGAAGTCAGGTCAAGAACTGATGGTTGAGAGGCAATGATGGAAGGAAGAGCCAGGGTCACTCAGGTGAGAACTGAGGGCTTTGATTTATGTGTTTGAACTATTGCAAAGACACTCTGCTACTGCTTATTGTCTACTGTTATGTTTGGGTTGTTGTGCATTTTCCAGGCAGTATGGCCATGTTCCAGAAGCATTCTCTCCTGACATTTCACCCACATCTATGGCAGGCATTCTCAGGGGTTGTCAGGTCCACTGAGGATGCCTGCCATAGGTGTGGGCGAAACATCAGGAGAGAATGCTTCGGGAACATGGCCATCCAGCCCGGAAAATGCACAATGACCCAGTAATTCCAGCCATGAAAGCCTTCGACAGCACATATTTCTTTAGTTTATCCATGTCCTTGGGTGAATCTTGGGAAGAAAAATGAGTAAGGTGCCTTTAATATTGGTGTAATCTCAAGCTAAGATAGGCATGATTTGTGGGACGCACATGGCAGGTAAAGGAAAGGTGGGATGGATATTAGAAATCTATGTCATAGTTTTCTCCTTTCCCTGGTTGTACAGCCAGCTTTCTGACATGCTGATGCTTCTGCCCAAATTCAAGTCAGTTCACATTGGGTGTATAGAAGCTCATGAACTATGATGTATGTGTGTGTTTGAAAATTCTCTTGGGACTGCAACTAGTCCAACAACTTTAGTTTGTATTTCCAATGTACTTCAATCTGACTTGACACTATCAACAAAAGGAAATGACTGGCCCTCCTATCTGAGGATGTAAATGAACCTGTGGGCTTTTCTGGTTGATGGAAAAGGCATACTGTCCTAGAAGCAGGTGACTAGGAAGTCAACATTAAAAGCCTGTAAATCTTAGACTAATACATTTGGTACTAACTGGAAGTTCATGTTCACTTATATTTCTATCTCAGTGTTTATGCTTGGTGTTGTTAAGACATTGTATCTCACAACTACCTATGCCTCTTGTGCCTCCTAAGATGTTATTGGAATGCAATTCTCAGCAGTCCACATATTCTGTGGTAGGAGATTATGGAACTTTCAGTCCTAAAGTATCTTGAGTACCAGGGCCGGCCGGAGATAAATTTATATGTAAAGCGAGGGGGGAAATTGCGCCCCCCCACCGGCGCCGCGGGAGGCGTGGCCATGTGCCGCGGGAGGCACATGGCCACGCCTACCGCAGCGCCGGCGGGCCCCGCCTCCTGCTCCCTGGCCCCGCCTCTCACGTAGCGTGGGAGGCGGGGTCACGGCGAGCAGCGCGGGAGGCGGGGCCAGGGCTGGCCCCGCCTCCCGCGCAGCTCACCCCGACCCTGCCTCTCACCCAGCGTGAGAGGCGGGGCCGGGGCGCACAGGCCGGGAGGCAGGGCTCCGCCCAGACGGGGCCTTGCCTCCCGCCCCGCGCGGCCTGGGCTTTTCCAGGCAGGCCGACTGCACTGGAGGTCCCTGCAGGCCGCGATCGCGGCCTGCAGGGACCTTCGGTGCAGTCGGCCCGCCTGGAAAAGGCCAGACGGGCGAGGCTGAGCTGCGTGGGAGGCAGGGCCAACCCTGGCCCCGCCTCCCACGCAGCTCACCCCGACCCCGCCTCTCACGCAACGTGAGAGGCGGGGCCGGGGCGCACAGGCCGGGAGGCAGGGCTCCGCCCAGACGGGGCCTTGCCTCCCGCCCCGCGCGGCCTGGGCTTTTCCAGGCAGGTAGACTGCACCGGAGGTCCCTGCAGGCCGCGATCGCGGCCTGCAGGGACCTTCGGTGCAGTCTGCCCGCCTGGAAAAGGCCAGACGGGCAAGGCTGAGCTGCGCGGGAGGCGGGGCCAACCCTGGCCCCGCCTCCCACGCAGCTCACCCCGACCCCGCCTCTCACACAACGTGAGAGGCGGGGCCAGGGCGCACAGGCCGGCCATCCAGGGCCATCCCAGCCGGCCATGAGCTCGCTCGTCACCGAACAGGCCTTCCTGTTCGCCGGCGAGTGAGCTCATGGTCCCCGCTGGGAGGGGGGAAGCCTGACGGCGCCCCCCGGGCCCTGCGCCCGAGGCGGCCGCGTCAGCGGCCGCCTAGTAACAACAGGCCCTGTTGAGTACTAAACTTCCTTCATCTCTGTCCTATGCTATTCTACAACAACTGAGTTTGTTCAAAACATGTAACAAATGCTGCCATTTCCCTCTGAAACTAGAACCGTTTTTTTATTTTGTTAATAATACTGTACTCACTTATTTGGAAATAAATTGAATTCAGAGAAAACTTCTTTCAGAGTTTTGATTGGCCTTGGATTTTTCTGCTAGACTTACAAAACAAAGCTATAAAAGGGCGGACAAAATTCAAAGCAGAGAAACCATATCTTCCTAAAATCCAAGAGAAGGAAGGAAAGGTAGGGCAGTACACATGAGGCTTCCCCTCCCTCTCTCCCTTCCTTCCTGTTACAACCTTCCCCTCTCACTAGATTCAAAGGGAAGGAAAGTAACTCTTGTCAACTCCGGGGTGGTATAGTTTATGAACATGGAAAAGTTAAGTTTAGAACTTAACCCCCCACAGATCCCCCTCCCACAGATGACCATGATGGCTGGAGAATTCTGGGAGCCTTTGACCAAAACCTTTTCTTTTTAAAAAGTCTATTTCCCCCTTTTATCAAAGGTATATCCTTGGAGGCGTCAAGGAAACATGTTGATCATGTGGTCTCAACACTTCCCATGCTCATCTCTTTCCACTCCCTGATTATTGGAGCAGCAATAATAGAGTAACTATGACAGCAGAACCTTTACCATCTCAATACGGAAGCCTTTGGTGGAAGACCTCTCTCATTGCCTATGGACTTTCTTCTCTGCTGGTGGAAGGGAATGTTCACAGGATCTAGCGGCCCTTCAATACCCTTCTTTTGGACTTTAGAATTGTCCTCTCTCTTTAATGTGATCTTGCTCAGTTTCTTCTGTAACTTCTGCTTACTTGATAAAAAACTCACACTTCTGAGCTGCTAATTTGATTGGACGTAGGGCCTAGAACACAAAATTACTAAGTAAGTGGCTCTTAATTTCCACCTTGATGTTAATTGGTTTGTCATGCAGAGCTTTCCTTGGGCTAGAGATATATCAAGAGATGAGCATTAAGTAACTAAAGAGAGGATGCAGTCTGACAGAAGCTTTAAAAACTCAGTCAATTAGCTTCTCAGCAGTGATTTCCTTGCTCTTAAATGTTCTGTTTTGTTTTGCACCTGGCTTCATCCTACAGGAAATGATAGACAATTTGAAGATATTGATGTACAGTACTCTGATACCAAAAGAAAGAATTTGGATATCTAAAAAGATTTTAAAAAATACCTCACATTTTAAGAGGCACACCATGTTCTTTCCCTTGTAGGGTGGTACACTTTTTGTCAAGTTGTCAGATGTAAAAGAGACCAGAAGCATTCTCTCCTGGTGGCTCTGTTAAGACAGGGTAGATAATTCACCATTGATTTTAGTGGCAGACATCAGTTTTAAATCAGCATCTCCACACTTGCTCGAGGGCAGTGGTCCCCAACCTATGGGCTGTGGCCCACTGGTGGGCTACGAGAGCTAAAATAAGATCTGTGAGACATGAGGGGAAAATCAGCTCTAGTTATTAAATATGGTTTTCTTTGGGTGAGCAGATGGCGACTCATAGATAGCATATGTTCTGCATCAGAAACTAGAGCTGATGTGGTCTATCCAATGCAATTTTCTGAATTAGCACCCCAAATAGCCAAACCAAACCTAAAGTTGACCAAAAACTGATTCGTAACCCTTTTGGTATTAATGTTGGAGAGTGGTCCCCGGTCAAAGTAGTCCCCGGTCAAAGTGGTCCCCGGTCAAAGTGGTCCCTGGTCAAAAAAAGGTTGGGAACCACTGCTCCTGTACACATTGGAACCCTTTTAAAGGCGTTGTCATTAAAACTGAGGATGAAGTCCCTGCTCTGCTACCAGTTGCTGCTGAGTGTTTGGCACTGTCAGCTAGTCAAATAGAACACCCAATTTCCCCCCAAATTCTTTTCTAAAATTCCATCTTCTACAAAATTATACAAAGTTCAGAAGCCCTGCCTCTGTGGGCATCTAGCCACCCATTGCCCTGTTCCCACATTTACTGACAATTTTGGAAACTGTTTTCTGAAATTCTTTCTTGTGCAGAATTATTCAATGGTTTGAAGCTATGTCTCTTTGTTGCTAACATGAGAAAAAGGAACCCTGGAAATGGGAATAATACAACATTCTTTATTTGAAATGTATTTGAAACTGTTTACAGTTTCAACCAGGCAGATCACTGGGGGGGGGGGGGTGACCCCAAGATTAAAACAGCTTCACTGGCAACTGATTGGTCTCCAGACAACATTCAGTGTACTGGTTATGATCTATAAGACCTTTTATGACTTCGTATTTGGCATATTACATTTTCCCCAAGGAGAATGTTTCCAGTTGATGATCTTTAGGAGAGGCCCATTATCTTATTACCATCTGAGACATGACTGGTGGAAAATGAAAGAGGGGTTCTTCTCAGTGGCTACTTCCAGGCTCTCATATTTCTTTCTCAGGGGTCCTAGTTAGTTCTACCTCTGTTGACTGTATCTGAATAAACTGACCTGTTGTTTAAGGGGCTTTTTAGTGCATGGGTAAGGATATTTTGAATTGTCCTTAACTGAATTTTGTGTGTGTGTCGTATTTTAATTTAAATATGTTTTTCAAGCTGTACTGAGTGTCATTCTTGGCAGAATTGCAAGATATACATTTAGCAATTAATTAAATAAGAAGGATCCCAAATTTGTTAAGTACTCTGAGGAACAATTTAATTCAATAGCTTTCTTTAGTGTCAATAATGCAGCGTGTAAGTGTTGGGTACCATTTTAAGAAGTTGCTTTTTTTCTTGTCATTCTTCACAGTAAGAAATACAATCTTTGCAGTCTGTTGATTTCTAGATTACATTTGCACCAGTGCAAATCCAAGAGTCGATTGCTCATCAGCTCTTTCAGTGACCCATGCCATCTCTATGATATGGTAGACGGTCTGCATGGCAGATATACAATCAGATTGTATAAATATGCATGGCAGATCAGTGAGGAGAAATTACTAATGTGTCTATACTGTCTGGTTCTTCTTTCTTTCTGGGATGTTTTAAGAACTCTGATTCTTCACATTGAATCCAGCATGATGTCACTGACTGTGGACAGAAAAGGAGCAACTATTTTCATGCTGCTCTGAGGCATGTACATGTTTCCAGTATTATGTAGCTTCAGCCCATGATTACCTTTGCCAGTTCAAATAACTGACAGTATTGCACCAAGTCTGAAATCTGGTGTGTTTCACCTGGAACAAGCTCACAGTTTTCCCTCAGTCATCCTGTGAAGGGCAACCTTTGGAGAACAGATTTATGCTAAAAGTTGTCAGTAGCAATATTTGAGACTTATGGCTAATATCTCTCTCCTATCCTCTAGGATTCATCTTTATCCATTTGGTAGTCAGTGGTGGGTGGATGACAGTGGATACACATTCAGCCATGTCCTTATGGCCAAATGTACAACAAAAATAATATTAAGGGAGGATCTGGGCAAACTTAGTTGGTGACAGCCAATCACAGTTCAAATGATGCTGTAAAATGGTCCTATGGAATATAAAGGTATAAAATTGTCTCTGACATAAGACAAAGTAGGAGAAAGATGGCATGGAGATGGGGAAAACTGAAATAAGAGCTAGCGCAATCAGCCAAGAGTAAGAACTGAGTAGATTTTTTGCTGAGCTGTGAATTATTAAGTACTTTAGAGATTCTTGTGTGGCCTGTGTATTTATATTTATTTATTTATTTACAGCATTTATATTCTGCCCTTCTCACCCCGAAGGGGACTCAGGGCGGATAACATTACACATATAGGCAAACATTCAATGCCTTTTAACATAGAACAAAGACAAGACAAACATAGGCTCGGAGCGGGCCTCGAACTCATGACCTCAGAGTCAGTGTGATTCATTGCAGCTGGTTACAGCTGGCTTGCTCTCCAGCCTGCGCCACAGCCCAAGCCCAATATAAACATCTGCTTGTTTATTCTTTTGTATAACTGTGCCTGGCTAAGTCTGTAAGGACCTCATTACATTAAGATTGGGATTTGCCACGCATTGTGGTGAATCTGGCGGGGTTCAGCATAAGGGACTCGTCGCCCCGCTCCCTGCATCGACTGGCTTCTCCCTCATCCTATCCCTGAGGGGGGGGGGGGGAGTGTCCACTGCCTGGCTTCTCTGGTTGTTCCCTATGCAACATGGGAAACCTTCTATGTTGCTTCAGGGGCTTATGATGCTCCCTCTTTACTGGCACCATGGAGCCCCATCGGAAGTAGATCTACATCATGGGATGGGAGCCAGCAGGCTCTGTGCCACGAGTAAAGAGGGAGCGTCGTACGACAGGCAATTTTGCTCATCTGTTGAGGTCATAAGAGAGCAATGTCACGCTTATCACAGTGCAACAAGATAAATGATGTGGAAGGAAAGCCCCCACATAAACTGAGCCAGGGGGTGCTGTGAAGTGTTTTATCTATTTTAATAGGTTTTTGATGGTTTTAACTATTTACTTCTATTAGTTCTCTGTTTAATTCTATTTTAGTGTTTATATTCTTTAGGATGGTTTTAGGTTGTATATTGCATTGTTTTTTAGTATTGTTTGCCAGTTTTAAGAGATAAAATTCCCATATGGCACAGCCTCCTTATCCACATATTTGATATCCACAGTTTTACTTCTCTACACTAAAAAAACAACAACACCCCCTGGAAATGTTTGTGGAACCTCTGGCTGGATCTATACTGCCCTATATCACAGGATCTGATCCCAGATTATCTGCTTTGAACTAGATTATATGAATCTATACTGCCAGATAATCTGGGATAAGCAGATGATCTGGGATCAGATCCTGGGATATAGGGTCCCCTCTAGGTACCTCATCACATTGAGATCAGTAAGCTGGGTGATGGGGGGGGGTCTGCCATGAATTGTGGCAAATGTGGCAAGGGGCGTGTGGAACCCGTTACCCTGTCCCTCACCTCATCCCATGTGGGGAAATGTTGCCACCTATTTCTCCCTTGTTCTTCTCAATGAGAACATGGGAAGCCTCCCGTGTTCTCGCTGCTCCCTCTTATGACAGTTTTATCTCAGAGCACTGCTGGAAGTAGATCTACATTGTCTGATGGAATCTGATGGACTCTGTCCCTGAACTGAGGTGAAGCTGTCATAGCTTGGAGCCTGCCTTTGTCTTTGTCTTTGTTCTATGTTAAGGCATTGAACGTTTGCCTTATATGTGTAATGTGATCCGCCCTGAGTCCCCTTCGGGGTGAGAAGGGCGGAATATAAATACTGTAAATAAATAAATAGGATGGGTAATTTTGCCCATGTGATGAGGTTGTAAGTCTCTCAGTGCAATTCTATGGTATGCTTCCAAAACAAGTATAGTAAAATATAGTGTTTGCAATTACAGTAGAGTCTCACTTATCCAACATAAACGGGACGGCAGAACGCTGGATAAGTGAATATGTTGGATAATAAGGAGAGATTAAGGAAAAGCCTATTAAACATCAAATTAGGTTATGATTTTACAAATTAAGCACCAAAACATCATGTTAGACAACAAATTTGACAGAAAAAGTAGTTCAATACGCAGTAATGCTATGTAGTAATTACTGTATTTATGAATTTAGCACCAAAATATCACAATGCATTGAAATCATTGACTACAAAAATGCGTTAGATAATCCAGAATGTTGGATAAGTGAGTGTTGGATAAGTGAGACTCTACTGTATTTATAGTTCAGATATTCATCAAGGATCTCAAAACATATCCCCAATTAACTCCTATTCAATAGTTGCGCTAGAAGAAAGTGCCAACATCCAAAAGCTCCCATAGCACTGTAATTCAGGATAAAGAGGTTAGTGAATGAAGAAATTTGCCCTGTGAAGAAATGCTCTTTTTTTCTTGACCATCAGCCTCCCATGCTCCATAACAAAATGACAATGTGCCATTAGGAAGCAATAGAAAAAGAGTTTAGCTTTCCTGTGGGCTTCCTTATTGTTTTGATGACAGTAGTCTTGATATTAACTTCCCTTCTTCCCATGCTTTACACAGCACTCTTTCTTTATATTTTCTCTCTGTCAGATATATACTCTCACTTTAATAATGGGCTTCTTCCTCCTGAAGACAGTCTTTAGTGATGATTTGAAGCATCAGCTCCCATATTTGCTAGTGCTTATTGCATGGAGACAGGAACTGCCAAAACCACCTCTGAGTACTCTTTGCCTAAGAAAACCCTATGTAATTTGTGGGGTTGCTGTAGGTCAAAAGACGGCTTGAAGGGAGACACACACACACACAGATAGAAAGCTTCAGCTATTTGAGAATAAAGTGGGAAAAGTATCCACAAATTCCAGAGAGCCTGTGGCTCTTGACAATATTAATAAACTATATCTGCTACTAAAGAACCAAAACATTAAAAAATAGATGAGAAAGGATATTTTCAGCTATTAATATAGCTTCTTAATGATGCATTCACTAAAAGAGCAACAATCTCAGAGCTTTAGCAAAGCACACGGTTGTGCTCAGCCTCTATATCCATCATTCCTGGAGTATGGCGATATGACAGAAGATGCTGATTTGTTCCTGCTGTTTTCTACACCACTGGCTCATCTTCCTCTAGTGGTTAAAATACCTGTACTTATGTGCAAGGAAGGACCTGTTCTTTATTGATAGCAGTTCTGGTCTCTTATATCAAGTGGAAAAGGCAGTCCCGAACAGCGCTGACAGTGTGGGCTCGCCTAGGCATTTATCATAGAATGGCATGCTGGGTGAACAGGCCAAGTACCATTGCTAATTCAGTAGTCTCCTTTTTGGGAGTGAACCGCATGCCTCCTTCCATATGCTCCTGCTCTTTTTCACCTTGAGAGCATCACTTCATTACAACGAGGGGGAAATCCATATTAATGCATTTAGGCAGCAACCTAGCAGCATGCGTCTCGCCATGAGCTAAGAGGCCTGAACTGTGACATCTGAAACATTTATATGGAAGGATGATTATGCTAATGCTCTTCTAGCTGCATCTATGACTTATGCATCAGAAATCAGTCTTATGCCAAACAATGTGTGGTGTGTTCCTTTCCTTGTTCAATTAGCAGCATTAGGAATTGAAAGATGACAGGCAAACCAGAGAAGATTTGAGAAATCGCTTAGAGCTAAGATGCATGGCACCACATAATCTATATGGGCTCTTTCTTTGTCATCAATTTTTCATATTCCTCAGGAAACTAGAGTTCTAGAGAAGCTATATAACTTTTTATACATTGAAATGTCATAGTTTTGACCAACACATAAGCTAACATAGTAAGGGATTTGTCTCTTATGGATATAAGAGCTTCATTGCTTCAATATGATCTCCTCAGATGGTTGCAGAAGGTATGGGAAACTGGTGGGGATATTTGCCTAAACAAGGTAAAATTGTTTAATATGTTTGTCAGGCTTCCTATACAGAAAATGGCGTTTGACTCTGGTGTGACAGTCATATATAGACTCCACTCTTTCCTTTCTTTGTTGGGGAGGTTGTAAAATTAAGGGCTCCTATTAAGACTTAAATACCCTAAAGGCCCATCCTCTGTTCGGATATCAGCCAGCAAGCCAACCCTTGAATCAAGAAACAGTGTCCTAAAATCTACAGAGATACTCGCAGGAACATCACAGCAAGTCAGAGTCCAAAGGTGGCAGGCAATACCCCAGAACCTCAATCAGTGGCTGATACCAGATGAGATACTCGCTCCTGGGCACAAAGAATATTGGGAGACCTGGGAGGCGCTGAACAGGCTGAGCTCTGGATGCAGAGCTAACCTTAAGAAATGGGGCTACAAAGTGGAGTCCACAACATGTGAGTGCGGAGAAGAGCAAGCCAACAGACCACCTACTACAATGCAACCTGAGCCCTGACACATGCACAATGGAGGACCTTCTCAGAGGCACTTCAAGTGGCCAGCTTCTGGTCAAAGATTAGGAATATGGATAGTCTCTCCTACTCTCTCGCAAATAATCCATATAAACTAAGGAAACAGACTAACTGGGAGCCGATAATAGATTACTTAAAAAGAGAGAAAAATCAAAATAATAATCTGAGAATAGTATGGAATGTGCTCAAGATATAGAACTTCCTCGGATAATAAAGAACAGAGACCCCCGAGACAACAAGGATAAAAGTACAATGGATCGTAAAAAGAACTCTATCAAATACATCATTCAAAGAAATGGAAGTCATTATATTTTTAATTTCCCCCCGCTCTTTTTTCCTTTTCTTTCTTTACTTTTGATTGTAAGACTTCACGATGGTGTAGAGGTCCAGTCTATGACCGGATGTTTATCTTGATTGCTTTCTTTTCTTACCCTTTTCTTTTTTTAGTTTATACTTTGTATTAGAGTTTTTTTTGTCTTTTTCTTGTTATGTTTTACTTTAATTTTATTATATGTTTTTTTTCTTTTTTATGTTTTGTCTATCACTATTTTGTGCAAAACAACCAATAAAAATATTATAAAATGCCAAGTTTTTAACTTTGTTTGTGTTTTAAAATACATTATAACTGTACCCAATTCATTTTTGACACAATAAATAAGAATTTTGATCTTTGAAGTTAAGCAGGGACAGTTCTGCCAGCATTCGGATAGGAGACTGTCAATGAATAGCAGGTGCTGGAGGCTGTACTTCAGAGGAACGAACAGGCAAAACCAGTATTCCTTGCCTAAAAAAGTCATTTAAGATTCAATGGTTGCCACAAGTTGATAGGTGACTTGAAGGTACACACACACACACACTTTGAACATAGTAGTAAAGTATCTAAATTCTGGGATGCTGTCTCTTCTGAAATAAATGACTTCGGTAATGAATACCTTAGAAAGACTTTGACCCTCTGGGTTGTTTTCAAGTCAATGCAAAATCAGACACTCTTAAACTGTTAGTTGTTACCAGATTGGTTATCAGTTTTGGAAAAATTTAAATGAGATATCTGTGATCATGAGGTATGAAAATTAGCTCTGATTTAAATATTAGCTTGCAGACCAAATAGCAGAAAAAGGAAAGAAAATGTGATTTTATTGTGATTTGGAATTGTTTTGTGAAATAGTTTGTGTGAGGGATAATATTGGTATTCCAAACACATTCAGTTTTTTTTGGCTGACTGTGTATGGAAACACTTCTGACATATTTTATTCTGGTATTATAACTGTGTAACCTAATTGAAAATTAATTTTCTGAACTGCTGTCAGAGGGAAGGAGGAAATCAGGAATGATTTTATAATACAAAAATAATATAAAATCGATAACAAATTTTAAAAAGACTTAATCATGAGATGTTTTTGCATACATCAAAGAATATTTTTGCTGTATGCATCTAAAAATGCAAGTTAGGAATGCTGCAATAAACTCAGAAATATGTGCATCCTTGGAGAGCTTTTGAGTGTTTGTTCATTGCCAGACTTTATTTTGCTCCGATATAACGAGTGAATTGGCCCTCAGAACAGGTGCTGTCAGGATGGGTAGATTGGTATTTAGAAATAACCTCTTGATAAATAAAGTGGGGGCTTACTGATAAGGTTGTGCTTGTTTAAGAATTAAACAATGTACACCTGGTCCTATCCTATTTTATTTGGTCTGTGCAAATTCATGAGTATGACTCCAGTAGGATTGACTGGGTTATTTTGGGTTGCTTTACTTTCAACAGATATAACTGGAAGTCAGTCCCTTAATTATGTACTAGGATGAAATAATAATAATAATAATAATAATAATAATAATAATAATAATAATAATAATAATTTACTGTACTTATATCCCGTCCTTCTCACCCCCTATGCCAATAATTCATAAACATTAATAGTGTTGCTATTGTTAGCCTTCAAACATGTTCTAATGAAATAATGCAGACCTCTCGCTCGCTCTGTGTACACACATACATATATTAGTGTAGGAATCTATCCCATGACCAGGTCCTACATGGCAAAAAAGAGCTTTGCAAGTTCTTGTATATTAAAAATGAATCTAAGGATGTCAACTACCATAAGAGTCCTAACTGCATGTAAAAAACAAAACAAAACCAAGCTGTGTGCTGTTTTGGGAAGCCACAGTATTTGGAGATGGAGCCTTCTGCATAGAGCCTGCATACTTCATCAAATGGAATGGGATTGGGAGTGAAAAGTACTGTATATCTTGGATGGTGGGTAGATGTGGTCAAGGGAACTGAGATGACAATTTGATTGAACCATTTCCTTGTTCTCCCTTCAACCTTCTCAAGGAACTATCTAGTATTTCTATATACCAATTCTACTTTCCTGGCATTAGTTTATGAATTGCTTGGAGCACAAGCTTTGCATCGCTTGGATAAGCATGACTAAATCGAATAATCCAGCAAATACAGCCAATATATCACGGTTGTGGTGATTACTATTTAATTGATTTATACTACAGGTTAGCCATGCACTCTCAGGCGTGTGTACTTAAAAATCTCACACGAGTTAATCTTACAAGGTAGTTTTAGCTTGTATATTGTACGATTCAAAAGATTTCCTGTCAATGGACTCCAGGTGCTTGAGCACAATAGTTTTTAAGAAGCAGATGGAACCGCTACAAGATGTTTGTTGAAAAGAAGTTCTGTGTTTCCCCCAAAATATGACATACCCATAAAATAAGCCGTAGCAGGATTTCTAAGCATTTGAGTAATATAAGCCATACTCCAAAAATATGACATGGTGATAGGCATGGCTATGCAGCGTACCGACGCGGAGCGGTAAAGAAGGCAGCTGCTCCTTCCTTCTACCATGGCCACGGCTGACTTACCAGCTCACACCAACATGCTACTCCTCCCTGCTCAAGCAAGAGAAGGGTGCAAGACACTCCAAAGTCTCCCTAATGGAGGGAGCAGGAGCAGTGGCACACTCTGGTAAAGGGAAACACTGCAAGAAAGTGGGACCCACTCAGGCCCTCACCCTGCCCACTGCACAGATACAGGACTCCTCTCCGGTACTCTTGTTGCCGGAAGAGGATGTTGGAGTGCTACTTGCTGGACTGCCTCTCCAACTGTTGCAGGGCTTGGGTGTCACAGTATTACTGCCCCGCACAGGATGGAGGGAGACATCTAGCCATCATGCCATCTGAGCCCTTGAATACTGGCCATGGATATCAAAATAAGACAACTCCTGAAAATAAGCCATAGTGTGTCTTCTTGAGAAAAAATAAATATAAGATAGTGTCTTATTTTTGAGGAAACACGGTATTACATGATAGGGTACTGCAGTGGGCATTATAGGGCAAAAGGAAATCCTTCTGGTCTGTTACCACCTTGTGCATTAGAGCTAATGAATTGCAATGATAGCCTGTATACACAATCTTACACCATATAGTGTTGTAGAGTTCTGGCCTCCAGAGTCGTAGTCTAATGCTCAAACAACTACACCATGCTGGCTCTCAAGAATTCTAAATAATTTTCCCTAAAGTGCAAATCCCAGAGCTTCTTAGCATGTTGCTACAGCAGTTTAAGGAAAATCATAATGATAAAGCTGTGTAATATAATAGGGTCCCAAGGCAGATAGCTATGCACCGCAAGTGGGAGTCAGCCAGAAGCCTGATCTCTTCAAAGAACTGCTTTGACCCATTCTTGCATACTTAAAATGCTATCTGGTCCACCAAGAAAACACAGGGTGCCAAAGGAAGGGCCGACTCCAAGACCTCAGGGTCTTCTACTTTTATGTAAAATTAATTTCTTCTGGTCTGGAGGTTAATTCCTAGGAAGTGATCCAAGCTCCACAGACATTATGCAGCCAGGCAGCGTACTTTCAACTGTGCTCTTTCTGTCTATCATAATAGCTGCCAGCTCCCTGTATTCATTTAGCACTGCCTGATGCTTCCTGCTTGCTTTACTGTGTTTCTCCAAATCCTCCTGAAGGCTTCTTTAGTCCAAGAGAGGGCAGTGAGCAACCACAGGATGGCAGGGACTATGCTATTTTAAGTAACACACGAATAAAACTTGACCTTTTTTTGGCAGTCACCTCAGGTGATTCTAGGATTCATAGTCCAGAAAGACCTCCAGCTCCTGAATCTAGTGGGCCTTAGATATGATGTACTGCAATGTGCCTGTGATGATTCTCTCTTAATGAACCACATTTCCCTCAATGTAAACATCCTTGAATCCTTTCTTGATGATATTGCCACTGTTACAACTTTTTCTTTGACATCCCATTCATTATAGAGCCCACTATTCATGCCGGGTTCTTTATAAAAATTATTCTGCTCTGTTGTGTTTCCAGATGGCTTCATAATTAGTTTTAATACTTTTGCAGATGTTGTATGGAAACTTTAGGATGTAAGCCAACAATGGTTTGATAAAGCTAATGAAAGCAAGCTTTTCGGTTGATTATTCTCAGGAAGAAAACAAATATGTCTTTCATGTCACTTAAATGCATCTGGACTGCCCCAAGCTAGATATTTGTGACACGGGAATTATAAAATCCAGAAACCAGCATAAGAGACCATGGTCAGGCATGGTGATATAAAATAGAAGTGAAATGGAGTTGCAGTTAATCACTGGACACACAGAGACTTTAAAATTAATCCAACTAATTTATTCAAATAGAAAAAGCTAAAATGAAATAGAAGCTAATTTAAATTAGGGAAAGCTATCTATTTCAATAAGAGGCAGATGATATCTCACTGAGAGATTACATGGTTTACCTTCAGATGTCCCAGGGTGCACTTATACTATAGAATTAATGCAGTTTGACTCTACTTTAACTACCACGGTTCAACGCTAGGGAGTCATGATAGCTGCAGTTTTACAAGGTCTGTAGCTTCCTCTGCCAAAGAGTGCTTGTTTCATCAAACTACAGCTCTTGAAATTCCATAGCATTGAGCCCTGGCAGTTAGAAGAGTCAAACTGCATTACTTCTACAGTGTCAATTCAGTGCATACCATGGGTGCACTGTTACTGCAGACTTTTGCATGAAGGCTCAGCTGTCATGTTTTTTGTCTGTTATGGGACCACGTGGCAGTCGATAATGGCTCCTCCCCCCTATTTGGCACCATGTGGCACGGAGAGGCAGTCACGTGCTGCTCACACGGGGTTTCCCAGTGAGCCCTGCCTGTTGGGCCAATAAGAATAGAAGAACACCATAATGTGTCTTACTCAAGCTGTGTCTAAGGAAAGGGCCCCAGGAAGGATGCTTCCTTAACCCCATTCTTCAAACCCAGGCTCCCTTGAAAAGAAGAATGGAAAGGATCCCAGGAACGGAAAGTGGAGCCTCGAAAGTTCCCCATTCCTGCCAATTGGCCGGCTCTTCCTGAATCTTTCAGCTGTGGACTGGAAATGGCTATTTGGCAACCCGCCTGTTTTCAGGAGGCATGCAAAAACAAATTTGTGGGTCTCTGGAATTTGGCCAGCCGGAACAGATCAAGGTTCAGCTGAAATGCACAAGCTTTCTAAACATCTGTGGAAGGCTCTTGACTCCTATGATGCCTTTAAAAAAGGGGTGTGGAAAGTGTAGACCATAGTCCACAATGCACCCTGCTGCAGGACTATTGATGATAAACTTTATCACAACTGTAGAACTAAATACCCTAAAGCTAAATGTACTAGATCTCATCTGATCTTAGAAACTAAGCAGGGTCAGCCATGGTTAGTGTTTAGATGGAATAAGTCAAAAGCTGATTTAAAGGCACATATACTACTACTATTAATAACATGCTGATAATTTTTAAAAGGCTGGAGATCTTTGCTGCAATGGAAATACAGCTTGGTTATATTCATGAAAACCAAATGCACTCAATTATACACAATGTTAACCTTTTAAAAAAGCTTGATTTAAAGCTCCTGCAATTTTGGCTCTGCAAATAAATACAGTTAAAGGTTTCCCACTACTGTGGCAAAAATGTACAGCGATGGCTGCATCTGCTCAACAAGTGTAGCACAGCTGATGCCAAACTAAGTGACTGACAGAAACAAATTGGCTATGTTTGCTTTCATTAACTCTTCTGTGAATGACTCTGTATCAATCCAAGAATGTAACATGTAAAACAATCTTATGTCATTTTCTAGATATAGGATTGATGAATATGAAAGTGATGAACTGGATCTGTTAGCAGCATCCAGGTGTGGACCCGTGGAGCTGTGGGCTGTGAGGCTACAGTCTACCAGGAGATCTAGGTGTGTATGATCCAAGTCTTAACCCCACTACCACAGGAAAAAAGTGTTGACTTAGAGCTCATGTCAGATTTTTTTTGTGGAAATATATTTGCATGTACTTCCAGAACCTGAATGGCAGCCATCATCCAAAACACCTTTTCACTGACATGTCAAGACTGTGAAATGACCTGCTGGAAGACCTTCAACAGCTAAATCAGCTGTCAGAATTTAAGATACAACTGAAGACCTCTCTTTTCTAGCAGGCCTACTCAATCAGTTTTTAGCTATTTTAAAGTTCACATTCTATGTCTATTGTATTCTAAGATTTGCCTCATGTAGTTAATACATGTATTTTATAGAAACACTAGCTGTGCCCGGCCACGCGTTGCTGTGGCGAAGTATGGTGGTATGGGAAATAAAGTATTGAGGAATTGGTGGTAATTAAGGTAAAGGGTAAAGGTTTTCCCCTGACATTAAGTCCATTATAAATGGGTAATATAGCTGTGTGGAAGGGCCTTGAGTCTACACTGCCATATAATCCAGTTAAAATCCGATAATCTGTATTTTATAGGCAGTGTGGAAGAGGTCTAAGTGAGGCCTAACTCTGCCTGTCCCCTGGGCTGAGTGGGTTGCTAGGAGACCAAGTGAGCGGAGCTTAGCCTTTTAACTGGCAGCAATGGGATAAAAACAATAATTCCGCTTCCTCTAATTAGGACTTTATTTTTCTTTTCTTTTTGTTGTATGAACGTAGAGGCATAAATGAAGGGTTGTGCTGCCAAGTTTAGTGTTTCTGGGATGTGTAGTTTTGTTGTTTTGTCCTAGGCCAAAATTTCATAACCCTTTTATATATATAGATGTCTTAATATATGCTTTTATTTATGATGATGTTGATGTATTTTAACTATGTCGTGCCCCGCATTGAGCCATAAGGAGAAGCGGGGAATAAATACATTTTTGTTGTTGTTGTTGTTGTCGTTGTTGTCATTGTTGTTCTTCTTCTTGTTGATGATGTTGTCATTATAAGAAGCTACATATGAATTGTAGAGTTAGATTCTTCTTTAAAACAGAAGGGTTGTGCTTGTACCGTTATTTTAGGAATTGTACTTTGAGAGACTACAGAATTCCTACATATTCATATGCTAACATTCATCTCAAGAACTATGAGTTCCAAAATGCACAGCATTAGACTCAAAGTCCTTGAGAAAGGGCTTTCTCAGTAGCATCTTGGTTGTGGATGTTCCTTCCAATACACAACAGACTGGCTCTATTCCTTTTAAGTTTCTGGTAGATCACCAAGTATGCATTGTTTTGTAGGACCATCAATGTGGAGGACTGCTTCAAATGATTGTGTTTTAACATAGTTTTTGATGGAAACATCAAAATACTCACTGTTGATCCTAGAGACAGGGAAAGCCAGATCCAAATACCTAGAGGGGTACAAGATTGATTGACTGTAATCTGGAGTAATTTTTCTGAAGATCCTAATTAAGATGTTACCAGAAATACATTCACTGGATGCAAATTCTTGAATTTGGGGGGGGGGGGGGGGGGGCTCTTGGAACACTGTAAAAAACTGAAAAGTCTCCTGATGTTGGATGTCCGTAACTGTAGGATAATGGCTATCTGCTGTTCAGGATTTTTCCTGTTGTAGCCAGCTACCCAATCTATATTTACCTTTGCATTACTCAATTCTCCTCTTTGGCAGATTTTTCATATTATGATAAAAATGAGCTGAATGGGTGGTGAATCAATTTCAATCTCTACACAGATCCCCCAGTTCCCCTTAAACACAGCCTCTTTCCTCCAAGCCATGACTAAAGGATGTGTAAATGATCCGCATTCAATCACATCAATAAAAACATTGTCTTTGTTTTAAGACTATCATGGTGATGTGAACAAGGCAATTTTCCATTATGTGAGATCATTATGGCTTCAAAACCAGAAATTAAGGGATAACTTTGCACGATCAAATAAATCCAGACTGTGCTCATGTATGTGAGGCAATCAACATAGAATTTGTGCAAAGTATGCATATAAGCTGGGCTAAATGACAAGTGTTGAACAAAATGGATATACTCTGTATAAAAAGTGAAGATTTTCCTGCTTAACAACTATTCTCAAGAGGTGTCTCTTATATAGGAATTAACTGTCAATTAACTATTAAATTTCGATTGCTGTCAGACTACTAGCTGAGATCTCATAAGTAGAATGGAACTGAAAAATTGAGTACATGAAAAATAGTATGTTATTATTAGGCACATTACAGCACTCTCCTTCTTTCCACCACCAAGGCTGTACTGCATGAATGTCTTCAGCAGTAATAGAACTGTGATGATGGATAGTTTTAACATTCTTCAGTAGGTACTCTATCAGGTATATGCCATTTATCCACACCAGTTACTTGATCAGTGGAATTGCTGAAGTTATATCACTGTATAACTCTGTTCCATTAACATGACAGAAAAAAATTCTCTATGTGTATGAATAGCACAGGAGCACATATGTACCAAGGAAATACATAGGAACATCGCCTTGTCAAGTTTAAGATAGGCACCCTAGGATTCAGATGCTGGATTCATTTTTATAGTATTATAAATCTGTGGTCCCTCAATTCTGCTGTTAGAGAACCCGCTAGCTCCCCTGTTCTGGCCATTATTATACTTTATGTTAGCCATGATCGAAATTTACTCTCCTCAGCTCCATCTGATTCAAGCAAGGCAATTGAACCTGCAGGTTTTGCCAATGTGTTTACATACAAGAAATGTGCAGCCGCCTTTAGCTCTTTGGAAGAAAAGCAACATATAACATGTCATAAGTTAATCCATTCTTAGGCTGCTGCTCCATTAATTGTTGGGAGATATTTAGATTCCTCAAATGGGGAGCCATGTAGTAGAACCAGGCAAGTCTAATGTGCCCTTGAGTTGGAAGAAGTTCAGTAGTACTTCTGTCCTGCTGACCATTCCCCATTTAGTATTGTGTTGGGAAATATGAAAGGCAGCAGTGGATTTTTCAAGCAGAATTATCAATTGGCAACAATACTCCTATGGGTATGCACATATAGGTTCTAGCAGAACAAGAAACAAGCTTACCACTTCATTACAGTTACTAAATTCCACTGAGTGCTACACTTAAAATCCAGGAAGCCAGTGTTCTCATCATATTAGTTTGCCTTCAAGTATAGGATAGAGCATTCTTGGCATATTTTAAGTGTGGGGGCCAGCAGTCTTTTCAAACATTTCAGGAGGTGGTGGGGAAGTGAATTTTTGGTAATGATCTGGATGTTTGGCCAACACTCTAATGTGATGACATTTGCTGCTCCCAGGTTTAAAATGAAACATTTTCCCAATTCGTGAGGGGGGAAATTGTGGGAGGAGTCAAAAGTACTCATGTTAGGGAAAGCATTTCATTTTGCTCACCAAGTTTTTACTTTGCCAGAACAATTTCCTTTTTTTAAAAAATAGCCTTTCCAGGTCCTTCCCTTCCCTTCTGCGATATATCTATGCCTTGTGTTTGCATGAGAAGGCTGGGAGAGAAGGATTATTATTACCATTATTACTATGCCATATATCCATGCTGTGCAGTTTTGGGAATTCTAGTTTTCCAAGGTCCATACTCTTCATTGCATGCATCTACACTGGAGAATAAATGCAGTCAGGACCCATTTTAAATGCTATTATTATTATTATTATTATTATTATTATTATTATTATTATTATTATTATGCCATGTCTCCATGTCTCTATGCCATGCAATCCTGAAAGTCATAGTTTTCCAAGGTCCACATCCTTCTCTGTGGGGCAGAGACTGAGAGAGAGAGAGAGAGAGAGAGAGAGAGAGAGGGAGGGAGGGAGGGAGAGAGCATCACCGCTTTCCCTCCCTCCCTGCTTCCTTGCTTTCGGAATTGAAAGCACGTAACAGCTGACATTTCAAAAGAGGAGTTTTTTCCCCACAAGAAATGGGGGGAGGGATGGTGGGCAGTGTCTAGCAATTAAAGTGTGATGGCAAATCTACTGAAACAATGCTGAATGCCACTGATACATTTAACAGTGTGATGAAAGTAGGGAAATCATCCGTTTCATTCCAACACTGAGTCAGACTGAGTTCTACACTTCCCAGCCTCAATGTAATGAAGTGGTTAGTCTTTCTAAAACACATAATAGTATCTTTACTTACAAAATGCTGTGCAAAGTCAAATAAATGGTTTAATGGAGAGATAAGAAAAAATAGCTACAGAGAGGAGGTGTGCCCCCCCCCCCCCCACGGACCTCATGACATTTGCCACCGGAATTGCCACGAATCAGGGCAAATCCAGTGGTGCCTAGTTCAGTGTGTGGAGAATCTGTCGTCCCACGCCTTGCATCGCCCAGCTTCCTCCTTACACCATCCCACGGGGGAAATCATCCGCTGCCCAGCTTCTCCCCCCCACTGACCGTAATGCAACATAGGAAGCCTCCTGTGCTGCTGTAGTGGTGGCATACTCTGGTTCCTCTTCAGTTTTGCCATGGAGCCCCACTGGATGTGGATGTCCATAGTGGGATGGGAGCCGGCTGGCTCTGTGGCAAAATTGAAGAGAAGCCATTGTATTTGGCCCATTTCATGAGGTTTTATGTTTTGGAAAGACATGGCTTTTTAGAGATCATAACCTTTTGGAAAACCAGAATCTCCATAACCTTTTTGGAGCATAATGGCATTCACAACTATTTGAAAATCATAACCTTTTGTAAAAGTATGATCTTCCAGAGAAGAGCCAAAAATTCATTTGAATAAAACCTTCACTTCAGTGGTATATGACCACATGTACTTATGCAAGGCAATTTGGTTTTCAGTTGTGAGATTGATAACCTGGTTGTCACTGATCTGTTAAGAACAGAAATTATGCCAATGCACAAATACAGCAGAATTTAAGAAGTGTTATATTTCAGTGCCCAAAAACATCTACTTTCCCATAAAATATCTTGTTTCAATATCATGCTCTGAAAAGGCAAAAATAAAATAGACTTTGTTAAAAGTAACATATCCGGATTACTCACAACCTTCAGGTATTCAGCATACAGGCACATAACTTGTTAATCCAGTTACAGATAGGTTTGAAGAAGTTTCTCTGTCCAGATAACACAGGACATCTTTCTTACAATCAACAGTAACACGAGTTTGCACTTAACAGTCCATAGTCTCATGGTGTCTCTCATGGAGTTCTGTCCTCTAATGGAGCCTGAAGTTTAAAATGGAGTCTGAGCTCTGAGCGGTCTCAGATCTGATCATGAGATCTTCAGCCCCTCCCACAATCTCAAAAAACATAAAGGGAAAGCTGCATATCAAAACATACATATACAATATACCGGTAGTAAGCAAACAGAATGATATACAAAACAATTTACTGGTGAAGGCTTGAAGAAAGTTGCTATTTCCAACAGCATGAGAGTTTTTGTCCACAAAAATAACACTTCTAAGATCTGTTGTGCAGCACTGGTGCTGCCACAGCATTCTGGGGCCCTTTCACATCACATCATTTTAGAGCTATGATGCCATATTAACTGCAATGTCCACATCCTATGGAATTCTGGATTTGTAGGTTGGTGAGGCACTAGAGCTCTTTCTAAATTGCAGACCATAGGATTCCATAGGTTGTTGCCATGGCAGTTAGAATGAAATAATTGCAATAATGGTGTAGCGTGAAATAGACGTGGGTGTCTGTTGATATTTGCATGCTCCAGCATTCATTTGGGGCTGAACGCTAACACAAATGGGGATGGGGGAGAACAGATTTGTTCAGAATTCTTCTTCAGGCTGAGATAATAAAGAAATGCTGAAAAAGGGAGGGCAAAGCTGACATCTATGGAAAATCCCAGTCCACAGTTCCCTTCCTTGTGGATTCTTTTCTTTTCCCCTGCTTTCTGCCAAAATTTCAAAGGCAGATCTAAGCCTTGAGTTGCTACTTAGTATGCTTTCCACAGCTTCAGAAAAGGGCTGGCATCTGTTGCAATGTCTTTATTCCTATATTTTATAAATAGACCTAGGTATTCTAGCAGGGTGTGCTTTTATTCGTGTAATTGTTTATATTTTCCCCTTCTTTCTTCCTTTCATTTTTGTTTGTTTATTTGTTTCTAATGATTGGAACTGGCACTAAACAGAATAACAAAGGAGCAAAGAAATACAACTTTATTGTTGATTTGCAAAGGCTTGCATTATGTTTATAATTCTTCAGTGTTAAGAAAAGTCTAGAAGAGACACCAAAGACAAATACATATATCAGCATTCCCTGGTAATTTTTAAAAAATGAATCAAAGCAAAAGAGCTGTAAGAAAATATAACCATATAATTGTAGACTCTTTCCCTTATAAAAACTGCTTACCTTTGTGAAAAGATTTAATACACCATTAAAATAGTTTGCATCCATCCCAAACACTTAGGCTGTTAACAACATTGAAAAGAAAAAGAAAACAAAAACAAATGCCCATCAATCTTAGTAAGCCTAAAAGAACACAGAAAATAAGATAGTTTCTATAGTTCAAGCTATTTAGAGATTTTTAGTTCAAAGTCAGTACAATATGACCCCCAGATCAGTGGGAGATACATTTTCTCAGATTTACTGAGTTAGTGATAATCATGGATAATAGTGAGTCCTATTGAACCAATGACTTTCAGTGAAAGCATAACATACAGTCATGATGTGGGATCTAGGAAATGCTTACAGAGGGTACTTCTGCCAGCAATTGAACATATAGTCATGCAACTTCAAGCAGAAGCGTACCACAGAGTCATGCTGGAGGACCTAGGAATTGCCTAGGGATGACATATCTTGTCAGATGCTGGTAAACAAAACTGATACCATCTGTACTATTTATTTCTATGGGAAACCCATATTGAAAGAGCCTGAAGACATACAATGCTCCTTACAGAGCTTCCACATCTTCATATATCAAAATGAAAATATTGAACAAAACCTATTCACTTTAATCCCTGGCTGCTGTTATATTCAAAATAAGTTCTGGGAGCTAGACATGTGGTGCCAAACTTGTGGTCTTCCAGGTATTTGGATCTCAGCTCCCAGAATTCCTGACCACTGGACAAGCTGGCTAAGGCTTCTGGTAGTTGGAGGCTCAAACATTTTGAGGACTACAAGTTTGACACTTTTAGTGTAGAGACTAACACTGAACACAATTAAGCAAAGGTAAAGGTTTTCCCCTGACCAAACATCATCTAAAGGATGATTGCCTTTAGACATAAAACAGGAGACATGATAGACATGTACAAATACATGAGGGGGAGTCATAGGGAGGAGGGAGCAAGCGTGTTTGCTGCTGCCCTGCAGACTAGGACGCAGAACAATAGCTTCAAACTACAGGAAAGGAGATTCCACCTGAACATTAGGAAGAACTTCCTCACTGTGAGAGCTGTTCAGCAGTGGAACTCTCTGCCCCAGAGTGTGGTGGAGGCACCTTCTTTGGAGGCTTTTAAGCAGAGGCTGGATGACCCTCTGTCAGGGGTGCTTTGGAATGAGATTTTCCTGCTTCTTGCAGGGGATCAGACTGGATGGCCTGTCAGGTCTCTTCCAACTCTACGATTCTATGATTCTATGTACGACCATATAGCTCTTCACTGAGGGTTCAATAGCTGCCAAATTCCCTATGCTGAAACCTGCTGAAAAACATGAACCTTTGTGGCTACTGACCCTGCAGTAGGGTAGGAAAAGTAAAGGTTTTCCTCTGACGTTAAGTCTAGTCATGTCTGACTCTGGGGGTTGGTGCTCATCTCCGTTTCTAAGCTGAAGAGCTGGCATTGTCTGTAGACACCTCCAAGGTCATGTGGCTGGCATGATTGCATGGAGTGCCGTTACCTTCCCGTCGGAGTGGTACTTATTGATCTACTCACGTTTTTGAACTGCTAGGTTGGAAGAATCTGGGGCTAACAGCAGGAGCTCCCCCCACTCCCCAGATTCAAACCACAGACCTTTTGGTCAACAAGTTCAGCAGCTCAGCTGTTTAACCCCCTGCGCCACCGGGGGCTCCTGAACACAATTACATGATTATAAGGTGTATGAGGTTATTTACTCTGTATAAGTATATTGTAATTGTAGCAATTGCTATTAGACATTGCTGTTAATGTCTAATGTCACAGACAGCATTCAGCTTTATATCAGTTCTGAGGAAAAAATAGTGGGAAATGGCTGCTGCTTGTAGAAGTCTATAGCAGGGCACCATGAATGATAGCATTCTGGGCCTGACATTTGTTCTGATCCACTAGGATTCTTTTTTTGCTGTTTTAATACAGGTCTTATTTTTTAAGCATTAACATTTTGCATAATTTTTAAAGGTGTCAGTCTCCCGCAAATCAGAACCAAGCTCCTGGATTGCCAAACTCTGTCTTAACTCTTTCTCCAAACACCACAAAAAAACAAACAAACAAACAAACCAACAACTACCTTTTAAGCCATCCCAACTAAATGTTTTTGAGGTGATGCAGTTGAGGTGCAGGAAATGATGACTGGAGAGGCTCCCCTTGGGGTTCTGCTGAAGCTGTTTGTCTCAACATGGCCAAAAATTCGAGAAGACTTGCAATTTTCATTTCCCAGTGCCCTGATCTGCAGCTCTTTGGAATAGATTGGATGGTAGATTTTTTTGAGGTGGGGGTGTCATTCATTAATGAAAATAAAGAGCAGGGGTCTCCAAACTAAGGCCCGGGGGCCGGATGTGGCCCTCCGAGGTCATTTACCTGGCCCTCGCCCTCAGTTTCATAATATAATATATTGTATATACATATAATATTTATAATAATATTATAATGTAATACAGTATAACACTAATAATAATACCATATAATAATATTAATTATATATTCTATATTACATACTAGCTGTGCCCGGCCACGCGTTGCTGTGGCGAAGAATGGTGGTATGGGAAATAAAGTATTGAGGAATTGGTGGTAGTTAAGGTCAAGGGTAAACGTTTTCCCCTGACGTTAAGTCCAGTCATGTCTGATTCTGGGGGTTGGTGCTCATCTCCATTTCTAAGCCGAAGAGCCGTCGTTGTCTGTAGACTCCTCCAAGGTCATGTGGGATGACTGCATGGAGCGGCGTTACCTTCCCACCGGAGCAGTACCTATTGATGCACTCACATTTACATGTTTTTGAACTTCTGGGTTGGCAGAAGCTGGGGCTAACAGTGGGGGCTCTGTCAGTTCCCCCAATTCAAACCTGCGGCCTTTCGGTCCAGAAGTTCAGCAGCTCAGCGCTTTAACATGCTGTGCCATCAGGGGACATTATTTCCTAAAGGTTGTGAATATACAATATTTCTGATTGTTTTGGGTTTTTTTGTCTGTTGGAGGCAAGTATGAATGCTGCAATTAGGAAAAATGATTAGGATGTAATGGCCTTGCAGATTTAAAGCCTAGCTGTTTCCTCCCTGAGTGATTTTTTTGTTGGGAGGTGTTAGCTGGCCCTGATTGTTTCCTGTCTGGAATTACCTTGTTTTTAGAGTGGTGTTGTTTGCGATATTTTATATGCTTCTACTGTCTGTGGCCCTGAGAAAACAGAGGATTGGCCAGACTTTGATTATGGGAATCCTTTGTTGGGAGGTGTTAGCTGGCCCTGATTGTTTTCTGTGTGGAATTCCCCTATTTTCAGAGTGTTGTTCTTTATTTAGTGTTCTGATTTTAGAGATTGTATTGTTCTGTTTTATTATACCACATTAATTTTTATATATTCTGATTTTAGTGTTTTTGAATACTTGGAGCCAGATTGTATTCATTTTCACGATTGACCGCAACACAATAATAATAATAATAATAATAATAATAATAATAATAATAATAATAGTAAGGATAGTAATGATAGTAATAATAATGACTTTGGTAATACATAGTGCTTCACTGCCTTCTCAGCTTCCTTTCTGGAAGAATCCTTTCTTGAGAGGTGTTAGCTGGCCCTGATTGTTTCCTTTGTGGAATTTCTAATTTCCTTGCTTTATTTACTTTCTTTATTTCTTTATTTCTTTATTACTGTCCTGGTTTTAGAGATTATATTGTTCTGCATTATTCTATCCCAGAAATTATTTCATATCAAAGTAGAATCTCACTTATCCAACATTCGCTTATACAATGTTCTGGATTATCCAACACAGTCTGCCTTTTCATAATCAATGTTTTTGTAGTCAGTGTTTCAAATTCATTGTGATATTTTACTGGTAAATTTGTAAATACAGTACAGTAGAGTCTCACTTATCCAACATAAGTGGGCTGGCAAAATGTTGGATAACCGAATATGTTGGATAATAAGGAGGCGTTAAGGAAAAGCCTATTAAATATCAAATTAGGTTATGATTTTACAAATGAAAACACCAAAACATCATGTTAGACAACAAATTTGGCAGAAAAAGTAGTTCAATACGCAGTAATGCTATGTAGTAATTACTGTATTTATGAATTTAGCACCAAAATATCACGATATATTGAAAACATTGACTACAAAAATGCGTTGGATAATCCAGAACGTTGGATAAGCGAGTGTTGGATAAGTGAGACTCTACTGTAATTACTACATAGCATTACTGCGCATGGAACTACCTTTTCTGTCAAATTTGTTGTATAATATGATGTTTTGGTGCTTAATTTGTATAACGATTACCTAATTTGATGTTTAATCAGCTTTTCCTGAATCCGTTCTTATTATCCAATATATTTACTTATCCTGCCGGCCTGTTTATGTTGGATAAGTGAGAGTCTACTGTATATTGATCATCTTATATTATCTGCTTAGAACTGGATTATATGAGGCCCCTTCTTCACAGTTGTATAAAATGCACACTGAAGTGGATTATATGGCAGTGTGGAGTCAAGATAATCCAGTGCAAAGCAGATAATATAAGATTATAAATGGGTTATATAGCTGTGTGGAAGGACCTTGAGTCTACACTGCCATATAATCCAGTGCAAATTAGATAATCTGTGGAAGAAGCCTAAGTGAGGCCTAAATTTGCCTGTCCCCTAACTGAAACCTGGCTGTCCCTTGGTTGCTAGGCAACGAAGTGGGCAGAGATTAGCCCTCTAAACTGGCAGCAATTGGATAAAAACAATTATTGCTCTCCCTCTAATTAGGACTTTATTTTTCTTTTCTTTTTGTTGTATCAACCTAGAGGCGTGGATGATGGGTTGTGTTATCAAATTTTGAGGTTGGGGGGCCTGTAGTTTTGTTGTTTTGTCCACTGCCCTGATGCCATCACTCTTTTATATATATAGATTATATTACTAATAATATTACAGTATAGTGGTATAGTTCAATATAGTAATGCTAATATTGTGCTATGCTAATAATATAATATATTGTATGTACATATAATTTGTAAGCCACTCTGAGTCCCCTTTGGGGTGAGAAGGGTGTGATACAAATGTAGTAAATAAATGCAGTAAATAATAAATAAATAAATAAATAAATTTTAGACTTAGGCTCACCTAAAGTCTGAAAGGCACACAACAACAACAACAACAACAACAGCAACAATCCTAATTAACTTGACTATCTCATTGGCCAGAAGCAGGACCACACTTCCCATTGAAATCCTGATAAATGTATGTTGGTTAAAATTGTTTTTATTTTTAAATATTGTATTGTTCTTTTGTTGTTGTTGTTGTTGTTGTTGTTGTTGTTGTTGTTCTTGTTTTGCACTACAAATAAGACATGTGCAGTGTGCATCGTAATTTGTTTGTATTTTTTTTTTCAAATGATAATCCGGCCCCTCAACAGTCAGAAGGATTGTGGACCGGCCCTCGGCTTAAAAAGTTTGAGGACCCCTGATAAAGAGCTTCATCAAGTCTAGACCTGCAACTTCTGTGACCTCAGAGAGAGAGAAGTGCAGCCAACATCTACTGGACATATTCCCCTTCCAAACTACCTGACTCTTTTCTTTGTGTTTTGTGCTTTTTTTACATGGTAAATCTGAAGATGGGAAACTGTCAAATTAACAATTGTAAACTGCTCATGTAAAGCACCATGTGCACTGATGCTGCTTTCTACATAAATAAATGAATGATAAACAGAAAACCCAAAAGTGATGAGTTCTAAATCCATTTTACAAACACATAAATATTGAACAGGATGACAGCTCATGGTTTTTACAAAGGCATTTTATGCTGTCATTTTATGCAGATGTCTACTTCAAATCATATATTTGGTACCCGAAAAACAACAGTAGGCATGACTGAGCCAGAGTTGTATACTTTTAGAGCCTATTGATTTTAGTCACAGAGAGATATGTTGCACATAATTAATGTTTTCTCTGAAATCAATGTCATGCAATATGTTTTATTTTGACTCAGTCATAACCTGAATCTCTGCATGTCCACAATCTCTGAGGCCATTACTGGACTCAGTCTCCACTACTTTACTGAGGGAGCTGAATAGCTCATCTGATTTGTTCAACCAATATTCTTCTGGTTTGACATCTTTCCTGTCTTCCTGAGCAGACAGTCTGGTACACAGTTTTCTATCTGACATCTGATCTCATTGAAAATTGATTACTTAGCATTTTCTCTACATAGAAAGAGAGACCTTTTGCCCATTACTGTCTCTAGACAAGGGATCACTCTAACAGTATTTGACAGAAAAGCCTGTGGTATAGCGGCAATATCGGCAACCAATTAAAAGAATTTATGGGGATGGAAAATAACAGGGGTCACCACCAGCAGCCACCTTGGAGTGATAGAAAGTTGTAAAGGTTTAATTTGAAAACTTTCTTGTCTAGTTTGTTTCTGGTATTAACTTTGCGTGTGTGTGAGAAAGAATCTTTTGAGTGCCTACATGTTTTACTGTATAGGTCCGAAATCCAAGCCAAGTGTGGAATATTGAGATGTGAGTAAGACAGGAAATTAGTGTTGTGCTTTTGCATAGAATTGCTGTTCATTTTGTGTAGTTTCATTTGTGTTTGTCTCATTTTCATATTTGGTTCTTGCTAACAAAAATGGGTCGCCTATACAACACAAATTTTTGTCTGGCTAACAAAAAACACGTACATTTTTATGCCATTGGCAGCAATGGGAAGGCTTCTGAGGCTCATCCCCCCTATAGTTTTTGAGCTAGAGGGCAGAAAATTGCCACACATGGAGGGCATTTCGATACCTTTTAGCCCACCAACTTTTAAAATGTTTGGGTCTTCCCCAGAGTACTATTGTTATTAATGTTATTATTATTAATATTAACACCCATTGGTACACATCCGATGTAATGGGGAGGCACTGCCCTCCCAGACTTAGCTTAGGGTCCCAGAGTAACTCTTCTTATTAATATGAATACAGATATTATTATTAACACCCATTGGTACACATCCAATGTAATGGGGAGGCACTCCCCTCCCAGACTCAGCTTAGGGTCTCATAGTAACTCTCCTTATTAATATGAATATGGATATTATTATTAGGACCCATTGGTACACATCCGATGTAATGGGGAGGAACTGCCCTCCTAGACACAGAATAACTATCTTTTATATTAATATTATTATTAACACCCATACATATCAGCTGTAATGCGAAAGCAGCCCTCTGTCAGTATCTGCTTATTGTTACAGGGCCTAAACGAAAGGAAATGAAAGCAAGCACAATGACTGTATGGCTTTCATTTTCGTGTCACCTCTCGTTTCCTACAAAAATGCCATCATTCTTTTTGTGTAGATGAATGGTCAAAACGAAACAATAGCACAAAGGAAACAAAGGAATTTTTTTGTGCACATCTCTACAGGAAATGGGTGGTAGATCTGCTGCTGCAGGAATGGCAAATGCACCCTGGATTTTACAGCTGCCTCTCTTGCATCTGCTCTGAATTCATGCGCCTACTAGAACTTTAAGATCATCTGGGGAGACCCTGCTCTTGGTCCCATCTGCCTCACAAATGTGACCGGTAGGGATGAGAGACAGTGCCTTCTTAGTTGTGGCTCCTGCGTTGTGGAACTCCCTTCCCAGCGACATCTGGCAAGCTCCATCTCTTCTGGGTTTTAGAAAAAAGCTAAAGACCTGGCTATGCACACAAGAGTTCAATGAAAAAGTTTATATGGCTTCGACACCATCTGGATCAAGGATTATGCGAAGGTTTTTGGACTTTATATACTTTAAGTTTCATATATTGTTTCATGTGTTTTAATGCTTAATGGAAATGTGTTTTTAACTGTTTTATGTTTTATTGCACTGTTGTTTTTATTGACATTGAATTTTGGCCAGATTTGTAAGCTGCCTTGAGTACCTTCGGGTGAGAAAGGCGGGATAGAAATGACATAAATAAATAAATTCAGTGGATTTCTTAGGTGATCTCTTGTAGTCTGAGTATGGTTGTCTTGGCAGTGGATACGTAGGTGTGTCTTGGCAGTGGATACGTAGGTCACTGTGGAGCCCTATTCTTGACCTGCATGTTCTTCCACAGTGAAGACATCAGTTTCCAGGTGGAAGGAGGTCCCGATCAGGTTGGCTTGGCGCACCTTCCTGTTAGCATGTTTTTCCCTTTCACCTTCCATTAATGCCTCTTCAAATTCCACAGCACTGCTGGTCACAGCTGACCTACAGTTAAAGTGCTCAAGGACCAGGGCTTCCCAGTTCTCAGTGTCTATGCCACAGTTTTTAAGGTCAGCTTTAAGCCCATCTTTAAATCTCTTTTTCTGTCCAACAACATTCCTTTTTCTGTTCTTGAGTTGGGAGCATAGTAACTGCTTTGGGAGATGGTGATCGGGCATTCGGACAACGTGGCCAGTCCAGCAGAGTTGATGGCATAGGAGCATTGCTTCAGTATTAGTTGTCTTTGCTTTTTCTGGCACACTGACATTTGTCCACCTGTCTTCCCAAGAGATTTGCAGGATTTTTTTGAGACAACGCTGCTGGAATCGTTCCAGGAGTTGAGTGTGACTTCTGTAGAAGGTCCATGTTTTGCAGGCGTATAACAGGGTTAGGAGGACAATAGCTTTAGTTAATTCAGTGGATTAATTCAACTCTAGCACATCTCTCATTCCAACCTGAGTGACTGCGAGAGGAATGATGGTGAAACAATGGTGGATTTGCCACCCACATGGTGCGAGATCTATTGGCTGAACAGGAATAAACATTGGGGAAAAGGATCAGTCTGTATGCAAACATATACACATAGATATATAATGATGATGATGATGATGATGATGATGATGATGATAACAACAATAACTATATTTATACCCTGCCCTCTTTCCTCAGAGGGACTCAGGGCAGTTATATGCACACATATATCCACATCCATAAACACATATGTTTATTTGTATTGTTGTTGTTGTTGTTGTTGTTGTTGTTGTTGTTGTTGTTGTTGTTGTTGTTGTGTGCTTTCAAATCTTTTCCAACTTATGGTGAACTTAAGGCAAACCTATCATAGGATTTTCCTGGCAGGATTTGCCTTCCTCAGAGACTGAAAGTGTGTTACTTGACCAGGGTCATCCAGTGTATCTCTGTGGTTGAGCTGGGATTTGAACCCTATTCTCCAAACTCACACTCCAATGCTCAAACGACTAGATCAGGGGCTCTCAAGCCTTTTCAGCTGTGAAACCCTTTTTGAAGCAAAGGTTTATCATGGAGCACCAATAAATGTTTATATATAATACTAGCTGTGCCCGGCCACGCGTTGCTGTGGCGAAGTCTGGTGGTATGGGAAATAAAGTATTGAGGAATTGGTGGTAGTTAAGGTCAAGGGTAAAGGTTTTCCCCAGACATTAAGTCCAGTCGTGTCTTACTCTGGAGGTTGGTGCTCATCTCCATTTCTAAGCCGAAGAGCCGGCGTTGTCCGTAGACTCCTCCAAGGTCATGTGGGATGACTACATGGAGTGGCGTTACCTTCCCGCCGGAGCAGTACCTATTGATGCACTCACATTTGCATGTTTTCGAACTTCTGGGTTGGCAGAAGCTGGGGCTAACAGTGGGGGCTCTCTCTGCTCTCCCAATTCAAACCTGTGGCCTTTCAGTCCAGAAGTTCAGCAGCTCAGCGCTTTAACACGCTGTGCCATCAGGGGATATTATCTCCTAAAGGTTGTGAATATACAATATTTCTGATTGGTTTTTTTTGTTTGTTGGAGGCAAGTATGAATGCTGCAATTAGGAAAAATGATTAGGATGTAATGGCCTTGCAGCTTTAAAGCCTGGCTGTTTCCTCCCTGAGTGAATTTTTTGTTGGGAGGTGTTAGCTGGCCCTGATTGTTTCCTGTACTAGATTATACTGGTTGTATACATATTTTTATATACATACACAAATGTATATATCTTCACATCCCCATCTACATTTAAATACATAAGCAGACCCACCTAAACATCCATATACAAATCTGTATATATAATCACATCCACAAATCCAGATAGAAACTCTCTGGGGTTTGATTCCAGGATCTCATGTGGATATGGAAATCCATAGATGCTCAAGACCTATTATATACAATTGAATAGTAACATGTTTTCAAGCTATGGATGGTTGAATTTGTGGATGTAGAATCTGTGGATACAGAGTGATGACTGTATCACACCCACTCACCTTTTATAATCCCTAAAGTATGAGAAGTATTCACACAACAATTCATTGTAAACTGGAACAGATTGATCCTCTTGAAAGAGGAGGAGGCCTAGGCAAAACTAGCCTAAATCAATCGACTGAAATTGTTTTTGGAGTGTCATATCTACAGAGATAGTAGCTCAAACCCAAATGTAAGATTTGGATCCTCATGGGGGAAAATCATTCTTAACTGGGAGTAGCAGAGGGACAAAACTCCCATTGCATCCAAAGATTGGGGCCCATTCAGATTACAGAATTGTAGTGCTATAACTACAGTTGCATCCTATGGAATCTTGGAGATTGTAGCGTTGGGAGACAGTAGAATCCTCTGGCTGATTACTGTCCCTTCATAAATTGTAATTCCTGGGATTCCATTGGATGGGATTATAGAAGTTAAAATGGATTCATAGCACCATAATTATGTAGTCTAAATGACTCCCTGGTGACTCACATGTTAGTGTGTGGGAGGAAGGGAAAGAAGAACCTTTTTGGTAGATAAAAGGCTTATCCAGATGGTTCAACTATTTCTTTAGACCGGCAGCTCTCAACCTGTGGGTCCCCAGGTGTTTTCTTCCTACAACTCCCAGAAATCCCAGCCAGTTTACTAGCCTAATCTTGGTGTCTTGCTTCTCTGATATATACAAGTCACTGAATAAAACAACCAGATCTCAGTGAAGTAAATGCAGTGGTAGAGCTATTTGGATTGATTCACCTGCCACATTTATTCTGTATATTCTTTGCAGTAACAACATTTGAGACAAGAAAAATGCCCCCCCCCCCAAAAGGCATGAGAAGAATAAATGTAGGAATAGGACAGGGATGTGGAAGCAGAGCTGTGGCTTTGCTACCAGCTTATTGTTTTCCCTGAGAGACCAGCTATTCTCTCCCACCCACTTCTGATCTTAGAGCAAATTTAAAACATGGACATTATAAAGCTAGGTAAAAGAAAAAACCCTGTGTGGTTTTTGTACGTGCGTAGTGTATATGACTCCAAGAATCAAACAGAAATCTGGGACGTGAAAAAGAGTAACGAGGGTCACATTCATTTTCATTCTGGTTCGATGGAGCTTCCCCCCCTGAAGCAGAAGAGATACGAGCTTCCAATTTGTGAAACAGTTTTAAGGGTTTGTTTCCTTTTAATGCTTGGATTGAAATTCATTCCCTTCGAGAGCTTTAGCGAGCGAGTGGTGCTGCTGATATCACCACCAGTGAGTTTGACAGCTGGGGGGAAAAAGGAAAGGAAAACCAGATCTGTTTGCATGTACAGGCAGAAGCACGAAGAATAAATTTTATAAAATATATAGGTGATTCATCATCATCTCAATTTAGACCCTGCCACTCTTCTTAAAAATTTGGAGTGCCTAATAACGTATATAAAGAACCCAGGCCTAAATCCAGTTGTTACTCTGAAATACAGCAAACTCATTTAAATAGTGAAACTTATATAACTGTTGACTTTCCAAGTTCTCATTGACTCAATTATTGACTCTAAATGGGATTCATATTTTGTTGTAGGCCACAGTTTTTGCCTTTTAATGAAGGTGAAAGCAGAAGCATATCAGGATCATGGGAAATAAATCTCACCAACCATATGCCCTGCAGATATATTGATTGGGTTGTGATTCCCATCTTACAGCCCAATGACTATGTTGCCTGCAGAAGATAGGAATTGTTATCCACAGAGGTTGATGAAATTATTTTGGTATCATTATCCAGAACTCCAGGGTTTGTTCCTGGCATGCCAGTTCCAATGGTTCCTAATTAAGACATGCAGAGATGAGGGCAGAATCAGATATCATGTTTATTGCTTGTTGATCAAAGAAGGATGCTGGGGGGGGGGGGGGGAGTCCCAGATCTGATATGCCTTCCATTCACAGACACCAGTATTTTATGGACATTCAAAATAACAGATGTTGTTCTGATGGGTGAAAAGCTACGATCCAGTCTCTCCATGGCGGGATGTACATTCATTCATTTCAAGTTTTACAGCTGTGATTTGCATGTTGTGTATGGCAGGAATTTAAATATAAATTTATTGGAAGAAATCTGAAATCGTGGATGTGCTGGTGCTCACTCCCCTTCCACTGGCAGGGACTTTCTGAACAGGGAAATGGGAGTTGGTTGAGGACAATAATGACAACAGTCACTATCAGGGTTGGCGATTTGGAAATCATTCATGGAAGTCCCATTTTCAGGGTTCTGACTTTTAGGGTCTGAGTTTCAGACAACAGAACCACAAGTCCCAGAATTCACCAGGCACCATGGGCAACAGTTATAGTAACTGAGGAATTCTGGGTTGCATCCACACTATAGAATTAATGAAGTTTCACACCCTTTTAACTGCCATGTGTCAAGGCTACAGAATCATGGAAGTTGTCATTTGACAAGATCTTTAGCCTTCTCTGCCAAAAAGTGCTAGTGCTTTATTAAATTACAAAGCTAACTGTCATGGCAATGTCATGTGGGATTTTGGGGTTTGTAGTTTAGTGAGGCCTGGGAGCCTCACTAAATGTTCTTAACAGAACTGCAAATACCAGGATTCCATAGTGTTGCCATGGTAGTTAGAATAGTGTCTTATGACATCAGATGGGGGAAGAATTGACGACATGCTCCACTTCACTGTCCTTTTAAGCTCGGAGCCCATTGGCTCCCATTACAAGACACACAACTACTTCTGGAAGGGCTCCGTGCTTAAAGAAGTGGTGAAGTGAGGCATGCTGCTGTGTTGGCAACATGGAAGGCTTCCCATGTTGCTCCAGGAACAATGGGGTGAAGCCATACAGCTGACGCTTCCCCCCATGGGATGAGTTGGGTGATACGGGGCATGGGTTGATGGGTTTCCCATGCCTCCCGATGTGCCTGGGGGGGGGGTGTATGTGTTAAAAGTTCAACACCCACTCAAAATGTGTCAGGTTTAAAAAAATCTGATTTACTCATAAATTGGTTAACCAGTTAAAGTTCATGAGTAAGCCAGGGTTTTTTTTTAACCTGACACATTTTGGGGCGGGGTTGAACACTTAACACCCCTCCCCCAGCTAAGGCCCTGTCTATGTGCCCTGCCAGAATCACCATGATGTGTGGAGATTCTGCCGACCTTTATGATGAGTTCATAAGTGTTCATAAGAAGTTCATAAGAAATTAGCATGAAGGAGCAGTACAGGTGACTGCTCATTGTAGGAGATCTTCTGAAGCTATGGGTTTTCTTGGACTCTTGATGGGGTGGATAAATTGTTGGATAATTAATATTGTTAACAGTCAATCCATCGAATCCATTTAACTATGCGTTGATTCATCATTTAGTAGTTGATTCAGTGAATCTTCTCTAATTTGGATTAATCAAGAGAATCCACATCCTTCCATTCAATCTTTATATATCTTTATAGAAATTTTGTATCTCAGAAGTGCCAGGAATGAACTGAATCCTGGGTAAACACTTGGAACTGCCATACTTTGGTGCTCCTGAAAAAGAACAGTGGTAGCAGAAAGGAATGACGCATCAGCCCCAAATAGAACAATGCACCAAATGTGTTAGAGGGACATGAAAGAGCAATGAAAAAGCCTTGCTCTTTGAGCATGAGCATTACAAAATTCATTGCTCTCTAATATTCCTTTCTGTATACATAAGTATTTCTTGGGCTACTTCACTTCTCATTTTGAAACAAGTGCAAAATATTGGAACCCCCATATGGTTGTTCGATTGTTGAGGGATGCTATGAGTTGCTCCAGATACGTTCTTGTTCTTATGTGTCTTCCAGTTGTAGTTCAAATTTTGGAGGGCCACAGTTGTTCATTTTTGTGTGAAGATATTGAAACGGGGATGTCCGTCCGTCCCCACACACATTAGTGGAAGCTTTTGCAAGATAAGAAAAGCACAGTGCTCCTTAAAACACTACATGAACCTGAAACCAGTGTCTTTGCAAACATCTGGTGAACAGGGCTAGAGCACTGTTTTAGTTCCACTCGTGGATTTTTAGATCCAACCCTGATAATGACTCAATGATAATGACTCAGAAAACCAGCAAAATGAACCCACTCCCTTAGCTTGTGCTACATTACGATAACAAATAGCAGACATCTATTTGATTTTGGTGTGAAAATATAGTTATAGATCATTCAAGGGTAAATGGTCAATTGGGTTAGAAAACTAAAAACAAAAACAAAAAAATTAGCTTGCTTGGATCAGGTATACAATAGATTTGTGGTAGTAAAAATTAAAGAGGATGGTTGAAAATCTTCAGCTCCAGAGCAGCTTTCTAACATAACAATCAGAAGGGAACACCCATCACAGTTGCTTTGACAAAACCACACGAGGTCCTCCTAGGAACTTGAAAATGAGCATCAGATAAAAGGCAGCATTTCTCAGCAAGAAATTAAATTAATCCAAATTAATGAAGGGAAAACAGGACAGAACACCGCAGCCACGGAGAATTGGGAGTAAATCTGCTTTAATTCTATGTATGAGATGCATTTTTATTGATTCCCTTTTTTCTCCTGATCAGAGACTCTCTGGCAGGTTTGCAGAGGTCAAAATTACTTCGTGTGATGCTGATGAGGGCAAAACCTCACAGGCAGATGCTTATTAGCTCACTTAGTTGGGTGATAATCTAAAAATACAGCAGCATGGGCCAAAACGGCAGTGCTGGACAATGGCCTGGGAAGGAAACTGCTGGACACACTTAATTTATTGTTTCATTTACTCGTTTCAATTTGCTGCGCTACTCACCGACAGTGAAATGCACACACTAGCAGACAGCCAATGACACAAATAAATTCATGCAGCCATGCCAGCTTGTTCCACAGTGGGCCAATTGCAGAAACGTATCCAGAGCATGACATGTCTAGTTCCTTTATGCAGTACCAAAAGTTCATAAAGGCAGACGGGCAGCCGGAACGGCACAGCAACAATAGCAGTGATTACGCAGATAAGTTCTTGTTCTTATGTGCCTTCTGGTTGATTCTGACTTTTGCTAACTCTATCAAAGGGCTTCCTGAGCAAGCTTTGTTCAGGAAATAATTGTCATTGCTTTCTCTAAAGCAGAGAGAGTGTGATGCATCCAAATTCACCCAGTGTTTTTTCATGTCTATGGGTGTGTCTACAATATAGAATTAATGTAGTTTGGGAAGTCAGACTTGGGAAGTCAGACTTGGCCATGGTAGTCCACGCTGTGGTTAAATCCCGAATAGACTACTGCAATGCACTCTACGTGGGGCTGCCTTTGAAGACTGTTTGGAAGCTACACATGGTCCAACAAGTGGCAGCCAGATTGCTCAGTGGAGCGGTGTATAGGGAGCATACAAACCCCCTGTTGAGTCAGCTCCACTGGCTGCTAATCTGCTACCAAACACAATTCAAAGTGCTGGCTTTAGCCTATAAAGCCCTAGACACCTTTGGCCTAGCTTATCTGTCTGAATGTATCTCCCTCTATGAACCACTGAAGAATTTAAGATCATCTGGGGAGGTCCTGCTCTTGATCCCACCTCCCTTGCAGGCGCGATTGGTGGAGACGGGAGACAGAGCATTCTCAGTGGTGGCTCCTTGGCTGTGGAACTCCCTCCCCAGGGATATTAGATCAACCCCCTCCCTCCTGACCTTCCGCAAGAGAGTGAAAATGTGGCTTTGTAACCAAGCCTTTAGAGAACTGGTGCAATATATAGATTTAGAAGCATGTGCAATGACCATTGAAACAGCCTGGATTACACTCGTGGATTACGTGTTTAACTCTGATTTGTATTGTTATTAAATGTTTTAATTGTTTTTAATGTACTTTTAATTTCTATTTTAATATTTATTTAAGTGTACATTGTGTTTTAAGGCATAAAATCATTATCAGTATGTAAAGCCACCTTGAGTCCCCTCTGGGGTGAGAAAGGCAGGGTAGAAACGTCATAAATAAATAAACACATAGTTTGACACCACTTTAACTGCCATGACTCAATCAGTTGGACTCATGGGATGTGCCATTTGGGGAGGTACCAGCAGTCTTTGGCAGAGAAGGCTTAAAGATCTTGCATGACTATGACTTCCATGATTCTATAGCACTGAGCCATGGCAGTTGCAGTAGTATCAAACTGCATTAATTCTACAGTGTAGATGCACTCATAATTAAGGATTGAAGAAAACACGTCTAGATTTTTCTTCTTTTAAAAAAGAAGAACTCAAGATGTATTTATTTTTCCTTTGTTATTTTGTATGTATTGTAGAAGAGGACACCTGACCCAAGGTGCAGTGCTTGTTAATCTTTACACCAAAGCAGAAAGTGAAGGAAGGAACCCCAGTTCCCTTGGAATATAGAATGGTAGTTGCTAGATTTGGAGTAATATGTGTGTATGTGCATGCCTCAAAGGAACGGGAGCTTTGATATAAAGAGTGCACAAGGCCAAGAAAATCCTACCATCCCAGCGTGGGATGTCAAGTTTTGATCTGAGATATTTTCTGGCATCAAACAATGTTTCCTAGAATTGTCTTGTAAAAATGTGCAGTTAGCAGCACCCAGGAGGCATGAAGTAGCTTCCTTTTATTTGCCAAAGCAGAAATATATTCATGTATTACATAAATGGTCCAGAGTAGCTCTCTGTTTACTGCGCTAGTCGGTCATTTGTGCTGACCTTGTGATGTAATAATGGATGTAGTTTCATGATCTCTTGGACACTGAAAAGAGTGTTGAGGTTCACTGGAAGTAGAAAGAAAAAGATACAAGTGTGTGTGCATAATTTTATTTTTTTTAACATGAGGTCCACAATTTTTATTGCTGGGCTACAGGAGACCAGGATTCAAATCCTCTCAGCCTATGATCAAGGCAAATGCAAACCTCCTCTGGATAAATCTTGCCAAGAAAACCAAGGAATTTTCTTCCCAGGGTTCATTTAAAATATTACCCTTCAGATCACCCATGGAGTTTCTTCAAAGTGTCTGAAGCCTACTGAAATGTATCAGAACATTACAACATTTAAAGCACAATGAATCAGGAACTTTAAATTATTGTTACATATACATGAATCATAACAATGTATGATATTTTAAATAAAGTTCTCATTATCTTCCCAAAACTTGCAAAACCACCTTTTTTGGATCCAAATCCCTGGAACTTCTATTACACAAATAAGTCTGATCCAGGATGGAAACAACAGAAGGCTTTTGATGAGTTGCAACCCATATGATTCGATTTAGCAGCCAATAAAAATGACTGAATGAAGCACTGGTCTTTAATCCACAATGTGAACACTAAAATCCCAATTATACAGAGCACATTGATATTAGATTCAGATAAAGATCCACTGAATATAGAGATTGGCATATATTCCCTTTTCCTCTGTTCCTCTTTCTGCATATTGAATAAATGGAATATGAATAATGTGATTATCAGACATTCAGGAAACATCAACATTTTACCAACCATTTTAACAGCAGGGGGGGGGGGGGTCAATTGCCACTATTGAAAAGTTTCAATGTTCATTAAGAACTACAAAAGTCTACCCTCACAAAATAAATGACAATAAATAACAATACCAAGGGGTTTCCTCTAAATTCCTAGTACACAGAGCAAGCTGCAATGTAGAGTTAAAAGTCTGGATCAGAGGTAAATTATGAAGCTCCCAGTTCAAATCCTGCCTTTTCTCTTGAAGGCTTGAGGAAGGAATATGACAGCCTTGGAAACTCTTCTTTACATCACTGTTCTTTGGGCACCCCCAACAGTTAACTGACACCTTTTCTTGAAACTGCCTTTTTTGGTTTGTTTACTTTTTATGGAACATCTGTATGACCTCATTTTCAGGTTATTGATATTTGTTTTTATTCACTCCAGAGAAGGAAGAAGTGTAATTACAAGAAGAATCTAAGGTGAGATTAGAAGCAAAATAGGTGATACTGTACTAAATATAAATAAACTACCAGTTCTCTTTTTCATAAAAGTCTTTCATAAAAGTCTTTATTGAGTTCAAAAGAGATTTTGCTTACAAACCCCTGGATGGATAGACCATTCCACATTTCACAGGTAAAAACAGGAACACAGAAAGGCAAAAGTTATTAATGAAGAAGGATGCATAAAACTACAGCTGTAATCTTGAACAGTCTTTATGTATGCATAAGAACATTAATTACAGTGCTATGGAGTGGATGCTTGCTCGACCCTATCTCAATCTCCACATATTGGTCAACAACAAAATAGTGTTTGATTGCGGGGGGGGGGGGGGGGGGTCTGTTCTCCTCTTGCATGGGAAGCAGTTGCTCTTTCCACCCCTCCTATGAGTGTTCACAATTGCAACAGGCAGAAATAGGATCTCTGTTGCAATTCCTCTTCAGGCCGGACACAGCTTGTGAAAGGGCACGATTGCCACTTACTCCTTTGGGCTCCAGGAGATCAAATAACTGAGATGGCTATGGGGATTGACCCCTGGGACTGAAGAAGCAGTCCCGGAAGTCAATCCCCACAAGACCCACACTTGGAAAGATGCAGACCTTAGCTTAAAATCTGGATCTTTCCAGGTGTTTAATTAATACATAGTAAACTGGGAAAACCCAGTTTTCTCTGCATTAATTTACTTTTACCTGAGGTGTCATTTGGACGCCTCAGGTAAAAGCAAGACAGGTTCTATGTTTTGGGCCTGATTGAATCTTCAAGGTGGAAAGATGGTAAATGGAGTGAGGATCTGCTGCTTTTTGGCAGGATATGGAAGAACAGGCTGAGGGCCAGCAGAAAGAGTGGGTTGAGGAGGTCAGGCTAGTTAAGCAGAAGTTACAAATGTGCAAATAATCGAATCTGTAAAAGAGAAACCCATGAATGTGCAGGGCTGACAGTACTCCATGTATTTGTGCATGTGTACTATACTTCAGAATGGGACCTCCACAAGAAAACCCCCACTTCCTCTCCTTTCTAAAAACCATATGTGTTCCTTTTGCTTACACTATGAAGCACATTGTAGTCACATGACACAGACCTTCTGGTCTAAAGCTTTGAAACAGTTGCCTTTTATCTGTTCCTATTGGGAAAGACAATTTACTGCCTTCTCATCTTCTGGATGTAGGAGCCCTTGGTGGCCTAGGGGATAAAAGCCTGGTGACTTGAAGGTTGGGTTGCTGACCTGAAGGCTGCCAGGTTCGAATCCCACCCGGGGAGAGCACGGATGAGCTCCCTCTATCAGCTCCAGCTCCATGCGGGGACATGAGAGAAGCCTCCCACAAGGATGGTAAAACATCAAAAACATCTGGACATCCCCTGCGCAACGTCCTTGCAGACGGCCAATTCTCTCACTCCAGAAGCAACTCAGGTTGCTCATGACACGAAAAAAACATCTTCTGGATATATGTTGCTCCCATAGCATTAACTGAGTACAGTTTGGTTTGCAGCAATTGAAAGAGGCAAAGGAAGGGGGGAGAGGAGAGAAAACCCAGGACATTTTAAAACTAGATGAGAAATTGCAAAGGGAAAAGAATAATGGCCACCCCACCTGAACCGAGATAACTGGAGGTTAAATGAGTGCATGATCCTAGTTAGATTGGCCCACTGACAGCTTAAAAAAGGGAAAATAAGTTATAATGACATCGGATCCCAGTTAGGTAAGAAAAACATTCTTCTTTCTCTTGATTTGTTTAGTAGCTGGTTTAAACTGGGTCATGCTAATCTGCAGGCAGAGCTTAAAAGAATTACATTTTGGTCCACAGCTCCTGGAACCCCAGATATGTGATTGGCAATGCTGTCTGGGAGATGCTTGAGGGAACATTATAGTATCCAAAAAAATCTTTTCTAATGTCTGACCCCCAGGGATTCACAACCTGATCATAAATTGGATTGGTGTACTAATTTTGTACATGCTGCATCTTGGTTATTCTTTTTATATACCTGATGCAACATTTAAATTGAGCCTATAATGCATTAATCCAAAAGTAGTGCCAGAAGCAATTCACTGCTATGCAGGCTGGTGAAACAGGTTCAGGTGTATGAATCTTATGATCTGAAAACTGCTGGAGGAAAAAGAAGTGCACCATGTTAAATTCCCTTGGTTCTACAATCACTGCTAAGTTGCTATTGTTCTTACTTAATCAGTAAAGATATTCCTTAACCAGCTTCATATCATCATATCTGAAAGCAAAAAAATCAAAGAGCAATTAAGCAACTCCACTTAAAGCTTAATTAAAATATGAAACCTTTGCTTTCAGGCAATTAACCTGACATTTCCCCCCCCCCCCCCTTTAAACTGCATGTCCTTATATCCTCATAAATGAAATAAAATCTTAATTTGAAAGCTAGGGCACTGCAAATAGCTTCTGTGACTTTGTAAAAGCTTAGGAAAATGACGTTTCCAATGAATGCCTTCCAAATCCAGCATTTTCACACACAGAAGAGAGGCATTTTAGAAGATATGTGATTATTAAAATTTGTATGTGATTGAACAATTGTAGAGTGAAGATAATTGCTTAGATCATAGCTTTCTTCATTTGAAATCAACAACGTATCAGTGAGATGAGAACTATGGAACAGACATTCCAGACTAAAAATGGTTTAGTGTTGACTAGGTTGTTATAGAAGAGTAATTCCAGCTCTAGTGTTTGACAGTGCTAGACATCTTTTGGAACACATGATGCTACTTTTTATCAGGCTAGACTGACTTCACATCTATCAAAGCTTGGGGAAAAATACATGTTAGAAAACATTCCCATCACCAGCCAGCTAGCATGGCTAGTGGCCCAAGTCAACTTTTCCAGGCTGTGCCTGGTATTACACTGGCCAAAACATGGTCCCTCAAATGTTAGACCTGTATCTGGTGATATTTGACCTGATTTCAAAAATGGCACCAGATTCCCCCATTAGTTCTAGTTTTTGAGATACATAACATTTGCCATCTGTCAGTCACCCTCTGCTTGTCCATAGAAAACCATGATGATCATATATAAGAAACCAGAGCTGATTTTTTTTCTCATGGCAAATCGCTTCTGGTGTGAGAGAATTGGCTATCTGCAAGGATATTGCCCAGGGGATACTCAGATGTTTTGATGTTTTACCATCCTGTAGGAAGCTTCCCATGTCCCCACACGGGAAGCTAGAGCTGACAGATGGGAGCTCATCCCACTCACTGGCTTTGAACCACAAACCTTTTGGTCAGCAGTTCAGCCCCCGGGGGCTCCACTAGAGCTGGTGTAATCTATCCAATGCAATTTTCTGAACCAGTGCCCAAATAACCCCATGAACAGGTCTAAAAACCAGGATACGAAGATATTTTTTTTTTGAGGAAGGGGTTGCGATCTATGTAGATAGCTACTACCAGACAGAGATCATATCTATATGCTGGCTCTGATATGTGTTGACATCTATGACCTCAAAATCTACCCAAGTATCCAGTTGTTATGTTTTGCTATGACAGTCAATACTTTGCTTTGTACCAAATCCTATATTGTAATTCCCAGTATAATGTGGCGTAAATAGGAAAGGTTTTCATTTAGAAATATGTTTTAATATGTATCCTTCATAGAAATAAATTTAATATGTGTATTTATAGAATGTTTACAATGTTTATGTGTTTTAACTATGCTATAACCCACCTCAAGCCACAAGGAGAGGTGGGCAAGAAATAACAACAACAACAACAACAACAACAACAACAACAACAACAACAATAATTTAGGCTGGCTATGTGTCTATATTATAATTTATTCAATAATTACTTCCTTTGCATTTGGTGGCTTAAGTAGAAATCAACAGGAACTTTTCTTTACAGCTGGGGAGGTTTAAATTTATTTCAGGATGAGTTGATTGTCAAGCAAATGATATTCAAAATCTTTCCGAATTACAGGATATCCTGTAATTGGGACCTCACCCTGTAATTTGGAAAGATTTTGCATATCTTGGATTTTTTTGATTTTTGGAGTTTTTTATTTTGAAAGAACTGTATTTACATGTACTTACATCCAGATATATCCTGGAGATGGGTCCCAAGTTGAAAGACAACATTTATGTGCTATACACATAGCCTGAAGGTAATTTTATAAGCAATATTTTAATAGTTTTGTCCATGAAGAAATATTTGTGTTCCTTGAACTATCAGAAAATAAAGCTGTCACTATCTCAGCCATTCATGTGGTCAATTTTGAGTTTGGAATAGTTCAGATTTCAAAATTCCAGATAAGTGATGCTCAGCCTGCATTACGGATTCATTTTAGGTTCCATTTTAGCATAATTAATGTAAAATTCTGCATATCTTACATTGACTTTGCATGATCTGAACAGGGCTGCTGAGGACAGCATGACTGGAGGTGTCCCATTTATATGATCACCATAAGTTTAAATTCATTTGGTGGCAACTAACAAGAACACCTCTCATCCAGCCTCTAGATCTACATATAGATTATTTTCTGTCCTTTATTGCGCAGGACTTATATATCTGTTTAATATAGAGTTTACAATCTAGAGGAAGGATGAGCAACTGCAGAGAGAGTGGGAGCCCCTTCCCACCAAGCACCTCATCACGGGACTACACTGGTGGGCCAAATGCAACTGGAAGTGGTATTATTGATATTGAGAAATCAGACCCCAAATTATGAATTATATAAAGTATGTAGATAATAAGATGTGACTCCAATGGGACATACAGCAAGCCTGCCTTTGCTCTCTAGCAACCTCTCACATGGATTGCCTTTGGAATATTTATTGCCTAACACATCTGGACCCCAGGCAATGATCTCTTCAATTACCAGAATCCCCTCACATGTATTGGGAAATGTGAGGGGATCACATAATGACTAGGCCCCCTTCCTGTCTTTCCGGATATGATCAGAGCTATCTGTGGGAATGATCAATCTTCCATGTCTAAGCTAGCCTCACAGTCGCAACAATCATTGAAATGGTCATCGCCTTCAAGCACCTATTGTGTACTTTGGACTAACCTCATTGTGTCCATCAGAGCTCAACCATTAAACCCATTATGGATCCATTAACAATCATCACACCACATTCTTTTTCCAATCTCATCCCTCTTTGAGGTGTATCAATAAATGAACTGACACTTCAAATGCTCCAATGACATTTTATTAAGTTTCCTGCCACCACGAGGAACCAACCAGTGATGATGTTGGGTGGAGTCCTGAGCCACTCAGGATGCAGATCCTACTCAGACAGGAGCTGGTGTGGGTTTCTTGAATAGCTGTAAAAATGAATTAAAATGTTCTGTGTTTGCTATTTTAGCATGTCAGTTCTTTGGAGTGCTTTCTCCACTGACATCCTCTTTGACTATTGAGTTAGTCTCTGTTTTTGCCAGTGTCTCATTTGACCATCTGCAAAGTTTTATACGCTGGGCCCCTGAACCCCGGTTTTAGCGGAGCAAAAATCACTGACATGTCACTTTCACTTTTATCTTTTCCTGATTTTGTACAATATGGGGTTTAAATATCTCTTGGAAATGATTTTTTTCCGCGTCAAACAATGATGTTTTGTGGTGTTTTTGTGCGATTTTTGGGTGAATCAAAACTGCCCACTCTAATTAATTTCTTAGCACTTTGGAAGCTTCAGGAGTACCAATTGAGGCCTCATATGAAACCCATAGCATACACTTGCCCCTTTCCTGATCTAGAGAGTGTACTTTTCCTGTGTGCTCCAAATTGATGTGAACAATGTCAGTCTAGTAAAATTCTTTGTCATAAATGTAAACTCGTAAATATAACATAATTAATAATGTTTTATGGGGATACTATCAGTAGCTATTTGAATACCCAAATGAATCACTTCCATGGGTCACCTTGATAACAGTAATGAAGAAATGGGACAGAACAGAATTGAGCCAGTAGGAGGGAGATGGCTTTCAGTGCAATTTGAATAATTTTGCGGCACTGTTTGATCTAGACACTTTGATCTTAAAGATCATGTAAGTAACAGCGGGATGAGAAATTATGTCACTTTAGCTTTTTCCTGCAACTGAATACTTCAAATCTGAAATTATTTCCATGCTTAACTTCAGGATATTGCCAACTACATGAAACAAAATTTTCCTGTAATGGTACTGTCTGATTTCAATTAATACAGTTATTTCCAGCCTGGAAAACAGCCATCTACCTGTCTACTGTATAAATGTGTGAAAGTCGTGGAACCTTCTAAGGCAGTGGTTCTCAACCTGTGGGTCCCAAGGTGTTTTGGCCTACAACTTCCAGAAATCCCAGCCAGTTTACCAACTGTTAGGATTTCTGGGAGTTGAAGGCCAAAACATCTGGGGACCCATAGGTTGAGAACCACTGTTCTAAGGAAAGATAAATATGGTGGAATCCTGTTGACTAGATCCCTGTTGGAGTTACAGACTTTTTTGTTTTGAATTCATGATGCCTCATCAATGGGATCTGTCAATCAGGAAGCAACTGACTGATTGTCCTACCACCTGCTAATGGGAGCTATCTCTGGCATAATGGGAATTGCAACAGGGGTCCTCCTATCTGTTGCACCAGAAATAACTCACAGCAGGAGTTGAGATTGTCTGACTCCATTGGAGCCCCCAGTGGCACAATAGGTTAAACCCTTCTGCCAGCAGGACTGCTGATCGCCAGGTCAGCAGTTCGAATCCGGGGAGAGTGAGTGAGCTCCCTCTGTCAGCTCTGGCTCTGCATGTGCAGACATGAGAGAAGCCTCCCACAAGGATTATAAAATATCAAAACATCCAGACATCCCCTGGGAAACGTCCAATTCTCTCACACCAGAAGCAACTTGCAGTTTCTCAAGTCGCCCTTGACACAAAAAACCACCCCTTCATCTGTTGCAGGGGTTACTTCCCAGTTAATGGTGGGCGGGGGGGGGGGGGGGGAGATCAGAATGTGATTCACTGCATTGCACTATAACTATTGCATTTTCACATACATTTTCCCAACAGAATTCTAGACCTTATGTACAAACATTTGTACATTTCCTTGTCTGGACGCATGGGGAATCATCTCTAAACTTTTATGGACTCAGATGAAAATCTGTCAGATTCTTCTTTTCTATGTTCCAGCAATACTTCTTCATCAATAAAATTTGGTGTATCTTGAATATGACAAAATCTGCAAACTTTGGTAAATTCCTATAAAAACTAAAATGTAAATCCCATCTCTTTCCAATATGGAATGGCAGGCATCTTCCAGATGAACTACACTACAATGTTTTCTCTTGTTAATAATGGTGGCAGTTAAAACAATATTGATTAGAATCTGAGGAATTTGTACTAAAGCTGAAAAAGCCTCTAAACTGAAAAGTATATGCATATTTCACATCTGGAGTTAGTAGATTGGCAAAGGTTGAAAATGAATGCCACATGCCTATGCAGTTGTCTAGGGCTTTATGGGTATTTTCACTTGCTGCTAGTTTTTGTAATATTGCAATGGATTATGTTAGTCATTTTTGCCACTTTAGCACTATTCCACTCTCCTGAACTGGCATAATATACCTACAAATAAATTGTTTTTTTATCTGGTATATTGGTGCTAAAGCATAGCCACAATAACCTTCTGAATATAATTATCTTGATGCCTTGACAAAAATAATTTGAATTTAACAAGCAGAATTTACAAAGCAGTAGAACCCGGTGTGTTCTGATTTATGCCGAGCACTTCAGGCTTCAGGCTTAGCATAAACAGTGTCAGATGAAGATGAAACATATCATTCACTGTTGCACCACATGCAATAGCAAAATTGTGGTAATGATCAGAGGTTTTATACCCTTCCTACTAGTATAGCTGCTATTCCAAGCAGAGCTGCTGTGATGACACTGCTACAACACGGCAGCCCTCAAAACAATGCAGATGTGTCAAAGACAGGTAGTGTAGGGTTCTCCTATTCTGCAGCTATCACACAGTGATGGAAAGCAAAAACTGTAGTATCTGTCCCTACACTATTTATTTTGAGGAAGGAAAAGCCTAATTATAATTTTGTTCCATTGATAAACTGCCTTTCCTACAAAGGGCAGAAAGAGGTAGTGAACATGGTTCTCTTACCAGTTTAAATCTTCACAACAACCTCATGAAGCAAAGAAAGGTGATATGTAATTAAACCTTCAAAATAATTAAAAACAATATGAAAATATATCCATTTAAAAAGTTAAAAATGTAAATGATATAGTCTTCCCTTCTTCTTCCTGATCACACAAAGGTGCCCCCAATGACCAGAAGCTCACGTGAAACTTTGTGTCCTGGCAAGGAATGGTACCATCAGCATGTGGTGCAGGATTCAAGGAAGCCATGTAGCCAAGCTAGGGGAAGAGTGATGTCCCGTAAAGATAGCAGATCAGGCTGAATTGGACCTTATCCAGCTATCCAAAACTAGAGGATGCTCCAGAGTTTCCACCCAACTCTGGATTATCTCCCAATTTCGCCTGAAGCAGGGGAAGTTGATTTAAAGCTAAAAATCTTGAGATACTTGCTGGAAGTAGCTGTGCATATGATGGCATTTGCATACATCCTGGGAGTTTTGGTATGTGTAGACAAGCCCATGGGAGCCCCTGGTGGCGCAGCGTGTTAAAGCACTGAGCTGCTGAACTTGTGGACCGAAAGGTCGCAGGTTTGAATCCGGGGAGTGGAGTGAGCACCCACTGTTAGCCCCAGCTTCTGCCAATCCAGCAGTTCAAAAACATCCAAATGTGAGTAGATCAATAGATACTGCTCTGGAGGGAAGGTAATGGTACTCCATGCAATCATGCTGGCCACATGACCTTGGATGTGTCAAGAGACAATGCTGGTTCTTCGGCTCAGAAATGGAGATGTGCACCAATCCCCAGAGTTGGACATGACTGGACTTAATGTCAGGGAAAAACCTTTACCTAGACAAGCCCATAGTCCCTTTAGAAAAGGTGCTCAAGAGCCTAGAAGCAGCCACTCTAAGGGGCCTTTAGCATGTTCCTACCAGACATAACTGGGAGCATACTGAAACAGAAAGAAAGGGCTCTGTGGAAGATTTATTTATTTATTATTGATTTCACACATTTCTACCCTGCCTTTCTCCAATGGACCCAAGGCAACTTATAAGATCATTAAAAACACATCTTAACATCAAATATATAAATAAGACATAAAAGAAACGTCACCCATATATAAATAAGACAAAAGTAGAAAAGCCTTTAAATAGTAGAACTATCAAAATGGTAAAATTGAATTCAATACAATACTTCTAAAACTGCCAGATAACCATAATAGCAGGACTCAATAAAATCAATTAAAATCAATAAAAAACAGGAAGATCTTCATTCCTTTTCTGAAGGACATCAAGGAGAGGGCTACTCTAATTTCTCTGGCAGGTCATTCCATAATTAAGGAGCTTCTCTGGAGAATGTACCATCTCTAGAGATTGGAGATTTTTAGCTGTAGTTGTCCCTTGGCTGATTGGAGAGGAGGGACTCCTTACTGGATCTAAGTGATCTGCCTGGTCTATAATGCCAGACCAATTGTATCAAGTAGCCTGGACCAAAGCCATATAGGGATTTATAGGTTAACTTAACACCAGCACCTTGAATTGAACCCAGAAGTAAATTGGTAGCTGGCAGAGCTGTCTCAACAGAGGAGTAGTATGCTCCCTTGAGTCTGCTCCAGTAAAGAGCCTAGCTGCCATTCTCTGGATGAATTGTAATTTCCGGACACTTTTTAAGGGCAGTCCCACATAGAGAGTGTTGCAGTAGTCGCAAAACCTGGGTTGGCAACAAGGCACATTTAATCTGAACCCTAAAAGTATAGCCTTCAAAGGCCATAACGAGACCTTTGAATTGTATTCAGAAGCAGACCAGTTGTCAGTGGAAATATCCAACTGGAGTTTGTGTTCCTTTTTACAAGCCAAGTTGTCCAGCTGAATCTATTGGGACCAGCTGAAATTTCTAAAGCACCCACAAGCAATCCTATTGCAATAATTCATCTGGGTCTTCCAGATTCAAGTTTGACACTGTAATCACTACATTGACTGAGTTATGTGGAAGAAATACAGTATGTGAAGGAATTTATTAATAAATACTTCGTGGGAGTATGTGAGAGGAGGGTCAAAATAATAATGAAAGGAATTGTGAAGGTAGGTGGTTCAAGAGCACTTTTGGCAAAGTAGTTGATTGTGAAGGGGCACTTGTATAATGTGTGTTTTCAAAGTTGCTTTATAATTCTGACAATTTGGAACTTGGTTTGGTTTGGTTTTGCTATAATGAAGCCTCTTGTAATTGTACCGTTCTTCCTTTCTTGTTCTCTCATTGTAGGTGAATTACCATCTGCTGTTCTAATATCCTTTCTCTCCAATAGCCTCTGGCCTATAAACAGAAATAAACTGAATAGCCTTGAGGCTGCATTCTGAATTAGTCTGAATTAGGGAAGTTTATCTTTACTATACATACAGCAGTTCCAATGGAACTACGTGTCCATGTAGTATTTCATTTGTGACCTTCAAGCAGTCTGTTATTAACCAGTGATCTCGACAGGTTGGCAAACTTGCTCTTTTAAAGTTCACCCACTGTCCCTAAGAGAGTAACCTTCAAATGTGATATCAAAAGTCATAGTGCGATGAGAAGGGGAGTTCACCTGGGATTGTACACACATTTCCCGTTAACCTGTAGATGAATTCGCTAAATGGAGTCAGTGTCTCCAGACCCTTTGGATAGGTACCACTCAAGCAGGATACACACCAACTGATCTGTGGATCTAACACTAAATAGCCTGACAAGTACCCTTTACCATTGGGCACTGTCACACAGTACACACTAAGATTCATAAGGTAGTATGGATGCAATGTATGAATACAAGATATCTTTCATTTTGGATAAAAAAACCCTCGATTTTCTATGATTCTATGATTCTATGATTCTTATGACAACATGCATATTTCCCCAATATTCTGTCCAACTTCTGTTGGTTGGAGATTATGGGATTGTGACAGAACATCATCTCCAGGATGACTGCCTTTAGACATAAAACATGTACGACCATATAGTTCTTCACTGAGGGTTCAATAGCTGCCAAATCCCCTATGTTGAAGCCTGCTGAAAAACACTGACCTTTGTGGCTACTGACCCTGCAGCAGGGTATTAAAAGTAAAGGTTTATCCCTGACATTAAGTCTAGTCATGTCCAACTCTGGGGATTGGTGCTCATCTCTATTTCTAAGCTGAAGATCCGGTATTGTCCATAGACACCTCCAAGGTCACATGGCCAGAATGACTGCATGGAGTGTCGTTATCTTCCCACCGGAACGGTAGCTATTGATCTACTCACATTTGCATATTTTCGAACTGTAGGTTGGCAGAAGCTGGGGCTAACAGCAGGTGCTCACCCCACTCCCCAGATTCAAACCACCGACCTTGCAGTCAGCAAGCTCAGCAGCTCAGTGGTTTAACCTGCTGTACCACCACGGGCTCCCTGCAGTAGCATGTTACATGCAGAGACGGCCCTAGGTATTTTTCAAGTGTAGGCGAACAGAATTTTTGCACCCCCCTCAAGAAACCAATCACTGAAAAATAAAAGCGTTCGATAAGCGAAAACGTTGGATAATAAGGAGGGATTAAGGAAAAGCCTATTAAACATCAAATTACATTAAGATTTTACAAATTAAGCACCAAAACGTCATGTTTTACAACAAATCAACAGAAAAAGCAGTTCAATACATGGTAATGTTATGTAGGAATTACTGTATTTTCGAATTTAGCAACAAACATTGAACAGGGATATAGGGTAGTGTGGATTTAGATAATCAAGACAATAAATAAAGAACAAAACTCTAAAAACAGGAGAAATTCAGACAGTAAACAATCAGGGACAGCTAACACCTCCCAAAAAAGGATTCTCCCAGGCAACAAGAAGCCAGGCCTTGAAGCCACAGGGCCATTAAATGCTAATCAAGGTGATTAATTAGAGTTCTTTCTCCCACCCTGGACCTTCTACAGATATATAAACCCCACTTACCTCACAATCTCTGAAGGCCCCAAAAGTGGGTCCGGCGTGGGGGCTGGGAGGTGCTGGGCCACCCGGTGCTCGCAAAACAAACAAACAAACAAACAAACAAAAAGGCTGGGAACCACTGACTGAGAGGCAGGCTGCCACCACACAGATATTCCTAAGAGCTTGATAACACTCCTTACTTGAACATGAAGTCTTTCACCCGTTTAGTGATCAAAATGTGAAATTGAAGGGTAGTCTCCCATTGGTTTTATTTTAAACCCCCCCCAACTCAAATCCCAACCCATTGCTTAAAAATGTAAAATCAGTTTCTAAATACAGGTGTAGGTACTGGCCAAAGGAGAATGCTACAAATTTAAAATAACTGAAACAATTATTGTGTGCGTTCAAGTTATTTCTGACTTATGGTGACCCTAAAGTGTTTCAATTATGGAGTTTTCTGGACTGTGTGTGTGTGACTCGTCCAGGGTCACTGGGTGGGTTTCCATGGCTGAACAGGGAACTGAACCCTGGTTTCCACAGCTGAAATGCAACACTCACATTGATATACTACACTTTCTGTCACAATGAAGCAATTAATCTAAATCTACACAGTAGAGCTAGAAAGTGGTGGCTGATTTAGACGTTCTACAGATTAAAAGAATTGGCTTGTAGACATCAAGAAGCACCAAAATTAAAATGCATCAATCATGAAAAGATGCAGGCTCTTGAGCTACAATTATATAATTCCAGAAAGGCAAGGGAAATAGTAATTTCAGTATCGAGGACCTATTCACAACTTATATGGATTTTATGATACAGAATACTATTCGTAGCATTATTAGCAAGTTATTCAGATGCCTTTTTTCTATCCCTTTATTATTGGGAGATCATAGGATTATGTAGCTTGAACAAGCAATCAGACAGTTACGTGAACGCTAAGGAGTCATATGATTGTCTTTTGAATTATCTGTGTAAAGTATTTGCCTCTGAAAGAGAAACATAAAAACTCTATTATATGACCACTTATCCAGTTGCAACACAGATGGAGTTTATTAATGGCGTTTATTTATTCCTAAATAAACTGTCCACTTCAAATCATTCCTACATTTTCAGAAGCTCAAACAATTGCCAAACAGCTTATTTATTTCCTTTAATACAAAATACTGTATCAAACCTGTGTCAACACTGGACTCTCTTTTACTTCTTTGAATATACAGTCACATTCAAGAAATGAAGAGGTAGTGCTGATCCACAAGGGCCAAGCAGTGTCTTAGCTAACCAATGCTTCAATGACAATAAACACAAGTTTTTTCAGTGTGCTCTTCTGGCTGTTAATATGGGTAGTTAACTAAAAGCATTTGGGCTAGAAAAACACATTAAATAAAATGAAGTGGCTTCAATGACTTGTTCCAAATGGATTCCAAATAGAGTGTTGGCAGAGAAAGACGTATAAGGCACTAAAGCGGCTACTGCGAAGGGCTCTATGAATGTATGGCAATGGACCTGAAAACATCATAATGTCTATTGCTTTGTAGCTTAATAATTGTTACCCTACAGTGTTGGAGGAAGTCTCCTGCACTGTGAGAAGGTCATGCCAAAGGTAGCTAGGACACAGCAGTGGTTTTGTCAAGCATCAGTCCACCCAGGCTTGCTCCATTTTACCTGCCCCATGTTTGTCTGTCTGGAATGATCTGCAAAAGTCAGTAAGGATACAATCCCTAGAGTCAACCCATGCAGCCTTGGGAATTCTACAAATTGTAGTTCAAAAAGTAATGACTAGAATCTTGTGGGATAAGTATGATACAGGTACAGTCATGGTACAATGATACAGAGATGCAGTGATACACAGTGATTGTTGGCATGATGGCTCCAATCTCTAGCCACTGATTGGGAGTCTGTCCCCTTGTTACCTGAAGTGCCTGATTGCCATTTCCACCTCCTCCTCTGAATGCCCTCTGCTGCAACAAACAAAATCAGGGTTCTTCTTTCAATTCTCTCACATGTCTACGGTTTTATTGCAGCTCAGCATCAGTCACAGCAGCCAGGAGCTGACAGGTCCACTGATGACTTAGAGCAGAGGTTCTCAATCGGGGGTTCCCAGATGTTTTTGGCTTACAACTCCCAGAAATCCCAGCCAGTTTACCAGCTGTTAGGATTTCTGGGAGCTGAAGGCAAAAAACATCTGGGGACCCCAGGTTGAGAACCACTGATTTAGAGTCAGATGGGATTGTGGGCTTTCCTGAGACTCATTCTGATGCAGGCCAGGAAAGTGAAGCTGTTTCAGATAGAAATGCCAGCACAGATGCAGGGCTTGAGAATGTAATTGCCTCTGAATCTCAAAGCCAGTCACAGGAGTTGGAATCATCTAGATAAGGAGTCTAGCCAAGATGAATTGAGAAACTCTCATGAGAAAGCACCTGGTGATACTGACCTAAGCAAGGAGGCATGCTTGCAGATTAGAGCAGATAGCCACCTTTGTAGATCAACATGGCTTTGTGGGAAGCAGAAATTTCAGGGCAGACACAATGCTTTCATGTCTGTTTATTAGGAGCTAATGGGCACTCTGGTTTTCAGTTCAGGCAATGTGGCTTTCAAATATGGCTAGGCTTGAGTTTTCTGGTTCTTGTTTCAAGCTGTGGTTTTGGGACTCAAGTATTCTGGGAGTTTTTCATGTTCTTGTTTTGTATTCCCGCTCAAGTTTTGCCTACGGATTTAAGCTGCCTTTGTATTTTGGGCCAAGCCTTGGACTATATTGCATTGGATTCCTAAGAGACAATTGACTGCTGACTATTAGGATTCTAAACTTTTATTCCTTATCCCTGCTTTTTTAGTATATATCTTTTGTGTGTTTTTTTTTGCAATAAACTGTTTGCCTTTACTCGACTCTTGTGTGATACTGTGGTCATAGGTAGCTTCAGGCCTGGGGTACGACAGGTTTCTTATGCAAGGGAAGGATGTGGGACCGTGTTAGCTGCATCTTGAGCAACAGGGGAACAGACCTCTGCTGATTGCACTAGTTACTGTCCAGTAAGTAGTGATTGGGGGACATTCATGGGGCTACCTAAGGGTAATGAATAAATAATAGCCTGAAGTGTGTAATCCCCATTTAAACATTCATAATTGCCATAGATTATTCTGGCCATTTTTTTACTGATAATCTGCCCACTGAGAATTTTTATTGGGCTCCAAGATGAACATAGAACTTGTTGCTTGCTGAGGCTATATCCTTTCTGGTGCCCTCTGCCTAGAGAATGTTTTGCTTTTATTTATTTTTTATTACTGTTCAGTGGCACTCTAGGACCCATTTACACCACACAATTACAGTGCTATAATTCCACTTTAGCTTCCAGGACTGCCTCCTAGGGAATTCTGAGATTTGTAATTCTGGATAGCTCTAGAGATCTTTGGTTGAGAATTCTAAATAAAATACCCTGACCTAATCTGCAAATCCCAAAATTCTATAGAATGTTGCCTTGGAGCTAAAGTGGAAACATGGCACTGCAGTTGTATAGTGTGAATGGGTCCCTTCCTAGCCATATCATTTTGTTTCAAAAACATAATTTTTGTTATCTCCTTTGAATGATTTTTGTTAAAATATCTTGTTATGGCAACCAAAACAGCTTTCTCACTGTTGCCAGCCTTTCCATGACTTTTCACTTTGGAAAAATATTTTTACTTGGAAAATCTTCTTTCCATTCTTTCAGTACATGTATGGAAGCCTTATACTGTCTTACCTTGGTCATAAATTCTATGAAACCCATGGAACTTGCAGAGTAAATATGTAAAGGATTACACTTTTGAACTATTTCTAGGTTTTAAAATGCTCTAGTTCTAATACTGGATTTAACTCTTTTATCCTCTTTGTATTAGCCCTTCCTAATTTAATTTGCATATTTAAAATCTGTTATGTTTTAAATTAAACACATCAGTCCAGTTTAGGCCTAATTGGAGCTAAGAAAAATAGCTCTATTGCTTTCTGACTTTGGCAGGCATTGCTGTACTTTACCTCCCTCTGCTGTCATTCCATTAAAAACCGTGGGGCTTAATTAGAAATAGGTCTAATATAAATGTCCCTTCTGGACAGTGAAGAAATCTGATAGGAAGAAAAGCAACTCATTTGGGTTGGAGGAGAGATCTATAGATACCATGGACTGCTAAAAAGACAAATAAATGTGTCCTAGAGGAAATCAAGCCTTAACTCTCCATAGAAGACAAGATGATAAAACTGAGATTGTTGTAGTTTGGCCATATCTTGACAAGACAGGACTCTTTTAAAAGACACTAATTGTTAGTGAGGTGGAAAGCAGTAGGAAAAAAGGATGGGCTCTATCAAGGAAGGTACATCACTGAGTCTTCAAGTGAACTGGAGATCTCTTAGTCATAAGGTTGCTTTCAGTTGAAGTTGACTTGATAGCAGTTACCAAAAACAAAGCAGTATAAAGGCAATTTCTTGTGTTCACCTTTGTCTCATCTTGTGTTAGACGACCTTAAGGAACAGCACAATCAATAAAAACAATACGAGCAATTAAGAACAGTCAAATAAACCAAAATAAAATCCACAGTATGACTGACCACAACCCAAGCCATGATCATGAATGTCTCAAATGTTTGAGTTCAGCAGCCAGGTTTTAACTTGGCACTGAAATGAGGTCAATAAGGCCTTCCAGGGAAAGAAGAGCTTTCCAAAACTTGAAAGCTAAAGCATAGCAGAGAATGGGAAGCTGCATCCTAGCGCCATCACATAAGATGCTGTTTAGCAATTGGTAAATGAGCCCAAAATATCTGAATTGTCATAACTGCTTGAGAGTCTTTGAAAGAGTGCCCCAAAGGCAGGAGAGTTGGAAGACCTGCAAGATGGGTTTTTAAATTCCAGTGCTTGCCACCAGTGCTGGACAAAGTGTGTGTTACTATACGTGAGGCCATGTATTCATCTCTGTGTACCTGCACATCCAGTTTCTTTCTGGGTCCAATTCAAAGTGCATGTGATGCTTTTTATAACCTTAGAGCAGTGGTTCTCAACCTGTGGATCCGCAGGTCTTTTGGCCTACATCTCCCAGAAATCCCAGCCAGTTTACCAGCTGTTCAGATTTCTGGGAGTTGAAGGCCAAAATATCTGGGGACCTACAGGTTTAGAACCACTACCTTAGAGGACTTAAATCTGAATGCAGATAAGTACGTCTTATTATGGTGGGTCTTATTTGAATTCTACCAATATCTGAACTGCATTTGGTTGGGAAGCCAGTTGCTCTGGGATATTTATTTATTTATTTACAGCATTTATATTCCGCCCTTCTTACCCCGAAGGGGACTCAGGGCGGATCACATTACACATATAGGCAAACATTCAATGCCTTTTAATATAGAACAAAGACAGACAAACATAGGCTCCGAGCAGGCCTTGAACTCATGACCTCCTGGTCAGAGTGATTCATTGCAGTGATTCGTTGCAGCTGCTCTCCAGCCTGCGCCACAGCCCGAGCCTATAGGCAACTTGCTGCTGTCCAAATGTTGCTGGATAACTTTCAGCAGCCCTACCCAGCATTGCCAATGGTGAAGGATTCAGGGAAAAGCAAGTCAATAACATCTGGATAACAGCAGCTTGCCCATCCTTGATATAGCCCAGGCATGGGCAAACTTCACTCCTCCAGGTGTTTCGAAATTCAACTCCCAGAAATCTCAGCCAGTTTACCAGCTGTTAGGAATTATGGTAGTTAAAGTCCAAAACACACGGAGGGCCAAAGTTTGCCCATGCCTGTTATAACCTCATCTAAGCAGAAGTTAAGAAAGGCAGAAATCAAGGTGTCTGTTGGGATAGGACTTTGAAGGAATCAAGCGATGGCTTCCATATCAGTAAGGCAAGTAACTCATATTGAGTTATTTCAAACTGTATTCCTAGATATTTGATTCTGTTTGGGTGGTAGCATATTGGATAGGCCCTTTAAAGTTCATGGTTGAGGTAAATTTTCTTTCTGGCTATTTTTGCACTCCAAACAAGGTTTGCCCCATCTTGGTATAGCTGAAACAATTGTGCATATAGTTAGTATAGTTCTTATGTTGCAGGGTCAAAATGAGTGCAATTCAAATAGTTTATTGTACAAGCCCAAAGCCATGACAAAAAGGTACAGGATGCACAGAATAGTACCCTCAAAGCAAACAGGAACAAAATGATAACTGGGCTGACTTATTTCCATCACCTAAAGATGAAACACGGCATGGGATGGAATTGTACTGAGAAAATTTTAGCTTAGGAAAGTTCCATTAATAGCAATTAGACCTGAGTTTTAAGCTTTCGATTTCATTAATTCAGTCCATTATTATATTTATTTGAATTTCAAGCCATATGAATGAAATAAGAAAAAACTTTTCCTACTGAATCCACAATTTCATATTACTGTACCATCTTTTCCAAGTCATTCTCCATTGATACTTTTCTCTGTAGAATAAAACAAAACAATTCTGACAGCATTGCCCCTTCCTTGTATGCTCAGGAGGCCACAAACTTACCCAACTTTAAAACAAGATGATCCAACCATTTCTTCAACTTTTCCAAATTATTTTCTATCAATAGCCTTGCTTTAAGAATCAATACTGAATGAAATGAAACACATCTTGATGGTCTTTAGAAATGTATTGCCATCCCACTGCAGAAGCGGAAGGAAAAAGCAAGTGCTAGAGATAAAGTTTAATAAGATGCTTTACCAAGAAGACCAATTCTTTATTTTATTTGTCTGCTGAGAATTGCCCTATTTAATATTTCTTCTTTTTTGCCTTATTCTAATCTGAAGAGAGAAGTAATTATTTGAATGAAAGGCTGTAAATTCTACTAATTCCCAATGCTCACCAGGCTAGACTTAATAGATTATTGATCAGCATAATGGATAAAGGCAGAGTCATTTTCCCCTCATCAATGTTCTTATTGGAGAGTTGTCTTTCAGAGCACAATCCAATAAAAGGACATGGCCTTCCATTTCACCTGAATATACTGGATACAAAATCCATCTGTTGCCTTCAAGATCTATCAGTTACCTACCATCATCACACTCCTCTCAGGTATTTGAATTACGTATTCCATTGTTCAGCCTTGCCTTTCAGAACTATCCCTTACACTATTTCTTCTGAGGCTGGTTGATTTTTGACGTTGGACTGTATTAGGTTTATACACGAAGCAGAATAGTTTTGTATCTTTGCCAGCAAACACCTGCACCTAATTTTCCAGCTGCATGGCTTTCTTCAGCTTCATGAGCAGAACAGTCAGACATGACATGTTGGTGATTCTTTGGTGTCCCAAAAAGTTATCTAAATAAATGTCACTTTCAATGACATGGTATCAAGATGCCAAACATCTGTGTTTACAGGAGAGATACTAATTGCATTTACAAATTGCACCCTCTATGAACTTTGTGCTAAAAGTGAATCAAGATGTTTCAAAAATTCCACATGTTCACAGGCACTGCCACATCAGTCTTTTTTTTGTTTTGTTTTGAAAAAATGTACTTCATTGCTAAGTTGTAAAATAGAGTAGATATATTTCCTGGTCAGAAGCTAGACTTATACACTTGTCCATCATTCAGCAAGATATAACACAAAGTTTATCACAATAAAAGTTAACTGGGTTCATCAAGATGACAGGTAGCACTTAGAGCCATATAGAGGTCAGGAAAAAGAAAACATTTGTCAGACTATAACCAGAGCCCGTGCTGTTTAGGTGATTCTAGGAGTTTTGATCTGAAAAGTAAAGTTTGCAAGACTTAGATCAAGAGTGTCAAACCCATGTTCACTGAGGGCCACATTGGTCTTATGATTACCTCCAAAGGGCCATTTGTAATTGTAAGAATGTATAATGTTGCCTTGGCATCGAAATAAAATGATGCTGTGGGTCAGATTTGGCATGTTGGCCTCACATTTAACACAGGTGATTTAGATCTACCAATATCTTCTGTATACAGTTTCAGAACAGCCTTAAGAACAGCAGGTTAAACTGCCAGGTTGGCAGTTCAAGCCATGGGTTGGGGTGAGCTCCCATCGTCAGCCCTAGCTTCTGCTTACCTAGCAAAACAGCAATGTGAGTAGATACATTGGTACCGTTTTGGTAGGGAGGACAAACATGCCGGTAATTTGATCTGGAAGGTGTCCATGGACAACAGGCTCCTTGGCGTGGAAAAATGAGACAACAGCACCTCCTCATGGCTGAGTTGGGCACAGTCTCCAGATGCCAGAGATGAAAAAAATGGGAATCCTTGCCTTTGTTTATGTACTGTCTGTCTTTGTTGTCAGGTGTAAAATGGAATTGAATGTTTGCCATATATGTACCCTGTAATCAGCTCTGAGTCCCCTTGGGGAGATAGAGCAGAATATAAATAAAGCATATTATTATTATTATTATCATTATTATTATTATTATTATTATTATCATGATCATCATGATCATCATGATCATGATCATCATCTTCATCATCATCATCATTATAATTATCTATTATTATTATTATTATTATTATTATTATTATTATTATTATTATTATTATTCAGACAGTCCTTGAGTTACAAACATCTGACTTACAAATTACTTATAGTTAAGAAAGAGAAATCTGCCCCTCGGAAGGGAAATTCACTCCTGAAGACTTATCATGAGGGAAGGTTTCTCCACTAAAGCTTTATCTCCAATCCTTGTTTCAACAACAAGCCAAATGTTTCAAAATCCAGTTATCACAGGGACAGAAAGTGAGCTGAAATCTTTTAAACAGGGGTACAGACAGCAAAACAAACACCACAGGTGTGTTAATCCTTCCCTATGCTATCCAAACCTTATACAAATTACAAATTCAATTTGGTAACAAACCTACAGAACCTATCTTGTTCATAACTTCAGGACTACCACTTAGTACTTCATCACACACAATAAAATCAGCATTTCTACACATTTAAGACATGGCAACCCACAGTGCCCTTCATACACTGCAAACTTCAACTGTGGGGTGAGGTATTTTGCCATTTCTAAAGTGTTGGTTTTTCCAATGATTCCTTTTTTGCAATTCTTTTATTGTTCCAGCTTTACAATATCTTTCTTACACTTAGTTTCCATTGGTGCTCATATTTACACACACTCCATTTCCATAAAACATTTCCATAAAAGCTACACATTTTGTCAAACACCTGCTCCCAAAATGGTAGCTGTATTCTATTAAACTACAAGAAAAATGAAACAATTGCAAAATTGTTTTAAGTTGTTTTTTAAAAAAAGATAAAACTTTATCTTTTAAAAAAGATAAAACGTTATCTTTTAAACTTTTATTTAAAAAATAAAACTAGCACTACAAATAATGGTATTTGCGGTTAGGTTCAAATGCAGGATACTCCCCTGATGTTTACTTCTGCTGCTGTTTCCATATGAGAGAGAGGGGACCAATGGATTTTTAAAAAATTAAAGGGTTCCTGTATTTGTCCTTCAGGAGACATAGTCGTTTGTGGAGTTGAACTCAATTTGAGACAATCTCAAGCCCCTTCCACACAGCTGAATAAAATCCCACATTATCGGCATTGAACTGGAATAAATAGCAGTGTGGACTCAGATAACACAGTTCAAAGCTGATATTGTGGGATTTTCTGCCTTGATATGCTGGGTTATATGGCTGTGTGGAAGGGTCCCCAGTTTCCAATGCTAATGTGAGATGAGTAGCATTTCTAGGTGAGAAATGTAATAACTTCCCTTAACCTCTTAAAATTTCTCACCTGTCCTAAGTAGAGGTTATTTGCTTAAGTAGGAGAAGCTCATTCTAGTCTTTCTCCAGAGCCTTAGGTTTCCTAGATTAGAGGGCCCTTCCACACAGCCCTATATCCCAGAATATCAAGGCAGAAAATCCCAAAATATCTGCTTTGAACTGGGTTATTTGAGTCCACACTCAGATAATGTGGGATTATCTGCCTTGATATTCTGGGATATAGGGCTGTGGGGAAGGGCCCTAGGTTGGACTCTCTTACCCAGTCCTGAGGGTGAGGAATTGCTGGACAAGAGGACCTCCTTGAAAAGTGCTATTTTCCTTGTTTGTTAGGCTTAGTGCTATGTATTGAATGACACATTCTTTGCAAATATGTGTGATGTTTAATATATTGTTTTTCGACATTACCAGAGGCTGCTCCTTGTAATACTGTCCTTGTAACATTATATGACATCATGAAGGAGTCCACTGTAAGTCTCAGGTTTTGTCTCTGAAAATTCAGGACTTGGGTGATCCTGCCCTGGCATCCCTATCTCCTCTCATATCAAAGAATGTTGTACAGCTTTTCCCAAGAAACTTTTAGCCAGGTGATAAATTCACCTTAAAAAAATTACATTGCTAGCAAAATTGAACATGAGCAGGCACTGCAAAAAAAAAAAAGTATTTTCAGAGGAAGCAAACGTGTTCACAAGGAGAAGGGACAAGAATCGATTGGCACCTTTACTGAAAAAGCCAGCCTCCCTTGCAATCTCTGCCAAATAAAAACTCATCTATGTTATATTGAAAAAAGTTACTTTTTTCTTTTCCCTAGACTCAGCCTAAAGAGAGATTGCTTTCCTATTGTTATTACTAAAGTAAAGATGCATTTTAATATATATATTTCTGCAGTGGCAGGATAAGAGATTTCACTGAGAATGAAGTGATTTACTCCAAAGCTCATACTTGCATATATCCAAGATCTAAGACCTGTGAAAAAGATAGTATTTTAATGAGCAGTTTGTCCTAATTATTTTCATTTAAAAATTTATTACAGTCACTAGAATTTTCTCTCTCTCATTTGTCTGTGAGAGACAACAGACAGAAAGACAAAGAAACAGTCACTTCCACCTTGGAAAAGATTTGCACATTGCTATCACATGTAGATTCATCTACTTGATAGTCTATAAGTGAGGAAGGAGTACTTGTCTTCCTTAACATTGACCAGGATATCTGGGGCTGATGGGGAATGAAGTCCAACAATATATAGAAGGTACATATTCTTCAAACAAGCTAAATGTACTTATCTGGGAGTACATCTTATTGGACCAGCAAGGGGATTGCTTCTAACTTGACATGTATGTGAATGCTCTGTTAATATATAACAGCCACAACAACAATCAATGATAAAAGGAAACAATAAGTGTGAAAAATTTATCAGAGTATTAAAGGAAGCTAGAGATAGGCATCTTGGGGTCCTTTAGTTTTTTTTTAACAATGGAGCCTGAATTCTCATCTGTAGCTGCTCAATGGCAAATGTCCCTTATTTTGAATGAGATTGGGTATGAGTCTAGGCTGAGAGTGCCTTGGACTGCAAGAAGATCCAACCAGTCCATACTCCAGGAAATAAAGCCCGACTGCTCACTGGAGGGAAGGATATTAGAGGCAAAGATGAAGTACTTTGATCACATAATGAGAAGACAGGAAAGCTTGGAGAAGAGAATGATGCTGGGGAAAATGGAAGGAAAAGGGAAGAGGGGCTGACCAAGGGCAAGATGGATGGATGGTATCCTTGAAGTGACTGGCTTGATCTTGAAGGGGCTGGGGGTGGCGACGGCTGACAAGGAGCTCTGATGTGGGCTGGTCCATGAGGTCACAAAGAGTGGGAAGCAACTGAATGAATAAACAACAAGAATTTTTCCAGAGAGCTGTGGACAGCTCTGTGTAGTGCCCCCATTTATAGGACTCCCAAGCCTTTCAAAAGTTCATAGAATCACAACATTGGGAGAGACCACAAGGAAGTCCAGTGTAATCCCTTGCCATGCAGGAATACAAATCAACGCACTCCCAGCACATGCCAACCCATTATCTGCTCAAAAGCTTCCAAATAATTAGACCCCACCATACTATGAGGCAGCATATTCCACTGTCAAACTGCTCTTCTTAATAGTTAGGTGGAATATCTTTTCCTGAAGTATGAATTCATAGCTCTGCGTCCTATGACCCATCGTACATGGGCCATATATGTCGATGTTGATCTAGAGTATGGTACTCCGGATCAGGGTCACTGGAGCCTGTATAACCAGCCACTGAGCTGGCTTGGCAGCTGAAAGGTGTCCGTACTATGTTGCACTGAGCTGCCCCAGCAGCTGGACACAGCCTGCATGGGCCATCAGTACCGAACCTGGTTCAGCGCCTCTGTACTGTCACCCTTACTTCCCTTCTTTCATCCTTGGTTTAGTGGTGATCATTGGACACTGCTGGTGGTTGTCACTCATCACACCCAATGATGATGGCCAGAGCAGCACAAGAGAGGAAAAAGGAGAAAGGAAGAAACGGTTTATCTTTCCTCCCTTCCTTCTCTAATCACTCCATAAGTCACATCCTCTGTCCCCAAGATTGTGGAAAGCTGAGTGACCATGTAAATAACTGTTCACATCAAGTGAAGATGAGTTCTGGAGTGTCAGGGAAGCTCCGGAGCATATCATGACTTTTTAAACGTTGGTTATAGCCACTTTTAATAACTTTGGTACGGGTTAAGATGAATGCACCCCATGTGTCATGTGAGTATCATGGAGTCCATCCACCCCCTCATTTGGTCCATGGATAGACCTGTTGTCCCTCGATCAGCAGAAAACAAGCCTGCTCCATATTCAATATTGTAAGAGAGATAAAGAGAGAGTGTACTGCTGCTTGGTAGTGCAGGGAGGATGCAGGAGACTGAGCAAAGCCAAAGGATTTCCACTAGGATGGAAATAAATCCTAACAAGAAAAAAGAAGAGGTGGAGAAAAATCAGACAGAAAAAGAATGCTAGCTTGAATGAATAAAGGGCCTATAATCCTTGTAGGGCTTGGTTAATAGGCCCTATGAGTAAGGGTCTAGATGAGACCACACGGAAGGTTAGCTTCTCTTTCATTCAGGACTGGGCAATCAGCGCCTCTCCAGATGTTTCCATCTTTTATTCATTTAAAATATTTAAATATAATTGCTTCTTATGAAACACCCTCACTTGAGATGCACAATGAAATTATGAAGTAAAAAAAGTACTGAAACAAATATCCTGAAACAATTTCTAAAACTCAAAGGCTTGACAGAACAACTTAAATTTGATTGTCTGTCAAAAGCTCAGTAAGGATACAGATAATTTAACATCTCTTGGGATGGAATTCTCCATTCAAAGATCTACTACCAAGCAAGCTCTATGTCATGTACTCCCCAAACTGAGAGATGCAGCAGATCTAATGAAGATCTCAAAGTCTAGGCAAAGTAATATGAGGCATGGGAAGAAATAGTTTTTGAGATATCATCTCCCTTTGTCATTGAGGGTTTTATAGGTCAAAACAATTTGAGCTTAAAACCAAATGGAAATGTCTGCTACATCCACAGAACATATTAATCCAAAATTCAGCTAGCCCATTTCACACAAATTGTATTTTTGGCCACTTTTCAAAGGCAGTTCTGCATAGAAGGCCTCTCATCATCCATCCCATTGGCTATGCTGAGTAGGATTGATGGACGATGTAATCCAATGACATTTAGAAGGTCACAAGTTTTCTGTTCCTATGCTAATCCAAACCAAAGGAACACCTGATATTGGTAGGACATATTAGAGAATCTTAATTGAAGATTTTCTTGAATGAGGATACTCATACAGGAGATAGCAGCCTTTTAGGAAAGCAGTATGTAATCCCTAGCCAAAGGTGTATGCATGTGTAATTTTAAAACTACAAGTACGATGGCCATATAAAAAATATCAAATATTATTTTTGCTGTATACTCTCTGTTTATGCTGTTTAGAAAAGAAATGAAAGTAAGAGACAGGAAATGTGTCAAAATGACCAGAGTTAAAATGTTTAACCAAACAGTTAACACGCCATATGTTTGACTAGCATTGACCCTTTATGGAACTTCATCACAAACAGTAAAATCAGCATTTCTACACATTTAAGAATCAGCAACCCATGAACCCATCCTGTGACACAAGCTTCAATTGTGGGTTCCAGGTATTGTGCTGTTTCTAAAGTGTAGGTTTTTCTCACAATTCCTAAGTCAATTGGTAATTGACTTCTTTTTCAATTTCCCATGTAGAAACCCATAATTACTCCCAATTTAACATGTGATGGGAATGCCCTCTTGCCTTTTTGTAAAAAAAAACCAATGACGTTGTAATGGAAGGAGGAGTCGAGATGGGCAGTATTGTTTTCTTTCTTCTGTATTACCGTTTTGGGACTGAGGAGAAAGGAACTTTAAAAATATTTTTTTCAAATATAAAATAAATTTTCTTTTAAATTGAGAGATATCTGTGCTTATAGTAAATGAAATATGAATTATACAGACAACCAGTCACTGAAAGTACTGGGCATATTCAGGCTTGAGGGGGCAAGACAATGGCTTGTGCAACTGCGAGCTGTAGAGCTAGGACTGGGAATAAGTGGGCATGTTCAGATTTGAGGGACCAGGACAAAGGTGTGTGCAATTGCAAAGTGTAGGGCTAGGGGCAGAAGATAAAGTGCCGGAAATAAAAAACAGAAATATTAAGTTTAGGCAAACCTATCAGTAGCTAAACTATTATTCAAAGGTACTTTGGAACATTCAAGTTTTCAAATATTTCCAGAAGGCAGAGAGGGTAGGGGCTAATCTAATCTCCTTGGAAAGAGAGCTCCAGAGCCGGAGGGCCACCATTGAGATGGCCCTCTCCCTCATCCCCACCAGCCGTGCTTGTGATGGAGACGGGATCGAGAGAAGGGTCTCCCTGCAGATCTTAGAGTCTGCAATGGGACTTTTGTCATCAAAAGGAGAGTAAAGATTGGCTCCATTTTGACTCCTCAGCAATAATAAAACAACTGGACTATTTTGCCAGGAGACCACTGCTTCAAGTGTTAAAACAAGCATGATCGCAAATAGAAGAAATCTCTTTAATGGAATCTCATGTTAAGAAGTATTTCTACAAAACAAAACATGTATAGTGTTAGATCCCAAGGCAGCCAGGGCACCAAGGCCTGCAGGGGTTCAGGATTTGCACTTTGATACAGATAATGCTGAGGATTATACTGGCATTTCACCCTCCACGGAGGGGCCTTTACAGCTGCAGGTGCCCGAAGATATTGGCTCTGGAGACTTACTAATTGGAGAAGATTCTTCTATTCCTCCCTTGCAGATAGAGCCAGATGTTGTTAAGATGCCTGGGAATGGGGTTTTTAATCTTAAAGATTTTGTAAATAGAGAAAGAAGTGCAAAACAAGAAATCTGCCAGAGCCAAAGACTGGAAAATAGATGGGATAACGGTTAGCATTCCCTTGGGAAAGTTTGGGGAATTTATACTCCCTAAATTCTGAACAGTTCAGAAACTGTTAAAAGTGTTTTGTTCAGTAGACTTCCTTGCGGTGTCAACGTTGCTTTCTTGGAGAGAGGTTTCTCCATCTCCAGCTCCTGTTTCCAAGCCAAGTATCCCAGTTCCAGTCGTGCCGTGCCGCGACTCTCAAGTAGACCTTGATTTTACTTCGGTTGTTATTCCTTGTTCCTGTTTCAAGTTTGCCTCAGCTTTGACAACTTTGCTGCCTTGATTGCTACGAAGTATTCTCCAGGGGATTGAACTCTGTTTCCTGCCAGCCTTGCTTCCCTGTTTTAACTCATGGACTTTGATTTCCTGGGAGAGCTATCGAGTTCTCATTGTGGATTATAATATCTGTGAGGACTCATGGGCCTTGTAGTCCTGTTCCTAGTACTATTGTGACAGATGAAGAGGAAAACATGGGGTTTTCGCCGGTTCAGCAAGAGCCGGAGTCTCTTCACCTGCAGGATGTTGATGTTTGCCCTCAAGAATTCAGCCAAACAGGCCTTGGGCAGAACTCCCCACCGTTTCCCAGAAAAGAATCTTATTCCAGAGAAAGGGGAGTCAGAGAGGCCCAACGGAGGAGTTTATGCTTAGCTGCCAAACATCAAGCTGATTAGGTCTGCTTCCCTTGGGAAATTCTAAGGAGTCACACATCTGGACAGAGTTGGGTTTCGCTTCCCGTTCTCTAGGGAAAGAGTTCTGTTGGCGGGAAAACGAGACCCAATATAGGTGGTTGGCGCGAGGGTTTCTTTGCGGAGTCAATTGATCAGCTTGAGGAGAGAGATCGTGTGTGGACTTCGTAATCCCAGTTCCTTGCTTCCCGGATCAAGCTTCAAGCCTTGCCCTGTCTCACGGTTTTACCACGGACTCTGTTTCATGCTTCATGTTAGCCTCGTCTTCAGTCACGGATCTAGCCAAGAATCAAGTTTATTTCCAGCCTTGTTGTCAAGCTTCATTGGACTTTAAAGACTCTGTCATTTCCCCACACTATTGCTTGGCAAAGTGTGTGTTTCGGTCAAGTGGATTAAAACTTTGAACTCTAATATCTTATATTGGACAATACATTTCTGGACTATATTTGACCTCATCTGAAAGGTCTGCTTCTGAACTATATTCTTCACTTGTTTTTATTGATTTTATATATTTCTTTAATAAAGATATTAGATAGAGACTGGCCTCTGTGTAAGGTTATTGGTGCTCTGCAGCCTGGTTCCTGACAGTTTGACTCCGCCACCTTAAGCACCAAACAACCTAAGGCCAGAATGTCTACAGGAACCGGAGCGGAGGCTCAACCACCCAGTTACACCATTTCCCAAGATGAATTCAATCGAATCCGAGACACACTCCGAACGCAGGAGGGAGAAATACGGGGCTTGAAGGAACGCGGAGCCCGTCTCCCTGCCCTAGCGCTACCAACCAAGTTTTCTGGAGAAGCCTCCAAGGTTCATGTTTTCCGTCGCCAGTGCCAGGCGTACCTAGAAGCCCGCCAAGCCGAGTTTCCCCAAGAAGATGTCAAAGTGGCGTGGATCTACAGTCTCCTAGATGGGCCTGCGGCCACTTGGGCGATATCGGACCTTTCCCTTCACCCATTTGGAACTATCATTGACTTTCTAAAAGGAACTATTCCTTACTCAGACTCTATACCTAATTTCTTTTGGATTTATAATTGCTTTAATAAAGATATAGTGTGTTATATTGGCTCTAGCCTGGTTTTCGAGTTCTCACGCTGCCTTGGGGTGCAACATATAATTTTTTCTATTCAAAGAAAATGGAGGAGGAGACAGTGAGAGGAGATATATATTTCCCGTGTGATGGCAAATCAAATGGATATATCTTAAAGAAAGCAGAGAAAAGGATTCGGTGTGATGGGGGTTAGAATTTTTTTTAGTTTAATTTCAAAACAGGATGTGCTGAATCTTAAGAAAAAAATAAACTATCTCAAATGTTTTATTTATCCTGTGGGATGAAGTCCTCACTCTTTCATCATGGAAAGAACAACATCCCTCAAAAGCTCGCCAAACCCTGATACGATATATATCATGCAGCGCCCAAGAAAGGGTGGGTAGCAGGAGAGGCTCATTGAGCTATGTTCTGATAGCCAGATACATGACACTGCAGCTACTCTTGTATGCTCCCTGCTCTCTTGAGCAGAACCTGGCCATTTTGTGTTGCTAGCAAGAGAGGACTTTATGCCACATCCCCTCAATGTAGGATTGCAGCTGTTAGTGTGGAAACTGAAGACAACATTTCCCACAAAGAGTTCTCCACTTGACTTGGCTGCTGCTTTCTCTTTAGTACTGAGGATTTTTTTGGGGGGGAACAGAGTCCAACATGGGTCTGCATTGGTAAAAATAATATTTCTTGCAAGAATGTTCTATTGCCAACGGAGGAATTGTGTACCACAGTCCTGTGCATTGCTCAGAAGAGATACTTTTTTGAACCATAACTACTAAAATCCTCCAGCCAGCAAGGCTAGGTGGGAAATTTAAGGTGTGGTGGCCTGAAATAGTTTTGCCAAGCTCTTTGGTAACTTATTCTGCCGATGCTATTGGCCTCCTTTTCACAGTCAGTCATTGCCTCACAACTCCTGGCTTTTGATACACATACACACACACATGGATGTGCCTCTAGACTTAATATCATTGGCCACACACAGCAGATGTGGCATAAAACAAAGGTAATGCTTAGCTACAGAGTTTTGTTTTCAGAAAGATAATCAAAAGAGAAATAGGAGAGACATTCAATTACAAAAAGCCCTGGCGATTTGAGCTGCGGAGCAGCACAATATGTATCTGTAATGGTTGAAGGCACATGAAATTGGAAAGCACTAATCAGAGGCAGGGAAAATTCCTACGAGTGTAGCTGACCTGTACAGCATGCTGACTTAGGAGAACTTGCTGGAGGAGAAAGTGCCGACTGGAAAAGATTCACATTTCAAAAATAAAATCTAAAAGAATTTATGTAGGTAGTGGGGAGGGAGGGAACCCGCAATGCATGCCGTGAAGCAAGAAGGCGCCCTGTTTAGAGTGAAATTCCAGCCCAACAGGTCAACATTTTGCCTGATATTTGATTAATGAAACAAGAAGCTTTGTTCTCACCCCCTTAGGAATCAGCCTGTATTCTGATCCGCATCACTGTGTTTACTCTGTCAGGCTTAGATATTCTCACATCAATGAGAAAAAAAAACATATATCAAGATATCACCAACTTTTAAATCCAGCACAGTGACAAGAGATGTGTGTGTGCATGCAATAAAAGCACCCAAATATATAATTAGGTCCCAGCAGTACCAAAGTACCACAAGACTGACCTGGAAATCTATTTTCCCAAAATACTTTATTACACCTTTGTGAGGTGGTTGTGGTTTTTTGATGGAAACAATGGGGTAATAGCACTAGGAGATTTTAAGTTTTTCTTCCTTTCACTGCTTGATGTTTGTGAAGAAGTGTTATAAAAGCATCTCAAAGGAATGCTAGTCTTTTCTTTGTCCTTTTTGTGAAGCTTGCCAATGATTATTTTAACAAGAAAAGCATCCCAAGTCTTATGCTATGCGGAGCAATCCTAAATATGGTGACTTTGTAGGATGGTTGTGGACTTGCTTCCTAGTAAGTAGGAATGCCACTGCAATTCTCAATACACTTGTTAAAATTAGATACAGTGAAACTTACTTCTGAGTACACATGGAAAGAATTGCACTATAAATCAGCGTAAAAACAAAAGGAAACTACATGATAAAAGTAGGACACTGGTAGTGACACTCACCCCTCCCTTCTCTTTAAGTCTCTCTGCCCATATGTCCTCAGCCCTGGTAATATCTCTCTTTCCCTCTGCATCCTCTTGAGATTATAGGTTCAGAGCACGGCTGTGCATTTAGCTATAACTCATTATCTCTGCCTTTCCAGGGAATGGGTTTTATATGTTTTTCTTTACTCTTGACTCTGGGGGCATCTGCACTGTGAAATTAATGCAGTTTGACATCACTTTAACTACCATGGCTCAATGCTATAGAATCTTGAGATTTATAGTTTGGTGAGGCACCAGTAGTTTTTTGCAGAGGAGGCTGAAGAACTTGTAGAACTAAATTTTCCATTGCTCCATAGTATTGAATTACAACATGGTGTCAAATTACATTAATTCTATAGTGTAGATCAGGCATGAGCAGATTTCAGCCCTCCCAATGTTTTGGACTTCCTAACTGGCTGTTAGGAATTGTGAGAGTTGAAGTCCAAAACACCGGGAGGGCCGAAGTTTGCCCATGTCTGTGTAGATGCACCCTTTGTCTCCACTGTACCGCTTTGAACCTTACATGGACATTCTATTATTTGCACCAAGCGGTCAAAGCAGGGGTCAGTTCACGGTCCCTCAGACTGTTGGGGAGCCGGACTATGATGAAAAAGTCCAAAATTAGGATTGTTGTTTTTGTGTGCCTTCAAGTCGTTTCAGACATAGGTCAACCCTAAGTCTAAAGTTTAGGGTGGGCCAGGTAAATGACCTCGGAAAGCAGCATTCGGACCACGGCCTTAGTTTGGGGACCTCTGGGTCAAAGTATACCTGCTTTAGACTCTTAGATGTTTTCAGCTGTGCTGAAATAGACAGACAAATAGTCCTCCAGTGGAATAAAAGTGAGAGTTCCAATGTATTATTCCAGGAGTATATTTGAGCTAAATTATCCCAATCATCTGTGATTCTTATTTTGCCTTTTTCTCTGAAAAGGAGTATAGGTTGCGTATCTCTTATCCAGAATTCCAAAATCTGAAATTCTCCAGAATCCAAAAAACCCATGAGATAGTGAATCTGTTGGCTTGTGATGGTTCAAAGTACACAAATGTTTTATGTACAAAATTATGCATGAAATTACCTCCAGGCTGTGGATATGACGTGTGCATGACACATAAATGAAAAATTTTATGTTCAAGTTTATTTCTACCTCATGTATATGCAAGTATATTAAAATCTGAAAAAATTCTGAACTACAGAACACTTCTGCTCCCAAGCAGTTAAGGTAAGGGATGCTCAATATTTAGATACCTTTAAAGATACTTATTTGGATTTAAGATATCAGGGTTGTTTTTTAAAATAATCTTTGACCCAGGGGATGATTAGCTAAGAAATATAGCTAGCTCTGATCTACTTATGGCAACATAGAGTTCCTGAAAGTTTTATGCCATCTGAATGGAATTGAGGAAAGTTAGCTTTTACCAGTGGCTAAGCTGGTTGGAGGATTCGAATAGGTAAAGGTAAAGGTTTTCCCCTGACATTAAGTTTAGTCGTGTCCGACTCTGGGGGTTGGTGCTCATCTCCATTTCTAAGACAAAGAGGCAGCTTTATCCATAGACACCTCCAAGGTCATGTGGCCGGCATGAATGCATGGAGTGCCGTTACCTTCCCGCCAGAGCGGTACCTATTGATCTATTCACATTTGCATGTTTTTGAACTGCTAGGTTGGCAGAAGCTGGGGCTAACAGTGGGAGCTCACCCTGCTCCCCGGGTTTGAACCACTGACCTTTCGGTCAGCAAGTTCAGCAACTCAGTGGTTAAACCTGCTGCGACACCGGGAGACAGTGTAAAAAGGAATTTCTGTAAAAGCTCTACTATAAACCATGCTGATGTTGTACTGGACCTGGTGATGCTTTTATAGTATGTATGTTAGCTGAACTTCTATAGTTGCGATTTTGAAAAGTCTCACGTTACAGAGGTTTATTCATCTTGGCTTTCTCCTTTAACCATAGAATCATAGAACTGTAGAGTTGGAAATGACCACAAAGGCCATCCAGTTCAACCCCCTGCTGTTTAATTTAATTATAAGCCAACCATTTTATTTATACAAGAACATATTCAAAGCAATTCAAGCTGCTGGCTTTAGCCTATAAAACCCCAAACAGTTCAGGCCCAGCCTACATGAGCGACTGTACCAACCTTTCCTACCAACCCACTTGAGCCCTGAGATCCTCAGGAGAGGCCCTTCTCTTGGTCTCACCATCATCGCAGGCGCGTTTGGTGGGAACAAGAGAGAGGGCCTTTTCGGTGGTGGCCCGCAGCTCTGGAACTCCCACTCTAATGAGGTACGATTGGCCCCCTCCTTACTGGCCTTTTGTTCACAAATTAAAACCTTTCTGTGGAGCCAGGCCTTCCCAAAAGAATGATAATGGGCACTACCAGTCTGATAAATATTTTGATAATACTTGACAAATTACTTCAGTGGCCGGAGGTTATGGATACCTTTAAATAGTGCTTGCTGTAAGTTTTAACTGTTTTATATGATATGTTAAATTGGGTTTTTATATTGATTTATGATGTTTTAGCTGACTATGTATTGTGTGCAGATGTATTTGTATTGGTTTTATATTTTGTAAGCCGCTTTGAGTCCCACTCATGGGAGAAAAGTGGGATAGAAATGAATAAATAAATAATAATTATTATATTTAGTGTGATCACGATCATAAATGATATTTAATAAAGCCCTCATCCCCATTTTTGATCAACTATGAAATGAAAAAAAAGTCTTGAAGAAAGTGCAAAAGGAGTAAATTCAGATAAATAAGTCATTTTTCCAGTTTAAGCAACTGACAGCACATGCTATTTGGTAGTTTTTTTTTAATAAAGAAAATCAATAAAACAGACCAAAATTGTCACTTAGATTCTTTTTAGTATCATTTAACAGTTAACATCCTAATGCCATTTAATGATTTTTTAGTTAGTATAAGTTAGAGGGTTTTAAAATGCAGGATTTCTTACTTTTTGATGCAAATTTATGGGAGACATCTCAAAATTATATTGCAGACCGTATATTAGTGTTATAAACCTAAGTGTTTTCACAGTGATAAACATAGATTAGACCTAGTATTTGATCCTTTTAAGAGTGGCATGAGTGTGTTTGTACGTGAAGAGAAGCTAAATCAAGTTACATATAAATAATCTCCATTAACAGTTTTGTATACGTCTCTTAAGTGAGGGGAAAAATTCTACTTTATTCCAAATTGATTTTTTTAAAAAATATATGTAATCACATTTAGTTATTGTCCTCAGGGAAAAGAATGTTTATTGATGGCTAGTCCTCAAATGCACAAATAATATGCTTAGGAGACATTAAAACTGCACTAATAGGTTCGCAATAAATTTATTTTCCAATAGATTAGAAACTTCAGGGATAAGGATCCATTAATGCACTTGACATAAAGAATAAAAGCCCATCCTAATAAAAGTCTCAAATTGACAATTTAGCCCATCCATCTTGGAAGACGTAGGAATGGCAGTGCTTTTGTGGCTGGCACTCCATGCAGCACTTTCCAGAAAGGCATTGGTGGCACGGCTCCCTGCGTCTCATTCTCATGCCCTATTTTTCATTAAGAGCTTTCCCTGCATCTCTGCTAGTGCTCTTTGTAAATATCGACCCCTTCCTTTCTGCGATGAATTTCTGAATCAACTCCCCCTCCCTGGCAGAGATATTCAAAGAGGGATAAAAGTCAGAGATGAAACACACTGCAAACAAACATTTAAGTGTGGGGAAGTGACTATGGGGTCCTCTGGAGGATTAATTTGAGCCAGAATGTATTTATGTATGTATGTATTTATTGGATTAATATCTTCTCCCTACAACTGGGACTCAGAAGTGCTTTATAAGGAAATAGAACAAAATAAAAGCTATAAAATGTTCAACAAGGCCATAGAAGATTAAAATTCAATTTAAAATTCCCTAATATAATAAAACATAACGTCCACCTGGTTTAAAGCATCTTCATCAACCATGAGGTCAGTGGCCAAAGACCTCCCTGAACAGTCAGGTTTGTCTTGTCTGTGCATGTAAAGCTTTAACTCTAGAAATTGTTTCCAGTTCAAGGTAGAAGATATGAGACAACAATATGGGAGGTGGTTTTTATACATGGTCGGTAATGCATGTATTGTTGTTGTTGTTGCATGCCTTCAAGTAATTACTGAACTATGTCAGTAACTATAGGGGTGATACAGAAACGTGATGTATGTATTCAGTTTTATCATATTTATTTACTGTATTATTATAAGTGTTTTATTTAACTTACTATATGGCGTGAAAGCATGTTTTACCAAGCCTTTTTGATACTGTGATATGTCCTAAGGGCTAATCAATAAATTTACTACTACTACTGACTATGTCGACACAATAGCAAACCTATCACAGGGTTTGCCATTGTCTTTCTCTGAGACTTGAGGGAGAGTGCAATGGGTTTCATGACAGAGAGGAGATTCAATCCCTGGTCTCTAGAGTCATAGTCAATAATAATAATAATAATAATAATAATAATAATAATAATAATAATAACAACTTTATTCTTATTTATTTATTTATTTACAGTATTTATATTCCACCCTTCTCACCCCGAAGGGGACTCAGGGCGGATCACATTACACATATACGGCAAACATTCAATGCCTTGACATAGAACAAAGACAAAGACAAACGCAGGCTCCGAGCTGGCCTCGAACTCATGACCTCTTGGTCAGAGTGATTGGTCTCAGCTGGCTGCAGCTGGCTGCTCACCAGCTTGCGCCACAGCCCGGGCTGTGTCTTATATCCCGCCCCATCTCCCCGAAGGGACTCAAGACTCAATAAAAAACAACAACGTAAGATACATTCAATTACAATGAATTAACACATAATAACATATAAAAATCACAAAAGCATAAACTCAACAACAACCAATAACCAATAGCTGGGTGCAATGGGTATGTTCAAAAATTGGAGGCAAAAATCAATTATACATGTGCAATATATTGCAAGGTCACTAATAAGATGGGCCAGTAATAAAGTGAATTGGCTGTATAAAAGGACTTTGTCAAATTGTACTGAATTAGTCAAAAGCACATTGAAATAACCAGGTTTTCAGGTCTTTCTGGAATGTGGCCAAGGTAGGGGCTAATCTAATTTCTCTCGGGAGGGAGTTCCAGAGCTGGGGAGCCACAACTGAGAAGGCCCTCTCCCTCGACCCCACCAACTGTGTTTGGGACGCCGGCAGGAGCAAGAGAAGGGCCTCCCCAGCAGATCTTAAAGTCCGTGCAGGTTCCTAGAAGAAAATGCAATGGCAAAAATAGGCTGCACCCGAACTGTTTAGCATAGTCCAATGCTCAAACCACCATACCATACAGGGTCCTTACATAATTGCTACTGAACCATAGTCTGTATAGCTGCATAACTCCTTAAATTTGGGAGTTTAGGCCAATATCCTGGCTGAGTGTTGTCAGAGTGTAAATCTCTACTAGTGTACCTATGCTATTGGTCCAGTGGATGGCAATAGCCCCTTCCTTTTTTTGTGCCGTTTGTCCTGCTGCCTTGTGCACCTCTGGTGAGCATGTTGTCCAAGGAAGTAAGGAAAATTTTCCATTCCCTCAGTGATTTAAAAAAGTATTTATCCTGGTATAATTAAAGATTATGCCATCAGAAATCATTAATAGCACCTGGCCTTAGGCTACTAGGTTTCCTAAGTAAAGTGAATGGATTCCTGCAGTGGGAAACTCTTTTGTGGAATATTATTTGGTGTGTTCCAAGCACTTTATTACACATGAACAAATTTAGGACTAATGCCATCATAATCTAAATACCGTTTAATAAAAACAAATGCTTCCTGCATGCCAAGAAAGTCGATAGTACTAAAAATGCTTTCACAAAAAGCCAAATCTTTTAAATGTTAAAACCAATGCACAGTTACTGTGGCTTCTTTTCCATGCAGTGACTCAACAGCAGGATTCTGTATAATAAGGTAGAAGAGAAGAAAATCTTCTTTAGATATACAGTTATGGGATTTGGTAACACTAAGGTTGCTGTCTTCAACTTCAGAAAGCTGTTACCTTCTTTTATCTTTCAAGAGATTGTCAGACGAAGATTAGGAACCTATGGCCTTCAAGCTTTTGTTGGGTTTAAATCCCCACCAATATTAGTAGAATGGCCAAACGTCAGGGATGATTGGGGTGGTGATACTGTAATCCCGAAATATCTGGTATATCACAGATTTTCCATCATTGACATAGAATTGTATACAACAAAATGCACAAAATAGTGATAACTTTCTAGGGCCAGCTTTGAAACTTTACTCCTCCCCCAACCCATGATAAACCACTTCCAAGCTTCTGGTGCAGTGATTCTCAACCTGTGGGTCCCACCAGATGTTTTGGCCTTCAACCCCCAGAAATCCTAACAGCTGGTAAACTGGCCGGGATTTCTGGAAGTTGTAGGCCAAAACACATGGGGACCCACAGGTTGAGAACCACTGTTCTAGTGTGTGCTGCTATAGTCATTTACTGGTCAGTGGGTGGGCCAGACAAGATGCTGGAAAATGCCTAGATAGCATGCAGTTCTGCACCTTGAAGAAGAGAGTTGACAGTGTTTTCCCGGACAACTTTTGTAGACCTGAAAGGGTTATTTCCCTTCCAATAAAAAACCCTGGTAATGAGCTCCTGGCATGTGGAAGCCACAAGTAAGTGGTAAGCGAACACTGAAGAAGGAGGTATTGTAGATATCCTTCTGCAATATCTGCAATTCAGGGTTAAATTTGTATGCCACATGAATATACAATTCATGTATATTTAACCCTGCACTTCCATGTGAGGATTAAATGCTTGGTTTCCCACATCTGATTTAGAATTTTGTACAGGTTAACTATCCCTAATCTCGAAATGCTTGGGGCCAGAAGTGTTTTGGATTTCAGAATTTATTTTTGGTTTTTGAAATACTCTGTGCTTGCAAATACATACATAATAATATAGACTGAATACCAGGGAAACATGAAATTCATCTATATTTCATATACAGCTTATACACAAAGCCTGAAGGTAATGTTATACAATATGTAAAAAAATAATTTTGCATATGGAACAAACATTATGTACACTAAGCCACCTAAAAGCAAAGTTGTCAATAAGACTACCACTCATAAGGATAATTGTTGACTTGGAAGTGTTTCGAATTTTGAAATTCAAAATAAAGTATGCTCAGTCTGTACTTATAGCAAAACAATAATAGCTGGCTGCCAGACATTTCAGCTCTTTCAGCTGCAGAGAAATAGTATCAGTAGCAAAAGTGGCTGTTTGCTGAATTAAAAGATATCTGCATCTTCCTGTTTTGTAAACTGTTCAATGAAATGAAGAGGTGAAACAATTTCAGGCGTAGTAGTAGGAGGGTGGTGCTCTTAAAAAAGGGACTATATTTTTGGTGTGTTTATTTTAACTCTGCAGCTGTTTTAAATTCGATCACATTATTCAGGGTGCAGTTGGTAGGAAGACCTGGTGAAAAACAAAGCCATACTGTGGTTGGGATGACAGATGCAGTGAGGCCCATGACAGGGCCATTACGCTAAATGTATGATGCTCAGCAGAGAAATTGCTCAGTCCTCTCTCTGACATGAAGTGAGACATTCTCCATTGCATCTGAGCACTTAAGTCACTGTACATTAAAGCAAGGAATATGATGCCACATATTAGCCAGTAAACAACACACAGAGACACAGCTATGCATGCATTTTTTCACCTCTCTGAAAAACAATTGAAAATAGCAGGATGCATATGGTTACATTAGACAGTTTATATCTGGAGACAGAGCAATCAGCTATTGAAATAAAATGTGGTGACAAATCCTTTTTAAAAAAATCTCCAGAAAGCGATATTCATCCTTGGCAATCCCTCCTACTTTCTAACATGGAGGGTCACTGCTGAATCTTAAAGGCTTCCCCTTTCTTTTCCTCCAAAGAACATTGCAGATGTTTTGAAAAAAATGTCCTAATATAACACATGTATGAAAATGGGTGTGATTTCTACCATCTTGTTGGAAGTTGACAGCAGCAATGTCTGCACTAAGAGCTAAGTAGTAGAGAAAAAAATATTTAGGGTCACATGGATATTTTTTACATTGTTAGCTCTGGGACCTTCCACATAGTCATACAACTCAAAATATCAAGGCAGAAAATTTGTGAACATCTCGCAGCTCCTTCACAATGACATAATGGCAACAGTCTTGGATAGCAGTGGCTTCCAAAGTGACCCATTTATGGTGGAATCAGGTGTCAGACAGGGATGTGTTATTCCCCCAACATTATTCTCCATCTTCATCACTATGATACTTCATCTTGTTGATGGGAAGCTTCCCACCAGAGTGGAAATCATCTATCGGACAGATAGCAAGCTATTTAACCTTAGGAGATTCAAAGTCAAAATCAAGGTCACTACAACATCTGTTATAGAACTCCAATATGCCGATGATAACATTATCTGTGCACATTCAGAAGAAGTCTACAAGCCACTCTAAACACATTTGCAGAAGTATACAAGAAGCTTGCCCTCTCTTTGAACATCAAGAAAACGAAAGTGCTCTTCCAGCAGGGACCAGCCAATCTCTCTGCAAGGCCAGAAATACAGCCTAATGGTGTAACATTAGAAAATGTTGGCCATTTCCACTACCTTATGCAGCCACATCTCCACAAAAGTCAACATTGACACTGAAATACAACACCATTTGAGCTCTGTGAGAGCAGCATTCTTCCGAATGAAGCAGAGAGTGAGGATCTGGACATCCATAGGGATACCAAGGTGCTTGTTTATAAAGTGATTGTCCTCCCAAACCTGCTACATGCCTACGAAATGTGGACTGTCTACAGACATCACACTCAACTCCTGGAACAATTCCACCAGCATTGCATCTGAAAAATCCTGCAAATCTTTTTGGGAAGACAGGCAGAAAAATGTCAGCATGTTGGAAGAAGCAAAGACCACCAGTATTGAAGCAATGCTCCAACGCCATCACTCCGCTGGACTGACCACATTGTCCAAATGCCTGATTGCTGTCGCCCAAAGCAGTTACTGTACTCCCAACACAAGAATGGAAAACAGAATGTTGGTGGACAGGAAAAGAGATTTAAAGATGGGCTTAAAGCTAACCTCAGAAACTGTGACATTGTCACGACCCAGGCTACAGAGCACCAATAACCATACGCAGAGGCCAGATTCTATCTAATATCTTTATTAAGGAAATATATAAAGTTAGTAAAAGCAAATGTAAAAGTTAGTCCAGAAGCAGACCTTTCAGGAAAGGTCAAAATTAGTCCAAAGAAACAATGTCCAATATGAAATATTAAGGTCCAAAGTTGTAATCCAATAACCGAAACACTCACTTTGCCAGGCAAAGTGAGGGGAGATGACAAGGTCCTTTAGTCCATGAACTTGAGCAAGGCTAGGAAATAACTTGATACTTGAAACAAGGCTTGAAACGTGGAACAAGGTAACGAGGAACAAGAACAAGGTCCGTGGAATAACTTGGTAAAATCCGTGAAACAAGGCAAGGGTTAGTCCTGGGAAACAAGGCAAGATCCGTAGGTAAACAAAGGCTGGGAAACAGGAGCGGAGGCTGGAAACAAGGCAAGGCTTGAGCAGGAACGAGGCTTGAATCGGAGCGCGCTGTCCAGACACAACTCGCTCCGGAGGCTGACGAATTGACTCCGCGAAGTTACTACGCGGGTAAAACACCTATATAGAGTCTAACTTTCCCGCCGAAGCAGTTCTCTGGGAACCAGAAACGAAAGCTAAACTCTGAGACCAGATGTCTGACTCCTTAAAGATTCTCACGAAAAGCAGACTTAATTGGGTACATTCTTAGCTGCTATCCTCGCACTCCTGCGCGAAGCTGCTTCCAAACCCCTCTGTTGTTTACAAAACTCATGGCGAGAGAACACGGGAGATGTAGGCTCAGGGTTTGTTTGACATACTTCTGGGACACAACTTTCTTGCAGGTGCAAGGTTCCCAGATCTGCCTGGGAAAGATCTGGCTGAGAAGATTCCAGTTCTGACTGGGAAGGTAAAAAACCCAAGTTTTCTTCTTCATCAGGCATCACAATGTCATGAGCAGGACTACAAGGCCCATGAGTCATCACACTATCCCCCTCCTCAAGGCCCCTCCCAAACTGGGACTCTCTCCCCGAGGCGCGAGGTCGTGGCTTGGCGGGATAGGTCTGATGGAAGCGACGGGTTAGATCAGGAGCATGGACTGTGGAGGCGTCTTCCCAAGAGCGTTCCTCAGGGCCAAAACCCACCCAGTCAATGAGATATTGCAGGCGGCGGCGGTGAGAGCGAGAATCTAAAATGTCCTGAACCTCGAACTCGTCCTCCCCATCCACCAAAATAGGGACGGGGGCCGGCCGGTCTACATCTGGCCGCACATCATCCGCCGGAAGGAGCAGGGAGCGGTGAAACACTGGGTGAATGCGCATTGAACGCGGAAGTTGGAGTTTGAAAGTCACGGGGTTTAATTGCGCCACCACTGGATAGGGGCCAATGAAACGGGCATCTAACTTCCGGCAAGGGCGGTGGGAGGGCAAAAAGCGAGTGGACAGAAAAACCCGATCTCCTACCTTGATTTCGGGGCCCGGCTGGCGATGTTTGTCCGCGTGACGTTTATAGTCCTCCTTGGCTTGTTCCAGTTGCTGGAGCAAAAGTTGTTGCACCGCTGTGAGTTCCTGCAGCCAATCTTCTGCTGCGGGAACTTCTGAAGTTTCAATGACAGGGGGAAAGAAACGTGGATGGAAGCCGTAGTTTGCAAAGAACGGCGTTTCTTTTGTAGAAGCCTGGACTCCATTGTTGTAGGCAAATTCCGACAGTGGTAACAGAGAAGCCCAATTGTCCTGTTGGTAGTTTACATAACAGCGAAGGTACTGTTCCAAAGTGGCATTGGTGCGCTCCGTTTGCCCATCCGTTTGGGGATGATGAGCTGAAGATAAACGAGAGTCTATGCCCAATAGTTTTTGTAGTGCCTTCCAGAAACGAGAGGTGAATTGGGATCCACGGTCTGTGACCAAACTCTTGGGCAATCCATGTAGTCTGAAAACATGTTGGAGGAATAAATCTGCAGTCTCTTGGGCCGTGGGAAGACCTTCACAGGGAATGAAATGGGCTAACTTGGTGAAAAGGTCCACCACCACTAGGATCGTGGTGAATCCACAGGAAGGTGGTAAGTCAGTGATAAAATCCGCAGAAATTATTTCCCATGGGCGAGATGGGTTAGGAAGGGGGTGTAGAAGCCCTGAGGGCTTCTCCCTTCTTATCTTGGAGCGCTGGCATACTGGGCAGGTGTTAACATATTTTTCTACATCCTTGCGGATCTTGGGCCACCAGAAATCTCTTAGGATCAAATGCATGGTTTTAAATAGTCCGAAATGCCCTGCTGGTTTGCAGTCATGACACAGACGAAGTACTTTTTCCCTGCCCGGTCTGGGTGGGATATAAACATGATTTCTATAGCAAAGCAGTCCATCTTTAAGCGAAAAGGGAAAGTGCAGACCTTGACGAAGTTGGTCCTGCGCCCAGGCATCTGCTTGCTGACTAGCCCTGATTTCTTGAGCACAGATGGGCCCTGGATTAGGGGGAGTTGAATCAATGGGAGTGGATTTGGTGTTCCCCACTGTGAGCGTGGCAAAGTTCTCGGGTTGTAGTAGTTGGGATTCAAAGGTCTCCTTGCGTCCCGCAGCGTATTCCGGTTTACGTGACAGGGCGTCTGCTTGCTTGGTTTGGGCTGGGGTCACATAATGAATCTGGAAGTTGAAACATTCAAAGAATAAAGCCCAACGTTGCTGCCTTTGATTTAGCTTGCGGGCAGTTCTTAGATGTTCTAGATTCCGATGATCAGTGTGGACTTCAATGGGAAATTTGGCCCCTTCTAGCCAATGTCTCCAAGTTTCAAAAGCTGCCTTTATGGCTAATAGTTCTTTTTCCCAAATGGTATAGTTCCTCTCTGGTGCGGTTAGTTGACGAGAATAATAAGCACAAGGATGAAGGTGATCTCCCACCGGTTGTAGGAGCACAGCCCCAATTGCCACATCAGAGGCGTCCGCTTGCACCACAAAAAGGGTTTCAGGATCTGGATGCTGAAGGATTGGCTGGGATGTGAATAATTTCTTTAGTTGCTGGAACCCTTTCTCTGCTTGATCAGTCCAGCGGAAGGGCCGTTTTCCACGGATGCAGCTAGTGATTGGGTCAGACCAGCGGGCAAAATCTGGAATGAACTTGCGGTAGTAGTTCGCGAACCCCAAGAATCGCTGCACCTCTTTCTTGTTAGTTGGCGCCCGCCATTCCAATACTGCTGAAACCTTGGCTGGATCCATGGAGAGCCCTAGAGGCGAGATACGGTATCCAAGGAAATCTACCTCTTGTAGATCAAAAGCGCATTTTTCCAGCTTGGCATAAAGTCCATGATCCCGCAATCGTTGTAGCACCATTTTGACGTGGTTCTCATGTTCTGATTGTGATCTAGAAAACACCAAAAAATCGTCCAGGTAGATTATCAAGAACCTATCTAGATAGTCCTGGAAAATGTCATTGACAAAATGCTGGAACGTTGCGGGAGCTCCGCATAATCCATAATTCATAACTCGGGACTCGAATAATCCGAATTTAGTCTGGAAGGCGGTCTTCCACTCGTCCCCTTCTCTGATGCGAACTAAGTTGTAAGCTCCCCGAAGATCCAGCTTGGTGTAAACCTTGGCTCCTCGAAGTCGGTCTAGTAGATCCGAGATTAAGGGCAGGGGATAGCTGTTCCGCTTGGTGATATTATTCAATGCTCTGTAGTCCACCACCAAGCGTAATTCCCCTGACTTCTTTTTCACAAACATCACTGGGGAGGCGGCTGGGGATTGAGAGGGTCTGATGAATCCCTTGCGAAGGTTTGTCTCTATGAATTCCCTGAGAGCTTCTTGCTCTGGTTCAGTCAGGGAGTAGAGATGCCCTCGCGGGATCGGGGCCCCCTCCACCAAGTCAATGGCACAGTCATAAGGTCTATGTGGGGGTAACCTTTCGGCTTCTTTTTCATTGAATACATCCCAATACTCGGAGTACTTCTTTGGCAAGGTGATAATGGGCTCGGTGTCTGTGGCATGGCAGACCTTGGCTACGAGGCAATGATTTTGGCAGTACTTTGAAGCAAACTGCAGTTCTCTGTTGGACCAGGAGATGCTTGGGTCGTGAAGTGTCAGCCATGGAATCCCCAAAATCACAGGGAAATGGGGAACCTCAGTAACAAAGAAGGAAATCTCTTCCATATGTTCCCTTATCCACATCCTGGTGGGTTCCGACCACTGGCTTACGGGGCCCGTCTTGAGAGGGCGACCATCAATGGCTTGCACCACACGGGCATTCTTGAAGTCATGATATTGTAATCCCAGAGAGTCGGCATACTCTCTATCAATGAAATTGTTGGTAGCTCCTGAGTCTATCATGGCGTGGATCATGACGGGTCCCTTTTTTGCTGACCATAAGGTGACCACTAGAAGGAACAGGACCCCGGTTGGCGGCTCTTGAACGGGTTTCTTGACCGGGTTGGCGAGCCTCTCTACGCCCGGTCGTTGGCTTCCCCCGCCGGCTGTGTGCCAGCCGCCTCAGACGCCTTCGTCTCCGTGGAGGACGCCGCCGCAAGACGGGCGGCGGGCTTCCCTTTGGCTGGGCACTCTCTGGCGAAGTGGCCCCCATTCCCGCAATACCAGCAGAGATTTAGGCGTTGGCGGCGGGCCTTCTCGGCGGCATCTAATCTGGGACGCACATTGCCCAACTGCATCGGCACCTCCTCGCTCCCTCTGGGGTATGGGGATGGTGGTGGGGGTCTCCACACTGGACGCGGCTGAACGCTGGCGGGAGCGGAGGGTTTTGCCCCAGCTCTACCGCTCTGGCCTCGGACCCACTGTTTTCTGTTGGCAATCATGACTTCAGCCCGTAAACATTGATCGATGAGTGCTTCCAGCGTTTGGGGAGGATCCACCTTGGAGATTTCCTCCAGCATTTCAATGTTGAGACCCTCCCGAAATTGTCCTCTGAGGGCAACATCGTTCCAGCCGGTGTTGTGGGCCAGCACTCGGAACTCGGCTATGTACTGAGACATGGGTCTGTCTCCTTGGAAGAGGCGGCGGAGTTTGTGCCCGGCGGCCTCCAAATTGTCCTCGATTCCCCAGGTCGCCTTAAGGTGGTCCAAGAAATGTTGCGCTGACCTTAGATGTGGGGAGGCTTGGTCGAACAGAGCCGTCGCCCAGTTAGCCGCTGGCCCGTCTAGGAGACTGTAAATCCACGCCACCTTGATGTCTTCCTGGGGAAACTCGGCATCACGGGCCTCTAGATAAGCTTGGCATTGGCGACGGAAAACATGAACCTTAGAAGCTTCTCCAGTAAACTTGGTTGGCAACGCCATGGCCGGAAGACGGATTCCGCGTTCCTTCAAACCCTTTATTTCCCCATCCTGTGCGTTGAGCTTGTCACGGATTCGGTCCACCTCATCCTTGTCGATGGTGTAGGTAATCGGCTGGCCGCTCGGCCCAGGTACGGTTCCGGTAGACATTCTGGCCGAGGTTAATTGGTGCTTAGGGTGGCGGAGTCAAACTGTCACGACCCAGGCTACAGAGCACCAATAACCATACGCAGAGGCCAGATTCTATCTAATATCTTTATTAAGGAAATATATAAAGTTAGTAAAAGCAAATGTAAAAGTTAGTCCAGAAGCAGACCTTTCAGGAAAGGTCAAAATTAGTCCAAAGAAACAATGTCCAATATGAAATATTAAGGTCCAAAGTTGTAATCCAATAACCGAAACACTCACTTTGCCAGGCAAAGTGAGGGGAGATGACAAGGTCCTTTAGTCCATGAACTTGAGCAAGGCTAGGAAATAACTTGATACTTGAAACAAGGCTTGAAACGTGGAACAAGGTAACGAGGAACAAGAACAAGGTCCGTGGAATAACTTGGTAAAATCCGTGAAACAAGGCAAGGGTTAGTCCTGGGAAACAAGGCAAGATCCGTAGGTAAACAAAGGCTGGGAAACAGGAGCGGAGGCTGGAAACAAGGCAAGGCTTGAGCAGGAACGAGGCTTGAATCGGAGCGCGCTGTCCAGACACAACTCGCTCCGGAGGCTGACGAATTGACTCCGCGAAGTTACTACGCGGGTAAAACACCTATATAGAGTCTAACTTTCCCGCCGAAGCAGTTCTCTGGGAACCAGAAACGAAAGCTAAACTCTGAGACCAGATGTCTGACTCCTTAAAGATTCTCACGAAAAGCAGACTTAATTGGGTACATTCTTAGCTGCTATCCTCGCACTCCTGCGCGAAGCTGCTTCCAAACCCCTCTGTTGTTTACAAAACTCATGGCGAGAGAACACGGGAGATGTAGGCTCAGGGTTTGTTTGACATACTTCTGGGACACAACTTTCTTGCAGGTGCAAGGTTCCCAGATCTGCCTGGGAAAGATCTGGCTGAGAAGATTCCAGTTCTGACTGGGAAGGTAAAAAACCCAAGTTTTCTTCTTCATCAGGCATCACAATGTCATGAGCAGGACTACAAGGCCCATGAGTCATCACAGACATAGACATCAAGAACTGGGAAGCCCTGGCCCTTGAACACTCTAACTGGAAGTCAGCTATAATCAGCAGTGCTGTGGAACTCAAAAAGAGACATGAATGGAGGGCGAAAGGGAGAAACGTGTCAAGAGGAAGGTGCATCAAAACAACCCTGACCGGGACCGCCTTCCACCTGGAAACCAATGTCCTCACTGTGGGAGAACATATGGGTCAAGAATAGGGCTCCACAGTCACCTACGTACCCACTGCCAAGACACTACACTTGGAAGGCCATCATATCAGACAATGAGGGATCGCCTAAGTAAGTAATATTCCAGTTCAAAGCAGATAATGTGGGATTTTATTCAGCTGTGTGGAAGGGGCCTCTCCCTCCAGGTTATGTAATCAGACTTTTTCCTCCAAGCGATTCCAATTCTTTCATCTCATCCCCTTTCTCTCTCTTTCAGACATGTACCTTAGCAGGGTGCCCCGATATTGTCCCCTTGTCTCTAGATGATGTTCCTGCAATAAAGATTCCTCCCTCCCTCCCTCCCTCCCTCCCTCCCTCCCTCCCTCCCTCCCTCCCTTTCTCTATTTTCTTTATTCTATTTGATCTTTACTATTTCAAAGCACCAGTTTTTATACATATTTAATCACAGAATCATAGAGTTTGAAGAGAGCACAAGGACCATCCAGCCAAACCCCCTGCCATGCAGAAACACACAATCAAAGCACCCCCAACAGATGGCAATGTTAAAAACCTTCAGAAAAGGAGACTCCACCTCACTCCAAGGCAGCATATTCCACTACTGAAAAGCTATTATCATTAGGAATTTTGTCTTAATGTTTAGGCGCAATATCTTTACTGTAGTTTGAATCCATTACTCTGTGTCTTAGTCTCAGGAACTGCAGAAAATTAGCTTGCTCCATCTTCAATATGACATCCTTTCATATATTTAAACATGAATATTATGGCACCTCTTAAACTTCTCTTCTCCAGGCTAAATATTCCAATAATATATTTTTAAAAAATCAATGCATTATTTTTGTCAGAATATATTCAAGATTTTTTTAGGGATGATATTTCATTTTGTATCTACTAACACCAATTATGATTTGTATGGTGAAATGGTGGGAATTTTAGAGGTGTTTTAATTTAAATGAATTTTAATTACCTGTAAAATGATTATTGCTATGGAGCATCTTTTAACATGGATGGTTTTATGCTTATTTTAATGCATGGTTATGTTACATTGCTTTTATTATTGTGTTGTGAGCTGCCTTGGGTCCATCCGGAGAAAGGCGGCATATAAATTCCTGAAATAAATAAATAAATAAATAGAATAGAATAGAATAGAATAGTGAGAGATCCTGAAAATAAAATTTTGGTTTCAAATGATTGCACAAATGGGAACTAGTACATCTTAACTTAGGAAAAATAAATAAATAAAAACAAACAAACAAACAAACAATACAGTTGCTCATAACTATATAGTTTTGGAGGATACAATATTGGAAGTTGACATAACTTTGGCTATGAATAAAGTATAAGGTGGAAATGATTTTTGTAAAAATATTCTATTTTTTCCAAAATACTATTTGTTTTTAAATAATGAGAAGGAATGGCTTATCTCTCTCCCCCCCCCCCCCCCCCCGGCGCAATCAAATTAATCAAAGGACTAGCAATAAGCCAGTTAATAATAATAATAACAACAACAACAACAACAACCAATTTATTTATACCCCACCCCATCTCCCACAGAGGGACACGGAGTGGTTTACAATAATAAAATAAAACATAATCAATAATATAAACAAGGCAGATAATATATCAAATTAAAACAAAACAAAACAAAATAAAATAGAACAAAAATAACATAAAATAAAAAACAAAAATAACACAAATCTGGTCATCTCAAATATTCTAGACCAATAATGTTTTGCAAAGATGCAGGGTGGATACTTTATACAGGATTTTGCCATTGCCAATTACTCCCTAACAAGTAGGATAATGGGCAGCATTTTCTAACACCAAGAATTTTTGTGATATGGAAGTTGCATTGCCTAAAACAATGAGAAAATATTTATCTGCTTGGAAATCCAAGCAGATTTCCAAGCTTCTCAGTGAGAAAAAACGTATATTTTCCTGGCTCAGTTTTACTGCTTGTGCAAATTGTAGTTGGAATTCTCTATCATAGTCTGAGTTATGTAATGCTTCGCTATATAATAGAAAACCTAAGCAACCTGTTAGCGGAGTGAAAAGATATGTAATGGGACACTAATAAGTATGTCCTGATGCATGTTGGGCTCTATTAATGTGCATTGGCATTACTTAGCTGGGCATTACATATGGACATTGCCAAGCTTTTTCTCAAAGACATGTTTACTTATGAAAACAAGTTAATTCTGGGCAATCCTTTTAAGAAAACAGGGGAACTGTAGTCCAACCAAGCAACGTTTTCTGAGCTCTGCATTGAAAGAAAACTGTTCATAGTACTTGTAGGAGGCTCTCTGTCTCTTGACAATGCTCTCTAAGATTCCTCCCCACTGCCCTGAGAACTGGAGAAGACATTCCAGGGAATTGACTTCTATGTAATCATGAAACTTGATTTTAATGTTTCACATTTCCACAGAATTTGAAGTATCTGGAGTAAGTTATCATTTGTTCCAACATAACTGCAGCTTGAATAATGAAAGAGATGACAAGACCTTTGAGAAGGCAGCAGTAATAGTACGCAACTGTTTTGAAACTTCCAACATACTCACAAGAAAACATTTACTTTTTAAGGAAAGGTACAAAAATGGGTCCAGAAGGGGGAAAAAAGCTTGGTAGCTGTATTCTGTGCTGAAATCTTCCATGTTTATTTTTGTTTAGCAAAGGTCCAGTTCTGTGCATGTGCATTCAGAAGTAAGTTATGAACTATGATTGCTATCTAAGGATGTTTGGGATCTATTATAGGATTTACTACCTACTATCTTGGTGGTCAAGGCATATGAAAAACAGCCCAGAGTGTGGATTTTTCTACAAGATCTAGTGTACTCTTGCTCTGACACAAAATTAGTTGTACATGAATATTCTTAGCAGAGTAACCTTGCTACTCAGATGCAAGGAGCAAGGTTTTGCTTTTTTCCCCAACAGATCTAAATAGATCAACTTCTAACCCTGAGCTGTTTTGAGAAACACGGTATCATAACCCATCTGGTTACTGGGGTTAGGAGTCAATCCACGTTTTGGATGTCAAATTATTCAGGAAGCACAACTGCGTTAACTGAAAAAAAAGAGGAATATGGCTCCAGATTTAGCAAGTAGAAGAAATTAATATTGGTTCCATGGCATCATTTCTGCATTTAGGAAAGGAAGAAGCAGTACCATAAAGTGAAGGATTTGCATTTAAAACATAAGTGACAGGGCTTGCAATATTGTTTCTAGTCATTTAAACTGGAGGGAAGCTCTGCCTTCTTCATTTTCCCCATATTAATGTGTGATAGAAGGACTAGGCACTCAATATTTCCCACATGTTTTGGATTACCAAGACCAAATATCTGGAAGGTCCCAGGATCCTGTTCCAGTGTTAGGTTTCTACCCATCCTTAAAATTGTACCCTGGCATTAAGGGTAGGCTGGAATTCAAAATGAAAACCTTCATTCCAAGTCTCTAAGTACAGTTATTAATAGGAAAGAAACCTTTTTACTTAAGATTGTGAAATGCTTTCTGAAGGACTAATGTTTGGGAAGTAGGTGCTGACAGTGAAATCAGTGTGGGAGTTTAAAGGCAAAAACAAACATAAGATTAATGCATTTAATGTGTCTGGCAGAGTAAGCAAGGATTAAAATTTATAAATTCAAAAACAGCCATGTTAGTCTGGAATATCAGCAGGCAAAGGGCTCTTGTAGCAACTTTGAGGCCTAAAGGAGACAACGAAGCTGATAGCATAAGTTTTCTCAGACATGGTACACAGCTGCATTGACCACTTAGGACAGAATGTGGCAGCCAAATGCCACACAGAGTTGATCTGGGGTAATGAGGGGGCAAGGCCTAACATGACCTTGCCCTGTGTTAGTCAAAGTCAGGAGATAGTCCAAATTCTGGCCCAGAATTCAAAGTATCCTCTGACTTTGGTTCTGACTGAGCAGTTGGGCTGCTTTCATTCTGGACCTGTTCTCACTGCCATCCCATGTTTCCTGGGCTGGGTAAATCCACCCTAAGTCTACCTTTTTGATGCATGCAATGAAATGCCTAGTAGACGTGTGCATTTTGATTGAACCTTGATCCTTTCTGCTGGCTGGATACCAGTAGACCCCCCCCCCCCCATATCCAGTTTCGCATGCCTCCTGAGAACGAGTGGGTAGCTGGCTGTTTTCAGTCTGTAGCCGAAAACTGCAGCTAGATCCAGCTCATTGAGGCAATGGAGAAATTACAAGGCTCCCCTTTCAGTTTCTGGGAGCCTTTCCTTTTTCCTTCAAGGGAGCCTGGGTGTCAGCAATGGGGTTAAGAAATCACTTTTTCTGGGGGCCTTTCCTTTTTTCCTTCAAGGGAGCCTGGGTGTCAGAAATAGAGGAGACTGACTTTAATGCTTCATTAAAGCTGTTTCTACTCTAGAGGAGAGGCGCTTCAGGCAGGCATGTGCTTTCTCTCCTTGCAGCACATCATGCAGCTTTCCAAGTCATTTTAAAGAGGCCCAGGGAAGGAAAAGCGATGACCTGGAGCTATCCTCCTGGTACTTCTTTTTTAAAAAACTCTTTTTTCTCTACTGCAGGCCTTATCTGGAGTGGGCATGCTTCAATCTCATTCCTGCTTTCTGCTTTGGGTTTAATGCTTCCTTAAAGCTGCTTCTACTTTCTACTCTAGAGGAGAGGTAACTAGGAGAGGATGAGGGGTTTCTTTTTGGTTGCTGGGAGTTGTTGTTATTATTATTATTTTATTATGACATAGCAAACAAGATAGATATGCTGAATTTCGTATCACAAAATCACAAGTTGAACACTTCCCAAGTGTCTAGGACTGTGTGATGTATTTTCGGATGATGCGTGCAGATCCCAGTAGGGTGGCCTTTTGCAGTTGGCAGATCCTAACTTTGTCAATGTCTATTGTTTCCAAATGCCAGCTGAGATCTTTTGGCATGGCACCCAATGTGCCGATCACCACCGGGACATCTGTACTGGTTTCTGCCAGATTATTATTATTATTATTATTATTATTATTATTATTATTATTATTATCTTTTAGAAGTATTTGAAGGAGAAAAAAGCATGTCTCCAACTCCCAGTCAGTCCCACTAAATAAAAAGATCCAAGAAAATAAAGGAAAATAACAACAACATTAAACTGTGGTGCTGAATAGGGAAGAGGAGCCGAGATCGGCTGCCACATGGTCCTGTTATTGTCAGGAACCCATGATGATGATGATGATGATGATGATAATAATAATAATAATAATAATAATAATAATAATAATAATAATAATAATAATAACTTTATTTTTATACCCCGCCCCATCTCCCCGAAGGGACTTGGGGTGGCTTACATGGGGCCTTGCCCGATATAACAGTATAATAACAATAACAGAACAATAACACAATTATCCCAACAATAAAAACCTCAGCATCAATAAAACAGTCATTAAAATCAAGATACAGCATAAAATGTTAAAAACAGGAGACTAATTCATAGATCTATGCCAAAGTGCAGAATATTACGAAATGGGGAGAGGTAGTTTCACAGCTAAAATGGACAATAAAGTGCAATGGGCACCCAAACAAACTGAAGAAACTGGATTAGCCTAAGGAAATAGCTAAAAACAAATTTGGGCTCAAGCCTAATGCCAAGGAAGGGATCAGAACTGTGTTACACTGTTTACTGTTGAACCCTTTCCCCTAGGATGTGGATAGAGACAGAAAATCCTATTGTTATTCAGAAGTTGCCATTAATTATAGAATAAAAATATAGGAATCAGCAGTATCTTTTCTTCCAGGACTTAATCTGTGTTGAAATTTTCCCTCTAAACCATTAATTGGATACTGTGTTCAAGGGATGCAGACCTCAGCAGGAAAAAGGATCTCCCTCATGTACTAAATTGTGACCCTAACTCTTCTCTCCTACCTTCCATGGAGGGGGAATGACAAGCCAAATTTTTGGGATGGATGTTATTGCATGAAGATGGCAGTGAACTCTTCACTCTGCAGTGACCATATGTATGGAGGCATTATGCTGGCATGTGTCTACAACAGGATGCCAGCCTTTAAAGTTATGTACACGTTTATCCCAAGTCTTAAGATCTAAGTTAGGTCCTCTGTAGGCTAGACTTTTAGGTGTTACAATGACTTCTTGAAGACATTCTGCTAGTGACATATACATGCGTATATAATCTCTCTCTTTTTGGATAGGACATGTGGGTGGGGGAAGTGGTATTTTCCTGTTTTTGTGCTCTGGGTCAAGGATGTCCCCTAGTATCTCTCAAGCCTAGGAGTGGTGCTGCTTTTGCTTCTCCTGCTCATCTCCTCCTCCACTGCCTTCTTTCCCCAAATGCCCTTCATTTGTATATACACACTTGTTTTTTCCTCACCCCTTCACGAGCACACAGAATTCAAGTGTTTCTTCATGGATTAAATTGCCCCACTGCCCTCCCCATGTATAAGTAGCAGCAGTCCTTCCTGGGACTTCATAGTTGCTTGAGGGATACGGAATTGCATGGGCAGAGCTGCACTCTAGTGTACGATCTTAGCCAATTTCCTGCAATTATTAGTTTTTACATTTTCAAGTAATTGGGCTTTGATTAATTGCTGAGGTGTACAGCTGGCTAATAATATTGTTGGTTTTCATCCAATGATGACTTAAACCTGAGCTTATTAAGAGTGTTTATTGGATTGTTAAGTCAAGCATTTATTAGAATAAACAGCAATTTCCCTTAATTTTCTTGGAACCTCCGCATGCTTATTGCAATGCAGTGAAGAATAATACAGAATTTGGAGTATTAAATAAAATATCAGAACATTTGGTTGTTCATTAAAGCAGAACCAATCTGCTTTAAAAATAGAAGAATTTCTTATACCTCACCAAGAACGCTTCAGAAAATAAGCTCTTGTTTTGACAGAAGCAAAGCAGAATTTGCCATATTCAGTTGTAGGATGTTGATAGAAACCTCTCTGTTTAGAACTTAACAGTCTTCCTGGGTTTTACATGGAAAGTACTAACATGAATATTTGAAAAGTAATGAGCTTGGAGTGGGTTTGCAGCAGCATGAGGCAGAAATGTGTATTCTTACATAGTTTCCTTGAATAAAGAGAGGTTGTAACAGGGCACTGCTGTTTCCTTTGGCGTAGGCCCTATATCCCAGGATCTGGCCCCAGGTTATCTGATTATCCCATATTATCTGAAAGTGGATACACATATAATCTAGTTTAAAGCAGAATATCTGGGATCATATTCTGAAATATAGGGCAATGTAGAAAGTGCCACAGAGATCACTTAAGGCATGTGTTTTATTACAGTAGGCCCACATATAACCTTTTTTAAGGACCCTTTGCGTAATATGATTTTTTTATGTAAACTGGAACCCTATTTTTCTTACCTGAAATGAACAATGGCTTGGTCTTATTGCTGATGTATGGTATGGAATCGCTCTGAAGGATCTAGAAAGTGCCCAGGGCTCCAGTGCAATTCTGTGGTCAATTTTCAATGAAATCTCTAGCAAAATTTGACCATGGAGTTGCACTGGAGCCCTAGAGATAATACCCCTTTAGGTACTTTTTAGGTCCTCCAGAAATATTACATGGTATTCAAAGCACTTCACATATAAATAAAAGAGCATTCAATGTGCTTGTGTAATAAGCAGGTCTACTGTATTTGCTTTCTTTATCAATATACAACAGAACTAGAATTTGCTGTTCCATTTCAGTGCCCCAAAGGGAGATACATGGACTTTGTTCCCAAGCTTTCCCCAACCAACTCTTAGCTATTTTTCTCTTTCTTTCCTCCTAATTGCTTGTCTTGCTTTCCTCTTCCACACCCAATATGTCTTGTGCATCCAAGCTGGAGAAAGTTGCCTTCTTTGATACTGGTCTCGTCAAAACAGATGATAATTGCTCATCTTATTCATTGGCTCTCTTCTGGACACCATTCTGGAATATGTCTGAAAATATGAAAAGTTGCCAGATGCTTTATGAAAACTCATCTTGCAGTTTTTTGTGGAAGAATAATGCAGCAGAATCACAAAATTGGAAGAAATATCAAATCTATTATTTATTTATTTTATTTACAGTATTTATATTCCGCCCTTCTCATCCTGAAGGGGACTCAATGGTGGATTACAATGAACATATATGGCAAACATTCAATACCATCAGACAAACAACATACAGACACACACAGACGCATTTAGCATTTCCAGCTTCACGATTCCGGTCACAGGGGGAAGCTGTTGATTCACTGTCCACTAGTGACTGTACTTCCTCATTCCTTTCTGGCATGTTGCTGGCAGTTTTATGGTGTTGTAAATTAGTTAAATTAGCCTCCCGAGTAAAGTGTACCTAAATTTCCTACTTGACAGATGCAACTGTCTTTCGGGCTGCATAGGTCAACATCAAACTGGGCTATTTAATGGTCGGGGGCTTAACCCAACCCGGGCTTTGAACTCATGACCTCTCGGTCAGTAGTGATTTATTGCAGCTGGTTACTAGCCAGCTGCGCCACAGTCCGGCCCCCTAAATCTAGAATAATAACCTTTGAGTTCAAGATATCTACTGGTGCAGCATCCTTGATAGCTAGCCACCCAGCTTGAAAATTTGTTACAAGGTTCAAACAATTTACATGAAAAGGATGTTTCGTCAAATGCTTCAGTGAAATCCTCATTCTTGCCATTTGAACCTTACTGTCCAGATGCCTTCCCGGAATTTTCCAGGAGGACAGGGAGACAGCTACCATCCACTCCCAAACCCCTTAAAATGTTTTAAAAAATAACTTACCTATCTACCTTTAAAGTGGTACTGGAGCTCTCCTGGTGTGTAGGAATGATGCGCCGGGGGGGGGGGGGGGAGGAGGAGTGATTTTTCTCCTGCTTTCTTCTGGCACATCCTTCCTACATGCCAGGAGAGCTCCAGCAGCACTTTAATGGTGGTTGAGTAAGTTATTTTATTTTTAAATACTTTTCTGGGGGGGGGGGGTTGGGGCAGGCATTACAGCCCTCTCAGTTATTCCAGCTTAATGTAGGCTGGATAACGTGAGAGGACTGTGCGGATGGCCCCCTCAGAAGTCCCAGGACTTCTGCGGGGGCAGTCCAGACTCCGCCAACTGTGGGAAAGATGCAGATCTTTCAAGAAGACTTGCATCTTTCTGACTAACAAATTACCTCAGCACAAAGCAGGGTTTTCCTGCTTTGTGCCAAATGCAGTTGCATTTATGTGGGTCGTCATTTGGATGCCCCATGGGAAAACGTGGGAGGGCGCACATTTTAGGTACTGCCTGTATGCGCCCTTAGTCTGAAATTGTCCTTCATTTGTACTTTCCAGTTTTCCCTCACTCCTTCATATTTAAGGAGCCCATGTTACAGAGCATCTCACCATGTTATAAAACTGACTTTATGTGAACTGACTTCAAACATTTTTATAAAGAAGACTAAGATTGTTTTATTTCTCTTGTGTGTGTGTATATGTTTTGGTGCTCTGGAACTGGTTGTTGCTCACTTTCATCTTGTGAATACTAATAATGTTGCTTATGAGATATACTAGTCTCTTACTTTCTCCAACAGCATGCTCGGGAAGGCTCAGCTTTTCAATATCTGCCTGTCTTGCTTCCTTTTAAAGGTGCAGGAGGAGCTCTGGTTCAGTTTCTTAACTATACATCCATTAGCCAGAACCAATGTCAAAGGGGAACCGGAGAAGGGATTAACATCTCTTTAATAGCTGGTTTTGTTTAACTGGCAAACACCAGTGTGAGCAAAAGGAACAGGAAACTCTTTGAAAGATCAGAGCTCCTGTATATTTTAGATGAACCTGTATATTTGACATTCACAATGACAGGTTTAACAGAAGCCAAATGAATTGCACTGTAGGAAGACTCTGCTTTGATACACACAAGAAGACTTCTTTTTGTTGAAAGAAATAGCAAAAGGGATGGAGTGTGTCAGCTGAAAGTTGAGAAGGATTGAAATGGGGCCACATCACAGTGTTTGAAAAAGGAATCTTTTCATTATGGTTTGCAACAATAAGGAATGTCGAAATGCAGAAATGATTCATGAATAGAAAGGAAGGCACTCAATGTTAGATAAGAGCAAACACACACATATATCTCCCTTTGTCACCCTTTGATTCTTCTCCCCCTTTTTCTGTATCTGCAACAAAGAAAAGGTCAGGCAAGAGATGTGAAGATTATTTTGGCAATGAAGCAAGCTTTGTAGAGATACCTATCTGACAAAAACTGGAAGATCAACCACGCAGAAATGACACTATTAATCACCAGGAAAGGGGCAAACCAGGAGAACAGAAGAAAGAGCATGCACTATTCATATACATGCACAAGAAATTCAAAGCTATAATTCCAAAGGGTAGTACAAAATTGTCCACAACTACTAATTTTGTTCATGATATTCACACTCCAAGGCTTCTTCACTTTAGATGGTGAATGAAGGATCCTTTGAATTATCTTTTTTGTGGATTTCTATGGCAATTTGGTAAGAGTGCTAGATCAGTTGTTATCTTCTCATTTATGAGCAGAAATCTGAATCAGGTAGTTCTGCCACTTTGTAGGGCAATAGACAAAAACCAGCTAGTGAAAATTTAAAGAAATGTAGTGTTGCAGTGTCAGGAACTATATTAACAGGAATAAAAACAGGCACCATGACTGGAAGCCAGCTGTCAGACTAAAGCAGAAGATCATAGTGGGACTAAAATGCAAGTGTAGTCCAAGGCCCCTTCTACATTGTCTTATAAAATCGAGATTATCTGCTTTGAACTGGATTTTATGGCAGTGTAGGCTCAGATAATTCCGTTCAAATAGATAATGTGGATTATTTGATTTGATAATCTGGATTATATGGCAGTGTAGAAGGGGTCCTGGGTGGAAGGAAAGAAGAGAAATCACATTATTTTTTTTATTGAGCTCTAACTATATATTACATTACTATGCATGAATTGTGTGTCACAGGTGTTTACTTGTCCCATCATGCTGTTGCCATCAGTTAATGTGTCGACCACAAGAATTCAATTGGTGTACCCACATGAATGTGCTTACAAAGATCTTCAGATAACTCCATGTCTGTTGTTGTTGTTTGCATTGTTTGCCTCCTGTTCATTTCTGACTTATGGCAACCCTAAGGTGAACTATCACAAAACATTCTTGACAAGATTTGTTTAGAGGGGGTTTGTCTTCGAGGCTTAAAGGGTGAGACTTGTCTAAGGTCATCCATTGGGTTTTCCTGGCTGAGTGGGAATTCAAACCCTGATCTTCAGAGTCATAGTCCAACACTCAAACCACTTCTCCACATTGGCTGTCCGTACTGTGTGTTAAGGTAGCTACATGCATGGGGATATTGGGGAAAGGCAGGCTTACTTCTCAGTAAAATTCTATATAGGCAATCTCTGAGTTACAAACATCCGCCTTACAAAAGACTCAATAGTTAAGAATGGGATTGAGACAACAGGAAGTGAAAGAAACCTACCTTTTGAAAGGGAAATTCACTCCTGAAAGAGTTATCATGGGGCAAAGTTGTCTCAACTGAACTTTCCTCACCTATCCTTGTTTCTACCATTTTTCAAAATTCAATTGTCACAGGGACAGAAATTGAGGTGAAATCTTCTGAACAGGGGCAAAGACAGCAAAGTAAATACCAAATCCTTCTCTATACTTTCCAATGCAAATATATATGTATATATTTGGCTGGAGTTATACTTTAAAATGTACCTGTTCTGACTTACAAACAAATCAACTTAAAAACAAACCTACAGAACCTGTCTTGTTCGTAACTTGAGGACTGTTCATATATTCTCAGGTGGACACTAGCAAAGGTTGAGCCCACCTTTTGTTTTCAGGAAGTTATTGTTCTGAATCTTTCTGTGGTCTCTTAGTCCCATTCCATAATAAAGACGATGAACTGAGTAAAGATCTATCAGACCACTTATCTGGAATTATGGTGTGTGGGTAAGAAAAGCAAGTTTTTTTCTTTTTTAAAAATAGTTTTTATAAGCCCTATTCTTAACCTTTTCTTTTTCAGCCAAATCACCCCATTGTGATTTTCTGTTAACAAGAGGCAAAAGGGCTGTCACAAAAGTTTGTAGCAGTGTGTCCTCCGGCTTGGAACATGGGCATTCTGCAAGGGAGTGTTGAGAGCAGGCAAAAAGGTTGCATAAAACATCCATAACACAGAAAAAACATGACAATGAGGTGCCATGAGAAAAGCTTCAAACATTTGGAGAAGCCTCGCCACCGACATAGTCTTGTGATGACCTTTTCGCCAAAAATTTTCCTGGACTAGGAAGGCCAACCAGTTGTCTTCCTGGGGTTCATCTGTATGGAACTAGATGCAATCACCCATCACCTCTGTTCTATCTCCATCAGCCCCATTACTTCCAGCTGTGCAGAGCAAAACAGAATCCCTTTGATGGTCCATCTGCCCTTTGTCTCAGCAACCTGGACAGATGGCCCCCTCAACATCAGGCATGATCAGCCGGCATCCCAGGATTCCTGTCTTGACCCAGCTGTAGTTCATTGAATTTGAGTGGAGTGGGTTGAAAGTGATCCATGAAAATTAACTTGGCCTACAGTTTGTAATGAAGATAAACTCCATTTCTTAATACAGTGGCTTTTAGGTGTTTGGGATGTGTTCATTCCTCTGTTGGTTCTATACATAGTGCATACTATGGTGGCCTAGACTGACTCAGTCCAAATGCATTCATAAATTCACTAACCTTCTCTTGAATGTCTAAAAGGAATATAGCAAAAGATGTGTGTTTACATTATTCAGCCTTACATGATTTGCTCCCCATAGCTAATAAAAACATATATTTATCCTTTGCCCCATTCTGAAAGATGTTCAAGTAGTACTATTAATAGGAAAAAAAAAAGTCCTGGCTATAAAATCATTCATGCCACCCTTTGAACTGTGCTGATCAGGCAATAATTTGATATAGGCACCTTTTGAAGAAAATGGCATGTGCTACATATTGGTGCTTTCATCTTCTCTCTTAGCCTGACCAATGGAAAAAGAGCTATTTCACTTTGGAAAGGTGGATTGGGAAGAGGCTTAAAGATGATGAGATTTACCCAAAACAACAATAGCTGTGCTAACTCTGGCAGGTTTATTTTCCACTTCCAGAGGATTTGCTATGAAAGGGCTTTAATATTTTTTGTATATAGAGGGCCTAATAGTTAATAAAAAATAAATCCATGTGCCGGTGTTAGGGAAAATAAGGAATTTACGTGAAGTCTGGCCATACTAGAACAAAGCAGTTAGAAACAGGAGTGTTAACTCAGGGATTAAGGCTTTTTTAAAGGGTCATCAACTTTAAAAATATTTTCTCAAGGAATCCCACATTTATTGCCTGTCAGGGCATTCTACAAAATTCAGTATTTTGCCTGTTATAGCCCTTGTCCTCAGCATGTATTTGGATTTCAAAAGACTGGTTTACTATCTTGTTAAATTCCAAATCAAAGAGATTCCAAATTCTTTGCATACCTCTTTGCTTTTAGACTTTTGATGGGCTCTCTAGCACATATTTTCAGGACAAAAAAGGCCATGAAGTAGGGAAAGTGGACTCCATAGACCTTATTTGTGTGGCTCCGAAACCCCCAACCTCTTCCCCAAAGCCTTCCCCATTTAAAAAAACATGGCAGCAGGTTGTATTGTCCTCAAACCATGCAAAAAAAATCCACAACATATTAAAATACATAAAAATACCTCCACCCCATTCCCAGAAGCATCACAGAACAACATAGTATTCCTCAGTACTTCTGATAACACAGTTGGCACCTAATTCCCACATAGTTGTTCACCACAATTTTCCAGCATCCATGTGTATATAACAAATGAAATTCTAGTGCAAGAAGAAGCTATGCCTGTAGAGGCCTGGGAAGCCTCTGAGGATGAGGATTTTATGGTGGAGCCTGGTGTTTCTGTGGGGGAAAGCAAAAATGTTTTTTGTGATGATGGGAATGTTTTGGGAAATTTCCCTGTTGCTGGGGAAACAGGCAATGATTCTCATGAAAATTGGCCAGGGAGTGACTCTGAAAGGAATGTGGAGGAGACAGGATGGTTACAGATAACCTAGTGTTTACAGATCAGAAGGGATAGTGAGAAACAGAGACAAATCCGGTGTTCCCAGAGACTGAAAGATAAACAAAGGGAACCCAGGTGTGAAAAAGAGTGATGTCATGGGCAAGAGGGAGTATTCTTTAGGAATTGGAGTCAAAGTTTGGTGGGGGGATAAATGTTGGATTTTCATGTGTCAAGTTGCCTGTCTTGGGAGCTCTGACTTAGGAGTTCTGTTCTTGGGTCTGTATCTTGTTTTCCTGTTTAAGTTCCATGCCTCCTTTTTGGATTATAAATCTTGTTTCAAGTTTCAAGCCCTTGGGATTGTAGTAAAGTTCAAGTATCAAGCCTTTGGATTATAGTCATGTTCATGCTTTCAAGCTTTTGGATATAATTCTAGTTTAAGTGCAACAAGCCCTGGATTACAGTTTCTTGCTTTTGCCTTAAGTGATTTTTGGAATTCTTATTCAGAGTTGGCCATTGCTTTTTGTTAAGCTTCTGAAAATCTAGCTCATTGATGTATTTTGAAAGTGTTTTTATATTAGATACTTTTTTCTTAATAAAAGGTAAAGGTAAAGGTTTCCCTGATGTTAAGTCCAGTCACGTCTGACTCTGGGGGTTGGTGCTCATCTCCATTTCTAAGCCGAAGACACCTCCAAGGTCATGTGGCTGGCATGACTGCATGGAGTGCTGTTACTTTCCCACCTGAGCGGTACCTATTGATCTACTCACATTTGTATGCTTTCGAACTGCTAGGTTGGCAGGAGCTGGAGCTAACAGCGGCCGCTCAAGCCGCTCCCGGGATTTGAACCTGGGACCTTTCGGTCTGCAAGTTCAGCAGCTCAGCACTTTAACACACTGAGCCACCGGAGGCTCCAATAAACTTACTATTATTGTGAAAAGGGGATCAGATAGGTGGCTGGGCTGTAACAATGCCCTCATATAAGGCACCACTCTTAATCTACCATAGCGCAGATTGGTGCAATGTGCCACTAAATGTATGTGCAGAGCCACTAACTCAAAACAAATTATTGTAGACCCGATGCAAGTCCCACAACTACATATTATCAAGGAATTATTCATTTATAGAATTGACTTTACCTCTCATCTTTTTCTAACTTGTTCTTACATGACAGACCAAAAAAAGTTACCTACATGAGAGATAGAAAACACTAATGAATGACATTAAAATTTCTAAATACTTTTAGAATCCTCTCTGAATTGAATAAAGTATTAAATACTGAAAATGTTATAACAACTTCAGGGTCTAACTTTCAAAGTTATTAGCAAGCCTTTCTCCTTTCTAAAAACAATTCCACTCCTTAGAATAATAGGAACATTGTGTCCTTTAACTTCCCCATTAGAAAAGAAATCAATCTGTATTTATTTCATTTTGTTGACAAAAAAAGAAATAATCTATTTTCTCCCTTGAAAATTGTCAGTTTTCAGGATTTTTAATATGTGTATGCATATTTTTGCAAGGAAAAATATTGTATACCAAAATATTTTTCTGCAAAAACACAATTTTTTGTGCAGAAGAAATTTTCCTACAGAAAAATATTGTCTTAGAGGACCAAGAGATTCCTAGAGAGGTCTTCTGTTTAGGAATCTCTAGGTCCTCCAGCATGACTTTGTGGAAATAATTCAAAACAAATGATTGTAGACAACACACAAGTCCCAAAAGTATATATTATCAAAGAATTATTCCACTATAGAATTGACTTTGCCTCTCTTCTAGTGGCACTGGAGGATCTCAAGATACCTAGAGGGAACTTTTTAATCAAATCCATGAATAATCAAAGCTACAAGAGTCAAGCCTTCAAATATGGAAGGTTAACTGAATATGTATATTCTACCATATGTGTTATTAATTTTACCATTAAAACAACAAAGGACTCCAAGGCTTTCACTTCTTTTCACTTATGAAGCAATTTTGTACTTTTATGAAGTTTAGTCATACAACCCATAACATGTGGATTATAAAAAGGGCACACATTGTAGGTGTTGCACAATACAAGGATAGGGAAAATGTGGTTCTCCAGTTGTGGTTGAACTATATTTTCCATTATTTTTATGGTTGGCTATCTTGGCATATAAGTTGACGTTCATTAGATTCTAATATTATCTGAAAAACCTCAAACTTCCAACACTAATTTAATAAAAAATACAAATAAGTATCCATCTCATGTACCAAGGTGTGTTTTGAAGTATGCATAATATTTGATTCCCCAAAAACCTTCACCATTTTGTGCCAATATTTGTTAAAAGAAATCTTCACCTGGGAAAGACCAATAGCTCAGTAATAGGCTCAGCCTCTGGCATCTTCAGGTGGGGTTAAGGATTCTGGAGAGTTCCCTTCAGTCAGTAGACACATTACCATTATGGGATGAATAAATGGCTTGATTAATCTAAATACACTTCCCATATACATATGAAATCCATGACTTCCTGCATTTTTACCCTCAAAGAAACCCATATTATGTTCACATGAGATGTACACATCTCTTCCCTATTTCTTTACTTGTTGACTGATAAAGGAATGTTTGAACTAGCTTGATCTATGATGGTTGTGTCATAAATCCAAATCACTGGTTGATGTTGTACTCATAGAGGAGCCAGCACTTAATCAAAAGAAGGGTCCATATATATATATACATATACATACATATATATACACATATACATACATACACACACACACACACTACAAATTTATATTTTATTTGGGCTTTGAACAGTGACATCTCCTTACTATTTTTATCTGCCTTAGCAGGCCAGGGTCTAGCACTATCTGTTTCAGTATTGCTTCACTTTCTATTTTTCAAACAAAGTGAAATCTGGTTTCAGGTCAATAAATCATATCAGCTTTCCAACCCACTGTGTGGTAAGTCATCATGTTTTAAAATGTGAACTTGTCCACTTTTTGAACATCAATCTTACATCTCCTGCTGTAGATTGGCTCAAGGGTGAACATTTGTTGGTGATGAATGTGACTATCCCTGAATGTATTTGCACAGATGTCATCAACCTATATTCTTCTCAATGTTTCAGGTTTTTTTTTACAGTATTCATATACTGTTGTATAGATTTGTGAGTTTGATGACCTGTTTGTAAAGCCATTGATGATTCACCTTTAAAGCTTCTGCTCATCCATTTCCTGAGAAATTAGTATCAATTTCTTCAACAGAAGCATAGTTCCTTGTAAATCTTTGCAGTAATATCGCTCATGAGAAAATCCAAGTAAATGGGGAAGCTTGCAAAGAACAAAATGTTTTTGAGCCCTCTTTCACTATATGCCTGAATTTATTTCCTTATATGATCATGTCATTTTGCTCCTCTTGTCTTGTGAGGTGCTCAGAATTGAGGAGTGTTATTCAGGACTTTCCATATTATGTGATGGTGACTTTCCATATTATGTGATGTTTAAAGATAGGTATATTTACAGTATGATGTCACTTTAAGCAATTGATTTTGATGTCATAAAGGGGCAATAAATTGTTATTAGCCCAAGCATTTGAAGTTCTGTGATATTATCAGTTTTATTTATTAATTGTGTCAGAAGCAAACCGAGGGTACAGTTATATTTAAAAACACAAAGTTAAAAACTTGGCATTATACGAAATGTCTTTTGACCAGTAACTGGCCACTTGGAGTGCCTCTGGTGTTGTTATAAGAAGGTCCTCCATTGTGCATGTGGCAGGACTCAGGCTGCATTGTAATAGGTAGTCTGTAGTCTGTTCTTCTCCACACTCGCATGTCGTGGACTCAACTTTGTAGCCCCATTTCTTAAGGTTGGCTCTGCATCTCATGGTGCCAAAGCACAATCTGTTCAGCAGATCTGTTCTAGGGTCCACTTTTTGCTTTATAGTCAAGCAGTGCTTCTTGTAAGTCCGGGCACGGTCCAGGGAAACTCCCAAGTATTTTGCTGTGCTGCAATGCTCTAGTGGGATTCCTTCCCATGTAATCCTTAGAACTCGAAATGCTTGTCTGTTCTTAATGTGAAAAGCACAGGCCTGTGTTTTAAATTGATTAGGAATCAGCTGGTTTTCCCTGTAATAAACAGTAAGAGCACCTAAAGCTTCAGAGAGTTTCTGTTCAACGATTTCAAAGCTCCCTGTTTTGGGCAGTATTATCAGTACATGCAGTCCCTTCACTGATCCAAATCACAGCTATTTTGCATACATAGCTGTGTATGTATGACAACATACCTAGGTCTCAAGGTTTTGGTTGAAGGATTGGAGGATAGTGAGGATTCCAGGTCAGGAGACAAATCTCAGGGTAAGAAAGTTTGAATACCCAAACATCAATCTTTATCCAGTTGAAAATCCTCCAACATTTCTCAGGTGAAAATTGGGACAACATAGTGTGATCAATATGACAAAAAATGGATAAAGAAGAACACACAAGCTAGATACGGCTGCAGCAGTTTGTTTTTGCTTGAGATGGCTTTGAAGTTAAGATCCCATCCCATCCTCTACTCATTCTGAGTTAACTGATAGCAAATTACGTTTGCACTTTGAACTAAATTTTCAGAACAAGAAAGTGGAAAGAGGAGAGAGAAGTGGGACATTTTAAAAGCAGCTGAAAAAGAACATTATATCAGGACTGTTCCTACCAAATCAGGTCAGTTGGAAATTGTGCCGCTGGCATCAGAGCTCACTGGTTCAATATGAAGAGTGTTTGCAGTATTGTTTCATTTGAACATATTTCAATATAATACACACACACACACACACACACACACACACACACCTTGTCCCCCTCAATAAATAGGAGTGAGAGGAGAGAACCAAGGAGAAAGAACCTGTGTGTTCATGCACTTATGCCCATTGAACTATTTGGAGCAAGGAGTAGAATAAAAAGTGTCGCAACAATGAGCCTTTTCATTTCAGAAGCCTTGGCAAAGCCTCTCACACATCCCAGTTGCAAACTCTCCACATTGTATGTATACTGTAGAAGAGACCGTGTGGGATGCACATTCTATGTTAGTATTCACTTTTGCTGTCTTTGTGACCATAACGAAACTTGTTCCCAGGTTTGAGTTGCCATGTTTCCTGGTTAGACAGTGTTTACTATATTCTGTGGCAGATTCCTGAAATTTATTCCCATTCCTATTTCCACATTTCCAGACTTTCACTGCCTTGCTTCTGTAACATCACAAGAACCCACACCCTAGTTTCAGGCTTTGATTCTGATTTCTCAGAAAATGGTACATTGCTGACCTGGCAAATCTACTCCATTGTGTTCACAGTTACTCTGGCCAATTCATCACCCGGTGGCTAGGCTTCTGGTAGTGAACCACATTGATGTTAGGCTGGTCCTTGGAGAAAAGACCCACGCTTGGGATTATACTTGAAACTTTACCAATTTTGATGAAACCTGCCAGAGCTTGTGCTTAATTTGCATAACATTTGAAAGTGGAGGGTCACATCAGCAATGTGAAGAATCAGCAGAATAAGACTTTATGCATGAATTTATCTTCTGTGTTTTGAATAGATGCTTCTGGGATTATAATTTGGTTGTTTTTAGACGTTTCCCACCTAAACTTTGATACCATTTAATGCTGTTCTTTAGTCTTGGACTGGTTCAGACTGTACTGTGTACAAAGTTAATGAATTTGTATTGACTATGGACTTCATCACACAGTGTGTAAATTGCCTCTTACCATGCTGGAGCTCCTCCTCGACAACGTCTGTAGATGCACCCCATCAGATGATGCAGGCTGAGGTCTTACCCTACCTGTGGTTGAAGTGGCGAGGAAGTGCTGCATTTTAGCAATGGAGCAATGTGGAAATGCAGCAATTTGGCAATGCACCTTGCTACACATTCTCCTGTCTGATGGGGGAAGGGACAGGGTGCCAACGCAGCTTGCTCCAATGTCCCCATGTGATAGGGGAAGGAGGGAGAGTGTGCAACTTGCCATGAGGTGCCACACGTGCCTTCTGTTTTGCCGGTAATTGCTGGCAAAACGGGATAACTAACACATCAGTATGATGAGGTCGTAAGATTAATAAACATATACCGGAAAACAGCTACAGACATTTTCCATGGAATTCAGTTCAAGTCAAATATACATATAGCCATAAATTTACAACTTAATCTTATAGAGAATTATTTTTCAATGTTGTTGAAATCAGTGGTCTTAAGGATAGCTAATGCTGAATAATATAGGGCAGCTAGTTCCCAAAATGCCTCGTATTTTATGGGCTGGTTATGAGTGTGATAATTACTGGATGCAAATAATCACAACTTTAATTGATTTATTATGTACATCAACATTAAGTAGTACATCAACATTAAGAAGTAAATCAATAATATATCAGTGACCTTCCTGCATGTAGCATGGAAACTGTGTTTAAATGATGTACTGCTAACAGAAATTCTCACCAACAGTATAAATCTGTGTTTTCCAAGGTTGAATGGGACATTTTCTCCTTATATGTTTGATTCATCATAATATTTTTAAAAGCTTTCTCTGCTAATGGTCTTTTTTAACCAACTAGCAAGGTTAAACCCACACACCTACATGTATATAGTGTCAGCCAGCAAAACAAAACAAAATCGCAAACACAATGGTCTATAAAATATTTTAAAAGTATAATAGAAAACTAGAACAAGTCCAGATTGATCAAGGCCAAAGGCCAGACAAAGCAAAACAATAATAATACCATGTTAGATAAAGCAGTTTGGGAACAAAATAAAGAAGGTTGTATACAATCTAGATGAGGCTACTGAAAAGACCTTGTTCATCTTATAGAGACTTAATGTCGAAGCAGGTTTACATATTATGACCTTTATTTTATTCTGAATTAGTTCTGGTTTTCAGTTTTGAATGAATGCAAATGAAGTCACTTATTTTCTGCTCAAAAGTGTCAATTGGATTGCAGCCTTAATAAGCCAGCTCCGCCAGTTGTGTGAAGATACGAACAGTTGGTGAGGAAATGCTCTCAGGGGCACCATTGAAGCACTCATTGTTAATATCTGCCATAGTTCTTAGTCATGTGAACTCGATGGGAATTAATAACACCCATGCTACCATCACCATGCTATAACTACAGCCAAAATTAATTGTGCATGCAAGGCTTTGGATACACAAGCAAAGTGGAACTTTTAAAGGGCCCCCTGCAGAAGTAATTGTGAATCTGTTTGATATGTAAAGAATAAAGATAAAAACGTTTTAAGATTTAAAGCTCTGCGGGTGGACAATTAATGAGGCACTAATTGGCTGAGAAAAGAGACCGGCAGTGATGCTCCTTTCTTAACAAGGAAGGCTTTTGTAAAAAGATACAAAGGTAAACTACAGTTTCTTAACCATTCATGGTTGTAACCTGCTGCTGAGACATTCTTCCCCCTACAGTAGGGAAATGAAGCTCAATCATGGCCTCACTTCAGGATGTCTACTGTCAAGATGGAGCTCTCTTTTGTTTCTCTGAATGTGGATAAACTCTAGGCTGACAACAAGTCTCTTGCTTTCTACACAGGCAGTAATTGATTGTGTTAGCAGCTGGCAGGAGTGCATAGATGCCACTCCATTGCTCATTAATTCTCTAATGCAGATAAACTAATGCAGCCTTCTGTGTTAGAGGCAACTCCACAACCCTCCCAAAAGGTGACGCAGTTCATGCTGCAATATTTTTTGACCTTGAGTTTGGAAATAGGCAGACAGAATGCATTAAGATGCTACTTGGTTAGCTTGATGGCCAAATCTAGAGCATTACAGAATCTAAATAGCAGAGCTGAGAGGTTATCCTGCTTTGGGGTGATTCATTTCATTAGCAGTAGTGTGCACATGGTGCCGAGCACAAGACTCCAGATCTTGGAAAAAAAAAAACTTTTTAAACTATATCTTAGAGTCACCATCAGCTAATATGACTAGAAACTACTGAAAGCTAGTACATCAATAGGAATAAAGTATCTAGATCGAGGGAAGTCATAGTTCCATTCTATTCTACTTTGGTTAAACTGCATCTGGAATAATGTGTCCAGGTCTGGGCACAACAATTTAATAAGTATATTGACCCACTAGAGCAGTGGTTCTCAACTTGTGGGTTCCCAGATGTTTTGGCTTTCAACTCCCAGAAATCCTAACAGCTGGTAAACTGGCTGGGATTTCTAGAAGTTGTAGAATAAAACACCTGGGGACCCACGGGTTGCAAACGACTGTGCTGGAACGTGTCCAGAGAAGGGTGACCAAAATGAGCAAAGATTTGGAAACCAAGCCCTATGAGGAACAGCTAAGGGAGCTGTGTATATTTAGTTTGGAGAGGGGGCGTGATGGCCATGTTTAAATATTTGAAAGGTTGTCACATTGTCACACTGAGGAGGGGACAGGCTTATTTTCTACTGCTTTGGAGACTAGGACCCAAATCGATTGTTTCAAATTGCAGGAAAAAAGATTCCACCTAAACTTTAGGAAGAACTTCTTGATGGTAAGAGTTGTTCGGTATGGGAATATGCTGCTTCAGAGTGTGATGGAGTTTACTTCTCTGGAGGTTTTTAAGTAGATGTTGGATGGCCATCTGTCAGGGGTGCTTTGATTGTGCTTTTTCTGCATGGCAGGGGGTTGGACTGTATGGTCCACGTGGTTCCTTCCTACTCTATAATTCTAGTAGTTTCAGTCCAAAGAAAGTAATTTTTCTATACTCCACTTCTATACTCCAAGATATTGTACACGTAGTACAGACAAAAACAATTCATTTTTAAATTCTGTAAAATATTAGCAAAAGAAGACACAGTAATATACTCATGTATAAGACTAGACATTTTAGTTAAAATAAAAGGATGACCTGAAAAACCTGGGTCAACTTATAAATGGATCAATGTAAGAACTGTTTTTCTTATATAAAAAGGAACAATTTCTGAGTAAAGTGTTGAAAGATGAGAGTTGAACCTAAAAATCCCCAGCTCCTCTACTCTCTCTCTCTCTCTCTGCAGTGGCACCACTTTGGGGCTGTTAAAATGCCTGGGTAGGAAAATGGCAGCTGCAAGATATGACTGGTCCCTTGAGGTGGTGCTGTTGCTTTCTTCCTCTGCAGATTGACCCTTGACTTATCCACAGATCATCAAAATCCATAGTTTTGGCCCTTAAATCTGTCCTTGACTTATGCATCAGGCTTACTGATACATGAGTATGTACAGTAAGTTAATGACCAGTTGTTAGGACATATAGAACATGGAGATAGGATAATATGTTATGGTGGTGGTCAGTTGACAACTGAGAAATTAGATTGTATTAGCAAAAGGAACATTTGCAATTTCTCTTATCGCCACTCCTTCACCAGCAACTTTCTTCTTATGTCTAATGGGACAAAGTGGAATTTTTTGCAGCTTCACAGCAAGCAAGAAGGTTGTGTTTGTGAACTGATGGCTACCACAGAGGAGTTAAAAAGGATGGACATAATTGCTGGGTTGTGGCAGCATGGCAATGTAAATTATTGAACAGGGAATGGATTTATAAGATTGTTTAGCTCTCAGCACTCTGCAGCTGTTAGAACATTTGCTCATATACAAGCCTACTCTTTGGTAAAGAAGGATAAAGATCTCATAAAACTATAACTCCTATGATTACATAGCATTGAGCCACAGTGGTGCAATGGGTTAAACCCTTGTGAACTGCTGACCTGAAGGTTGCTAGTTCAAATCCATGAGATGGGGTGAGCTTCCATCTGTCAGCTCTAGGTTGCAAGAACATGAGAGAAGCCTCCTAGTAACACAACCTGGCATCCACTGGGCAACGTCTCTGCAGATGGCCAATTCTCTCACATGAGAAATGATCTCAAGTCGCTTCTGACATGATAAAAAATAGCATTGAGCCATGGCAATTAAAGTAGTTTTGAATTGTATCAATTATATAGTGTAGTAGTAGATGCACTTATGGGGGCGTTGGCTGAAATTAAGATAGGAATCAGTAGACCATGTGTCCTCTGAAGACCCGATTTAACAATCTGTTCAACTATCACTACCTCAAAATGCCCTGGCCCAGAGAAGAAGACACAAATGAATATAATTTATAGAGTTACTTATAGCAGATTATTCGAGGTGTGTATGTGCATAATAATGGCACTTAGAGCCAGTGTGGTGTAATTGTTAGAGCACTGAACTATAACTTTGTGGACTGGGGTTTGAATCCCTACTCAGTCATGGAAATTAACTGCGTTACCTTGAGAAAATCACATGCTCTCAGCCATAGAGGAAGGCAAAGACAAACCCCTCTGGACAAATCCTCCCAAGACAATCCCATGATAGGTTTCCTAAGGGTTGCCATAAAACAGAAATGACTGGAATGCAAACAGCTGGTACAAGGGCAGAATGGAGTTCTATTTCAAAAATAATGCCATGAGGGGTAACAGCTTTGGCTGTTTGGACATAACAAGGCATTAGTTGTTTATAAAAATATGTCATTAAAATAGATAAAATAATTTAAAGGTTATGTGAAAGCTACAGACAATGTGATTGCTGTTGCCTGTTTTTAGTCAAAAATTATTTAACCGCTTGTGTTCCCTTTATTTTTTATCAGTTTTATACTTATTTATGCAATGCTTTTGACACAAAATAAAAAATAATGGCTGAGTGGGAACTTGAATCCTGTTCTCCAAAGTCATAATCCATTCAAATGACTATGCTCTATTGCCTCCAATATTTAACCTAAATTTGGGTTAATGAAATATTTTAGCATTTTATATTTATGTTTCGGTTTCTGCTTGGGGACCTAGGCCCTAAACAAACAAATGTAAAAAAAAAAAAAAAAAGGGAGTGTGAACCAAACCAAATGAAAGCAAAAATAGAAAAATAGCACAAAAAATTGAAAGGAAACTGGTACCAGCAGTTATGGATATTCTATTTCTAGTATAAAGGTCCCATCATTTGTTCCGTGTTCTCAGGAACTGATGCTCGACTCTTCCCCTCTGGCATCAACAACATTTTAAAATTGTTACTATACTATTCATGGATTTATAACTAATCCCTCTACTTTATAGTATCTTCTGAAGCAGATCTCCCTCATTTTTGGCTGAATTCAAGGCTGGGAAGATTTTGAGAAGCGAGAAATAGCACCCACAGCACAATGAAGTCAAGAAATAAAGACCTTTCCTTTGCTGCATCATTTCTTGCTGAACAAAACATGGGTTACATAAGTGGATTCCAGTATTACTACATTTCTCATCTCCAAACTGTTTGAGGAGGGGAAAAAGTAGGAAGGAAAAATGCATTCTACTCATAGAGGAAATTCTCTCTGGCAAGGAAACCATTTGGAAATGATTTTTATCTTAGGTACTTCTAGATTGGACAAAATACCTTATTTCCTAGGAGGCTGCCTGCACATTTTAAATAGCAGTTCTACAATTTACTCCCTTCACTTCTATGCTTCTTTTAAGGACCGTATATAAAGCTAAACTTTGGGCAGACAACAATTATTCTTGCTACAGTATTTATTCCATTTGGGTATAATTGCCATCATTCTGGTGGACAAAAAAGAGCAACCTCTAAGAGATGCATGCCAGGCAGATATTCAATATGTCTATGACTTTCCAGATGGAGAATCACTAGTACATTGAGGCCTGTGGGTTACCTTCAGCCCCCAAGGACTTTTCTGGATTCCCTAAGCATTCAAAAATGTTTTGTGAATACTTTGGAATGTTTAGTGAATTTCAGAGGATGGAGATAGGACACTGTTGTTATTTTATTTATATGACAGCTTTTTTCAGCTCTGATATTTGAGGTGCTAAAGTTAGACACAGATAACAAATTCAGTCACCACAACACATGGAAGTTACATTAGAATTAAAATCTTCAATTGAATTAAAAGGTCATGTAAAAGCATATAAATGTAACCCCCTGTACTAGGGATGGGCAACTATGGAAAACTAGGGGACTGCATTAGCCTTGTAGGAGACTTCAAAGGTCTGCAATATATATAAGTAAGTAAGTAAGTAAGTAAAAGTTTATTTGTATACCGCCCTCTCTCCCAAAAGGGACTCAGGGCGGTTTCCAATATAAAATCAGCATAAAACATTGTACAATAAAACACTGAAAACACTATAAAACGCTATAAGAATTAGAAATGAAAACAAAACATAACAATTGACTAAAACAATCACATAAGCAGAAGGAATATAATCACTCAAAAAACATGAATCCGCAAAGAAAGAGGAAAAAAAAAAGACCACTGGGATGGAGGAGAGGATGGCCTGGAGGGACCACTAGAACTAAAATGCAATGTGATATTCTAAGATGCTTTGGGGCAGAGGAATAAAGTGCAGTGTTTCAAGTCAAAGAGGTGGCCTGTGCGACTACTATAGCTATGGGCTCGGTTATCCAAAGGCGCAGCGGAAGAGCCAGGTTTTAAGCAGCTTTTTGAAGGAAGCCAGGGTGGGTGCTTGCCGGATCTCCTCCGGAAGGGAATTCCAGATCCGGGGAGCAACAATAGAAAAGGCCTGCTCCCTCGTCCCCGCCAACCGAGCCTGGGATGGTGGCGGGAGCGAAAGAAGTGCCCTACCGGATGAACGAAGAGGACGAGTGGGTTCATAGCGGGAGATGCGGTCACAAAGGTAGGCGGGTCCCAAACCGTTTAGGGTTTTATAGGTAAGAACCTGCACCTTGAATTGGGACCGGAAAATAATCGGTAGCCAGTGGAGCTCCTTGAACAGGGGAGTAGATCTCTCCCTGTAGTTTGCTCCAGTTAACAACCTGGCAGCCGCACATTGGACTAACTGAAGTTTCCGGGCCGTCTTCAGGGGCAACCCCACGTAGAGTGCATTGCAATAATCCAGTCTAGAGGTGACTAAGGCGTGGACCACCGTGGCCAAGTCAGACTTCACGAGGTATGGTCGCAGCTGGCACACAAGCTTTAATTGTGCAAAGGCCCTCCCGGCCACCGCCGACACCTGAGCCTCAAGTGTCAGTTATGAATCCAGGAGGACCCCCAAGCTGCGGACCTGCGCCTTCAGGGGGAGTGCGACCCCATCGAGCACAGGTTGCCACCCAATACCCCGATCAGACTTGCGACTGACCTCGAGGACCTCTGTCTTGTCAGGATTGAGCTTCAGCTTGTTCGCCCTCATCCAGGCCATTACAGCGACCAGGCACTGGTTCAGTATCTGAGGAGCTTCCTTGGAATTAGGTGGAAATGAGTAGTAGAGTTGAGTGTCATCTGCGTAGAGATGGCACCCAACTCCAAAACTCCGGATGACCTCGCCCAGCGGTTTCATGTAGATGTTAAAGAGCATGGGGGATAAAATGGAACCTTGCGGGACCCCACAGGTCAAAGGCCAGGGGTCTGAGCAGGTATCACCCAGCTTCACCAACTGGGAACGGCCCTCCAGGAAGGACTGGAGCCACTGTAGCGCAGTACCCCCAAGGCCCATCCCAGAGAGCCGTCCCAGAAGGATACCATGGTCGATGGTATCGAAAGCCGCTGATATGTCCAGGAGAACCAGAAGGGACACACTCCCCCTGTCTAGCTCTCTGCGGAGGTCATCCAACCAAGGCGACCAAAGCCGTCTCAGTACTGTGACCAGGCCTGAAGCCGGACTGTGAATGGTCCAGAAAATCAGTGTCGTCTAAGAATCCCTGGAGCTGAGAAGCAACCACCCTCTCCAGTACCTTGCCCAAGAAAGGGAGATTGGAAATTGGTCTATAGTTGTTAAGAGTAGACGGATCCAGGGATGCCTTTTTTAGAAAAGGCCTAATTACTGCCTGTTTTAGGCTAGATGGAAAAATCCCTTGTTCCAGAGATGAGTTGATAATTTTCTCAAGCCAAATTAACAAATCTCCCCTGGTCAGTTTGATTAATCAGGAGGGGCAAGGATCTAGGGAACAAGTGGTTGCTCTCGTAGCTCCAAGGAACTTGTCCACGTCATCAGGGCGAACAAGCCGAAACGAATCCATCAAGATCGGACAGACAGATGCCTCAGGCACCTCACCTGGCATTGCACTAACCCCAGTGTCTAACTCAGAGCGTATCCGAGCGACTTTATCTGCAAAAAAGTGTGCGAAATCGCTGCACTGGGTTGCTGGGTTGTCAGGGGTCTCCTCCCCCTGGGGAGGATGGAGGAGCTCCCCCAACAACCCGAAACAACTCCGTTGGTCTATTGATTGCAGATGCTATGCGGGCAGCCGAGAAAGCCTTTCTGGCTGCCCGCAAGGCCGCAGAATAGGCCCTAATAGCGGCTCTAGCCCGTGTTCGGTCGGATACCCTACGAGTTCTCCGCCAGGAGCACTCTAGACCCCTTCTCGACCGCTTCATCACGGCCAGCTCCCTTGTGAACCAGGGAGCCCTGGTGCGTCGGCGGGTTGAGAGGGGACGTTCAGGGGCAATCGTGTCTATCGCCCTGGCCATCTCGCTGTTGTAGCGATCGACCAAGACATCAACAGGATCGTCAGCCTCAATGACAGGAAGATCCCCAAGAGACCTCAAGAAGCCGTCTGGATCCATTAGTCTCCTGGGGCGGACCATCTTAATGGGTCCACCACCCCTGCAGAGGTTAGTGGTCACGGTAAGTCTTAAAGTGACCAGGTGATGGTCGGACCATGACAATGGAAGAATAGTTTGCTCTTCCACTCCAACCAATCCACTGTCGGCAATAAATACTAGGTCAAGGGTGTGTCCTGCCTGATGGGTGGGTCCAGAGATGACCTGGGACAGTCCCATGGTTGTCATGGCAGCCATGAAGTCCTGAGCTGCACCAGTTAAAGGGGCCTCCGCGTGAATGTTGAAGTCCCCCAGCACCACCAGGCGCTGGGAGGCCAGCACCACGCCAGAGACCACTTCTGCAAGCTCAGGGAGGGGGACTGCTGTGTCGCGGGGTGGACGGTACACCAGCAGAATCCCCAAACTGTCCCGGACACCTACCCTCAGGTGGACACACTCAAAACCTGAGGCTTGCGGAACAGCGCACCTGGCCACGGCGATGGATTGCCGAAAGACCACCGCAACCCCTCCTCCCCGCCCCCCGAGCCTGGCCTGCTGATGCACCCCGAAACCAGGAGGACACAGCTGAGTGAGGTTAACCCCACCCAGCTCATCCAACCAGGTCTCGGTGATGCAGGCCAGGTCTGCCCTCTCATCCAAGAGTAAATCCTGGATGACGGAGGTCTTACCATTAACAGACCTGGCATTCAACAGCAGGACTTTAAGCCCGAAGGGACTGTCATGAGGACTACCACGCCTTTCCTTCTCCAGGGTCGCAAGTGTTCTATTGCGCTTCTCCCTGGGATTTTGGTGACCGCTTCTCCTCCTCCCCCACATGACCTCAATCTTTCCCCCCTGGGGACCACCTGCCCCCTCAGTAGGGTTAGGCAAGATGAAACTGCCTTTTAACGGGCCTAGTCAGCTCTCTAGAGCAGAAGAGCCGTGTTGGGACCTATCGTGCGTAGTGGCTAGAGAGCGATCAATAAAAAAAGTTTCAATACTCATTACAAAATTAGGGGGTGGGCAGAAAATGGTTGCTAAAGTGTTTCCGAAATTGGACAGGGTCTGTATCATAACTATAATGAGTTAACTACTTTTTTGTTACTTTCCATTAAGTAATCAATTGTGCGAATGGGGAAACTTCAGGGGTTCCTTTCTTCCTCATTGTTAGAGCTATTGGCATGAAACTTTATAGAACATATTTATCACTGTTTGCCCATCTTTAAGAACGTTTCACCCATGACAAGAACTATCTCATTGAATTTTCTATGCAATGACACAAAATAACAGGGGACCATTCCCCCCAAATTTCAGATATATTCATACATCTACTGATTTTTGTGAATTTAAAAAAAGTTTTTGACAAAAACATTAGAAAAAACCACAACAGGTTATCTCATTGAATGTCTATCATAGAACTTCAATCTAGGGATTTCTTCCCAGCCCAGCACTGATTTACTTACTTGTCAGCCCTCCTCTTTGCAGATTTAACAATTTATTTGAACTCTGGTTGCTGCTAGGAAGGAAAATAAAATCTCTCCCTTATCCAAATTGGAGTTTCTGCTGAGCAGGATACTGGGAAATGTAGTTTAGGGCAGGACCTTTTGCATTCTTTGCCATAGGGCTCCTCGCTTTTCCAAACTATATTTCCCAGAAATTTGAGCTCTCAGTCTCTTTTCTAGTTCACTCAGCTTGTCCCGTCCTCCTGCTTTCTTCTACTCATGGTGAAAGGCCATTAATGTAAAGACGAATGGCAGCCTTTTTGACTTCCCTTGCTTGCACTGAAAATAAAACTGACATTGATAGGCTTCTGAACATTACAGAATTCAAATGGAAAACTATTTGATGAGTTCTGATTTTTAAGTTTTTCTTAATATCTGCTTGTATTTTCAAAACTTACAAATTAGATACAACTTACTAATTTTTGGTGAATATATATTTTTATTTACATAAATTAGCAATGTACAGTGTAAACAGAACACAAAACAATTTTACAAACACATAACCTCACCACCAAGGCCTGAACAAGTATCATTCATTTCCTTTGCCATAAATGTATGAGTCAACCATTAAACAAATGTCATATCAAAAATTCCTGACCAACAAGTTTGTATTGTTTTCCCTTATCACTCTCTAAAATATATTTAATGAAAACCGACTAATATGGATAAAATTCTGATACATTAATTTCCCCTGAACACCCTCATTTCCATTGATAGTTTATCATTTAAGGTTACATTCCATACCTCCTCATACCATGCTTCTACTGTGAGATTGGTTGCTATCTTCCAATTCCTTGCAATTATAAGTCCGCCACTGTGAGTAAAATAATCACCTTTTCTTTTTTTCCTTTCTTAAGGCCCTTCCACACAGCCATATAACCCAGAATATCGACAGAACATCCCACAATATCTGCTTTGAACTGTGTTATCTGAGTCCACACTGCCATACATCCCAGTTCAAAGCAGAAAATGTGGGATTTTCTTCAGCTGTTTGGAAGGGGCCTACCATTAAAAATGCTAACCTAGCATCCGGGGCAATGTTTAATCCTATAATGTTACTTATTTTCATAAATATATTGTTCCAAAAACTCTTCAGCTGGGGGCATTCCCACCATAAGTGAAAATATATCCCTTTGTGCATACCACATCTCCGGCAGAGGTTCCTTTGCTTCCTATCAATCTGGTGTAATTTGACCAGTGTGGTATACCATCTCCATATGATTTATACACATTTTCTTTTAATCTTATTGACAAATTCTTATCCACTCTCCAATTTAAAACCCTTTTCCAGTCAAGATCTGTCAGAGGATACACCATACTAATTAAAAACAAAATTTTGCACATCCCTAATACACACACACACACATACACACACTAATACACATAGATACAGGTAGTCCCCAAGTTACAAACAACTGACCTACAATCGACTCATAGTTAAGAACAGGGGTGAGACAACAGGAAATGAGATAAATCAATCTCCAGGAAGGAAAATTCACTCCTGAAAGAGCTATGATGGGAAAAGCGTGTCTCCACTGAAGTTTTATCTACAATCTTTGTTTCCACAAGAAACCAAGTTTTTCAAAAACCAATTATCACAGGGACAAAAAGTAAGGTGAAATCTTCTAAATAGGGGCACAGACAGCAAAACAAACACCACATGGGTTTTAATCCTTCCCTATGCTATTCAAAGCTAATATTTATATATATATGACTTGAGTTACATATAAAAATGACCTGTTCCTACTTACATACAAATTCAACTTAAGAACAAACCTATAGAATCAACCTATAGAATCAATCATAACTTAGGGACTACCTCTCTCTCTCTCTCTATATATATATATATATATCTATATATATAAAAGAGTGATGGCATCACGGCGACCCACAAAACAACAAAACGACAGGCCCCCCAACCTCGAAATTTGACAACACAACCCATCATCCACGCCTCTAGGTTGATACAACAAAAAGAAAAGAAAAATAAAGTCCTAATTAGAGAGAGAAGAATAATTGCTTTTATTCAATTGCTGCCAGTTAGAAGGCTAAGCTCCTCCAACTTGGTCTCCTAGCAACCCAATAAAAAATAATAAAAAACACTAAAAATTAATACAATAAAATACTATAATAACAGAAAATAACTAAAAATAATACAAGAAAATAATAAAATATAATAATTAAAAATATAACTTACAATAAAATTAATAAAAAATTGCAAATAACGTCAAATAAAAATTACACAACAATTTTTAACCAATACCACCACCACTTTGCCACAGCAACGCGTGGCCGGGCACAGCTAGTGTATATATATATATATACATACATATATATATATACACGCAGGCAGTCTCCGAGAAGATAGAATGATTCCTTTACATTGCATTTTTGTCTAGGAACCTACCACCTGGAACCACTTTGGCATCAAAATGCATTACTTTCAATGAAGGATTTCCTCTGATTTTAGCTAAAACTATTACCAGGAAAGGGTGATAAAACATAGTTCACAGGAAGTTCCTTTCTTACGGTGCAATCCTAGTTTCTTCCTGGCTTTCTGGCTGAAATGAGAATCTCACCTTTCCAGAGAGGCAATACATTTGGAGAGTTGTTGGGAGGAGGCTGCTGGGTGGTGTTGCTGAAATAATGTTCCTTCTGTATGTGACCGAACAACGAAAGATTTTTACAGTATCAGGACATCCTAAGGGGTGTTTCTGTGGGTCCTATGAATCCATGGGCGTTCAGTTCCAGGAACACCCATGGATGTTCCTCAAAACAAGAGTCTAACACGGAGGCAGCATGAATACTTGGAAATGTCTTCAAGCCTTTAGGTTATGGGCATTTCTGTAGAATTCATTTGGGATCTGTTGAAACGTTTCCATTTTATGATTTGCCATTTAAGAGAAACAACTCTTTGCAATGAAAGCAATATACTTAGGAGTGTCCATGTTTAAACTTTTTCTGCCTCATCTCAGTTTCTAGCTTTTAAAAATATGATATGTTTATTGCCAAAAGTTATATCAAGGACAGTGAAACCCTTTCAGCTTTAAAAACTAATTGCCCCCAAATCAAAGACATGAAAAAGCTGGCTGTCTCCAATAAATGTGTTGCGGGTCATGTAAATCATGCTAAAAGTTCGAATTAGACATGGCATCTTGCACAATGATAAATTTGCAGCTGCAGAAATTTATTTTTTCTTGAAAAAGAAAGTAAGCTCCTCCAGATTCCTTGTACTTTTCCCCTACCACAGAGTACTTTTCCTTCCCCCTCCCAATCCAATCTTATCTACTTCCATTCATAATATATGCTGAAAGCATCCATCAAGTCAATGTGTCTATGAGATAAATTGCAAGGCGAAATGGCCTCCATGTTTTGGGATGAGAAATATTGGTCAGGAATAGCTTAATAGCAGGCATGACAGAGCTAATTCTGTACCTACTGCTCTGGGACTGGTACGAGTAGGAAATTGGCAGCTGGCAGGCATAGAAAATTATTTCCTACTTTGTCCCTTCTTGGTCCTGCAGTTAGGTCAATATTTTATATAGTACACTTTTTTCCCTGCTATATTTCAAGCTGCAAAAATATGGATAGTCTCTATTTTGTGTTTATATCATGATGAAAGTGTCTTCTCTCACTTTCTTCCTCTCTCTCTCCCCAAAAATCAATTTCTAGCCTCAATTAGTAATTGATGCCTGTACATTTTCAGAAGACTGGCAATTTTTAAAAAGATACTGAGTTTTACAGCAGGTCAGTAAGAGAAGCAACATCTTAGGTGTCATGATTGTATTAACTACTAGTATCAAGACTAATGGTGATTTCTTTTCACTGAGGACTGACAAACTGATTTGAGCACAGTGGCTGGAATTCTATAAGGCAGTTACACATTCATTACTGTTTTGTAATCATGAGCCCTACATATTCCCTATTTTAGTCCTCACTTACCAGGCAGCAGCAAGTACAACTGATGGAATTCTGCAATCCTGTCAATAAAGATACACCTAATATTCCCACCTCATCTCAGATGGGAAATCTTTGGTGTGACACCTCAGGCAGCATGAGCATTGGGAATAAGACACGAAGGCCAATAAATAATCTAATATCTTTATTAAGGAAATAAAGGAGGCAATAAAAATAAGCAGAGTATATAGTCCAGCAGTAGACCTTTCAGGAAAGGTCAAATATAGTCCAGTAATATGTAAGCAGATATCCAGTATTAGAGTTCAAAGTTCTAAATCCAATAACCGAAACACACTCAAACCTGCAGGCTGTTTGAGTGGGGAATTAAGGCAAGAGCTGTCCAGAGTTCCAGGGCTCAATCCGAGGCTAGGATGCAAAGAAAGGCAAGTTAGTCGTGGTAAAGCTGAATCACTGTCCAGGCTTGACAGGAAGGCGAGAGGCAGCCGGTCTACTCGAGAGTAGCGCGCTGCAGAACTAGTGTCGATGTGATCCCTCAACTGACACGTTGAACATCGCAAGATCTATTTGGTGCCCAGAACTTTTATGGGACTTTGCTCTCCTCCTCAGCCAGGCGTCCGAGCTCTTTCCCAAGGGAAAATGACCCAAGACAACAACTTTGCCAGATGCAGTCCTCCCTGAAAACTCTCAAGGGAACCAGCCTAATTAACGCTGGCTTTTTCTGCTAAACGAGCGCTCCTTCTCAAAATCTGTTTTTCCGCGCGCAAAGCCTTCCAAGATAATCGGCGGTCAAAACTAACATTCTCTGGAGAACCGGGCTGAGAGCCAAGGCCCTTTCTTGTGAACTGTGGGCTAGAATTGTCAACAGTGGGCACCTGGAAAGGGACGGAATCAAGCGGAAATGGCAGAAACCCGATCTCTTCTTCGGTCTGCTCCATAATAGCGATGGGGTCATGACTCGGGGGTCTCTGAAACACTACATTTGGTTTGAGGGGGAATGCAGCTGAACTGTGAATATCTTGCCAGAGATTGCTAAGGGGAGGGATTGGTAATGTCAGTCAGTGCTGTGCTGCTGTGAGTCCTTTGGGCTGAATGGCCATGTTCCAGAAACTTTCTCTCCTGACGTTTCGCCCACATCTGTGGCAGGCATCCTCATATCTTCACAACACATGAAAGCCTTCAACAATGCATTCAGTCAGTGCTGCTTCCCAATTGATAGGGGAACACATCCTTGTTGCTTGCAGCAGCAGCTGCTGCCTGGCCAGTGGAGTTGAATTGGGAGGCACTATGTAGTTACAGAATAGCAATGGCTACATGTTTTTAACTTCCCTAGTGGTTTCTTGGCAGTGTTTTCCAAACAGAGTGTCATGACACTCTTATTAGTTTCTGCACAGAAACCTCAGCCACTCTGTGAAATTCTTTCCATCTTTTGTACTTCACTTTCCTTTCTTTCTCAGTAACTCCCTGCTTAGAAGACAATATTGGCCAGAATTACTTTGGCTCTGTTTTGTCCAGTGACAAATCTTGTGACCTTCAGTTGTACATGCCTAATGTCAAACATTTGTCTTTAGAGGCAAAGTAGGTGGAATAAATTCATTTGTTTTAATTAAATGTATATGTTAGGGTAGTTGTATTGTGATTGGGTTTGTTAGAAAAATACTGCTTTGAATAAAATGAATCTGTGTAGCAAAGAAGCTGGGAAAGAGGTTTAAGGCTCTGAAAGATATCACAATGTGTTCCTCTGATAGACAATGTTAATTTATGCAAAGGAAACTGGAAACCTCCAAGGGTCATTTTTCAGTCCCCCTTATTTGCTACAGACTCCCAAAATAATATTTTAATATGATTGTTTCATTATTTTAAGCTTTTGTATCCATGATTTTAACTGTACTCTATATTGGGAGAAAGTCTGCATGTTACATAAATGAATAAACAGCCCTTTTTTTTTTGCTGCAAACAAATTCTTTTTGTCGAGGTCTTTGTAATGACCTGGGGGCTTCATATAGACTTAGCGGGTAATAAGGATGGAAAACTATTGAAATTCTCAAGGGAAAAAAAACAAGACAGGGGCTTTTAGAGTGTCTGAATAATCTTCCTACAGGTCCCTGAGTATTTTTGCCTCTTGATGCTCCATGGAAGAGTAAAGATCCTTGGCTACCTACCCCATCCACCCCCCCCCCCCCCAAATCAGTGTTACACCGGTTGGAAGAGTGAGAAGCAGCCAAGAATCTGGAAGATTACAAAATCCCAGATTCTTGGATACACCACTTCCCAAAGACCTGTTACATAGTGTGGGTGAAGGGGAAAGGCAGTTGAGGATCTGCAAGGCTATACCTTTCAGATCCTCAGTTACTTTCCCCCCAATGGACCCAATGTCATATAGAGCAGGAAGGTGGAGAAGGCTTTCAGATGTTTTTAACCTAGAACTCCCAGAAATCCCAGCCATTTTACCACCTGTTAGGATTTCTGGGAGTTGAAGGCTAAAAACATCTGGGGACCCCAGGTTGAGAACCACTGGTCTAGAAGGCTGTGCCTTCCCAATAATTGCAGCTTTCTCCCTACTCTCTTGGTGTCATGGGGGATGTTAGGGGGATCTCCAGCATCCCATGGTGACACATACTTTCTTCCTACACAAGAAACTTCATTGTTTTGGAATACATCTAGGAGTGGGGAGACTTTTTAGAAATTATTTGTTCTCCCTAGACAGTATGAATAATTTTACAGCACATCCCTCTGTGTATTCCCCTTTTTGATGCAAATTTCATGGAGCAGGGCTCTTAATTAGTGGTTGACATCATTCTTGAACATCGTATAATTGCTTGTTTGTTTTATAGTTTAGATGACCAGGAGTTTAGATGACCGTTTATTCTGTAGCAAAAACCAAAGCTGATTTTAATCATTTTAGTAAGAAGCGTAGAGAGAAACAAACTGAGATAAAATGGTGAAATAGGTCTCATCCAAAATAGTACTTTAGATATACATATAATCTACCAGGTCTTACATTTAATGATTTGTATGATTACCAATCAAAGAAAGATGTCAAATAATATTACACTGTAGTCAACCTATTTTAAATATCTATTTTGTAGAATGATAATTCTTAGCTAGTCTGCTGTACGCAGTGGTAGCTGTTCACTCCCATGTCAGAAAAGCAATGAATCAATTCAGGATTTTGGTCCAAAATGTAAAAGCCATCTGAGGCACAGAATCCATTTTGTGGATAGGTTCAACGTTATGGATGGCTCATTTAGTTTTAGTCTAAAGTGCTAACTAAAATTCAGGATGAGTTTCTCTATCTCAGTAACTTGGAAGCTACTAGCCATGTCTGACTTGGTCAAGTACGACACTTTAACCTATCATGGGACTATAACTCCCAGGATACATCTCCATTTACTTTCATCCATAATATCTGTTGAATGTATTAATTAGATCACAGAGTTCATAAAAGAATTTTCAGGGGAAAGCAACTTCCATGTTTTGGAATGAGAAAGATATTGGTTGGAAATAGTTTAAGAGCAGACATGATGGAGTAAATTTTGCATTTCTTTCTTTGGATCTGGGCCATCATTTTGGTTGTCTTATCCAGTGGTTCTCAACCTGTGGGTCCCCAGGTGTTTTAGCCTACATCTACCAGAAATCCCAGTCAATTTACCAGCCGTTGGGATTTCTGGGAGTTGAAGGCCAAAATATCTGGGACCCACAGGTTGAGAACCACTGCTCTAATCTATCTATTTATTAATTTATTTACTCTATTTATATACTGCCTTTCTCTACCCTGAAGGTGACTCAAGGCGGCTTTACATATGGCAACTATTTGATGCCTTTAGACAACATTTAAGTTAAAATTTAAAAATTAGAATTAAAAACCACATTAAAACATATACATTATAGTCACTGTTAAAATCACGCCGTCCATAATAGTTATCCAGGGCCGTTCCAAGAATCATCACACATATTTCATAGTTATTATTGCACTGTAGTTAATCTCCAAAGGCTTGACCCCAGAGCCAGGTTTTCACTTTCTTTCTGAAGGTCAGAAGGGAGGGAGCCGCTCTAATATCACCGGGGAAGATGTTCCACAGCTGAGGGGCCACCACTGAGAAGGCTCTATTATCTATCTATCTATCTATCTATCTATCTATCTATCTATCTATCATCTATCTTTTTCCAGCCAGCCAGCCAGCCAGCCAGCCAGCTGAATGGACAACATAGTCAAACTGTTTTAAGTCTGAAAGTAAAATAAGTTTTTTATCTACCTTGTTCAACAATGCATTTTCCTCCTCCTTCCATTCTCTCTGCTCCCTACCCTCATATTTTTTTTAGGTGTAGTAGCCTTGAAACTGTTTCCTCCCAGCTTTTTTGCTGGAAAGAAAAGTTCTTGTAATCACAGCTGGAACAGTCAGCTGTAAATAAATAAAGCAAATTGGTACAATGTTGTATAAGCAAGATTTCCAAATTATCACGACACCCACTTGGACTTACGTTCTCCTCTTACTGACAGCATTAACGGGCAGAGACTAGGGCTGTAGCAAAATCATGTTTGTGTTGAATCACCACCCTCTTGAACAGCTTAATATATAGAATCAATAAAGGCCGCTGGTGCCGGTTGCTGAGAATTAGTATAGTCATGGGATATCTGTGAGAGCTGAGTTTTCAGATTCCAGAATTAGAGATCTTTGAAACATGTCTCCAATTTTAGCAAACAGAGCAGAATCCACTGTAAGTTCTTAAACCTCAGACTGATATAGAAACTGGCTGCTAAATCCTAAGGTCATCACTCAGCCAGAATCTTTATTGGAAGAGATTATCTTAAAGGGTATGAACATATTGCATCTGCTGTATTGTGTTTGCTTTAATTTGTAAGCTGCTTTGAGTCCTAGTTTTGGAGAAAAAGTAGAATATAAACAAGGATGACGTTGATGATAGAAACAATAATATGAGATAGAAGAGTGACATTTCCTCCTGGGCATTTATACAATTGACTGCTCTTCCAGAACTGTGTCTGAAGGAGTAAATTTAAGGAGGGAAGAAATTTAATGATGTATCAGGTGCCTGAGTGTGAGCCGTGCTAGGAGGTTTTCCTTTCTGAAATGCCATTGTGCCAGCATTTTTCTTTTACGTGCAATTGCTGCTGTGTGGGAACATGTTTTCAAGACCACAATGAAACCCATCAATCCACCCACTAATGGTACTTAGGAAATACAATGTTTCGGATACAACTCCCAGAATCTGTCAGACAGCACAGCTATGACATATTCCAAAAAGGTCATTTTTCCAAGCTCTGACAGCCACCAAGTGAATGCTAAAAGGATGGATAACCTCAGAAATTGTCACCATGTTTGTTTTGTGTAGGATAGTACATGTCTGCATAGAGTGTGATGCTGTGTGGAAAATTTCTTGATCACATGGGAGTACTTTCAGATGATAACCAGAGCTGGAGCTTTATTCATGGGGCTTTATTGGTGATTCAGGCTTTAGTAATGTGATGGGAAAGTAAGCCAAAGGACATTTAATAAAAGTTATTAAAAATAAAAGCATTGCAGATATCTTAGGGAAAAATGTCTTCCTTTTAATTAGTCTATGGAACACATTGCTTGCGGATATTAACAAGGCAACATTTAACAAATGCTTAGAATTTCCATTAGTACCCCGATAATCTGCATTTAGCTAATTCACACACAAAAATACCCCCCACGGACTCCACAAAGATTTAATGCCAGAAAGCTTGTAATACAGTCTTGTATTACAAAAATTTCATCACTTACACTAATATACTCCAGAGCATTTATTAGTGTACTGTGAAGTATTATGAATAATTAAAAATAAACTAGACTTGTCAAAGAAATGAACAAAGTACATTTTATGCTGCATGAGCCCAGCTTTTCACCGGTTTTCTTTTCTTTTCTAAATTTGCAGTTTCTTTTTGGTTCACAAAGTCCAGCAATTTGCAGCGGGTTTCCAAGGCATTAAGACGATTTAGTGAAGCTCTGCTGTATAATTAAGAACATTTGAAGTTAGGCCAGCTTTTGACACGCACACAAGCACACTTTTAGCTGAAATGAGATGGGAAAGAAATGTATACCACAGAGAAGAGAGGGAAAGAAGAATCCTAGTTATGGGGTTTAGAAGGAGAACTCAAGAACTTGGAATTGTACTGAGTGGCATGTTGGGGATTCAAGTACAACTCTCTTTAATGCAGGTTATAAAGCTAATTTGGGCAGCCTGCTTTTATCATCCTGTTTGTTGAGAAGATTTTGAATATAGGGCAAGAAAGATCACTCTCTCAGTGCAGTCGTCAGCTTACTGGGTTCATACATATAGTGGATCTTCTTCCTTTCTGAAATTACATATCTGAAACTTGGCTCTCCAAAATGACAGTAAGTGAAAACTGGAGTATTGGAAAGGGATTTTAATGACCCCGCCTTGTAATTAAAACTTTGTAGCACAGATTGAGGGCAGTCCAGGCCCATGTGAAGCTAACTTGAGCTCAAAGAGGGATCTCCTGTCTGTCCTACCACATTAGAAACACTAGAAGCACCCACACATGCACAAAAAATATCAAGATGAGAGCTGGAGTAAACAACATCCATTGGATTCACTTAGGACTTCATCAGATGGAGCTGGGGAAAATAGTCTTCTTGAATGTAGAATAGTCTTCTTTGAATGTGATTCCAACTTTAATGAAGATGGAGAATGTACTTACCTTCATCACACAGGATCGCCTCCTCCCGTTTCAACCATCTGCTTAGAGGAGACCCAAGATGCCATTCTTAAGACAGACACCACTTCTGGGCTCCTTGACTTTCCCCTTCAATCCTATTACTCTAGAGCAGCGATTCTCAAAGTGTGCTCTGTTGAGCCCTTAGGATTCCTCAAAGCATACTGTGGTCCTCCATGTTTCACTCCTCCCCCTCTAAACTTTCCCTCCTTTTCCCTGCTCATCCCCCTCCTCCTACCTCCCTCACCCCCAGAAGCCTTTTCTTTCCAGCTCCCTCATTTGTTGTTGTTGTTGTTGTTGTTGTTGTTATTATTATTATTATTATTATTATTATTATTATTATTATTATTATTATTATTACAAAGGCTGGGTGGCTATCTTTTGGGGGTGCTTTGATTGTGCTTTTCCTGCATGGCAGAAGGAGGTTGGATTGGATGGCTCCTGGGGTTTTCCACTGAAGTTTATATTGGTTAAAATTGTTCATCATGTTAAATATTTTATTGTTCTTTCTTTCTCTTTTTTGCACTACAAATAAAATATGTGTAGTGTGCATAGAAATGTGTCCATGGTTTTTTTTTTTTCAATTAGTTCACACAGACACTCTCCAGCCATTTGCCACTGGCCTGGCCATCTGTCAAATTTTAAAATGCAATGCATGAAAAGGTTTACCCATGCCTGATACACAGACACACACACTCACACACATACACACGTTATATAATATAATATAATATAATATAATATAATATAATATAATATAATATAATATAATAATATAACATTTCTTGGGGCTCCACAAGAAACTTTTGCTCCAAAAAGGGCTCCACGTCTGAAAAAGTTTGAGAACCCCTGTTCTAGAAGAGACTCAAGGCACAATTGTTAAGAACTCCCTTTCCTCCATGTCACTGACACGATTCAACATGGGCAAATCTGACACATCTCTTCCCATGTGTTTTTAACCTGTTGTCACATTTCCAGGCATATTAGGAGCTCAGATGATAATTTCTCCCTGGCTTCAGTTCCCCCATTTCTTCAAACTTCTGACACCATTCATTGATGAAACACCATAGATGACAGCCAGAAGTCTGTCTCCATAATATGATGCACTCCATGGTACTTTGTCTATGAACTGCTTTAGAAGTATGTGAAAATGGGGTGGGGGTGAGGGTGGGGGTAAGGGTTGCATGTGATGAAGTCCTTAAACTTTAACTTTAATGTTCTTCTTGTCCACCAGACAGTTATCATTTGAAACTGTCAGGAGTGTTGTATCTGATTCTGAAGCTGGTGAAGTAAATATCACATACCCTTCAAAATTTCACTCATGAAAACGGGGACATATGCGGCCAAGAAACACCACAGTGAAGCCAACATGGCAAAGGTTTTTCTCCTCCACTCCTGATGAGTAGAGTGGAAAATAATCTTGCTGTTTGCACCCAGTTTACAACCATTGAGGTAAGTTGAGGACAAAGTAAAAAGTGAGAGGAGGAAAGGGAAACTGGAGCATTTTAAAAGCAGCTGAAAAAAAGGGGAAGACAGAGGATTAATCTGGATTGTTGCTGTCACAGTTGGAGGTTATGCTTTAATGACAGTTCTTGTTCCCCCTTCATAATACTAAAGATGATAGATGGCTTTTGCTTATAAAGTAGCAGGAGAATGGAGGTGTTGTGCTAGTGCCTACAGCAGTTAAAATGCTGAACAATACTTGTTCACATAGATCTATTCCTTGTATTTCTCTCACTATGTTAAAGGCCAGCTTGGAAAGTTACAGGCAAAGAATGCTCATTTCTTCAAGCAAGTATCTATGCTAACTTTGTCTTAGTGACCTATTCTTTAAATATATTTGGAATGTCTTCTTTAAAAATGACATGCAGACAGGGGACATGGAATGGATGCTGTAATAGTGAAACCAATTTCAGATAGATTTCTGCCCAAGGAATGACCCACCTGAAGCAACATTTCTTTTTCCCCCCAGCAAAGAAGCATGTATTTATTAAACAGAACCAAACTTTGTGAAGGAAGGTTGCAAGAGATGCCAAGGGAATATTTGCAAACTTCTCTTTGCCCTCCTCTGTTGATGTGAGCCAAGTTGGAAATGATCTTCTCCTCCACACCAAATGCTGAAGAGGGCATCCATAGGACCGGAGTGTTGCCTATACACTTTCCCAAATATTGGAGAATGCTTCCTTCAAAGTCATCTTGAGGGCAGGTTTCCAAACCCTGTGGCAGATGGTTGTCCCATGGACAAGCCAAGCAGGTCCCTTCATTTGACAAGTTGGAAGGAATAGAGGGGAAGGCGGCTCAATGGAGCTGAGGCAGTTCCTCTCAACTAAAACAAATGGAAGATGCTCAAAACAGGGTTGTGGTGTTAATGCAGTCTGCCTGATGGATATGTTGACTTTTGTCAATGAAGGCACAGGTGGAGACATTAAAAGGATTATCTATCAGTCTTAAAATGTCTTAATGAAGAGGAATTCTATCTAGCAACCATCTTGTTTCTGAACATCAATCATGTAGAGCAGCTCTATATGAATGCATGCATCTGGGATGTACCTTAGCAGCTCTCCCTTTACTTTCCCCTTTAATTTTGCAAGTGATGAAGATGGTGGTGAAGACTGAGCCATGAAATCTTGAGATGCAGAGAATGGTAGACGGTGCAGCATTATGGGTTGACTAAATGAATATGCTGGCTGGATTAGAAAAGACTCATTTCTTGAAATTTCATGAGGGCTCAAAGAGCTTTCCAGATCATGCCCTCCAGGTTCTAATTTTTAATTTAATTCTAACATTTCTAATCATATTCTGGTTTAATAAGCCACCATTAATAGTTTGAAGTGCTGCACTGAACTACAAACATAATTAATAAATGGCTAGTAGTAGTTACTATACACAAAATACAAAGATAATGGATATTTCATTATTTGATTGCATTACAATTGTGATTTTTATATTTAGAATAAATAAGTTAGGACTCTTTAGCTCCCTCCCTTCCTTTAGCGGCAGATTTTAATTACTAAAAACCAGAGTGTTTTGAAACAATAAAGTCCACAAAATAATGTAAAATCAGTTAACAAAACATGATGAGTAAGATATTTTATTATAATCACCAAGGGGTAGCAAAATCCTAGGCAAACACATACTTTTAAAATAAATGAATATATTCTGCATCAGTCCCTCTGATCTCAGTGGGGAAGATTATTAAATATGGTAAGTGCCACAGGTGCATTTCTAGTAAATAACAGACAACTCTCAGATTGGCTCAGTTTAAATGTATTGCTCTTGATCCCAATACAATTAAATAAACCAAACAAGATCCTCCCACTTGCACTGGTTACTTTCTGTTTGTCAAACTAACTATTTTTTCATGATCTTCAAACTTGTATTATCCTGGTTTGTAGTAAGATCTATACCTGATATCGTGTCATGAATCAGAGATGATGAAAAACTGGTTTAACAAAGAAGAAAGTTTCATCTGAAATCATATTCAAGAGTGGAGAAAGAAAATAAAGTAAGAGGGAGAACTTTAATTCATTGTTACTGCTGTGTCTTGTGGTTTCAGTATTTGATCTTGATGGTTTGGGCCCTGCCTATCTTTGTGACTGCTTCCCCCCCATATACCTGTGCAAGCATTAAGAACTGCCTGGGAGACCCTCCTCATGGTCCCGCCACCATCACAAGCTCAGTTAGTGGGAATGAGGAAAAGGGTCTTCTCAGTGGTGGTCCCCTGACTTTAGAATGTCCTCTCCAGGGAGATTAGGCAGGCCTCCTCCTTCCGGAGGGAATTGAAGACTTGAATATTTAGACAAGCCCCAGTGGTCTACAATTAATGACACAAAACTGCACTTTCATCCCATGCCCTTGTTAATTAGCTACAACTTGCACTATCCCATTATCTTGTTGGCCATGTTTTATGACAATTGTCACCTTAAGTTATTGGGCACTGTTCTGGACTATAATTTTTGTTTTATATGCTATTGGTTTTATTCTGTATTGTACCCTGAGTTTCTTTTATGCATTGTTTGAGGCACCTTGTGCCATATATAAGCCGTCCCGAGTCCCTTTGGGGAGATAGAGTCGGGGTACAAAAATGAAATTCTTCTTCTTCTTCTTCTTCTTCTTCTTCTTCTTCTTCTTCTTCTTCTTCTTCTTCTTCTTCTTCTTCTTCTTCTTCTTTTTAAGGGAGCTAGCCAAAGTGCTGACATATCCTTTAAAATTCTCCCTCCACATTTGTGGTTTTGACATTTGTGGATTTAATTATTCATGGGTTTGGTTAAAATGTTCTACAGTTTGACACAATGATTAGCTTCCTCTGGTTATGCTGGAGGATCTAGAGATTTCTAGAAAGAACACCTCTTTAGGACTCTCTTAGGGCAGTTCTATGGTCATCTTCCATAGAAGTTATAGAGTCATGTTGGAAGATATAAAAATTCCTAAAGAAGTGTTCATTCAGATAAAAAATAATAGTAATGTTGTTATTCACATTTTTTCACTTTCACAAGGGTTCTGTGTCCCTAATCTTGGAGAATGTGAAGGGCTGACTATACTACTTGGAGCTGATTTACCATTCCATTTACATGGAAGTCATTCATTGTCACTGCTCAGTGTTTGCAGCCTCTCCAGTAATATCTGGTTTGTTGTAACAGAAATGTTACATCTGAACAGGGACACTTTAGACTTGCTGTTCCTATAACACAGTACCATTTTCTTGTTTTCCTGATATACAGTGAGATCTACAGTGCCACCTTCTCTAGTTTGATGAAATCTGATTGGGCAGCCTCAGATTTTATCAAATGTCTCCATTTTAGAAATGTGTTCAAACTCCTTCAGAACATTAAGAATGCCATAACCTGGTTTAAAGAAACTGATGCAACTGTAGCTATTTTTAAAATTTACTGTATAGCTACAATGTATATGACAACCATTTAAGATAGTAGATCTAATCTAAGGTGTCTAGTTATTTTTACTGGCATTATTCAGAATATACTTATTGTCTTGTTTGCTATTTCATCATATGGTTGGACAATAAATGTTTTGCCTAATAGCTTTGGTGGAGCGCAATGTTCATTTCTACTATAGCAAGTGTTAGGTTCACTTTGAGCTAAATGGGTCATGTTAGAAACTTTTTCACAGGTGTAAATACCTGATTTTCTAGCTTGTCATTGAGAATCTTCTGAAAACTATCATATTTCTTCTGCTAATGTATTCAGCAGATGCCATTTTACCATCTTCCCCAGAGGATACAAGAAATAGGAGGAACTGGCACACAGAGACACTGATACTGATCTCAGATGAAAAGCCAGGAAGAATTCATTCTTTTAAAAATAAAAAATGCTTCTTTTTGTTTCTGTACTCCTGGGAAACTGAAAAAGATGATGTTTGAAACATTAGGAATAATTAAGAAAAATGGTCATGTGTATCCCAAAATTAACAGTTAGTTTTTTGGTCTCTGTTTAATAAAACCCCACCATTTGATGAAAATGACAGGGGACTAGTGGTGTTTTATTGACAATTTTAGGATATCTCCCCTGAATACATTTATTTACCAATATCAGAGCTGCTAAAATGGCATGTACTCTAGAACAGAACAAAAACTATTAAAAACTATTAGGAAATGAAGGAAATAAAAAAGAAATAATGTTCACCAAAGGATGGATTCAGCATTTTTCTTGTTGTTGTTGCTTTTTTTGTCTCAAGTGGCTACTTCTATAAACCATGCTGGTGTCAAGATGGAGCAGGTAGAAACAAAATAGAAAACTCAGTCAATGACTCAGCTAAGATAACTAGTTCAATTTAAGTTGCTCTAACCCCACTGAGCCTCTGGTGGCTCAGTGTGTTAAAGCACTGAGCTTCTGAACTTGCAGACTGAATGGTCCCAGGTTCAAATCCGGGGAGCGGAGTGAGCGCCCGCTGTTAGCTCCAGCTTCTGCCAACCTAGCAGTTTGAAAACATGCAAATGTGAGTAGATCAATAGGTACCGCTCCGGTGGGAAGGTAACAGCGTTCCATGCAGTCATGTTGGCCACATGACCTTGGAGGTGTCTATGGACAACGCCGGCTCTTTGGCTTAGAAATTGAGATGAGCACCAACCCCCAGAGTCGGACATGACTGAACTTGCTGTCTGGAAGGTCGGCAATTTGAATCTGCGGGATGGAATGAGCTCCCATTGTTAGCCCCAGCATCTGCCAACCTAGCAGTTTGAAAACGTGCAAATATGAGTAGATCAATAAGTATTGCTTCGGCAGGAAGGTAATGATGTTCCATGCAGTCATGCCAGCCACATGATCTAATAGGTATCTACAGACCACGCCGCCTTTTAGCTTAGAAATGGAGATGAGTGTCACCCCCCAGAATCGGACTCGACTGGACTTAATGTCAAGGGGAAACCTTTACCTTAACCAGTGTGTAATCACAATCTCTCAGCTTCAGAGCAAGAAATAGCAAATCTTTAGAAATATTTCTCAACTCCCACTTTGATTAATGTTCCTTAGAGTCACCATAAGTCAGAAATGAGTTGAAAGAACACAACTACCACCACTTTGTACACAAGGGATTTAAATTGTATTCCATTGGTACTAGCTAGGATAGCTGCAAGCTGCAGTTCAGTAAGATCTAGAGGTCCAGTATTCTCATCCCATCATATATAGAGAGATGTAGGATGGGCTATATGGCTGAATGTGGTCCTTCAGATGCCATTGGACTCACAATGTCTCACTCTGACCATTGACTAGCACTGCTAAAAATGCAGCAACCAGCACTTTGAGGGCCACAGTTATCCATCCCTGCTTGAAATGGATCACTTGATGGTATATGCCTCGCAAAAGACTATGTAGAAACTCTCAGCTAATATATTGTAGGAGGCTTTTATGGCCGGAGTCACTGGGTTGCTGTGTTGTGTAATCCTAACAACCTCTGAGAATGCCTGCCATAGATGTGGGTGAAATGTCAGGAGAGAATGCTTCTGGAACATGGCCATACATCCCAGAAAACTCACAGCAATCTCAGCTAATATGTTTAAAATTCAATGGGGTGTACAGGTATAGAAGCCTTCCACTTTTGGTAAGCTCTCCTGTGATATCTGAACGGGCTGGAGGAGAAATAATGGAATTAGAAATCAATTATGGAAATAAGAAACCCAAATGACCACCAAATTTCTATTCAAAAATCTGGTAGAAGTTAACCACAGAAGTTATAGGAATCCTGTCGAGTTACTATATGCACAGAGTCCAGTTCACAGAAGTCAAGCTTGAAGACAATTTTGAGGGTTGAAGTGAAGGAGCTTTTTTTTTAAGGGCAGCATGAAAGACAAACTTTTAGATATCTGCAGGACACTAATATACAGTTATGACAGGTGCATTGCTAAGGCTTGGCCACTGATGGAACAGCAGGCAACTTTAGAGTCAACAGGCAGCAGCAGCAGGATCTGAGATTTAGACAATAAGATGTCCATGCCAAGATTATTGCTCACTCTATACAGCAACGTGAAATACATTTCAGCCCCAGTGGGAAGGCATTTTATTTCTGTTGATGCATCCTTTAAAAATAAACAAAACAAAGTCTCTATCATATTTTCTATACCATTCCCTGTTTTCGCAATGATGTTTTCCAAATGCCACAAGAACAAAGGGTTGTCATCACAGAGGTGTTACTCTTATTCCACCCTCCTCTCCATTTGTTCAAGTTTTTGAAAGGTTGAGAGAACCCTTTTCTCATTGCCCATTAATTTTATTATAAGATTTGACAGCCCAGGCAGGGGTAGAGAAAATAGAAGCTCTCAATGATTTTGGATTTTTTAAAAAGGCTTGGGATAACAGAACTTTTAAATGTTTTTTTTCCCTGAAAAATCAATGTACTCTCTTTTTTTATCTGATCGACTGGTCTCAGGTAGAGTGAAAGGCTCCAGTGAGCTACAATGAATGAAGAGAAACATGTTTTCTAGGCAGTCTTTTTCTTGGCTGGACATTTATTTTAGGCCAGATAGAAAACATGACACCAAGATATCTGCGGAATAAAAATGGGAGGATTAGGACTGGATCTCAGCCAAGCTTCAGATTTGATTTTATTAGCAAGTGAATTGTTCTATGGATTGTGTTGGTAAAGTTACAAGGTGACAAATCAATGGGTTTTTAATAATGCACGATACATTTTAATCATGAAACCTGGCTATAATGTTAAGAACTCTTACCTTTTATCCTTTATTCAAAAAGCTATATACCTAATCATACTGTTTTATTCAGAAAACTGTATAATTAATCCTAGAATCATACAACTGGAAGGAACTCTATGCAGGAATACACAATCTAACCACTTCCAACAGATGGCCATTCAGTTTCTGTTTAAAAACCTCCAGAGGAGACCCCATCACACACTGAAACAGCATACCCTATTGTTGAACAGCTCTTACCAGGGGTCCCCAAACAAAGGCCCGTGGGCCAGATGTGGCCCTCCAAGGTCATTTACCTGGCCTCTGCCCTCAGTTTTAGACTTTGGCTCACTCAAAGTCTGAAATGACTTGAAGGCACACAACAACAGCAACAATCCTAATTAACTTGACTATCTCATTGGCCAGAAGCAGGCCTACACTTCCCATTGAAATCTTGATAGGTTTATGTTAGTTAAAATTGTTTGTTTTTTTTTTTAAAAAAATATTGTATTGTTCTTTCATTGTTGTTGTTTTCTTTGCACTACAAATAAGATATGTGCATTGTGCATAGGAATTTGTTTTTTTTTCAAATGATAAGTCGGCCCCTCAACAGTCTGAAAGATTGTGGACTGGCCCTCTGCTTAAAAAGTTTGAGGACCCCTGGCTCTTACCATCAGAAATTCTTCTTAATGTTAGGTGAAATATATTTCCTTGTACTTTGAATCCATTGCTCTTTGTCTCAGTCTTTGGGATAACAGAAAACAAGCTTGTTTCCTCTTCACTGTGACGTCCATTCAGATATTTACACATGACGATCCTGTGACCTCTTAACCATCTCTTCTCCAGGCTAAACATTTCTAGCTCCCTAAGCTACTTCTCATAGGGTTTGGCTCCCAGACCTTTCACCCTCTTTTGAACACATTCCAACTTGTCAATATCCTTCTTGAACTGTGGTGTCCAGAGCAAGACACAGCATTTCATGTGAGGTCTGAACATCAATAAAATGCAGAACATCAATAAAATGCCTTCCTAGTAAGGTTGACATTATTTCATATTGCTGTACAGTCTGAGCAAAAATCTTGGCATGTGTATCTTGTTGTCTAAACTTGCTACTTCTTTGTCAAGTTAAATGTTGCTCCCTGTTCCATCAGTAGCCCAACCTCAACAACCCACCTGTCATAACTGTACGTTGTCATCCTGCAAAGAGTAAAAACTTTATTTTTCATACTACCCTGAAAAAGAACTTATTGACATCAACTCCTTGAACTTTCCTCAAGCTCCACTTCTGTAAACGGAATACTGTGCTTGTAGTACAGGAACATAAGTCTACCAGATTACAACTTTATATGTTTAGGAATACACTTAGAACTGTTTATATTTAACCCTAAAAAGGAAACTTTGCCTCATTTATACTAATAAATGAAGTTCACGTAATAATGAATCTTTAAAAAACAAATTAAACAGTAATATAGTCAGTCCTCCACATTTGCTTGGGTTAGAAGATACTCATGAACGTGGAAAACTGAATAAAAATTTTGCTTTTTTTAATCATACAGAATACTTCACTAGAAATCTCTAAGTTTTCAAGCATAACTCTACGATCAACTTCCACCAGAAGTTGATCATAGAATTGCATCGGAGGAGCTAGATATTATTTCTAGTTGTTCTGTTTAAGAATCTTTAGTTCCTCCAGCATGATTCTAAGATGAACCCTTGGTAGAAATTAACCATAGAATCACAATGGAAAACCAAGAAATTTCTGGAGGGAATATTTTGATCATATCCATGAACAATCAAATCTGGCAAAAAGTTAAATGAAGTGGGCCGATTGTATTCTTTATATCCTGCTGCTTATAGGTTGTGCATTATCTTCACAACAACCATGTGTGAGTTGAGAACTTGGGAAGACAAAACTAGATGTGTCATTTGTTATGTGTTTAGTCATGGAATAGACATCTTTTAAAATAGTCAGTTGGGTATGGAAGACGGGTCTCCATTGTGATGTGTATTTGCCCCTGTCATGGTCCTGATCAGAATTGATCCTTGTTAGGACTCAGCAAGATGCTCAGAGGATGAGGGGGTGATGGGTTTCCTACTGAGGAGTCTGTTTGTGATTGGGGTGAATTGCAGGTTTTAGATCAGAGAGAAGTGCAGGCAATGGATGATGAGACAGAGGATGATTTGGATTTCAATATTCATTCCTTAGCAACAGGGGGAAAGTGAATTTCTCTTGGAAATTGGCCTTCAGCTGATGGAGAGTTTTCCCATGATATCAGATTAGGTCTCTACATGGAGGGAGTGAAGGATAGATTAATTAGGTGGTCAGAGGGACTCCGTGGGAAGCCCTTGAAAACCAGGTGTGTGAGGCATGATCTCACGGCTTTTGGGCTTAAATTAATTGGTGTCTCAGAGCAGACAACATTGCTGAAAGGGTCCATGTTCTTGTTTTAGCTCTCAAGTCCATGTTTCAATTTTCCTGTGTTTGCCTATGCTCCTGAAAGAGTTTTGCCTTGGGAAAAGTTTCTGCTTTCATGTTTATGGATTTATGCTTGTGATTTTGACTTCCTGGATTTCATGTATTTTGCCATTCTTGAACTACTGATCTTTTGTATATGGGCTACTGCTATTTTATAACTCCTTTCCTACTGCTTTTTTGGAAAATGCCCCTTTTCCCCTTTGTATTGGCTTTTCTTAATAAACTTTTGTAGTTAGTACTACTAAACTCTGGTGTGGTGCTGGGTAAAAAGGTGTCTCAAGGCTAGAGTGCAACAATTAATAATAATAATAATAATAATAATAATAATAATAATAATAATAATAATAATTTTATTTTTAACCCGCCCTCTCTCCCCGAGGGGACTCAAACATTATTTGAAATTACAGGAAGCTGTTTTCTCCTGATTGCATATAGGAAACGTGTGTGTGTGTGTGTGTGTGTGTGTGTGTGTGAGAGAGAGAGAGTGTATGAATTCTGATGGAATTGTATCAAGTACCTTTGTTTATGATATATGACAAATATCAAGTCTAATTCAATAGAGAAGGGGAGTGGTTGTTTTTGTACCCCTGCACAAACAAAACTATACAAGAGCCTTTCTCTATCATATCTATCTTTTTATCTGGGATAGTATTTTTTGTTGTGAGCATAGAGGAACATTCCACTATGTGACTTCCCCTCAAGGTGGAGCTGCAACTGGAGCAATACAGCCAAGACCTTCTACCATCTAGATGGGAAAGCCAGGATAAGATCGTTCTCCCCTACTAAAAAAGCGGAATGATATCACTGAAACTTTCTCAGATAAAATTTGAGACATGTTGCAACATCATTGTGGAGATAGCAAAGAACACATTAGTAGAGGCTACAGCAGTTTGCTTGTTTGCGTGAGTCAATTTAGAAGGGCCAGATTCCACTGTCTTCTCCCTGCAGGATTAAAGGAGTATAAATTACTAATGCACTTTGAACACTTCAGTTGCATTAATTAAAATAAACTGAGGAAAAAGAGAGAAAGGTGGGAGAGGCAGATAAAAACTGAGTCATAGAATCATAGAATCATAGAATAGTAGAGTTGGAAGAGACCACATGGGCCATCCAGTCCAACCCCCTGCTAAGAAGCAGGAAATCGCATTCAAAGCACCCCCGACAGATGGCCATCCAGCCTCTGCTTAAAAGCCTCCAAGGAAGGAGCCTCCACCACGGCCCCGGGGAGAGAGTTCCACTGTCGAACAGCTCTCACAGTGAGGAAGTTCTTCCTGATGTTCAGGTGGAATCTCCTTTCCTGTAGTTTGAAGCCATTGTTCCGTGTCCTAGTCTGCAGGGCAGCAGAAAACAAGCTTGCTCCCTCTTCCCTATGACTTCCCTTCACGTATTTATACATGGCTATCATGTCTCCTCTCAGCCTTCTCTTCTGCAGGCTAAACATGCCCAGTTCTTTAAGCCTCTCCTCATAGGGCTTGTTCTCCAGACCCTTAATCATTTTAGTCGCCCTCCTCTGGACGCTTTCCAGCTTGTCAACATCTCCCTTCAACTGTGGTGCCCAAAATTGGACACAGTATTCCAGGTGTGGTCTGACCAAGGCAGAATAGAGGGGGAGCATAACTTCCCTGGATCTAGACGCTATTCCCCTATTGATGCAGGCCAGAATCCCATTGGCTTTTTTAGCAGCCGCATCACATTGTTGGCTCATGTTTAACTTGTTGTCCACGAGGACTCCAAGGTCTTTTTCGCACACACTGCTGTCAAGCCAGGCGTCCCCCATTCTGTATCTTTGATTTCCATTTTTTCTGCCGAAGTCCTTTTAAATGCAGCTGAGAAAGTGTCATGACAGGGAATTAATATGGACTGCTCCATTTAAATCAGAATGGTGAAAAGGCTGAATGCACCTGTGGACTTCATAATTTAAACTGGGACCTTTGCAGAGGACAAAAAGTAGTATCATGGTGGGGGGGGGGAAGAGGAGTATAATTGGGATTTTAAATTTATGGGGAAAAGTCCCCTTCCTTCTGTCCTACAGCATAGTTCTGAACTGGAAGATCCACAAGTTGTAGTGACATTTTTTTCATACAACATAAGAGCTCCTTTCTTTCCTTCTGTTGGCAAATGTAGGTTTGTTTTTATTCCAGCAGGATTTTAGAACTTTTTTTAAAGGAAAGAGCGCTTAGAAAACGCTGAATTATTTTTCATTGCTTTTTATTCTTCAATTTTAAAATTGTTTTCATATTGTTAAGAATTTAATTCAATTTTAATATTGTTCTTTGATATAGTTTACCTATTGCAATTGTTTTAATTAAGAAATCCTCTTAAGTCTATTTTTTGGGGAGAACCTGGGGTATAAATAAAGTTTAGTGGTAACAAGAACAATAACATAGTTGCGGGATCTATTATTTCTGTAGGGCAATACCCTGGAGTTGGATTTGTACTATTTTGCCTGAGGTCTAATGTCCCACTTAAATGAATGTGTACCTATTGCATGGGTACCTCTCTGGGGTGTCTGTAAGGCCTGGTAAGTTACTTTGTGATATGTAATTTAATAGTCTCACTTATCTCTAATGCTTTTGTGATGTTTTTACTATCGAGTCTGCTGCTGGGGAAAAAGTGAAGAGATGTGTTTCCTTTATGGCTTTGGAGGAGATGAGAATGGGAAGGGGGGGGTGCTCTCTCAACCAAAGCAACCCCCTCCTTGTCACATTGGGCAATCTTTTCAAAATGTATCATTCAATAGGCTTCCTGATTTATGCATGCAGAACATCAGCCTAGAAATGCAAAAATTACCCGTACCAATCCACTGCCATACTCTGGTCCACATTACACTGATAAATCATGCAGGCAGAAACCATTAGTCAAAAACACATTTAACTCGAATCAAATTTGCTTTGTGTTCAGAGAAGGAGGAGGGGGGTATGAGAGGAGTTAGTTTTCGCTGAATAATTTATCAATCTCTGATTTTGTTTGAAATACAAAGCAACAGCTATAACGACAGCAGCAGCAGCCACAACAACAAAGAAGACTTGAGACTTTCTGAATACTTAGATGCAACATTTTATTAGGTTCATAAGGAACCTGACTATGATAGGGAAAGGTCCATAGTCTATATTCCTTCATTGTAGGTAGAGCCTGATAACATTCAGTGGCAAAGCTGCATGCTCCCCACCTCCATGTTAGAATAAATGTTCTGACCATTTACTTCATGCCAGAAAAATGAGTTTTTTTAAAGGAATGTTTCATTCTTCTGTTGAGCCAGCAATGTTCTTGGTACTGAAGCCTGATTTTACATCACTTAACAGGGAGTGATGGAGGGGAGATAGGACTTCAAAGACACAATTTCCATTTCTGTGAATATGGGGGAGCAGTTTGGGAACTGCAGGTTTCTTTGCAGGGAGACTGCAAAGATCTCTGCTGCTGACCTACTTCCTCAGAAATCAGAGCCCTAAAATATCTCCTCCCACCATCAGTCACACAAAGGAGTTCACTGCGTTGGGAACCAGTATTACATCAGAGGAAAACAGGTTGGCGTTTGAACGTTCTGTGCTTCACTATTCTGCAAGCTGTATCAATGGGAAGACTCTCTTCCAAGGCCCTATCTACACTGCCACACAATGCAGTTTGAAACTACATTATATGGCAATGTAAATGGGATCTAAGAATGGTTTCAGAAAAAGAACAATCTCATTACCAAACAGAACACAGTATAAATCCTGCACAATTTCATTCTTGCATATAAGGACAAATAAAGTGGTCTTATACCCAGACAGTCTTCAAGCATGAATTCTAAAAGTGTGTCTTTTGTTTAATCTCCTTTGTGTATTTTAATATGTATTTTATAGAGCTACGTTTTAGTATGTAGCTTTTATAGAGGTACGTTTTAATATGTGTATTTGTAGTGTTTTTGCAGTGTTTATGTGTTTTAATTGTTCTGTAACCCACCTCAAGCCATGAGGAGAGACGGGTAAGAAATAAAATAATAATAATAATAATAATAATAATAATAATAATAATAATAATAATAATAATAATGCCAAAAGATCTCAGCCAGCATTTGGAAACAATAGACATTGACCAAATTACGATCTGCCAACTGCAAAAGGCCACCCTGCTGGGATCTGCGCGCATCATCCGAAAATACATCACATAGTCCTAGACACTTGGGAAGTGTTCGACTTGTGATTTTGTGATATGAAATCCAGCATATCTATCTTGTTTGCTGTGTCATAATAAAATAATTCTTCTTCTTCCTCCTCCTCCTCCTCCTCCTCTTCTTCCTCTTCTTCTTCTTCTTCCTGCAGCAAGAGAAAATAAAACATCCAGGTTTAGAGTACCTAAGTGTGTTTTTACTATAGAATTTTTTCTATATAGTATCTCAGAATATGAATACAAGAAGAACATTGCATTGCATTCTTGCTTGTCTCTTATTTTGCTTGTATGTAATGACTTGAAATCTGCTTTTCCATTTGCAGATATTATTTCCATCCCAAGTCACGGCTTCTTTGATTGACCAATATACATTTAAACCTGTTGCTGTACATGATTGGTGCAAATGGTTCAATATTCCACATATTCAGATTGGATCACCTAGGGTTCCCCATCATTTGTTAGGCTGGCTCACAGTTACCGAGAGCTTGAATTCAGCTGTATGTGGAAGGCTGCACTTCTTAGCATGCTCTGTATAGAGATGCTATGACAGGCCTCACAAATAATTAGGCAGAGGCAAACAGATATGTGGGGAACCAGAATTTGGGTTTGGGGAAAGAGCAGCTATTATATTTTTACTGCAAGGGTGGTGAGTTGTGGATTGTTCTGTCTTATGTATTAAAATATCTTGTATGGTCTGATTACGATGCATTTTGAGTGGAGTGGAGACGAAGAGTTACTAGCTACTCACCTTCAGTGAAATGAACATCCTGTGCTTGCCCCGGCTTTCAGTCTTTGATTTAGAATTAATAAAATATTTCTAGTTCTTAAAATAGGTTGGACAGAAATCACTATGGCGATTAAGAAAGGTGCAATCTGGAATAATGCATACATTATTTGTTTTTACTCACAATCCCATCAATGAAGTAATTGTATGTTTTTAAGCTTGTATAATGTTTTTATTAATTATTGTTAATTGTTTAAATGTGTTGTTGATTTTTATTGATTTTGTTGTGGCATTGAATTTTGCCAGTTGTTGTAAGCCACCTTGAGTCCCCTCAGGTGAGAAAGGTGGGATAAAAATGTTGTAAATAAATAAATAAATAATATTCACTAGCTGAAGAAATACGTAGGGAGTCCCATTCCTCATGTTCTGCCCATCAAGAGCTGTGAACAACAGGGTCTGTTGGTAAACAGAAAGGTCTTCATCTGCCCATGGTTTGGAATCATCAGGTGAGAAGGCTCTCTCTTGTGTCTTTAACCTTTGTGCCTGTGGTAGTGGTGGGATTGAGAGAAAGCTCTCACTTGAGGACCTTAAAAGTGGGTTTATATTCATGGGAATGAGTCTTATTCTGCACTGGCTTTATATTCTGGTTTCAACATGAATTCAACTCTGGACATCCAGGGGCTTCCAGTCTGTAACACTGGTTAATATATTTTTATTTCATGTTAGGAGTCACATAGTGTCGCACCTCAGGTTAGCTTCACCTTGCTGTATACACCAAACTGCACACAGGTTGAAGTCTTTTTAGTTAATTAGAAAATAGAAGATAAAAAGTTCTTTAAAAGTAAAAGTAAAGTTCCAAAAGATCATTACAAAATAAAGCCTTTGAGAATAATTCAAGAAATCACAAGGAATAAACAAAGTCCCATTAGAGCACGGCAAAGTCCCAAGAACATGAACATAAAAGGCTGCAAGATAATCCAGGAAAACGAGAGCTTGCTTCTTGGTTAAACAAAAGTTGCTTTGACAAAGGTTTGTCTCCAAACACATTGCTTTAATACCCTTTGCAAAGCATGAAATCATTTTTTGGCCTCTGACCTCCTTCTTTTTTGCTATTCTCACACTCCTTCGAACCCTGAATTCCAGCTGGTCAGCTCGATCTAAAGATTCTGCTTCATCAAGGTCAGCCTGCTCATTAGTGTCAGCCTGCTTGCGATCAGACTGAGAACTGTCCTCCTTTTCTAAATCAATTTGCACCTGGCTAGTTTCAGTATCATCAACATCAACATCATTCCTTGCTGTGGGAAAATGAACCTGCACTCTTTGTTCCTCATCTTCTACAACAGGAACATTTTGAACCTGATTTTGAACCTTAATCCCATAATCCTCATCAGAGTCCATCTGAGGTTCCAGCTGAGTCACAACACACAGTTAGCTGAAATGCTAGTGCAGCCCCACATTACAGAGTTAGTGTGGACAGCTGAACCAAGCAATCCAAACCGGTTCATATATCCCGGAATCACTATCACCTTTTCCCTGAGCAAGGAAAAGGGGAACTAATGGGGCTCCTTTTGTTCCTGCCCAGAGAACTCCCAGCCATCACTGGGAGCCTGTGCAACCCAGGAAGAAGGAAGGGAGCTGCTATGGCTTTGAGGCAGAGTGTCTCAACAGCTTCATAGAGTTCGGGGTTGATCTGAAACAGAAATACCCTGAACTTATCCTGAATTTTGCTATATGTGTAAATGAGCACATAGTATTGTTGAAGGCTTTCATGGCCGGAATCACTGGGTTGTTGTGAGTCTTTTGGGCTGTATGGCCATGTTCCAGAACAGGTTCTGGAACATGACCATACAGCCCAAAAGACTCACAGCAACCCTGAGCACATAGTCTTTCAGATAGTATTTCAAACATACAGTTGTTCAAATGTACCTTCTTATAGGTAAGTATATTCACTTCAGTGGAAATATATTTATTAAAAATGAATCAAGAAGTGGACTTTCTCCTCTTCCACACCCCTATTTTGGATGCTACATTACACAAATGTATCATGACGGCAGCAGTTAAGTATGTGCCATTCATTCTTTTCTGTTTAAGAAAACATTTTGCATACCCATTTCCTTTAAAAGCAATAATTGAGAGTTATTATCATTTCTCACTTGTGGGCTTTACTTGTCTTAAATTCTTTTTAAACAGCATAAGGTTTTTTCATTATCTCTTTAGCTGCTTAGTGTGTCTTAAATGTTTGCTAATTTCCTATTTACTATTTTGTACATATCTGTCCAATTAAAGCTGTAAATGATCTTGTTTCCCAAAAAGAAAAAAAGAAAGAAAATAATAATAAAAAAGGCAGAACTCCTTTGGGGAGAATGCATTGATGCAATTTATTTCTATAGTTACACAGATGTCCTAATTAACTCAGGTTTTTAATAGGTTGCATAATTAAGGAGTATGCTGACAGTTTCAAACTAAGGCCTTCCTTTGAATAAAGATGGAGATTTGAAATGAAGGTTGAAATTAGTTTTGATCCTAATTAACACATGTGAAAACACTCTTTCAAGATCAAATATTGTATTAGTCCTTGTGGTCTAAGAGACAATTCCAGAGTTGACCTATTTGATAGTCAAATTTAGCTTGAAGAAAACCAAGAAAGAAACCATGCAATTTTTAGAAGTGACAGTTTTGTTCTGATAAGATGTGCAGAAAAAAGATTTAATTAATCTTGCATTATAATGAAGATGGCACATTGTTAAGGTCATAGTGATTCTAAGAGGTGACCCTAGATATGTTGCTTTGGATATTAGTAGAAGCGGCAATGACTTGTTTCTTCCTTACATGACTTTGAAGACTAAAGTCTCAATTACAGGTCTAGTTAGGCTTTACATTTTTTGGAGAAACATTTCTCTTGGTCTAGCCATCAGAGGCAGTGTCAGCTCATGCACTAAAGAAACTGCATGGGCAGGTGCACTTCTCCATGTAGTCCATGGACTGCCCATGCTATCATCAGTGAAAACAGAAAAAAAAATAGATGATATTCAAGTTGTATTCATTTGCATGGATTGGAGTAGACAAAAATCTCTTCAGTCCTTTTTATAGCAGCTTCTGAACCATGCTGATCTTTCATCTGACCTAAGCTGCTGATTTTATGCTATTGAGGTTACTTTTCCTGTTTCTTCTTTAGTGTCCCTTGACTCTCCAAGCAGGAGAACTTATTAATAATAATAGCTTTATTCTTGTATCCTGCGACCATCTCTCCGAAGGGACTCGGGGCGGTCTACACAAGGCACAAAGTACCTAAAAAGTAGAATATGGAATAAAACACAATATAAAATGCAATTGACTAAAACATATAACCATATAAACAACAACATAGGTAAAGGTAAAAGTTTCCCCCTGAAATTAAGTCTAATCGTGCCTGACTCTGAGGGTTGGTGCTCATTTCCATTCTAAGCTGAAGAGCTGACGTCATCCATAGACACCTTGAAGGTCATGTGGCCGACATGACTGCATGGAGCATGATTATCTTCTCGCTGGAACGGTCCCTATTGATCTACTCACATTTGGATGTTTTCGAACTGCTAGCTTGGCAGAAGCTGGGGCTAACAGTGGGGGATCATCCTGCTCCCCGGATTCGAACCGGCAAACTTGGTCAGCAAGTTCAGCAGCTCAGCAGTTTAACCCATTGTGCCATTGGGGGCTCCATAACAACATAAAACTCAGAATGAAACAGCACTTATCCATCAGTGGTGATAGGTAATGTAAACATGGCCAGGCTGTAAACAATAAGGCAAGGTAATTGGAATATGTGCAGAGCTGTAACCATGGGACGAGCGCATGGGATAAAGTGCAAGGTTGCATAACAAATTCATAGATCAACTAGGGACTAGGCATTCTCAAACGTTTGTTTGAATAGCCAGGTCTTCAGGTCCCTATGGAAGGAGGACAGTTGGGTGCTTCTTGCCTAATATTCTAATTTTGTTTCAGAGGCAGGAGGTAGGCATGGTACCCTAACTTTTTAGCTCAAGTAGTTTAGTTTAGTTAGAGTTAGGATTCTCTAATCTTTCCTATCTTGTGGTAGTTCTTTTCACAAACAGTAATCTTATTATTCAAACAAGAAAGCCAACTCAGTGTCATTACATTCCAAGGAAAGAAAACTCTATATCCAATCTGATATTTCAAAGGGAAGGGGGTAATAAAGGACCAGATTTATTAGCAGAATATACAAAGAAATATTTCCTGTTACCTCTTTATTTGTGTTGAAGCATGGATTGGTGGTGTGAGTTTTGTGGCCATCATAGTTTCAACTCACCCTGAAACTGCATATGGCCAGAGATTGTGTAGTGTTGGTGCAATCCTTCCTCATGTGGATGCTATGCTGATGGGATATTGGAGTGTAGCCACAGTTTGTGTACGATGAAATTGAGCTGTGGTATTTTGGCCTAAAACTCCCAGATATCACATCCAGTTTAACAGCTGTTAGAATTTCTGGGAGCTGAAGGCCAAAACATCTGGGGACCCACAGGTTGAAAACCACTGAAATAGAGGAACACAGATGCTTAATACAAAGACAGTAGTGCAAAAGAAACTAGCATGCCCATGGTAGATCAACACAACCAGATATATACAGTGTATTTTAAATGCCTATTTACACAACAGAAAAAGAATATATGAATTGAAAACAAATATATTATACTAATTGAAATCTACTTCAATTGCTCTGTTGACTCTTATTATTCCAGTGCTCAATAAATGGTAGCTAATTATTTTCGAAATCATTTACTTTTCACCTTCTTTCTTTTTCCTCAGTATAATTTGTTAACTTGGCCATTATTGCACAATTGTTTCATTTTTGGTTCCAGTCTTTGATATTTGGTATCTCATTAGTTTTCCAATGTGTTGCATACAAAATTCTCGCAGCTATAATCATGAAAGCTACAAATCGTTGAAAATTGTGCCTCAAGATTTTAATATAAGGAAACAAATATGATGAGGATCTACAGCTAAATGCTATCTAAGTACCTTATGACAACTATAGTAAGACCAATTGAATTAATGGAAATGACTCTCTTGAGTAGGTGTGCTTAGGACTGGCCTATCATCCTGAACATGACACTACATATGGCAATCTGTAGCCCCATCTCCAGTGAATTACACCCAAGGAGCTTCATTTAGGGAAGGGATGTAAGATTGTACATCTGACCTCACAATTGAACTTGTGTGATTTTTCATCTCCTACACAGAATTGTCAATAAAGATTCACTTAAGTTGCACTAAGTTCTGGGCACTTTATTCCCAAGATTAAAGAGAACTCTGGGGAGTAACTCTGGCTGATCTTTGTGAGATTTAATTCTGAGTAAATATGTTTTATACTTGCAGAACTAGCTAATGATGAAAGTTATTGTAATTGTGTGTATGCAAGTCATTTCCAAAATTGGTGAACTCGTGATCAAGGAGTCTCCCCTGCCAGGTAAGTATACTTATGGTGAACTCAAGATGAATGTATCACAGAGTTTTGTTGGCATGATTTGTTCAAGAGGGTTTGCCTTCCTCTGAAGCTGAGAGAATGTAATCTGCCTAATATCCTCCAGAAGGATTCCATTTTTTAGAAGGAATTTGAACCCTGGTCTGCAAAGTCATAGTTCAACACACAAATAACTACACCATGTTGGTTCATTTAATAATGGGAGATCAAGGATGAAAGCCTTCTGATTTCTGAAACATTTTTGGCATATGTTTTTTGTTCACATTTAATTCAAAGTTGCCACTGCAATAAAATGTGCATCCTTAACTGATGTGTGCTCCTCTATCCTTTCTGAAATTAATAGAAGTATTGCTTTGGTTTCTGATCTAATTGTGTATCACATCTAGTTGTGTATTTGGTTGCATATGTGCATTCTGTTGCACATGAAGTTGTGCATTTAGTTGTGCGACATAGCCTCCGACTCAAAAATCACATAGCACAATCAATGTGGAACTCTTCATGTAGGGATTTATGCTGTATTGTTGCAGAATTCCAGTCCATGCTATTTATTTTATTTCATTTTTGCTATTTACAAACTGCCCAAGGCAAGGTAGAGTATCAAAATATACAGCGCTCATTGAAGAACTACATCTGAAGATCGATAGAACATTTAAACCAAAAAGAACAAAATGGCAACAATGCAAAATACTAAAATGGCAACACTAAGAGAATCAAAAAGCTTCGTGGAACAAAAATGCTTTTAATGAATTTCTGAAACTTCCAAGTGAATTTTCTAACCTTTGAAAGGGAATCACCCTCAAAATAAAAGACATCCCAGCATTCTTCGGCACCAGATAAATAGTAATGACATTTGACAAATCCCCATAGACTATCTTGTCTTCCAGCTTGAACGAATTACCATGTTAATGTAAAAGATATATAAAGTTGATGCTATCTATCAAAATATTTCTTATCATTTCCTACATGATCGAGCATGGAATGGAATGGAATGTCTCAGTTTATACTTTGTCTTCCCTACACTTCCTTTGTTTCCTTACCAATGTCCCCAGGTCTCATAATTGATTGGGTGATTAGAGAGTTTTGAATAGCCAGTAATGTAAGTATCTATTAATGTAAATGTTCACACTCTCCAAAAATACTTAAAACTGCTGTTATGAGTTTTTGAATGCTCAACCAACAAATGTTCTGAATCGTTAGGTTGATAGCGAATGACTCATCTACAACTGGGAGTTCAGTCTGTGTAAATGTGCCTTGGAGCAGCCCAGATTCAGCATGGTCATGTTGAATCCAGGGTTGTGGTTGTCGTGGATGGGGAGCACAGCTGCTCATTTGGGGTGGCACACACCTTACTTTCTCCATGTCACCACAGCTGCTCCTAGCTGGCCATGGGTGTATATGAGAACTCCAGCTATTGTAATCGCCTTTGCTGGCATCAGAATGGGGCATTCACATTCTGATGTCACACAAGTGCTTCACTCTGGCACTGCCATATTTCTTCCTGGTCATGTGTGTGCACTTTTCTGATGTCAGCAGAGGTCAACACAATGGATAGGAAGGAGCTCTTACTGAGCTCTATGTCCAGCTTGATGCAACAGTGGCAACACAGTCATGATCTATCCCCTTTCCATTTGATGATAAGGGCAGGGAAAATATCATATCATTGGTGTTCCATTCTGATAAGCAGATCAGGCTGAATTAAATCTGACCCTGTTACCCAGATGCCCTAAAGCTGTGGGATAATACAGAGTTTCCAGAAAACTTCAGAGTATTCTGCAACTTTTCCCAAAGTGGGGAAAAGCCAGTTTAAAGATAAAAACCCTGAGATAATCATTGGAAATAAATGTGCCTCATGAGGACAGCCAATCTTCTATTTGCAGCAAACCAGGTATTTCTGGCTGACGTAGACAAGTATTCAGTTTGTGAGACCACACTGAACTAAGCAGGCTTTTCCCGAACTCATACTATTGCAGAGCTAGTCCAGCGGAGCACTGTTAGATGTCTGAAAGACTTTCAAAACTGCATCTGTCATTCCCAGCTGTTGAGTTTTTGACCTCTAAAGGTCAGAGTTGACATTTAATTTAATACTCACCCATCCATATTCTTACCCATTATATTTCTATCTCTAAGACAGTGTTCTTGAGAGGCTTGACACATACATTAGACGAGCTCTGCAAGTGACAGATAAGTCTTGTCTGCTTTTTGGAATAATGTAGCATCCGTCTAGCTTTACTCAAATGAGAAAGGGAAAGAAATAGCATGATAGTTCTTGTCCAATCTCAACACAACCAAATAGGCTTGGGTTATGCAATATACACGTGGGACATGCTTAATAAATGAAAAAAAAAATGGAACTATAGCCTCCACAAGCACAGCAAGATAACTAAACAAGGAGCGTTGTGAGAACAGAGGGTGATTTAAGGATGTTTAACTTAGTTAGAAGCTTTCATTGTTGTAAGAATTTATGAACATAACTAGGAGAAATGCATGCACAATTGTGTTGAGATTCCAAGCCACCTACTGTGGAGCTGAGTGAGATTAAATTTTAACAATATATTGTTTGTGTGCATAAAACAATAGAGATATTCTATAGGGAGTATAATTGAAAAATATCATTAGCATACAATTCCAGGAAAAAGGCGATCCTATCATGTATCTCAATGAGAAGGGTGAAGTTCAAGTTATGTAAAAGCAAAAACAAAAAGCCCTCAAAAACAATTGGAATTTGAGCTACAACTTGAATAATAAGTGAGATTCTTCTCCTCCTCTCCACTTTTGCATAAGGCATTTAATATTTAAAATGTTGTAATTACAAGAAATTGCAGGCAACCAAGGGCTTGTCTTGGTTGCCAAAAAACCCTGTATTCATCACGAATGCACTTCTGGCCCCTCATCACGAATGCACTACACTGCCCTATTCCCCGGGATCGGATCCCAGATTATCCACTTTAAACTGGATTATATGATCTCCACTGCCAGTCTAGAATAATAGACTCATGGAGTTGGTGGCCATCCAGTCCAAACCCTGACATGCAGTAACACACAATCAAAGCACCCCCGGCAAATGGCCATCCAGCCTCTGCTTCAAAATCTCCAGAACCTGGTATCAGATCCTGGGATATAGGACAGTTTGGAAGGGGCCTCTGCCCATATTCATGTACTATAGCAACTTCTGATGCTTCCAGATATTTTGGTTATAAACTTACTTTGCCCCACTCTAGGCAAAGTCAGGGGAAGTCTTCAACATTTGCGTAAAATTCTGGAGTAATCCACGTCTTCAGGGCAGTCTGGAAAGCTGGATTTGGTCCAATACTGCTTGATCCTCTGTTGAGATGGACACTGCTGCTGTCATCGTTTCCCTGATCAACACAGGGAAAGAGACTTGATTATTTGCAACCGATGCCACACCTAGCCAACCAGACACTTCTATTTGAGTACCTGGCCACTGCAGTCATGTCTGCTGATGTTAAGAAAATCTGCCTGTATGATAAAAAAAATAGCGATTGACACTGTCCTTCTTGCCAGTCATGCAGGTCCCCCATTCTGACATCAGTCTAGTTTAGTAGACTCATGGAGTTGGAGGCAATTCAGTCCAAACCCTGACATGCAGGAACACACAATCAAAACACCCCTAACAAATGGCCATACAGCCTCTGCTTCAAAATCTCCAGAAGAGGAGATTCCACCACATAACCACGCCAGTTAAGTGATTGAACAAAATACATGGAAATAGCAACAAAAAAGAGGTGATAGTCCTGAGGGCCTGACTCAACCCACCTGAACAATGGTCCCAGATTCAGTATGTATGTACTGGATTGAAAGTGGTTCCAAACCAGATTTATACTAAACTAACCTGCCTGCTGTAGATGAGCCTTTCAATAAACTTTGAAGCTGTCTTCACTATTTACATATTTGAAGGTAAAGCTCGATATCATTTGTACACTTAGCTAGCAAGGGCAACAAGCTCACTCTACAGGTCAACCTGCCAACTGATCAACAGATCAGCCTTCCTTTTGTACAAAGTCCCCTAATCTCCATAAATCCATAAATCCTCCATCCTCAAAGCAATTTTGCTTTGATATCAGCTGATATAAACTGTGAAGTGAACTGTGAGGTGAAGTGCTTAACTGGAGCAATAATGAGTAGTTATTGAGGGAGGGAGACTCTCTATGTACTTGTTTATAAGACTTGAAATATATTTGTTGAGGCAAGGGAAGGTTAGTTTAATGCTAAGACAGCTAGAAGATTTCTGACCAGGTATAGAGGCATAGATTCAGAGTATCAGGGCATTTCCAAACAGCGCCAAAACACAGTTTTAATCGGGAGGACAAAAAAAAGGGGGGGCACAAGAACAGGTCCTCACACAGATCTGTGGGTCCCAGGATGTCTTCCCCTGCCATCCTCATAAGCCTCCTCTGTCTCGGAACAAGATGAAGCGTGGATGGGGGACATCTGGTTGAAGTTTTTTTTAAAAAAAAATCATTCAATTTTGCACTGAATCATATATGTGCACATGCAAAATCTTAATATAAATATAAGCAGATTCACATGTGCGCATATACTGTACGGTTCACCACATAACAGAGTGATTTTTTTAAAAAAACTTCCACTGGATTTCTTTCTTCCCTTAATTGTTCATTCAAGACTGTTTCATATTATATAGTTTAAAATAAAGAGTTTCAGAGAATTATAATTGCTCTCTATTCGTGCTTCCTTTACATCAGTTGTATTTGACAGCCCAATCAGCTGATCATCTGCTACAGATTTTTTAAAAGTGGTCATGTGCTGGAGCAGTCTCTGTAGTGGGAAGGGAAGGGAATCACATGTTTTTGTTGAGTGCAGGGATATAAAATGATGCAAATATGCACATTTTTGGCTGGAATTGGGATAAAAGGGGAAATTCTTGTCCTGTGTTTTTCAGCCATTGCAGTGAATCAGTGAGTATGTAGTGCTAACGTCATCTAGCCAGGGCCGGCCCGAGAAAATTTTAGATGTTAAGTGTGTGTGGGGGGGGAATTGCGCCCCCCGTGCTGTGGGAGGCGTGGCCATGTGCCGCAGGAGGCGGGGGATGGCCAGACCTGACCCTGCCTCCTGCACCCTGGCCCCGCCTCCCGCGCTGCTCGCCCTGACCCCGCCTCGCACGCAGCATGGGAGGAGGGGCCAGGGCACGTGGGGCGGGGCTCTGCCCAGACGGGGCCCCGCCTCCCGCCCCGCACACCCTGGCCCAGGCCAGCAGTGACCGTGGCCTGGAGGGACTCCTGTTGCAGCCTGGCCGGCTAGGCCAGGCCAGCTGGGCGAGCAGCTTGGGAGGCGGGGCCAGCCCTGGCCCCGCCTCCCACGCTGCTCACCCTGACCCTGCCTCTCGCGCAGCATGAGAGGCGGGGCCAGGGCGTGCGGGGCAGGATGCGGGGCTCCACCCAGACAGGGTCCTACCTCCCACCCCGTGCGCCCTGGCCCAGGCCAGCCAGCCAGGAAGCAGCAAGAAATCTCTCCAGGCCGCAGCGACCATGACCTGGAGGAACTCCCGCTGCAGCCTGGCCGGCTGGGCAAAGCCGGCTGGGCGAGGGTGAGCAGCGCAGGAGGCGGGGCTGCTCGCCCTGACCCCGCCTCTCACGCAGCGTGGGAGGCGGGGCTAGGGCGCGTGGCGCGGGAGGCGGGGCTCCACCCAGACGGGGCCCTGCCTCCTGCCCCCCACGCCCTGGCCCAGCTGGCCTCCACGGTGCCCCCGGGGACTGTGCGCCCGAAGCAGGCGCTTCAGTTTCCTCGGCGTTTGGCCGGCCCTGCATCTAGCCACATCCTTTTTAACACAGGGAATCACTTGTTTTAGGTACTGCCTGGATGGGCCCTTTGTGCTTGATGATGTGGCAGTCTATCACCTTGGGACAGTTGCTGAATATGTGAAAAATGCTTTGCCTCACCACCAACTGGCTACAAATGTAAGGGGTATTATGACAACAGGAAGGACACTGAGGTTTAAAGAGCACAGCAGTGAAGTAGACTTGAATGTTGTTCATAGGGCAGTTGCTCTGTTATGATCTATGAACTTTTGGGGCTTGAGACCAATGTGGTGAGTGTTACATAGTTGACCCAGTAACCAGTGGTTCTCAACCTGGGGTTCCCAGATGTTTTTGGCCTTCAACTCCTATAAATCCTAACAGCTGGTAGACTGACTGGAATTTCTGGGAGATGTAGAACTCTTAGATCATCGGGGGAGGCCCTGCTCTCGGTCCCACCAGCCTCGCAGGTAAGGCTGGTGGGAACGAGGGACAAGGCCTTCTCGGTGGTGGCTCCTCGGCTGTGGAACACCCTCCCCAGCAACATACGGCAGATACCAACTCTCCTAGGCTTCAGGAAAGCCTTAAAGACGTGGTTGTGCACACAAGCTTTTAATGAATGAGAACATGGACTTTACATGACCTGTACGAAGACTTGAGGATTCTGGATAAATGGATTTTAATCTTGGACATTCTTAAAATTTTATATAATGTGATTTTATTTTGTAATGGTATCTGTTTTATATGAACTGTTGTTTTGTAGATTGTTTTATATGAATTGTTGTTTTTACATTGTTTTACATTGAATTTTTGCCATTTACTGTAAGCCGCTTTGAGTCTCTTCAGAGAGAAAGGCGGGGTAAAAGTGATGTAAATAAATAAAAATAAATAAATGTAGGCCAAAAACATCTGGGGACCCCAGGTTGAGAACCACTGTGCTAGATGGTCTTGTCTGCACTAAAGTCGAAATTGTAGTCTGACCTATTGTTCAATTTACTGGTTCCCGGAGATTAAAAAAGATGGTAGCTTTCAAATATAAGAACAGAAAGTCATCCTGCAAAAGCAAGAAGAATTTTTAATTTCAACTACACTGAGGATTAATTCAAATTCTGACATTCTGTTTTAATTTTAGAGAGATGTCAACAAATTGGTTTTGCATCACTGGCCCTATTAAAGCTTGGATTGGCTCAAAGTTAACTCCCATATTTCAAATAATAAATGCCATAACCGACATCCATATTTAATAGTCACTACAAAATGCAAGTTCATAGCAATATTAACCCTGGCTGTTTTAAGACCAAAAAACAAAAAGACTGCCTGGCATTTATGAATTGCATTTGGTTGATTCACTTTGACAGAAAATGGCTGACTGGGATTCTAAAAGTTTTCCATCTTGAGATAATGTCTTTCCTTACCCACCTACTGAATTATTTAGACAATAAGATGTAAATTGTGCTCTTGATGGTGTCAAGCAACATTTATTTTAAAAGGTCAGGGAAGTACATTTGGAATAGCAGAATATGAACAACAGTTTGGAAAATGCTGCTGTGAATTTGGCCCGGTTGCTATCAAATTATCTATCACTATGCTGACCATTTAATGCAGTTTGAAGCTAGCTTCAAAAAGAGGTAGCCAGGCAACAAATTCCCATGAAATTGCATGAAAGAAAGTCTTTAATGCACACCTGTGGTTTGTGGTTTGTGTGATCACCATCTGGATTTCCCTTCCTTCCTTCCTTCCTTCCTTCCTTCCTTCCTTCCTTCCTTCCTTCCTTCCTTCCTTCCTTCCTTCCTTTCCATCTTCTGGAATCCTTTCATACCCCAAATAATAACATCGATCATGCTATTATCTAATATTTTGGGGAGGAGGAGATAATAATGAAAACAATGACTCTATCCAGAAGCAAATTATATCATATTTAATAGGTCTTATTGTTGCGGAATTTTGTTTGGATTTGGGTGAAGATAGCAGACTGACAGCAGAAGTTGTCTTCAGCATAGTTTACTTTTGTCAAAGAGCAGGTGACAATGTTAGCTAATGCCCAGAAAACGTGATGCCACCCTTTGCCAGTAGTGACTTTCCAATTTATAGAATTTTGCATAAGCATGCGCAGAGAGCTAGCAATGGAATTCACTGACTATTATAATTCTTTTGGACATGTCTAGTTGCCTTGTAACTTATATAACTCATTACTTATCACAGGTGAAGTGTCCATGATTTGTTCCACGTATGCACTATCCTCAGGTGACATGTTCATAGTTCATCCCACATATGTATTATCCAGCAAGATAAATCATTACTGTGGTTTGCATAACCTTATCTTATGAGTAAAGAGGAAATGTCAGGCAGAACATGTCCTGTCAACACTTTCATGGAAAAAACAAGATTTTGAGTAAGGGTCATGTAGGTAAGGGATATTTTTAAAAGAAAATATTCAAGAGCCACTGCCTCTTTCCCCCCTTTTGTCGCAAAGCAATGGTTTACAGAATCTTAGCAAAACAATTGTTAGCATATACAGTAGAGTCTTGCTTATCCAACCTTCACTTATCCAATGTTCTGTATTATCCAATGCAGGCTGCCTCCCGTCTGGATCCACAGCTGTTTCTCTAGGCAGCAACGCGCAGTGGGCCAACACACCCAACAACAACACAAATGCAACCACACTCCCAAACAAGTGACAGACTTATTGTAAAACATGATGTTTTTGTGCTTAATTTGTAAAATCATAATGTAATTTGATGTTTTACAGGTTTTCCCTTAATTCCTCCTTATTATCCAACATTTTTGCTTATCCAACATTCTGACGGCCTGTTTATGTTGGATAAGTGAGACTCTACTGTATATTTATACTTGGTCCCATGTTGTAGGAACTTTTTTGGCTTTCAGCCCCAGTCAGGCTTTCTGGGGGGGGGGGGGTGACACTTCATTTTTGGTATAAAATGCTAAAAATCCAACTTCCGTTGATAATGATACCAATGTTTTTGGAGGGAATGGCAAAGAAATAAATTGATAAAGAGGTAGAGCTGAAGAGACAGAGAACAAAAATGACGGGTTTAGCTAGAAGAAGCGAGGGTGGAACCTTATCAGATGTTATTTGGGCTCAGTTTCCATGCACTTTGGAAACATAGCCCCATGGGAGTCCCACGAAGGCCATCACATTATGTGATGCGGAAATTTCTGGTGGGAATTTGTGAAGCTCTGTTTCTGAAGTGCATTGAATGGAGCCTGAAGGACATCTTCAGGAGTCAGAGTTACTTGACTCCAATCAGGGGAAACATGTGGAAAGACAGGGGAAAGATGGGTAAGTATGTGAAATAGCTGGCCATCCCTTAAGAAAGGGAAAGGTGGGATGGAATAGGTTAAGACGGTTCCCTCCACTTTTCCTTCGCTCTTTCTGATGGAGTTCTAAAAGAAGAATGAGAAGGAGGATTAAAAATAGAGGAAAGAGAAAGGACGGAAAAGACAGCTAGGAGAACTGCTGAGACTAGAAGAGGAGGGGAAAGAAGATGACACACATACAGGGAAAGTAGAAAGTGTAACTAGAGGACCTGAGGTGCAGAAAGGAGATGATTTTTTTTAAAAAAAAAATCAGCAGATTTGGTAAATAAGGATATAAGTAGAGGTTTTTGCTTCAAATTGTGTTTGCTACCATTAAAGAATCCAGTAGGAATTACATAAAATAAAGAGTTTTGGAAATTAAAACAAGCTTTGTTTAGATTTCTAAATCACTTTTTCCCTTGTTCTGTATTCTTATGTAGAGTCTTATTCTAGTTGCTGTTCCATTATTTTGTGCCTTTCCCCTGGGTTACTAAATTTCTCTTCTTGGCTCATGTTCTAACACTCCTACTCATTTTCACTTACATTTATTGCATTTATACTTTAAATTATATAGGAAACTTCAGTTCAAGTAATCAACTTTGATTAATATCAAGATACTAATTATACATAAGACTACTATTTCCTTGATTTATTCACATCTATGAGTAAATCTACACTGTATAGATAATGCAGTTTGACACAATTTTGCCATGGCTCAATGCTATGGAATCCTGGAGTCTGTAGTTTGGTGAAGCACCAGCACTCTTTGGCAGAGAATGCTAAAAATCTTATGAAATTAAAACTCCCATGATTCCATAACATTGAGCCATGTTAGTTAAAAGTAGTGCCAAATTGCATTAAGGATAATGCAACTAGGGCATGGATGTACCCTATGGCTAAGTTTTTTATGTTTCTGTATTACTGTTGAAGAAGAATCCATATTTTAGGCACATTATGGGAAAAGAGTTTGTGCAAGTGCTATGATATAAATTAAATAAACAAAAGAAATCTATACATTGAAAGGAGCCCAACTCTCCTATACCATGTACATGACAGTGGCTGCTGTTATTTATAATTGTATTCTCAGGAAAAAATAAAATATATTTCAAGTATCTAAAACCCTCTGTCCAAACAGTGAGCAGAGATAATAGAGGACAAAGCAATCCAGTACGTGAAAACATTGTAGCTGCTTGTAAAGACTTCTTTGGTCAGGTCAATGCTCAGGGAGGTTTTTGTCAAGTCCCTGCCAGGAGGGAATATCTGTATTTGAACACCAAAAGTAATAGTTAAAAGCCAACTGAGTGCTGGAAGATAACCAAGGCTTTAAGAGAATCAGAACTGAAGCCAGGAGAACACTCTAAAGGAGAAAACAAGAGATGAATCTGCCATCTGAAAGCCATGGGATACAGGTTGATCAGCAAGGCAGGTGCAAGTCTTAAGCTGGCTGGCTTTTTATCAGTTGCTTGCCTTGGCAAAGTGCTCGGTGAAAGTGGTCTGAAATGCCTAAATCTGTTCATGTTCATCTGCTGCAGAGGAATAAGGAACTGTATGGCCAACCACCTAAAGATAGAGGTGATGTATATCAAACATCAGTGACATCAAACATTTGTTGTAGATGGACATAAGGGTCATGCCTGAAAGCAATCTATGAATTGAGAATTTAACTAATAAAATGTTTTGAGAGTTCTATGTGGCAAAAGATGGAAAGGAATAGGAAGAGAGGAAAAATTAATGCAGCAATTTACTTAAAATGCCAGTAGGAATATTGCAAAACTGCAGCAATACTCTGATGGCATCCAATTATACTCATCATCAGCGATCCCTCGTGTCTTCCAAGTGTAGTGTCTTGGTCGTGGATCCATAGATGCCTGTAAAGACCTATTCATGATCTGCATGTTCTTCCACAGTGAGGACTTTGATTTCCAGGTGGGAGGCGATCCCAGTCAGGGTTGGCTTGATGTGCCTTTCTCGTGAAACTTTTCTCCCTTTCACCCTCCATTCGTGCCTCTTTGAATTCCACAGCTGACCTCCAGCTGACCTCCAGTTAGAATGCTCAAAGGTCAGAGCTTCCCAGTTCTTAGTGTCTATGTCACATTTTAAAGGTTAGCTTTATTCTTTAAATCTCTTTTTACGATTCTCCAGCATTCCATTTTCCTTTCTTGCATTGAGTGATCAGGCATTTGGACAATGCGGCCCCATCTACAAGGACCCAAAATTCAGATTCACTCTGTCATGTTGGACTCTGAATCAGGTCTGACTGGAGTCTGCACAGGGACACCTCCAGCTGCTGTGGAGGTGGAAGGGAATCCCTACTGTCCAATGGTACCAACCATGGTTCAGCACCACTGGACAGCCACCTTGGTCATTGTGGTCCATAGCCATGCCATACCATCTACATTTCTCCTAGTGCTTGCTCTGATAACAAGCAGTGTGGTGATGTGCCAAGTAAAAGGGAAGGGGGAGAAGAGGAAACTCCCTCTCCCCACTCCCTTCCTAGTGCTTGGGACATTGGACCAAGCTCTGAGAAAAGGGAGGTGGTGTGTTGTGGGTAAAGACTGCCATGACATGAGGTGGCAGGGACTGGGAACCGGCCCATCTGTCCTCACTGTCTTTAAGTCATGGGAAAGCCTGATTCCTGTGGCAGGATTTCAGCTTTTCTTTGACCTAGACATTCATATTAAAGTGCCCTTGTACCAGGTTACAATGGATCAGCCCTATGGGGTGTATAACTGCCATAGGATTGACCCAAGTCTACACTGATCTAAATTGTATGACATTTCTTTCCTCTGAAATATAGCCTATAGCACCAGATATTTATTGAGGGTCTCCCATCCAAGTACTAACTAGGGATGACTTTGCTTATTTTCCAAGATCAAATAGGATTTGGTGCCTTTAGGCTTGGAGTATTGAGGTGTACAGTTGGGATAATGTTTATAATCCATAGCCCTGCAATCCAGTTTTGTTGCAAATAACACATTGCCTCTCCTGTAGAAAGTCACTGGAACTATTACCTAATCAGACAATCGGAAATGGCTACCATTTCACATCTGCTAGTGCTTTACAAGGAGGATTAGTTTATCTTCATTCTGAATGCCACGTTTTCCCCAGGGGTTTATTGGCGGTGAGCTAAACCAAGCAGATGGGATCAAACACTCTAGAGAGGTGTTTTCTCTTCTCCCCAGGTAGTTATTTTAAATGAAGATATTTGGCTCTTGGACAGGATACGAAGAACAAGAGACATTGATGTAGAAGAGTTTAGGAGTGTTCAAGGAGGATATAATTTACAATCACTATAATGCCAAATTTTGCTTATTGAGACAGGGACTGGAAAGGCAAATTAATTCCTTAGATGCATGCCATGAACAATAATATTTTATTCTAAATCTAAAGCACAACATTTTCTATTTCAATTTTTCTATCTAATTTTTGATTTGTTCATTACAATCCATTTATAGTAATCAATTTTTGGATAGGTGATATTTTCAGATGAGAACTCAACATGTATTGATGTTAGATTTTCATCTAACTCTGAGATTGTTTCTGTATCTGATATCTAACAAGTTTTGATCAGTTAGGGGAGAGCTCTAACTATCAGCTCAAACTATCACAGATTGGGTGCCTGCACTGAATTTCCAGGAAACGTTGGACGGCCACCTCACTGCAAAAAAGGCCTCCAACACACTCTAGAGGAATGGTGCTTCCCTCTTACATTTCTAGCTTCCCCTGAGTCATATGTCTACTGTTATTTATTTTTCTAAGTATTATAATTAGTATCTTTCCTGTTGTAAGCCGCTCTTAGTCCTCTTGGGAAGAGGGGAAGGGATATAAATAAAGCATTATTACTATTACTACTACTACAAGCTGGCTACTTCCTACTTTAAAGAGGCTTTCCTGGGACTAGAACAGTAGCTCGCCCCAAAACATGGGAAACCTTTGTGTGTCCACCAAAGGGCATCTGAAGACAATTTTTTGATACCTGTGGGCCCCCAAAAAGTCCCCAAAAGCACAAAAAAAATCTGGGGTACCACACTTTGCCCATCCCTGATCTAAGTAGCCCTGTCAATTGTTGATCTATATGTCACTTTTAATTTTAAAACATTATCCAGTCTCTACTTTGTTCACTGTCACAATGTTACCATTAGCACAAAAGTTTGTATAGTATCATTTTATGGATATGGATAATATTTTGTAGAGTTTCAGAATGTGATAACAAATCTGACATGTGAGAAGCAATAGAAGTAGGTCTGAGAAATAGAGGCAGGAGTAAACAAGGAGGACTTGGGTGATTTTTCAGTGACATTTACTTAAGCTTGGTCATGCCTCAGGGCAGAATGATCTGCTTCAGGTAGCAGAGAGGTGGAAAGAATAAAGGAAGGCAGAAAAAGTGTCTGAGTAGTGTAGCAAGGTTTACTTAAAGTGTTGTTTCTGGTGTGGTGGTAAATTTTGAGGTTCAGGTGCTTATCTTCACAGTCCCAATGCAATGAGCCCAATAACAGTAAAAAGTGCAGACAGTTTGTTGCTCTTTATTTGTGTTGATTGACTACTAACTCATAAGTACCTGAAATACCTTACAATTTAACATAAAAACATCAACAATGTCACAGATTACAAATACTTAAATTAACCAGCCTAAAACTACTTGTTTAAAATTACAAATATTTAAAGTCATAAATATCACACTGGCAATGAAAGTCCGCATAGTTAAAGCAGTGGTATTCCCTGTAGTAACCGATGGATGTGAGAGCTGGACCATAAGGAAGGCTGAGCAAAGGAAGATAGATGCTTTTGAACTTTGGTGTTGGAGGAAAATCCTGAGAGTGCCTTGGACTGCAAGAAGATTCAACCAGTCTATACTCCAGGAAATAATGCCCGACTGCTCACTGGAGAGAAGGATATTAGAGGTAAAGCTGAAGTACTTTGACCACATAATGAGAAGACAGGAAAGCTTGGAAAAGAGAATAATGCTGGGGGAAATGAAAGGAAAAAGGAAGAGGAGCTGACCAAGGGCAACATGGATGGATGGTATCCTTGAAGTGACTGGCTTGACCTTGAAGGAGCTGGGGGTGGCGACAACCAACAGGGAGCTCTGGTGTAGGCTGGTCCATGAGTTCACAATGAGTCAGAAGCAACTGAATGAATAAACAACAACAACATAATAAAGTAGAAATATTCAAATGCAGTAGAAGCAATGAAAACAAGCAATAGTCAAAGACAAATTATATGCTTGCCCATTTCCTGAAAGTGTTGTTGAAGGCTTTCATGGCCTGAATCACAGGGTAGTTGTGTTTTTCTGGGTTGTATGGCCATGTTCCAGAAGTATTCTCTCCTGACATTTTGCCCACATTTATGGCAGGCATCGTCAGAAGTTGTGAGGTACCTCACAATCTCTGGGGATGCCTGCCATAGATGTGGGTAAAACGTCAGGAGGGAATACTTCTGAAACATGGCTCTACAGCCCGGAAACACACAACAACCCAATTTCCTGAAAGCTTGCATAATAGCACAAATTACAAATATCTACAATAACCAGCCTGAAACTTCTTGTATAAAATTATGAATATTTTAAAAAAAAACCAGAAATAGCTATTCAAAATACAATAACAAGCAATGAAGGCAAGCAAGCTAAATCCTTGCTTACTGTATTTCACCGGATAATAGGTGTCATTGAGTAATAGTAACATACCCTTTCCTGGCCTTCAAAATTGTATTTTTCTTTTCCTCACATAATTGTCTCAGACTTGATTCATCACCCCAACATATTGCTGTCAGATAATCTGCATACAGTGTATCCAGCAGAAGAAGTCAGTTTCCCTGATGTAAACAGCTAGCTAGCATGGGGAAGACTTCAGGCTTCCCTCTTCACGTGTCTTGCTGCACTGTACAAACCACAGCTTTGTCAGCGCACCCATTCCCCTTTCAGTTACAGCACTTCACTTGTCTGAGTCCAAAAGCACTGTACCGAAGAGAGTGGGAATACTGGCCCTCTTCAACCAAATGCTTTTGGATTCAGCTAAGTGAAGTGCTGTAGGTGAAAAGCGGGCAGGCGTACAGGTGAGTGAAGCACAATAGCTGAAAGGGAATGAGTGCAAGACCAAAGCTGTAGTTTGCATGGTGCAGCAAGACAAGTGAACAGGGAAACCTGGAGTCTTGTCTGTGCTAGCTATACTGTTGCCAGTAGGGAGGCTATCTCCCTCCACCGAATACACTATTGCAAAATGTCTGCAATGTGTAATAGTTACACCCCTTTCTCCGGCCAAACAATAAGCATAGAAATTGGATGATTACTTGATGAAATACGGTATTTCTTGAAAACTAGTATGCTTTTGTTTTTTGTGAGAATAGCACAACTCTGAGAGTTTATAATCTCACAAGTCCAGCCTTTTTACTCTCTTAAAGGTTCACAGATGTCCACTTCCATACGTCCCCATTTTTGATGTAGTGAAGCACTTCCTCTATGAACACTTAAAATATTAATAAGCAATTGAAAGCCTTTCCCTTTTGTGTGTACGGTGTTCCCTTGCTACTTCGGGGTTCACTTTTCGCGGATTCGCTGTTTTGCAGTTTTTCAATAAACTCTAAAAGACTATTATAAATCATTAAAAATACATTTTACAGCCTAAGGAAGTGAGGAAGGAGAAGCCAAAGAGAGAGAAAAGGAGCCCAAGCGGCAACAAGAAGAGAAGGAGATGATTTATCAACCTCACGATTGCTTGATAAAGACTTAAAATAGTGTATAACTACTAAAATAATGTATAAAGATTAAAATAAATATAGCGTCCCTACTTAGCGGATTTTCACTTATTGCGGGTGGTCTTGGAACCTAACCCCAGCGATAAGTGAGGGAACACTGTATTCTGCAAGAGGGAGGTGTGCTTTTGACTTTGAAACCTTTTTAGTGATGAAAATGTCAGGGGGACGATGTGGTGAGACTCTGGTTGCCATGCAGAGTGGGTTCCAAAAATCATCATCCTGGTCTCACCGATCCCTCCTTCTCCAGGCTGCCTTCTCATACGGAGAATCAGCACTGGTCAACAAAACGCCAGCAGTCGAAGGTTCAGTCGAAATCCAACTGTACTTTATCTTTATTTACATCACTATATACAGTTACAGTCATTTACAATAAGTCCCAGACACATGGCAGTGTCTCCTCGGCTACGGAGCAAAAATTCATCGTTCATCTTCAGTGAATGCTCACGCCAAACACAGGACACTCCCCTGCATTCCACAGATCATGAAGGAAGTCCCGGTCAATCAGACTTGACCCCATTGGTCCTGTGTTACATCAGTCAAAGCAGGTTCTTATTAACTCCTCCATTGCTGAAACTCATACAGAAAAAACATTCCTAACAGCCTACATTGATTTTAACATTTCACACAATTCACAATACCCTGACAGAAAAACCATTCATCAGTGGGAAGTTCTGCAAAATGGTCTTGCCTTTTGTTTGGTACTTGCAGTATTGAACTGCAACTTTCTCTGTTATTTGAGTTCCCTCTCACCTACTGGTTTTGTTGCTTTTTGTATCCTGCATCTTTCTTGTCTATCTCTATTTAATTTTAATTTTAAAAATTATTTTCAGTGGGAGGATGTTCAAAACAGGGGTTTTAAAAAATTAATGCTTCCTTTTCTCCAAAGTTCAAAACAAGGACAAGGAGGGGAAGAGAGAAATAAAATCAGGAATGAGATTTTACATTTTGATTCTGGCAAGGTTTCTAGTGTAGTAACATAACATAAATTTGAACACTGAGGCAGAACTAACATAGATATTATGTTTCCCCCTTTTAACATAAATGTAATTGATGGGGTTTTTCCATTTTTAAATGTACATACAATATTTTATCACTTGATCAATAACTTTTCTATCTTCTTTTTCTAAGGAGGCATGCCAATGTATGTCACCACTAGTCAAGACGACTAAAGTCCAGAGACAGTGCCTTGCCTAAGGTTACAAAGCAAATCCATAGTTTTGTTTAATTCAAATTGCAGTCTTTACAAATTCAAATGATTTGCAGTAGCTGCAGGTTCATCCCCTTTATACCCTCTCAGGCAATTTTTTTATTATTGAAAAGATGACATATAAATGATGTTAGAAACACTGAGTAATGTAGCATTCAGGCTGTCCTGGGGACATAACCTGCTGTGTGCTGGCAAATGACAGAAAAGCAATACAACTTGAAAATTCAAGATAAAGGTTAGTGTGAGTTCATTGCAGAGATAAAAAAATTCAGATATATATTTGTTGTGAAAGTGGGCCAGTTTCTATCCACCCATGAAATTTCATCCTGACTTTGCATGAAAATAATCCGAAGAGTCCCAAAGATTCACTGCAAGCAAATTGTCAACGGAAGATATATTTATCTTAATTATTCTTTTAAAATGTATTTAGCAACAGTTACACGTCATTCATTAATAAATGTTCTCAGAAAAAGACAACAGACATTTAAAAGAAACCATAGAATTAAAATCCTAAACTCTGCTGAGTAAGTATGGGTGGACTGTGCTTTATGAGGCCATTCAAGCGGATGTCTTCAGCATAGTATTTTGTATTCATACTTTGGCTTGCATCCAGGTATAGTGGCATATGTACAAGGCATTTCTGTTATGTGTGCAGATGTGCTTTCTGGGGGACTGCAGAAGATAGTATTCCCTTCCTCCATCCAGATTTAGAATACGGCCTCTGAAGTCCTATTGTTTTGACAATTCCATAATTTGTTAGAAGTGGGAAGAATCAGAGAAGCGTGGCTATGTCTCTGTAGCCAGAGGTGAAATGTTTACAGTGGCACTGTGACCTCTGGAAGACCCTAGTGTAGAACTTTCCAAGCAATTCATGTTGATGATACACTTTTTAACATTCATCCTTTCATGACACAATAATTTAGTTTAATTAGCAAACTGGAGGTTAAACTTTATAAGAGATACGGACACATACATAAATGGATGGGAACATAACATATCCCATGAAAATCTTTCATTTATATTTTTAGTGCACCACAGTAATTGGCATCTTTGCTGCATAAAAATACATGCAAATTGGTATTATTTCACATAGGCTCAGGGGTTTCACCTTATATTCACACACACCTACGCACTGCAGCCGAAACAACAATGTATTGTGACACAAAATTTGGAAAGCTCTGCCCTAGTGGATCTCAGCATTGATGTAATACATAATTCTGTGTCTGACTCTATGCAGCAGGAAGGAATAGAGAAACACCTGGCTATCTGTTCTTGCCTGCTCCCCATGAAGCATGGAAAGGCTGTGAGATGGGATCTTGAGAACCTGTACCTTAAACCTGGAGGGACTATTATGCTGAGCCATACAGTATAGCAGCTATAATGGAATCTTCTCCCCCAAGATTTCAAAGGTGGTCTATCACCAGTACTGTTACATGACAGATTTTTGTACTAATGCTCAAGAAAATGTGATTTTGCTTTCTCCTGGAGCAATGGTCCACATCCTTTGGGCCTATAGGTTTTCAGCACTTTGGGTGCATCTACACTGTAGAATGAATGCAATTTGACCCCAGTTTAACTGCCATGGTGCCACCACTAGTTGACAGGGGGAGCGAAAAACTTTGTAGAACTACAGCTTGCGTGATTACATAGCATTAGGATATGGCATTTAAAGTAGCGTCAAACTGTATTAAATCTATAGTTTAGATGCAATTTTCAGCTCCTAGAAGCCCCAACCAACTTGGGCATCTATCGGGAATTCTGGGGCCTGAAGTACAAAACAACTGTATATGAAAGAATTGTTTTAAAATAAATTTATTTATGATTTGTCATAAATAAATGTTTGATTTGGTTATCTATTTTAAATACCTATATAACCGGATTATATAAGTATGTAAGGTTTCTTGGGTGAAACACAGTCATGAGTGGAAAAAGTTTTAAAAGTCTTGCCCTACAGTATATGTTGAGATATGTTGTGGGAGTGCAGTCTTACCTAACACAAGAGCTAGGGATGATGGTAGTGACAGTCCAACATCTGGAGGAGTACAGATTGTATCCACGCCCTACTGCTTTGGCTCTGTTCTCTAGTGAACTTCAATCGATCCTTTTACCTCATCATATTTTTGTTCCAGCTTCTTTTATTGCTCACAAATGATCCACCATCTTTGTTTAGCAAGGCAGTTCTGTGTTGTTCCTTTCTAACCTAACTCCCTAACTCCCCAGGCTCTGGATTTATCTCAATGAGCTGAGGCTTAGCTGGCATTAGTGTAGATGTCATATTTCTCCCTCCGTGCCTCCCTTTCCAAGGACATTTATGAAGCCTCCACTTAATACTCTGAGTGCTTTACTGTCCCCTTTTTGGTAACTTCATTTCCAATTTTCCACTAGCACAATATTCCTTTTTTCACTTTTTGGCTGTATTGGCAGGATTTGTAATGTTGAGGAAACATTTTATTGAAGAGGAATGCAGCATTTCAATTTTTTTTTTTTAAAAAAAAAATGCCATATTTTCTTTACAAGCCTTGTGGCAACTCTTATTGCAGACATAAATCTAAGATTTTTATATCGTAAGCCTTATCTACAATGTATCTAAACCCTTTTATTTGGGAAGAAAAAACAGTGTTGTATCACTGAAAGAAAATAATTTGAAAGTTAATTGCATACATAACCAACCAGCCACCTCTGGTTTTAACTTTCATAAATCAATGACTGATCTAACCATGCAACTATGCGAAATGTGAATGAGGTAGAAGATAATAAAACACATTGCTTTGCTTCACATAATAACTTATGAAAACTGAACCAGACGCCCCAGCAAGGGACAGTTTGCAACAAGTGGACCAGACAGGGAACTTCCCTTTAGAGGTCTGCTTCTAAAAGCTATGTTCAGTAGCTATCTAGAAAAGTAGCAGGATTGGCCAAACCCAAAGGAATGCCCTAGAAGCCAAAAAAGGGCTATGTGCCATGCCCAGTTAAAATGGCAGTTTCTACTTACCTTGAGCCCCTACGTGACCCAGGAAAGTTTGGGAACTTATATCAGATCCGCACAACTTGACATAGTAAGGAGTTGAAATTCTCATAAGCAAAACCTCTTTGGGCCACAGTTAGCTTTTTGGCACCTTGCTTTCCAAGTAAAGATATAATTAATGAATAAACTGCTGTGAAAACAAACCATTTCAATTAATATAAATTAATTACACTTATTATACAAGATTTTTTATTTATTATGAAATGACATTAATGTGAAAAATACTTTGCAAATTAACTAAATGTAAACAGTAAGAAAACCTGAAAAATGTATTCAAATTTGTACCACTTAGCAATCATAAAATTATAATGCTGACAATGAGTATTTCTAATAATTAGCATTAGAAAATGCATATTTGATCAATGCTGGGTACAAAACCTAGCTATTGATAAATGGTTGTCGTGATTGAGTCACACTGTTTGCCTCAAGGAAAGGTGCCAACAAACCTTTCTTCTATCAGCACTACTTGCCGACACTGAACAATAAAACAATTTCAATTCAATTGTGTTTTATACATATGTTAATCAGCCATTGCTTGTTTACTACCAAATCCAAAGTGTAAGCTTGTAAAACACAGGCTGAATCTGACTGGTTTTTCACATACCCAAGAGAAGTACCCCATTTCTCCACATAATCTTTGAAGGGAAGCACCAAATTTTTTTACTCACTTCTTTCCAGGGAAACACTATGATTTCTAGCACACTTCTTTCAAGGGAATCACATTCAACCGGCAAATCTAGATGGGAGCAGCATTAACAGCTGAGAGAGGGGAGAGCTTCACTTCTGATGATATTGCGCAGGCAAAGTTGAGGTGACCAAACTTTCCCTGTAGAGACCAAACTCTCAATGACTTCCCTCTAAAAGCCTTAAGGGCTTCAGGCAAGTCCTTTGCAAGCTATATCCAACAAGTAGGCTGGATGTTGTGTAGGCCTGCTTTAGATTGTAGGTCAAATAAATATGTTTAATAATGTTTGTCTTCATGTTAAACAAATGTTCTCTCAGGCTGAAAATTAGTAGAAGAAGGAATAATTTAAACATTTCCACATTATTTATTTTTATCCATTTGTGGACAGGTAGTAGCCTGAACTTTCCTCTATGTGAAGGTAAAAAGTGACGACCTCATACTTTTTTTAAAAAAAAACCATCATTGCTTTTGATACATGACATGGTAGGAGAACATCTTTGTGATTTGGTAGAGTGTTTTTTCTCTTGACCTATGTGGTCACAAACTTAGGGAACTCTTCTTCCATTCTGAGAAAAATGATTCATCCACCATTTGGTAACTGAAATCCCTCAGATACTTGCTAATATTCCATAATGGATATTTAGTGACATATGCCGAATTAAATAACATGTTTAAATAACCCCACCAATGTACTTCAACAGCTAGCAGCTGTTGATGTGAGCAAAGGTGTCCACAATGGTTAAATGCTTCCTGGAGCTCTTTGGCTATCTGCAGTGACAATAAGGGTGGTATGGGCCTGATCCATTCCCCTTTGTCAGTGCTGACAAGCACAGGGAAAAGTAGATGGAAGTGCTGATCCACGTGGACAGCAGACTGATTCTCATTGAAGCCAATATGCTGTCCACACTGCGCCCAAACTATTTTGTTGAAACTCTGGAGCGTTTTACAAAAACTGACCAGACCCTCCTAGAAAACTGGAGCTTCTATGTGAAGTTTCAAGGCAGTAAAATTAGATGGAGGAGACAAAATAATGGTTTATCCCAAGGCAGTTTTCTTGCACTGACCTTGTTTAACATTTTTATGAACAATCAGCTACAGCCACCACTCACAAAGAGCTTTATATATGCTGATGACCTTGATCTAGTAACACAAGCATAAGACTTTGAAACAGTTGAAAACCAACTTACTAATGTCTTGAAAGATCTCTCCAGCTACTACAAATATAATCACCTGAAGCCTAACCCTGCCAAGACACTTTGAACTTTGAGGCCAACAGGAAATTGAAAGTTACCTGAGAAGGCCAAGACCCAGAACACTATTTCCATCCTAAATATCTTGGTGTCACCTTAAATTGAATACTAACATTTAGGAAACACTGTATAAATACCAAGCACATAGTAGCACCATGCAGAAACCTACTGGTAGCACATGGGGTGCAGACCCAAAATTAATAAGAACATCAGTCCTGACCTTGTTTTACTCAACTGCCGAGTATGCCTATCCCGTCTGGCAAAAATCCGCCCATGTGAAGCATTGAACATGACATGTAGAATAATCACAGGATATCTTAAACCTGTTGATAAGCTCTACAAGCTAGCTGACATGGCCCGCTCTGATGTGTGATGGGAAGTTTCTGCTAACTGGGAGAGAAATAAGATTGAACACTGTGAAAGCCATCCTCTGCATGGCTATCAGCCTCCTCTCAGTAGATTCAAATCAAGGAAAAGCTTCATGAGAACCACACCTCCTCTTAATGTTTCCCCAGCAACAGCAAGAGTATCCCTATGGGCAGCTAAACCAGGAAATCCCACCTGGATGACCCCCCATGAGGGTCTGCCTCCAGGGGCAAACCAAGAATGGGCAACTTGGAAGTCCCTGAACAGACTCAGAAGTGGAGTGGGAAGATCAAAAGACAATCTGGCAAAATGCCACTCCCTGGAGGACTCCTCCACTTTGTGCGACTGTGGAACAGAACAAACAACTGAGCATCTGTATGCTTGCCCACAATGCCCTATCTCATGTACAGAGGAAGAATTGTTGAAAGCTACAGAAAATGCGATTTTCTGTCAAAAAATATTTAGTTGCTTGTTTTCTCTCTATTTTTATCAGTTTATACTTATTTGTGCAATGCTTTTGATTCAAAATAAATAAAAGTATGAATATTTCTGAAAATTTGGAGGGATGATCCCCTGTTATCTTGTATAGAAAATTCAAGAATATAGTATAGAATGTAGTATTTTTTAAGTTGTTTACAAAAACTTTGAGAATTACCTGAAAATCCATGGATAAGTGAAATATTCTGAAACTTGATGGGCTAACAGTGGTAAATGCCATTGTAGCAAGTTTCATCTCAATAGCTGTAGAATTGAGGGAGAAAGGAGCTCCTGAAGTTTCCCCACTTTCACAATTACTATAACAAAAAAGTAAAGAAATTTTCACTAACTATACTTTAGATTAGAAATACTTTATACATGAAATGCTGGATCCCCCTAATTTTGTAATGACGTTTGAAACTTTTTTAATTGAGCGCACAGCCCTAGTAGTTAATTATCCCCCTGCTGTCCAGCCATGCCACTTCTGGATTCTTTACTGCAATTCAGTAGGGGCAGATGTATACATTGAGCTCTGCATTTTGCAGAGACATTCCACCCGAGATCTGGGATATACTAGCATCTGCTGCAATATATTTTTTGGCTGAATGCAGACTTTCTTGAGACTTTTAAAAATGTGTAGTATTACCTTAGTTGCATGCTGCAGTGCATATTAGCTGTGTGTGTTTGTGACCATTGCGACCTCAATTCAGGTTTCAACTGAATTATGTGGTCAGTGTAGAAGTGCTCTAGGTTACAAATTTGTAACTGCAGTACTGAAAGCCAGTGTACCTTGATAATGTAGGGGTAAAATTGTTCTTCCTTTTTGGGTTGACATAGATATTACTTGGATGAGATATAAATACCCACATTAAGATGCAGTAAATACCAGGCACGATTGGGTCTCAGTGCAGTTAATCCCTCAGGAGAATAAATAGATATAGCTAAAGTAAACAAAATATATGAGACTGTAAAGTGTTTTACTGGTTTCATGGTGCAGTGGTTAAGAGGTACAGCCTAATTTACAACTTCCATGCTTTTTGGTGCATAAATGCATTTAAGTGCCTTAACTCTTTCTTTCTCTAAAGTGTTTATGTTAGGGTTTTTTTTTAAAGATGATGGAGGCAATTAAAACTAAAATGTACTCTAAGGCATTGGTGTGTCCCTAACTATCTTTGACTACTTGAGCATATATTTTGGCTAAGTAGCGGAATCAAGCAATCACTGAGGAAAATGTGATACCATATACAAGTGGATGGTCCCAGAAAGAACAAAAGTTAAGCTCTTTTTTATTACATTACTGCGTAGATGCATCTCTGGTTGGATTACCAATTGATCCTACTGTGATGCAAGATATAAACTAAATAAGAACTATTCCAGCAGGAAAACAGGAAAGTATGGATTGACTTAGATCCCTACTCCTACCCTCAACCCACTTAACTGTTGCTATAGGATTGCTATTTTGAACATTATCAAAAGTGAGCTTCATTAGAATCACTAGACTTTTAAAAAGTCAATACATAAAAGATCAGGAAACAAACATTAAAAACTAAATACTATTTCTACAAAGAACAGAAGTGGAAGGGTGAGCTTCCCTCAGGAGACTGCACAAGTACATACATTTATAGATTAAAAACAAATAGAAAGAAAGCTCATGGATCATCTGTTCCCAGATCAGGACCTATGAGTTTTTAGAAGGACCATATGATATGTTAACATATGAAAATAAGAAATGAATGGAACATCCGATCCAAAGAAGGAAGTTGTGGGTTTCACAGAAATACTTTTGCTTCCCTATGTCACTCAGGATGTGAATGAGAATCAATGTTTAAAAAATCAAAGAAATTCAAGCCCTATTCATGAAGATGAAGGAGCCACTGGTGGCACAGCGGATTGAACCACTGAGCTGCTAAACTTGCTGACCTTCCTCTGGCAGGAAGGTAAGGGCGCTTCATGCAGTCATGCTGGCCACATGACCTTGGAGGTGTCTATGGACAACGCCAGCTCTTTGGCTTAGAAATGGAGATGAGCACCAACCCCTAGAGTCGAATACGACTGGACTTAACATCAGGGGAAACCTTTACCCTTACCTTTATTGTTTAAAGGTTTAAAATACAGCACACCACTTGACATATACACACTGCTACTCCATAACTAAAATACAAAGGCCTACCTGAATAAAAATGTCTTCAACTGCTGGAATAAAGATGGGGCCAACTGGACTGACCCACAGAGAAGTGAGTTCCTCAGCATCAGGGCAGCCATTGAGAAGGTTAAGCCAATAACCCAGTGCTACAATATATTTTTTTTGCTAACAAAGGAAACATAGTTTTAGAAACAGAGTTTTTAGAAAGTAAAATATTATGTGCTACTATTCTAATTTCCTTAAGAGAGTAAAGCCCTATTTTGTTGAAAGCACATGTGCATTGCAAAAGAGGGCTTTCTTCCAGTTTTGAAGAAGTTGTCAATACACAGTGATTCTTTCTAGAGGTCAGGCAAAATGTTATGGGTGCTGCAATCCTGTTCCTATACCTTTGTCTGATGTACAGAGTGAGAGTCTCATTGTCATAGATGTGCATGAGCTCTCCCTTACTCATGATCCTTCTTGAGGGACTAGATTAGATTGTGCTTGAAAATGGAATAAGGTTTCAGAATCTTATTAACATAATCAGATAATGTCACCATGATGATCAGTCTTGATGTTTCTCTTGCAAAAGCTTCAAATGGGATTAGCTTTTAATTACATAAAGCCTTTTGGTGTTGAAAGAGCTTCAAAAATACATTATCTCTGGACTCACAGAACCTATAATGTTGGCCAATGTTATTAGATCATCATCATGGGCATTAAGGAACAAGAGACACGGTCCTGGTGCTAGCTAAGATAAAATCAGGATAGTCACAAATTCCCAATGAAGGACTGCTTCATATAATTGTGACATTTATTGCACTGTCTGGCTGCATAAGGACTTTTCTCAAACATCTACATTTCAGTTGTGGAGTCTAAATAAAATCTTCTGGCAGAAAGAGGACAAGCTTAGAGTAAGGAGGATGAAGGAATATCCAGAGTTGATAGACTTCAGGACCGCCATTTTTAAAACAAAATTATTCTCATTTCTAGAAAAAAATGTATTTCTTATTGGTATATTCATTATTTTCCTATCAGTATAGTTTTGTTGTATTATATAAGTGGTTTACCATTTCCCTTAAGCATGCTTCATTAAAATTATTCAGTTGAGAAGAATGTTAAAGGTAGCATAAAGACCTGGTTAAATCTGCTTCACACTCTTCATATTAACACATTCTTTTCTAACTGTTGCATTCTAAAGACTTGAAGGCAACTTGTTTATTTAGATTTTAATCCCTGCTGTCCCCAAAGACTTTTGCATGGCTAAAACTTTCAGAATATCATTTAATACATTAAATTTTAAATGCTAATCAGAAAAGTATAACTATTGTTAAGCTGAAAACAAATACTGTTTTTCATATTCATAAATCACATCCATTTCTTTAATATATGATTCAGTATGGCATGCCTTCTGAGAATTTGAGTTTTCATTTACTTCATCTCAGCAACTTCAGTTTTCTTCAGTTTACATCAATAACTTCAGCAGCATTAGATTTATTTTCAGCATTTCTTAATTTGCAGAGCCCACTGTGACGGAAATGAGAAGAACTCTGTTGTCACATTTATAAGTCTTCTGGGAGACATAGTGTCCCAAAAGGTGCTGCCTGCCTGAGGACAATTACTAATTCCAAAAATGGAAAAGATGATAACAATTGGTAATGTAAAAAGCAGTTGGAAAAGAGGGAGACCACAACACAGGTAGACTGATTAAATCAAGGAAACATCAGCCTTCAGTTTGCTAGACCCTAGCATGGCAATTGGTGACCAGTACTTTTGGAGTTCTCTGATTCATAGGGTTTCCATTGGTTAGTGTTAACTTCTTGGTACCTAGAAAAAACAAATATATAAACTGGATATTTTTGAGCTTGTATATATGGTATAGCTATTCTCTTAAATAGAGGCTGTGATCAAACCGCTGTTGAAGAAGCCATCACTGGACCCCACTCAATTGGACAACTATTGGCCTATCTCCAATCTCCCCTTTTTGGGCAAGGTTGTGGAACGTGTGGTGGCCGCGCAATTCCAGGCATTCTTGGTTGACACTGATTTCCTAGATCTGGCACAGTCTGGCTTCAGGCCGGGACATGGTACCGAGACAGCCTTGGTCGCCTTAGTCGATGATCTTCGCCACGAGATGGACAGGGGGAGTGTGTCCCTGTTGGTTCTGCTGGACCTCTCAGTGGCCTTCGATACCATCGATCATGGTATCCTTCTGGGGCGCCTTGCCGGGATGGGTCTCGGAGGTACTGTTCTACAGTGGCTCCGGTCCTTCCTGGAGGGCCGCACCCAGATGGTGTCACTGGGGGACACCTGCTCGGCCCCACAACCATTGTCTTGTGGGGTCCCGCAGGGTTCAATACTGTCCCCCATGTTGTTTAACATCTACATGAAGCCGCTGGGAGAGATCAACCGGAGTTTCGGGGTATGGTGTCATCTGTACGCAGATGATGTCCAGCTCTGTCACTTCTTCCTACCTGTCACTAAGGAGGCTGTTCAGGTCCTGAACCGGTGTCTGGCCGCTGTGTCGGACTGGATGAGGGCCAACAAATTGAAATTGAATCCAGACAAGACAGAGGTCCTCCTGGTCAGTCGCAAGGCTGAACAGGGAATAGGGTTACAGCCTGTGTTGAACGGGGTCGCACTCCCCCTGAAGACACAGGTTTGCAGTCTGGGTGTGATCCTGGACTCATCGCTGAGCCTGGAGCCCCAGGTCTCGGCGGTGGCCAGGGAAGCATTCGCACAACTGAGACTTGTGTGCCAGCTGCGCCCGTTCCTTAGGAGGTCTGACTTGGCCATGGTGGTCCACACTCTGGTTACATCCCGCTTGGATTACTGCAACGCGCTCTACATGGGTCTGCCTTTGAAGACGGCCCAGAAGCTCCAGCTAGTACAACGGGCGGCAGCCAGATTAATAATGGGAGTGGCTTACAGGGAGCGCACCACCCCCCTGTTAAGCCAGCTCCATTGGCTGCCGATATGCTACCGAGCCCAATTCAAAGTGCTGGTTTTGACCTACAAAGCCCTAAACGGCTCCGGTGCAATTTACCTATCCGAACGTATCTCCTCCTATGAGCCCATAAGAACTTTAAGATCATCTGGGGAGGCCCTGCTCTTGATCCCACCTGATTCACAGGCATGGCTGGTGGGGACGAGAGACAGGGCCTTCTTGGTGGTGGCTCCTTGGCTGTGGAACTCCCTCCCCAGTGACATCCAGCAGGCTCCTTCTCTTCTAGGGTTCAGAAAAAAACTAAAGACATGGCTATGTGCTCAAGCGTTCAATGAATGAACTTTCGAGCTTGGCACGGTCGGTTTTTAAGACTCTGGATTAACAAGGTCTAGTGAATGAAAGGACATTACCTCGGTGCATGGTAATGTTTTATTATTGTATATTGGTTTTTATGATGTTTTAAATATTTTTAGTTTTTAATGCCTTTTGTATTGTATTGTTGATGTGATGGCACTGTGTTGCCAATTTGTAAGCCACCCTGAGTCCCCCAGGGGAGAAGGGCGGGGTAGAAATACTGGAAATAAATAAATAAATAATAGAGTATACTACTTAAAGTTGTAAGTATGGTTCATAAAAGTGTGAATGTTATTCAAATTTTCAATTCAAAACTTCAGTCTATTACTCAAATATATTTTGTTTCTAATACTTTCCCAATATATGATAATCTCTGTGATATTATTATGGACATTTGACTAATGTCTTACTTACTTAGGCAATCTCTCGTTATCCAGGTATGATGGTCTTGGCAATGGGTGGGTTACTTTGGAGTCCTATTCTTGACCTGCATATTCTTCCACAGTGGGGACATTAGATTCCAGATGGAAGGCGGTCTCAGTCAGGGTTGGCTTGACACACCTTCCTCTTGGCACGTTTCTCCCTTTTGCCCCCCACTCATGCCTCTTCGAATTCCACTGCATTGCTGGTCATAGCTGACTTCCAGTTAAAGCGCTTAAGGGCCAGGGCTTCCCAGTTCTCAGTGTCTATGCCACAGTTTTTAAGGTTAGTTTTAAGCCCATCTTGAAATGCCTCATGTCTACAGATTATAGGAATGGGTTTGCTTAAAACAGTGGTTCTCAACCTTTTTTTGACCAGGGCCCACTTGACCAGGGACCACTCTCCAACATTAGTACCAAAACAGTTACAAATCAATTTTTGGTCAACTTTAGATTTGGTTTGGTTATTTGGGGTGCTGATTCAGAAAATTGCATTGGATAGACCACATCAACTCTAGTTTCTGATACAGAGCATATGCCATTCAGTAGTCACCATCTTCTTGGCCACAGAAAACCATGTTTAGTAATCTAGGGCTGATGTGGTCTATCCAATGCAATGGCCAGCTCTGTGGAAAGGAGTGGAAAAATAAATAAATAAATAAATAAAGTGGAAGTAGGTTCGTGGACCGGATTTTCATTCTTGTGGCCCACTGCTGGGCCCATGGTTTAGGAACCACTGGTTGAAAACCACTATGAACTATTTGTACTATTAAAAAGAAAAAAATGTAGAAGCACTTGTGGGTTTGGAAGATAGAGTATACAGAGTAATGAGAATGTAATGTAGAAACAGAGAAGTTGCTAAAATAAGAAGCCAGTGGGATGATAACAATATTTTCACCATATGTCTTTAAGTAATGAGGTGAGAAGTCAATTTTGGATGCTTTTTACCATATGTCTTTACTTTTTCTTCTTTTAATATATAATCGATAGGAGGGAAGTGGGTAGGTATGGTTTAGCTTTTTTAGCTTTTTAGCGTAGATGGGGTATGATAAGAATATAACCAACGTTTAACATAACCACCAACTTTCTTAATTGTATAATGAGGTCTTATATTGTTGAAACAACAGCAACAACCTAGAAATGCATTTTACAGACCATGTCATAGAAGGGAAGCAATTTAGAAAGGTCAAAACACAAGACGTGCTTTTTGCTGAACAATCGTCACAGTTCAAAGGAGGCATTGCTGTAATGATTTAAGAAGGCCATATCCTGCTTCCCTAAATGCACTTTCAACATATTGTCCATACACTTGATTCCAGAGAATGCAAGACTACATGGGTTTAAGTGAACTGAAGGAGAATTTGGGGTTGGCAGATTATAGATTATAAGAATTTGGTTTAGTTGTGGCAGGTTTTCTACCTGTTACTTGCATAACATATATAATCAGTCTTCACCTATTACCTAATCTTTCAAATAACGTCTTGTCCCAGCTACCCTTGACTGGGATCTTTACAGGCCCAACTGCATAATATGAGTTTAACACTGCATCATGAATCTACACTGACAATATAATGCGGTTTCAAACTGCATTATATGTCAGTTTGGATGGGGTAACAATTATCCAGTTGAATATCCCTCCACTAGTTGTTGTTCCTCCCATCTATAGACTGTTTCCCAGGGACTCCATCATATCTCCACAGATCTTAAATAGCAAGGGCAAAATGCCTTCTCCAAGTCTATTCATTTGCTGTATAGAAGCACAGAAAGTAGTGGTGACTCATATTTCATTTGCCTTGGTTGTAATTTAAGAAAAGTGGCTGGCTACAATTTTCATCTTCAATTAAATCTTTGAGCTCCAGAACCCTTCTAGAGCTCATTGATCTAAGTTTTAATGAAATCTGCAAATCACACTTTGCACATTTTAGCATTAGAATTGAACAAAGAAGCATGAACATACAAGTTATAATTAGAGCAAAGCAGATAAATGCTTTTTGTGAATATTTTGCCTTGTTTTTTAGTAAGTGGCAAAAAGAGGAAAAATTGCTCATACAATCAATGCAATTGTCATCACGATCACTTTGTCCTGGCTTTACCTGCTTATTTTGGCTGGGAAATATAATAATAATAATAATAATAATAATAATAATAATAATAATAATAATAATAATAATGTGTTATTATACAGGTAGTCCCAGTGGTGATTGCCAAAAGATCTCAACCGGCATTTGGAAACAATAAACATTGACAAAATTGTGATCTGTCAACTGCGAAAGGCCACCTAACTGGGATCTGCATCATCTAAAAATACATTGCATAGCCTAAACACTTGGGAAGTGTTCAACTTGTGTTTTTGTGATACGAAATCCAGCATATAGATCTTGTTTGCTGTGTCATTTTATGTCTATGTGTTATTATACTGTGATTTTATTGTGTTACTGTTTTTAATGACATAATACTGTTTTGGGCTTGTCCAAGTGTAAGTGGCCCCGAGTCCTTCGGGAGATGGAGCAGGGTATAAATAAAGTTTTATAATAATAATAATAATAATAATAATAATAATAATAATAATAATAATAATAATTTTATTTGATTTCTTACCTGCCTCTCCTTGTGGCTCAAGGCGGGTTACAACATCGCTAAAAACATATAATCATCTAAAAACATTCTACAAAATACACATATTAAAACATATTTCTACATATTTCTACACCACCAAGCTGTGAACACAGTCTTTCAGGAGGAGTGTAACCCCACCCAGAACTTGTTGATACACCTCCATCCCCAGATTAGGACCCTAGATGGCAAGCACCTCTCTTTTGTCTGGATTCAGTTTCAATTTGTTTTTCCTCATCCAGCCCTTTACGTCCTCCAGATATTCATTCAGAGGAGAAACACTATCCTTAGCTGAGGTTGTTTTTGAAGGTATGGAGAAATATATTTGGATGTCATCAGCATACTGACAACACCTCGCACCATGCCTATGAATGATCTCTCCCAGCAGTTTTGTATAAATATTAAAAAAACCCAAAAAACATTAGGGATAGAATGGCACTTTGTGGGATGCCATATAACAGCTCCTTTTTTGAGGAGCAGTTATCCCCAAACATCCCTATTTGAAACCTGCTTCCAATTCCCAGCCCCCCAAGTGCTCCATAAGGATACCATGGTTGATGGTATCAAAAGCTGATAAGAGGTCTAGAAGCATCAAAAACGACCCACACCCCTGGTCAGTGTTAAGATGGAGATATTGAGGTAGTCCATATAACTGATCTGAGAAACACTGCCCTTCCTCTGAGCATGTTTCATTTTCTCGCAAGGATATCATGATGAAATAAGGTGAAATATTAGGCATTTTACATCACTAATTTTGATCAAAATGGGAGACGACTCAGTGTGTTTATGTGTTAGCATGCCCATGCTCAGTACTTGCTAGTTTGCATTTTTCTTGAAGAGATTAATCATACTATGCATTCAGGTCATTTACTATTTGTTGGCTTTGGTCATACCCTTTCTCTTCCTACATTCAGTTAGTCTGGAGTGTTGCCTGACTTTGTTACTCTTCTATTTTGTAGTCCACAGTTGTTAATGTTCTCATTTGGCTTAGAATCCTCTATGGCAGTTACAAAAAAACCCACCATCACTGTTTTGTATTCATGATTCCAATGTAGACCCTAGTTCAGGGGTAACATAGGAACTATGAAAAGCCCTTAATTCCCACTTACTGGGAAGAGGCTGCTGTAGTTAAATGGAGCCTGGTTCCCTGTCATTTGAGAAGCAGCTAGCTGATAGTCTCATCACCACTCCTTGTATGAGTGCATTGCTAGTGAGAAAGCAAATTACAATAGGGCTCCTTCTGCCTGTCATTATAGGATGGGATGAGAAGGGCAACCAACTGCTTGAGCTACAGGGAAACAGATCCCTACTGATCACAATGGCTGCTACCTGAGATATGGAAACTGGCAGAGGAGATTCAGGCTGGAATTCATTCCATAGCACTGCCATTTGCTGCTTACAGCCAATGAAATGTATGAGATGTAATAAAAGTTTAGTATTTGCAAATTAATCTATGCATGTTTATTTCTAAAGGAGAGTAAGCCAGCTTTATGTCTTTGTAGACCATGATTTTGTGTGGATGTATACAGTGATGATGTGGAAATCTATAGTTTGTCTTTCATTTGCAAATACTAAGTACCCTTCTTGTGAGATATAGTACAATCTCTCATATTCCCCAAAATTGTGATACTTCTTGGCTCTGTTTGTTCTAACATATAAACTATACTACAAAAATTATTCTCAGTTATTGTTCCAATTTTGCATCCAGCAAAATTTTCCCTATTTCTCTCTCTGTGTTTCTGTGTGCCCATGAACAGAAGGAGAAAGAAAAACTGAGAGAAAAATAAACAAATACATGAGAAATATGCTATTGGTGGTGCAATTTCCACTTTAAAATCAGATGAACTTTATTTTACTAAAATATATGTGATATATTTAAAATATATTTTAAAATGCCTTTTTAAACATTTCTGTGACAGGAGAAAATGGTCCAAACTTGTCACATTGCTGCTGGATTGCTGGACGTCATCTTACATCATTCTGGGTTGTGGGGAATCTGGCATTCCATGCCCCGCATCGGCTGGCTTGAGTAAAAGGCAATCCCATGGGGGGAAGAATGGATTGCGCATCGCGTGGCTTGCTCCCATGGATTCCAATGGCAACACGGAAAGATTCCTGTGATGCCATGATGGTGGCATGTAAAGGATCCCCCAGCTTGAAAACAAGTACTCTTTTCAGCTCATATAATTCAGGCCCTATATCCCAGGTTCTGATCCTAGATTATCTTCTTATCCCAGATTATATGGCAATGTAGACTCATATAATCCATTTCAAAGTAAATAATCTGTGATCAGATCCTGAATTATATGATCTGATAAGAGTACTTGTTTTCAAGATGGGGGTGGGGTGGGGGGAATCCTTTAATATGATTTCCAATAGGAAGAAAATGCATTTCTGAAAATCAATATAATTAAATATTTTCTAAGAGAATTTCCATACAAAAAATGAAGCACTGAGACCAACATCCCAATTATATATTTGGGGAGAGCTGGTCTATGACTGGCAGTTTTCTATTACAGTCACTTAATTATAGCCTGATGATTTCCTCATTTTTTATTACATATTGGATCAAAAAAGGATTGATAAATCAATGGATGTTGCCATGAGAAAAAGTGCAAGATATCAGCAGCTTTAAATTGGGATCTTACATATAACAGTTAGACATTAATTCGATGACAGACAAATTTCTTTGAAACAGCCAATATTTTAATATATGTGCAAGTCAGTACTGCCTGTCAGATTTATAGGCCCATGTAACTTAAACCTTTCACTCATTTCTTTTCTGACAACAGCTTCTTGTTGAGTTTTCCATGTTTAACAGAATATTACTCATTCAGAAGAGACATGTTTTATAATCTCTTTCCAGAATTTATTAAACAGAGAAGGAATTTGAAATAGAGAAGTGTTGAGGCTGCAGTACATGTTACAAAGAAAAATGCCTGCTCTAGACTGCCATTCTCTAATGCTCTTCCCCCATAACTTGGTAAAAGAAACATGTGCTGATCTACAGATTTTTGGACCACCCAAAAGATAAATAAATGAAACCAAGAGCAATTGATGCCTGAACTTACATTAGAATACAGTATGAATAAAATGAAGCTATTGTACTTTGCACATATCCTGAGTTTTTATGACTCATTGGAAACAGTGATATTGTGTAGCAGAGTGAAGTTGGAAGTAAAAGTAGACCACTATAGAAATAAATTGACTCAAACAAGAAAGCTGTGTCACTGAATATTTAAGCAGAGCTGTTGACAGCAAGCCTTCTGGGAAGTCTCTTATCTTTTGGGTCACCATAAGTCAAAGATGATGTGATGGCACTTAACAACAAACAGTGCACTTGATGAACTCAGTTTGAAATTTCCACTCCTTCTTACCTGCTTACTACAAGTAGACTGAAGTTTCCCAATGTAAGAATGTAAGTAAAGAGCACCTAAGCCACAGCCAGCGCATGGCCACTGAACACCCCCAGAATCTCTGACTAAAGAGGGAATGGTGACCACTCAGTGGAATCTGAGACAGAAAGAGATTTGTTGAGCAGAGATGCATCGGAGTTATACTTTTATGTTATGGATGAGATAGAAAAGGCTTAGAGCTGATAAAAACAAAGCATAGAGACAAACCTAGTGTTTGAAAGGTCACTGATTGATACATGCAATGAGGGAATTGATTGTATAAATATTCTGTTTGTTACTGGAGATGAGCACTGACTTTCCTTGTTTGGGCAGTGGAAAAAGCTATGCATGTGGCAGTTTTCAGCCCTTCTATTTTGTAAATAAAATTGTGCATTTTAGGGTTCTGCTTGCTCTTCTCCAAACATTCTTGTTTGATATATAGTGGTTTGATTCATTTTTCAAGTCAGGATAAATCACATTTATTGAAGATTCTGAGCATATAGATTCTGCTCTGTTCAAGGATTCTGTAACCAGCAAAGAAGTGAGTCCAAGAAAGCCTCATGAATGCTTTCAACGTCACATTAATGACCAAGTCACGTCCAAAACATTCATACTAATAGTATATATGCCAATCTGTTGGGGTAATGCTGAGAATGAACACTAGTCCTTGAACAAGATGATGTTTCGGAGAAATACAGTATGATCCGGATATCTGAGAGACCATTATATGTGGATTCATTTATCCACTTCCAACAAAATATGCCTTCTCCAGGCATTTTCTAGGTCCTCCAGGACAACTCTATGGTATTCCTGAGCCAGAACCTAACAGGGGTTATCCGAGTTTCACAAATCCATATAAAGTCCAGGAATGCACCCCCTGAAGATATGGTGATCTACTGTATTATTTCAGATATCTAGCTATAAAATCTGGCCTGTGGCTCCCATTCCAACATGCCTTCTAAACCTCAAAACATTTCTTGTGGGAGAGAGAACATGCTCTTCCTTCTTTAGAGCAATGTAATCAGAGGAGCTTATGAAATAAGGTTACTGCATCCATCTCATGTTGGGCAAAGGCCAGTTCCTGGATATTGTTTCTATTAAATTGAATAGCTCATGTCTATCATGATCCATTTGTATATTTTGTCCAAATTCTAATTTCCTCAAAACTCTCACCTTGCGACTACCTCTAAGCTCTGATATGGTGATATATGGAAGTATGTGTACATTTGGATGTGGGGTTTGTAAGACAGAAGTCACCCAATGTCTTCAGTAGGAAGTTTGGGGGCATCTCTAATTGGAATCTGTGGCCCAAAGGTTAACCAAACTTTGCTGTTACACCCAATTACTAAACAGCTGAGCAGCAGGAATTTCTCCTAAGAAGATGGATTGTCACTTCAGCTGAGTCATCAGGATTGCTAACCAGAGTTGGTAGAATCAAGGTCTTCTGTTTTATCTTTGAAAAGAAAGTCGGTGTTCGGTTTTAACTGGAAAACAGCAGTCCTATAATTTATAAAACAAAGAACAGCGCTGCTACAAGCTGTCCTAATTTAATAAAATATCTTGTTAACCAACACAACAGTGTCTGAAATGGCTATTGATTTGCTAGTGTTTCATCCAGGGGCAATGCAATTTCCTTTGAGTGGGAAGATCTAGAGACAAAAATTAAGATGAACACCCTGAACAATTCTTTGCTCTGACTGCTCACCGAGTAAGACCATAATTAGTCAAAATGTCCGAGGTAGTGACATATATGTGCCTATGAATTAGAAGGCAAGATGCCAGCAGCATTCCTGGGAAAACAAAGGGGGATAAAAATCTATAGTGAACAAAATGCAAACTCTTGGACTCTTTTATTGTTAATTACTTGAAATGAGTTGTGTTAAGTTGCATATATGTAAATGTAAATAAAAATGGAGGCCTTGGAAAAGTAAGGAACGTTCTCTTTTTAATGAATTTTGACAGCATTTTCACATAGAAAATAATTGCACAATATACCGTATGCCTGACTATCAGTCCACCCATTCCTTTGCATATATACACACATGGATGCATATATACACAGATTGCATGGTATAAATTACATTCCCAAGTTAATTGATTTTTTCTTAGTGAATTTTGACAGTATTTCTATACACACACACTTAGATGAAATATTATAAATAGTATCTACTGAGCTGTTTTGTACAGAACTAATTTTGAGAGAACAAAGAAGTATTAATAATGGGGTAAAGTTGAAGGAAGTATGAAATACGTAGTCTATCTAGGAAACTGTTTCACTGAAGATCTGAATAATATTAAGTCCTGATGCTCTCCTTGTGTAGTATCCATTATTGAATGTGCAACTTAGTCCTCCTAATTTTTGACTGATACAGGTTTTGAACCACTTCAATGAGACTAAACTGGGTGATCTACTATGGCACAGTGCCATTTTTCAAGACGGGATGCGGGAAATATGACAATTTCAGAAACTGAATCCCTGGAAATGGAACGGGAGGTGGGGCTTGAATTGATTCAGCTGAAACAGACCACGTGGCTGCTCTGCCAAAAACAGCTGCTTTTGGTTTCTTTTTGGAGTGCTGTTGGAGCAGCCGAGGACACATGGGGGTTTTCCCCCTTAGCCTTGTCTGAGCCAATCAGAGCAAGAAAGCATATCGCGTGTCTTTTCACCAAGCAGATCTAAATATACCAGGGCGAGCTTTTCCATATTTCTGTGGTGTCCTGGCTTGTGTGTGTGTGTGTGTGAGAGAGAGATTGAGAGATTGTGTGCTAGCTAGTTCCATGTTCTATCTCAGTTGCTGTTTAGGATTGCTTTTAGACTCAGTTCCAATATTTTGGCAATTTTATTAAATTGTATTAGTTTATTATCTTGAAGTTGTTTTTTTTACTATTTCGCTAGGTAAGTGAGGGCAAGTATGTGTTTCGGGGGCTGTGAAAGGGCATTTTTGGGTGTTTGTTTACATACTTTTTACTTTTGTGTGTATGGTGAGTTGGGGGTGGTTTAGTGAAGGGAAGGGATAATCTGACTTCCCTTGAGCCCCCATGAGGAGAATTAAATCCCTATGCAGCCCTATCTATATATTTTTTTGCTTCTGTACTCTGTCCTGCACCTTCCTTTCCCCCTCATTTTTCTTTTTACAAAAAAGCCCTTTCTTCTTCTTGTTCACCTTTTTGACTGACTGACTCATTTATTCCCCTCCCCTGTCCTACCTTTGGGCTTGTGTGTACTCCTGCCCCAGTTCACCTGGCTTGACAACTGTGGAGAAATGCAAAAGCTTAGAAACAGTATTTGTTTTTATTAGTAAAGAAACTTTTAAAATTTCTTATAAATTGTGGGATGTGTGGATCTTTATGACAGCTTGCAGGAAGGGTGCCATGCTGCTGCTCCTATATTGTTGTTGTGGAGAAATTCTAAGGGATACATTTTTGGATTAGTTTGTAATGGAGATTTATTTCTAGAAACTTTAAGAATTTCCTAAAGATTAGTGGATGACCCAAATGTTCTGAATCTTGGTGGGCTTGCAGTGATAAATGTGTGCTCCAGTTGTGAGAATTTTTGTTCTGATAGCACTAAAATGACAGAATAGGGAGCCTCAGAAATCCCCCCATTGCTGCCAATGGGCCAGATCTTCCCAGATCGAAAATGGAACTTCCAGCTGACAAATCGATAAACAGTATTTCTGCCTTTCTGAATTCAGGCAGTTCCCAAAAAACTGGAACGGGGCACCCAAAAATCGGACATCGAAAACGGAATGAAATAAGAAAGAGGTAAACACTCTTTTTGAGTGCTGAATATTCAGATAACACTCAAGTAGGTTCAGCACTCTGAGATGTTCACTTCATATTCAAACTAAAAAAGAGAGTAGATTCACTATCACATTGATGCGAAAGGTTTGTTGCCACTATCTCATAATATCCACCACAATTGTAATTTTGCAGAGTTGACTCTACACACAAAGAATGTCATTTATTATTTCTTCTTTTACTTGATAGAAGCAAAAAACAATTTTAGCATTTTATAACCTCTGTAAATCTATGAAAACTTCAAAAACTACTTTTGATCAAGGTCAAAGACTTATTATGTGCAAAGTTTGCTCTTAGTATTTTAGAAGTATTTTCTGCGTAAGCCAATATTATTTTCTGTGCAAAGATTCTTGTCATTCCAGGATTCTTCTCATCAGATTTCACAGCAGTTAAATAAGAGGTTTCAGATGGGTTTCTTTTACAAATACTTTTGAATATTTTTTTCCAAGCCTGCTAAATACACATTTACATTACAATCCCTTGGGGAAAGATCTTTAAGCAGAAACTTTCTTACCTTATCACAAAACAATAGAAACAGGCTTGGGTCACTTGTTAGGATAAGAAAACATTATGTATGCCATCTGAACATGCTCAAATGTTGAATTTTCTACTTAGCATAGTATCTATTTAGTAGCAAGCTATGATGATATAAATAAATACTCTGGTTTCTCTATATAAATAAATATAAAATAGTATATTTATTTAGTATAAATATTGCATGCATATTGAACATGAATTCCACAAACACATTTTATGAAAACATTTGTGGTATAATATGACCAACCTAAGTCGATAAGAAGTAATTTTTAAAACAAAGAAGAAAGGACAGATCTTTGAAATAGTGGGAATATTTTTAAAGCCCCAAAGGCAGACACCAACTGTGCAGCTGTCCTCCTTGATTCTCTGGGGCAATGGATTTAACTAACTTAAAATATTCACTTTCAGTGTATCATTTCCAAGCATCATCAGTTGTCTTTAGAGAAATGATTCATGTTCTGTTACTGTCTTCTCCCTTCCTAAATCTCTTTGCCTCATTGACTAGCCATCTCTTTTCAAATCTCTATACTTTGTAGGAGTGAGTGTCTCTCTCCCCTGCTGTTATTTGTCTTTAATTTATTCACCATGGAACAACTTCAGACCCTTGTTTTCTATAATTTATACAATGTGCTTTCTGCTGCCTTGAGTTATTTAAGTCTGAGAAGCACCTGAGACACTTTGCTATTGTTTATAGATTTACACACAGCTATAACCGCTAAGTAGGAAAGATGATTAGACCCATAGCTTGGGAAAGAAATAAGTAATAAAAGGAGAACTGTTTTTAAAAAGGAAAAGAAAATGGAAATCAGCAGGACTGGTGTGACCATTACATCTCTTTTTCTGTTTCTTTCTCTTCTACCCTTCCTATTCTGTGTCCAGGTTGGTTCATCAAGTGCTCTGTTATAGCTGATTTCTCTGGTTGAATTAGTCTGTGCCTTTCATGTTCTTTGATTTGTGTCTGGGTGCTGCATTTGGTGGTCATGAACCAGCACAATGAACCAGCCTGGACACAGAATATTATCTGAGAACACAGAAATGCTGGACCACTCTGACAACCATCATGTCAGACTACACAGCTTACCAGCTTTTAGGAATTGTGGGAGCTGAAGTCCAAAACATCTGGAGGAGCACAGTTTGAGAAACTCTGATCTACAGGGTTGCATTGTGTGATTTTAATGCTCCTTTGTATTTAAGGAAATGCATTCTTGGCAATGCTAAAGTCCATGGTTAAAAGGATATAAAACAATATAATTGATTGTGTTCATTTCTTTCCCATTAACTGGGTAAGTGCAGCCAAATTCAAAAGACATCTGGAACTTGTGGGAAGAAATTCTACTTGTTTACAACCCACTGCAAGCCTTTCAGATGCTGATGATATTGTTTTCTAGCAAAACCACTCAGGCGGATCATGAGAGTTTGGAATACTATTCATAAGAAGGGTCCTCCCCACATAGTTTCTCCACAGGATTTTCCACATAGTGAAGATTTTTTCAGTGCTACAAGTATTGTAAGAGAAAAACACAAAGAACTTCCTTGTAAGTAGCCCGAGGAACTCACAAATAAGGATGGGAAGTTCTCTCTTTCTCTCTCTCTCTGTCTCTTGGTGTTTTGCAAAATATGAGAGCTTTTCATAGATTAGATATTCTTGAAGAGATGTATTCTTATTTACCACTTCTGGAATGTCTCTGTTGTTGTCTTGGACATGGCTTCCATCTCCTCCATTTGTTTTATATCATTTCATCTCTCCAGATGTGTCCATTGAAATATTTTACTTATAGAACACAAACACTATACTACAGTCAGACAGTATACAACTTTGGATATGAACATGTTACATATCTGGGTTAGGGATATAACAGCAAAAACTATGCTGAGAAAAATGATGGGAGAAGGAGGAGGTCAAATCCTGGCTTCTGGCACTAAGCTTTCAGCCAATCTCATAGGAAAGTGACATAATGCCTTGTTTTCCATGCTAAACTGCCTTGCTTCATAGTTCCAGGTAAAAAAGGGAGGCTTTTGAGCACAAAGATATCTAAGAGAAGCATGACTATGGCTGGATCTACACTACCCTATATCCCAGGATCTGACTTTAGATTATCTGCTTATCCCAGATTATCTGGCAGTGTAGACTCATATAATCTAGTTCAAATCAGATAATCTGGGATCAGATCCTGGGATATAGTGCAGTGTGGATCAAGCCTATATGTCACAGAAACCAAATAAAACATACAAAGTGGTTTGGACTGGTATTTTCAAGTCTTTTATGTGTTAGGGCTGCCCTAAGGCAAACCTATTATGTTATTTTTTTGACTAGATTTGTTCAGAGGGGTTTTGATTTTGCCTTTCTCTGAGGTTGAGATGGTGTGAGTTGCCTAAGTGGGTTTCCATGACTGAGTGGGGATTAGAATCTTCCAGTGTTTATAACATTACATCATGCTGCCTCTTCCAAATGTATGTAAGGATTATTTCTTCCCATTGTGTCCATTATCTTCGGTGTATAAAATGTAGTAAGCTTTGGTTAACAAAGAGCAACACCAAGAAAAACTGGTGTTGCTCTTTGCTATTTTCCGCTTTCTTTGCTGCATTAATTTGAGTTATTCTATGCCTTTGTCATAACTTGAAAGTAGATTGGTGGAAAGAAGAATATCCATGTTCCTAATTTCCTTTAATGATGGGACGTTGTGTTTTTTACCCACAGCAGAAAAGAACAGGTGACAATTGAAAGTTCAACTATTAGATTAAATTACAATACATAAATTTGCCACCATTAATTTAATAATCTCAATATTTCTGTAGATTCCATTATGTTATATAATCCATTCACTCCACGGCTATGATCTAAATACCCTAATTAAGTGGGAGAGTAGAAGGTAATTCATCTTTAGTCCAAGTTCAGCATCGAGTTCTTATATCCGGTATGCAGATGAAGTGGTTCCATTTTTTTGTCAGATATAGAACCATAATCCTTGACTATTATCCTAGAATATTATAGAAAACAGATGAAAGAGATTTCGTTCCTAAGACATTGCCAAACTAGACTCGAAATAACACATGTATATGAACTTCCAGGGTTCCCATATGCTTTCAGCTTTAATATTATTGATGTTAGAATTATTTGGGGGTTTGAGTCGGAGAAAGATGAACAGAATCTCAGAAAAAGAGGCATCAGTCTGCATGCTCTTTGTATCTTTTTCTATGTGGTCTGTGCTATTCTACCTCCCTACCTCTTTTCCAATTTGCTTAATTATTGGGTTCTACATTTTTCATACAACTTGTAAAGCATGTTGAATGAATATATTCCTGACAGATGTCACATATGGACACATTCCTAGGAGCTATCAGTTCAAGTCCGTGACTTTCTGAATGTATTTAAATGTCTGAAATTAATGATGAGCCACAGTGCTATAATTCCTGAAGTATTCTGTAGGAAAATGTGCAGCATTTGAGTCCAATTTACAAGTTACACACAATTTTGTGCAAAGAAAATATAATCAGCCTCTTTATTTGTTGAAATGCACCATTAGGAAATGGGAAATTTTGAATAGAGCATCAATGAAGAGAGGAGATACTTGATCACTTTCTCCAGCAGTCTATGACTGTTTTTATCGTTGTTGGATGTTTTATTGTTGATTGATTTGTTTTTACTGTTTGCTTTTGTTTTTATATTGTTGTTCTGGGCTTGGCCCCATGTAAGCTGCCCCGAGTCCCTTTGGGGAGATGGGGCGGGGTATAAGAATAAAGTTATTATTATTATTATTATTATTATTATTATTATTATTATTATTATTATTCACCTTTGCAACTGCAAATGAGGTTCAGATATGTCTATCAGTGCAAGAATCTGACTGTAATCAAGAAAAATGCTTGAAGCCATATATGATATATGCATTAGAAAACATTTGGGAGAAAAAGCTGGGGAAAACACTTGAAAATTGGCAGATACAAATGGATTTGCCATTTTGGAAAGCAGGTAAAGAAACCTAGAATTTTAGTAGTATGGCACTGTAGGCATGGCAACCCTATCTGAGACTGTAAGTTTGAGAATAAATATTTTACATGTCTATCCTGAATGTCTATCCTGAATACTTTTAGTCAGAAACAGATCTGATTGTGTTCAGCACAATTTTCATCAAGATTTGCTCCTTGCGTCATGCAGAATTCAGGATAACGAGTTCTTAAATGGAAATGCCTTGATTCAAGGACTGTGTTACTAACCTTTCTATGCTTAAGTCTTATCAAAAGTGCCAGATAAGACAGATAGATAGAATGAAATGTGTTTCAAGATACTAACTGCTGTGAAAGGGGGAGGGAGTCGAACAGAAGAAAATATGTGGAAAATCCCATGGAAATGATTATTATATTTCAGGGATTACAAAACTGTACCAGAATAGTCAATTTTGTTCTTGTTGAAATACACTCAGTTTCTTGATATCTTTATTCTGTACCATTAACCTATTAGGATCACAATCCTAAACACATTTACTACAAGTTTCAAATTTATTGAATGAACTTCCTTGCAACCAAAGGATCCTAGGATTGTGTTGTGAGTTTTCTCTAAGACTTAAAGGTTCTAAAATCATAGAATCATAGGGGTTGAAGAGAGTACAAAGGCCATTCAGTCCAACCTCTTGCCATGCAGGAATACACAATTCATTCAGTGGAAACCTTCAATTGTGTGCTTTGATTAATTTCAGGGATGCCAAATTTCTGGGATCCATCTGAAATATTAGCAGGTTACTATGTTTCCATAGGTCTCCATCTGGAGAGATTAATTTTGGATTGAATGCTCATGAAAGATGGACTTTGAAGCCTGGCTACAAATCTGCTCCACAGCAGCTGATGCACCCCATACCTCTGCTACAAGAGACACTTCAATAAGAAAACCTTATTGATCAGGATATAACAGATCACCCAAAAGGCAAGATGATGATCAACCTTTCAAATCAGGTTTGCTCTTTGGATTGACCAAATGGTGAAAGCAGTGGTGATTATTGTATTAGCTTCTCCTCCTACAGCAAGCATCTTCCACCCCATAACTTGTGCTTTGTGGAATTATGTTGGTATCTACTCTGACAATATCAAGTCCCCCATTAAAGCTTCTAAGTCAGACTTGATGTCTCCTGACAGCAATGATGGTGGTGATCAAGGTTAATCACTCCCATCTTCCCTTTTCTCCTTCTTCTCCTTCTTCTCCTTCTGATCCTAGTCCTGGTCCTTGACATGGATTTGTTTGTGCCATATTCTACCTTGCATGCTTCACCCCAGTCCAATGTTTTGTGGCAGTTTGTGGCAATATCTGTCTGATCATGAGATCTGGAATTAGAAGGAGATTTTTTTCTTAAGTGTTTTGCTTGCTTTGTCAAAACTTTTCTTTTTCTACTCAGTCAACTTACTGAACCTACGTCAGAATTTGAAATAGATCACTAGTTGTAATACAGTCCCAGTCGGGTCAAGCTGTCTGGGAGTTCTGGGAATTGCAGCTGGAATAAAAATTCGGACCTTGATTTGTTGCAGTATGTTACCCTGGTGTGATTCTTTTCCATTCCTCTTGTTTTTTGGCCTGAATTTTCTTGCACTGCACCCTTTCAGTTCTTTGAGTTCATTTAAATAACTTAAGTATTCTTTTTTAGTTTCTACAACATTGTGGGGGTTTTTTTGGTGACATGTTAATTTTTCTTTTCTTCCCAAATACTTTTTTTCCTTTGATGCCCAATGCAGATAAAATATGTGTGAAACTTTAATGAGCCAAATTTAATTATAGATGCAAAGCATTTGAAACCTATAGTTCTCCATCTGAAAACCTTTGGTTTAACTCCTACACTATCTTACTTTCCCTTCCTATCACGATTATTCCACAACCTGTCTTGAAATGCTTAGTGTCTCACATTTATTGCCCAAGAGTATTTTGATTGCAGGAGCCCCCTCACTGTCTTTTTATAATCTGCTTCAAAGAAAAGTTGTTTCTGCTTTCAGTCTCCATATGTTCCTACAGAGTTCTGTGTTATTCCCACCTTCTGCTGTGAAAGAAGTATGGTATTTCCTATGTGAACCAGATGCTAAAAATAATAGTTGTGTTTATACCGTACACAAATATGCTAGAAGGTACACAATAAACTTTAAGAACAGCCACGATTAATTTTGATGTCATTTTCATCTGAAACATTTATACACAAAACATATGGTAAAAAAAAAAACCAATCAGCTAAAGGAGCACAACATATTAGAGCAATATTGTAATAGTTCATAGAAAAATATTTCCAAGGGTAGTTGTTTTTGTCCATACAACAAAATACAATAACATCCCAAATTCACAAAAGATAAATCCAGTAGATTTTGCCTAAGAAAGTGGCAAGGTAGAAACAATCTACATTTCAAGGGAAATTATTTATACTGTTGCTAATTTTATTACATGGATTACAACTATTTGGTCCACATGGCCAAAAGCAGGATTGGCTTCTGCCTACATGGCTCTCCTTTCAGATTAATGGACAAAAATAACCGTAACATCTTGGCAAAATTGTAAGCCTGTAACTTTAACATTGTCACTTTTAAATTTTCTCTTGTATGATTTTCAATACCTTTCCCTGATTAAAAAAAAGCCAGTGGAGCTTTGAAAGCTTGCATGATATATTTTGTGCATTTTAGTTTGTTATTTTGTGAATTTAAGATAAATATTTTAAAAGTTCATTGAAATTACAATATGTGTGCGCTAGTATGTGTGTGGGTCTTCTGTGGGAGGGGACACTAAATTGCACAATTTATCAAACAAGTCAGTAGAAAGTCAGGTCAACAACTGGTAAGTGTGTATTGATATGGTTCAAAACTGTCTCAGATATACAGAGCCTGGAACCCAAGAGATATCCACAAAATAAGAGAAGAAATCCAGAAATAGTCTAGGTAATGTAAAAATGAAAGAAAGAATGCATCTACAATGTAGAACGAAGACCATCCATCCATCTTGTCCTTGGTCGGTCCCTCTTCCTTTTTCCTTCAATTTTCTCCAGCATCATTATCTTCTCCAAGCTTTCCTGTCTTCTCATTATGTGGCCAAAGTATTTCATCTTTGCCTCTAATATCCTTCCCTCCAGTGTGAGGTCAGGCATTATTTCCTGGAATATGGACTGGTTGGATTTTCTTGCAGTCCAAGGCACTTTCAGAATTTTCCTCCAACACCACAGTTCAAAAGCGTTTATCTTCCTTCTCTCAGCCTTCCTTATGGTCCAGTTCTAGCATCCACAGGTTACTATGGGGAATACCATTGCTTTAACTATGCAAACCTTCGTTGCCAGTGTGTTGTCTCTGCTCTTCACTATTTTATCGAGATTGGTCATTGCTCTTCTCCCAAGAAGTAAATATCTTCTGATTTCCTGGCTGCAGTAGTTGTTCTTTTATTTATACTACACTAGGAATGTACACCCCCATTTTACATGAGTTCCTTTCCCAGTTATTTATCACAGTTGATCTGTAAGGTAGGTTTCTTGAGAGGGAATGAAGGCCCAGAGATATATTGTAAATTCCATAATGAAGCAGAGGTTTTAACTTCGGTTTACTGGTTCCAAGTCCGACATCTTAAAATTACTCTATTCTGTCAGATCAGCTGTAACTAAAAATTGTATGAAGTTTGAAATGTGATTTGACAAAAAAGGGCCATAATTAATGTGTCCAATTTGCATAATAAGAATGTGAACCAGAGTATTTGCATGATTGGTTTATATGTGAGCAGGCTTTGTAAGAGTGCAAACTTTGTGTGCATTTAGCCTTTTGAAAGCATATGTTGAACATTCATAAGGCAAGGGCAGGTTTCTTGTCAGCAGTATGATCCCCGCTAAAAATTTCATTGGATATGCCATGTTTAAAGGGTTAATTAATGACATCAGTTTAGATCCAGGTAGCCCAACTTAACAGCTCATTAAGTGAGGTAGATAATTTCTCATGGACATGTCCAAATTTTTAGTTTATATGTTTGTAATGCATGAGATTTCATTTCATACTGCTAATATTTATAGGAAGCTTCATGTACAAAAGATGGAATGTTATAGTCAGATTTACAAAATGGTAAAAATATTATAGTATTTTTTATATAATATAAATTTACATTTTATAGTTTGACATTCAGGAGACAAACAGATTAATTAGTTAGGAGCCCATGTATTTTTCTTTTCTTTTTGGACATATCTGTAATACTAACTGTAGCATAATTTGTTTTGTTTAGCAGATATTATTAAGGCTAGCTTTTGGTAAATTACTTGTTTGTACGCTGGACAGATGGAATGAAATAACTGTGAGGAACCATCAGTGCTGTGTTTGCGGGGAAGCTAACAGGAGAACAGCAATGCTGGAAAATAAATAACTTATGTTAGCCATTCTCATTTGGCTTCTAACATTTTCCAAGATGATTAAAACCTGCAAGAACATCATTGTCAGGTCAAAGTAAAGAATGAAGGGAAAAATATTTTCATGAACAAAGATATATGAGCATGTCCCAGGAGCTAATCATACATAAGTGCAAAAGCTTCTTTCCCTCCATTTGAAGTTTTTTTTGAAAATACATCTTGATTAGCAGCATTTCTCCTTTCTAAGAAAAGAGTAAAACCCATCTTTTGCATAAATTATACTGTGCTTTAGCTTTCAGCATGAACATTCTTTGGGTACTTTCCTTGCTAAACTATGGTGACTGTGAAGCAATTTGTACTTATTGCAAGACCCCTGAGTTGCTAATGCCTGCTCAACTTGCCCCAGCATTCTTAAAGTGTATTCTTTAAAAGGGAAAATTTATACATTTTTGAATGTGTTGGCATGGCCTCCACTATTCTTGCTGCTACTATTATTATTGTAATTAGTAGTCATCATTGTATTTCATTTATAGTTTCTTGCTCCTCAGTGCAGAGACTCAAAACTCATATTTTAGGAACAGCAGTGGCAAAATGAAGACAATACACAATTAGTGACAAAGGTGGTGAAAATGTGATATCTAATTAAAATAAGTGTCAGGAAAAGAGTATTTATTGAACAGAAGAAAAAAAATCTACCATAATGTTTTATTTGAAAGATTGAGAACTAACCCTATGCTGGTGATATTCAAAAGCTGAATCTACCAGTGTAGATAAGGCCAAAGTAAAGTAGAATGGACTTAAAGTCAGGGGAAAACCTTTACCCTTTTACTAAAGTAGAATGTAACACTTTTCCTTTTAAAGGTACAGTAGAGTCTCACTTATCCAACATAAACAGGCCGGCAGAATGTTGGATAAGCGTATATTTTGGATAATAAGGAGGCATTAAGGAAAAGCCTATTAAACATCAAATTAAGTTATGATTTTACAAATTAAGCACCAAAACATCATGTTGTACAACAAATTTGACAGAAAAAGTAGTTCAATGCGCAGTAATGCTATGTAGTAATTACTGTATTTACGAATCTAGCACCAAAATATCACTATGTATTGAAAACATTGACTACAAAAATGCGTTGGATAATCCAGAACATTGGATAAGCGAGTGTTGGATAAGTGAGACTCTACTGTACTTGTATCTGTGATGCATACATCTTGCTATCTTTACCAGGAAATACTACAAGGACTAGCAAATGGTGTTAGACACTAGGACCTTTCATGGGTAGTAGTCAACTGGTAGGTAGATTTAGCTTTTGGCCATTACCAGCATAAAGTTAGTCATGACCAGTGTTGTTTAATTGTTATGACAAATAAGACATAGCAATGAATGAGGTGGAAATGGTAGTGAAGGAGAATGGCATGTAAGAAATCCATGTCCATTGGAAATGGGAATAATGCAGCCCACCAGATAATGCTGAACTGCAAGCCAAGACATTCCTTATTGTTGGCTATGCTGTCTAGCATTATAGAACAGAAGCTATTGTCTGCCAATTGTCCGAGTTTTTCCTGCAGAATTTTGGGAAATGTAGTTCAGGTCAGGGCCATTGGAATTCTCAGCTAGAGAGGTCCTTGGCTTCCCTAAACTACATTTCCCAGAATTCTGCAGGAATTCTATAATACTGATGAGAAAACGTCCAATGGCTCCTAGGACATGCAATCCAACATCATCTGGAAATCTGCATCACTATCATCCCTAGTTTACATACATTATCATACTATTAAACAAGTTAAGGTAATTTACTGAGAACAGTTCAAAAACATATGTCAATGTGGAGATTTTGGGGCATCTACTCTTGCTGTAAACCTAGCAAAGTGAATTCATTTAGTACTGTTCTGATATCTACCTCTCCCTGATGGTACTGACACCACTTGCACTTTTGGCCCAGTTCCTTTTGGAGCCAACCAAAGATTTTATCATTATATTTATTGTATGTGACCTTATTTGTTTTATGATTTGTTTTATTGTCGATTGACTTGTTTTATTGCTATGTTTTTATATTGTCTGATATCTGGGCTTGGCCCCATGTAAGCCGCCCCGAGTCCCTTCGGGGAGATGGGGCGGGGTATAAAAATAAAATTATTATTATTATTATTATTATTATTATTATTATTATTATTATTATTTGTAATCAATGTCAAAGTACTAGATGAACAAAGGTGAACATACACACAATCTAAAAGTATGAATGACATGGGTAAAGAGTAGATAATTTCAACAGATCTAGGGCCCATTTCAAGCTCCCCTGGATTTCACTACCCCAGGAACATGTAGCAGCCAGAGATAGAAAAACAGTTTTGGTTTTATGGAAACCACATTTTACTACCAGACAAAGCATTTTGGGGACACAGACTTTGCTTTATTGGATATTGTTCCATCTGGATGTTTTGAGAAGTACCATTATTCTATAATCAAGGAATGAGCAACTGTCTGAAGATAAGGGGGCACTGGTGGCCCATGAATCATACTTTGCCCATCATGTCTCTAAAACAAAGCATAGGTTCTAGTGTCTTCCTTGTTTAAGACAAAAATATATGCTCAGATTCTACATCATTAGGCATAGGACCCCATCACATAGAGGTCGGGAAGCTGGAGGATAGTGGGGGAAACAATGGGACAGTGTACCACTTCATCCACTTACTGAGGTTGGTCATGGGCTGCCATCCCATGATGTTTCCCTGTTGTCTCCGGCTTCTTCTATGAGGAGTCAGGTAGTCACTTGACTTTTCAGGGTCTGTGTTGCTGCACTGCTAGCATGCTGCCAGCATGGAGCCCTTCCAGATGTAGTCCTGCATCATTTCATGGACTCTGGTTGAGTTGTGCTGGTAGTGCTCAGAAATGGAGAAAACCATCAGTGTGATGAGGTCCATAGTTATGGTGAAAGAGTTATATTGTCATAGCCATCTCTGATGTTTTGACAGTCCACAAAACACTTTATAAGTCAGGCAACCATACCAGATGAAGAAGTTCCAAGGTTTTGGAGAGTGGGATGCTGATCAATGAGATGTATAGCCCCCTTGTGAGTGAGGAATAGCATTAAGAGGAGTGCATGGACCTATGAAGGGTTGAGTCACAAATGCTTTTCACATGATGGTTTGGGGGTTGAACATTCGTTCAGTTGTCATGGTGCCTGACATTTACAACCGCAATTCTGACACTGTAAATATCTTACAGGATGTCAGCCACAGTTTTCACTTCCCATCACTGAATTTGGTGATGGGGCCACAGAAATTCAGAGAGGCCAATCATTTGTGTGTTACTCACCTCTACTATAGGTAGAACTTTCCACCAAAAGAGCAAGTAACGTGTTGTGTTGGAAAGGGGAAAATTGTAATTTTACCTGAATTTAGATTTAGTCTTTTTTGTAATTTTTGTAATGTGATGGTTAAATTATTTTTAAAGGAGTTTTAATGAAACATACAATACAATAATAGGAAAAGAAAAAAAGAAAGAAACAAACAGAAATAACAAATACCCAAACCCCACATCCAACAATCACTATTTTGTTCCTCCCTATAAAATCTAAACAAATTAAAAATTGACTTCCCACTCTGAAGGCCAAAGCCATTTCCATAACAGTACAATAAATGTCTAATTACTATTTAACTAACATTTGAACTTCTGCTGAGACAAGCAAATAACATAGCCTTCAAATCCCACAGGTGTTGTTATCATTTCTTTTTTCTTTGTGCATGATAAAATGGTTCTCAGTTATTCAAAAATTATTCAAAGCTTTCTTTTTGATTATGAAAGGTAGATTTTTTCCACCCTTTCCTAAAAATTCAGCCTCTATCTGTTACGTGAGTCATTTCCTCATGTTTTAGAGGCACTGACTCTTGTCTTAATGGTTTTGAATGGCTTGATTGGGGAAAGGCAGGGTAAAAATTTCATGTATAAATAAATAATAGCTGGTGCAGCTTTTTCTGTGTAGTTTAATATTTCTGAAGAGCTGGATTCTCCTATGCATTTCATAGCATAAAAAGTGTAGCACGACAATTAAGCATGGTCAGGCTGGTCCCTTCGCGCATGCTGATGATGGAAGAAGCATCATTTGGGTGTGATATTGTGTAATAGTACCAGGGTTTCACCTTCTTTTCTCCAGTCTGTCTCCTCATCTACACATAGCCAATCTTCAAATCTATTGATTCTTTAGAACTTTGTGGGTCTTTTCCAAAACTGCTATGACAGGAGGAAGCATACTGTAGGTGCAGCTGCTTCTGTCATTGTATTCTTTCTGCCATTCTGGATTAGAGTAATGAAAGATTCTTTTGGTCTGAGTGCTGTATATCTTTTTGCCTGGACAGAGGGCAATATGTTATCAGAAAAAACCCCAGCGTGCTGCAATAAATTTCTTAAAGAAGGGAGAAGCAATCATAACAAAGCAATCACATAGAAAAGGGTTTCTCATGTTGTTTAGGAAATAAAAAAATGTCTCCTTCAATTGTATTCCCACATTATTTATTTATTTACAGTATTTATATTCCGCCCTTCTCATCCCAAAGGGGACTCAGGGCGGATCACAATGTATATATACATGGCAAACATTCAATACCATTAGACATACAACATACAGAGACAGAGACATTTGGGTTTTGAAGTCCAATGTCATATCCAGTTCTAACAATACACAACTTAAAGAAGAATACTATGAATTACATTAATAGACTGAATATAATGCAGGGCTGCTATATCTTTGAATGTATCTAGGAACGCAAATGTATGCTTCTCCTCTGCTCCCCCTTCCATTATGTTGATGCATGCTGACTCATGCTAATACACCCATAGCTTATTTTTTGTTTTGTGTTGCATTAATTTTTGAAGGAATTTTTGGACAGGAATGTACCACTTGCTTCCTTTAAAACAATACGTGTTATTTAAAGACAGTTGTATGTCATTGGATCTATAGTGCATTCTCTTCTATGCTCTAGCAAAGAATTTTGTCAAGGGAACGTTAAGAAATGCAGATCTCCGGGCTTCTATTAAATCAGTGTTGTTTTTACACAGTGAAGGGAAGGACTGAAAGATCATTTAAGTGAATGTCTCCTTTATGTTGCTGTCTTGCAAAATGGAGAGGTTTTGTCTTTCTTTTGTGTAATGTACTTGCCTTTGGATGGCATGGCTCTAACATTCAGTGCTTGTTTGTTGTTTTCTTGCACACATCGAATCTATTCTTTTCTTTCAGAGTCCAAGGTGTAGGTCAAATAGTATTATACTCCAGAAAGGACTATTGGAATAGCCACTTTTCAAAGTTGACTTTCTTGTTTAGCCCTATCAGATTGTAGCGGGGGAGAAAATTGTAACTAGGAGTGTGTACCGAGAATGATACAAGCAAGAATGACAGTAACAATAAACAAGGTTATTTTTCTTCTATATAGCTGTGCATAATGCAATTGATAATGTCATTTTTGATGGATAGTCACATGCAGACTGAAAGCCCTCTGTGGGGCCTAAATAGAGCAAAAACATCCTTTCAAGAGGAAGGAAATGCATTCTACAATTTTTACAGAGTAATAAAATGCAGAAGTTCCCAAAAGGTGCAATAATTTTTTAAAGCAGAATTAGGCAACTTTTTCCCTTTTAAGGGATTTAATTCCATTAAGTATAATTATTTGGGGGGGATATGCTGGCAGTGGGCATGGCTGAAAATGGCAGATGTAACATATAGACAACAAGGCCAATATTTTGGTTTGTCTCTTCTTTTTTTCTGACACTCTCTTTCTACAATGGTTCCCATTCCTCTTTCTTTTTTCTTCTCTTCTTTTTCCTCACTCAGGTTGTGAGAAAAAGGTCAGAACTAACCGCTTACAAAGATTTTTAGGAATAATGTCACAGAACCACAGCAAATTGATTTAATGCTGCCAGATGGTTTTTGTTGTTGTGTGTCTCCAAGCTGATTCTTACTTTCACAGAAATTAACAGAATTTCCTTGGCAAGATTTATTCGAAGGAGGATTGCCACTGTATTCCTCTTAGTCTGAGAGACTGTGACTTAGCTAAGATACATTTAATGAATGAGAGGACTTTTGAACCCTTGTACCGTGGAATCGTTGTCCAGCACTAGCTCCCCGGATGGTCTTACACCATACCTATTAGACAATGTAGACATAATATAAAAGAGAAGAGTTGGCATGAGTTAAACAGTATTCAGGCATAAATGAAATTTTGAAAAAAAGGTTAGCAATTAAAAGTAAATTAACTTTTGAAAAGTTAATTCAGATGCACTCATACACATTTGTTTTCTTTCTATTGATAAAGTGTCACAAAGCTGTTGTAGATCTCCTTTGTATAGCCAAAATGCTTTGCATCTCTCTCTCTCTCTCTCTCTCTCTCTCTCTCTCTCTCTCTCACACACACACACACACACACACACACACACACACACAGAGTAACATTAAGGGTCAATTTTTCTTATGGTAGTCTGGAAAAAGGCAACAGAGAAAGAAGAACCAAGAGATAGAAACCCGAGGAGGGAGTCTCATGTTAGAAAGGACCAGTTCCACCCTTGGTGCATGCTTTCAATAGAAGTGAAGATTTAAATGTAGAGAAGACCTTTAATGGATTAGCAGTGCTCATACTTTGAGCTTTGATATCTCCTTAGAAATTCAGACTCTAACATTTATGCCTCCCTGTTCACCCCCTCCCCAACAAACAAACACCGGACAAACAGGCAAACAATTGGGTACAACAACAATATATTTCAAGGAGCCTTGTGTAGGGTGAGGACCAAAACAACAAGAATAGCAAAATACATTTTCTGTTAGTGCAAAAGCAATTTTAAGATGCTGGTAATGACCTTAGGTTCCTTCTGGTATGGGATTGATTCAAAATGTTAATGACTTGGAGATAAAAGCCTCTGTAGCCTATCAATAATGCATTGAGTTATTCAGTCCCTGATGTCAGGGTGGTCTTCCATTTCTCATTTTGCGCCATGTTTTTTATAGCTCTCAGTCAGATAAATTCAACTCCAATTAACTCAAAGATTTTTAGTATAAATATTCTATAGAAGCTTGGACCAAGGAGTTCTGACTCAACCACTAATTATTTATAATTTCTCTAGTGTCTTTCAGTTAGCTCATTCAGTGCTTCTTCAGTTCTTGCCTCATTTATAACAAAAACTAACTTATAAAGTAGTTGAAACGGCATGAAATGGGATGTTCAAGTCATCCCAGTGTACTGTTTATAATAAAATATAATAATAAAACTTATTTTTAATCCCCAAGGGGACTCAGCACAAAGAAATCCCAGTGTAGAAAGGGATCAGAGCATCAATGTCCTTTATAAGGACAACATTGTGTTGACTGAGGCTGTGGTCTTGCACTCACATACCTAGGAGGAAGTCCTCTTAAACTGAGTAAGACTTACATCTAAGTTGACAATTGTGGTAGTATGTCAAAGACCAAATAAGACACAGATGTGTTGAAGGCATAAGGAGCAGAGGCATTGGCCAAAGTGAACAGAGTCTGTGCTCCAAAAACCAACACAAGGACAATTGCAAACATACAGAATTATTTATTGCACTTTGATAGTGATTTGAAAGAAAGGACTGGATCCTGATGGGTTGAGACTGGAGCCAGCTAGGGTCTTCTTGCTGATTGCATGAGAAGTGCCCTCTCCTGTTGTTGAGGGACTCATAGATCTGATGGGAATTTTAATAAACTCTTATTGCTTAATTTGAAGTCTTGTGGATATTTTCTTGATCTGCCTATGGAGGGGTACAGAAAGAAAAAAAATGTGGAAGGGTCTGTGTTAATGGGGTTAATAGCTCAGTTCCTGTCCTCTTGGGGTGAGACAATGGATTTTGAGTAGCCAAACAATAGGTAGCAAGGGTGTTGGCACAGCCTGGATGGATTCCCAAGGAGGGGCTCTGATTGGGTGACTGGGATTAGGAAGTGTTCCCAAGGATAAGGTTTGATAGTATCTTGGGAAAAACCCCATAGCTCTTCCTAGGTCTATTGTGACATTCCTGGGGTTTGTCAAGGAATTATGTTCCTTCCTGGAGTAAATGATGAGATTTTTCCTTGGCTGTGTGCAACTTTGGAGAGTTCACATGGAAATCACCTGGAACTGGTAATTTATGGTCTCCTTGTCTGGATGCTCTCAGAGCCACAGGTTTTGGGGTCTGTTTTGGGGTTCAAGTGTTTTGATAAGAAGTGCATGATAACTTTAACTTACAAAATGTTCCTAAAGTGAGGGTTGAAGAAGGTGCATGCTGGAAAAACTACCACTTTTAGAGCCTACAACAGAAGGTAGTTCTTTCCATTGGCTGCCGTTTATTTTCCGAGCCCAACTCAAGGTGCAGGTTATCACCTACAAAGCCCTAAATGGTTTGGGACCCACCTACCTTCGTGACCGCATTTCCCCCTATGAACCTGCATGGTCTCTTTGCTCATTGGGGGAGGCCCTCCTCTCGCTCCCACCACCCTCGCAGTTGCAGTTGGTAGGGACGAGGGAGAGGGCCTTCTCCATTGTGGCTCTGAAACCCTCTCCCCAGGGAGATTAGGCTGGTCCCTACCCTCCTTACTTTTTGGAAGAGCCTGAAAACTTGGCTCTTCCAACAGACCTTTGGCGACTGATTTCCATAGTAAAGGATTGATCTGTTGCCTTATTAAAACTTTATTGCACTTTATTCCTTTAGCTGGCCATAGTTTTCTTGTGTACGCTTTCCCCAGCACTTTAATGGGACAATAGTTCTGGTATCTACCTCTCTCCGATTGTATCTGACACTACTTGCACTTTCTTTCTTTGGCCCAGTTCTTTTTAGGAGCCAACCCAGGATTTTATCAAAATATGTTTAGTGTATGTGACCTCATTTGTTTTATGGTTTGTTTTATTGTTGATTGATTTGTTTTATTGTTGAGTTTTTATATTGTCTGTTTTGCCTGGGCTTGGCCTCATGTAAGCCGCCCCGAGTCCCTTCAGGGAGATGGGGCGGGGTATAAAAATAAAATTATTATTATTATTATTATTATTATTATTATTATTATTATTATTATTATTATTATTATTATTGTCCCATTGTCAACTTTCAGATTGTGCTGCTATACTGCAAATTTTCAACTACCCCAGCTTCCCCCACAATGCTTTTCAACTACTCTAGCTCCCCCCTACATTGGTCCCCTATGCTAGAGAGGCTTGAATTCATTTAGAGTAGCCAGGTATTCCTTACCTATATGTGCTGCATTTCCACTACAGCATCATCTGCTCCTTTTTTTTTTTTTTTTTTTAGATTGAGCACTGTTTTCCTGATACAAAAATGTTGAATAATTCTGTTTGGTTTTTTGGTCTCTTGTTAGAAAAATGAGAGTATTTTTTTCAAACAAGCCTGTCATGTAAACTAACATGTACAGCAAAGAGATAGAAGGATCTGGTCTTTAGGACATTTGATTTGTTAATGAGGACTATTATGGAGGCTGTGATCTGTATAAATGTATTTATTCCACAATTTGCTTAAAAATTGATCCACAATTTGTTTTGGTTTTGCCATACTTTGCACTTTATACAATATTCCTGTTATTTTGGATCTTACTTAGTGACTTGGAGCTGAGAGTCAAACTAAATGGCAAGTTGGAAAACTAATTGTGCATCTCTCACATTATGTTAGCCCTAAAATAAAGAGAAGTGGGAAAAGAAAATGGAGTTCTGACAGGAACTTTATTGAGAAACAAAGTTTGAAGTGATCCTTGCGTAGGAGGAAAGAAACTATTCCAATGACTACTTGTTTTCATGGCCTCCAATCACCATACAGAAATAATGGGTAAGAATCCTGTATAATTTCTTGTGGGGGAAAGACAGAGCAGCTTTGACCTTTCCTCTGCCTTACTTTCTACCTCTTTCCTCCCATTTTAAAAATATATTTTCAGTTTTGGTTAATATAACAGGTTGATCTGATAACTGAATGAAGAACTGTACTCAGTCATTACTGTTCTCCCTTAATCATCTATAAGATCATTACTGGTAAAAGGAGCCCCCGGTGGTGAAGTGGGTTAAACCTTTGTGCTGGCAGGACGGATGACTTGAAGGTTGGGTTGCTGACCTGAGGATTGCCAGTTTGAATCCAATCCGGGGAGAGCGTGGATGAGCTCCCACTATCAGCTCCAGCTCCATGCAGGGTCATGAGAGAAGCCTTCCACAAGGACGGTAAAAACATCAAAAATATCCAGGCGTTCCATGGGCAACATCCTTGCAGATGGCCAATTCTCTCACACCAGAAGTGACTTGCAGCTTCTCAAATAGCTCCTGACACTAAACAAAACAAAACAAAACAAAAAAACTGGTAAAAGACACCAATATTTTGTAAGACGCAGTATGACATGAACATATCTTTCTTTCTTCAGGTTGTCTGGAAATCAGTTCCATCAAATCTTTGAATATCTGAGGGATGTATGTTGTATACTTTTTGTCTGGAAACTAATAAAACAGATTGTAGAGGTCCCACAGTTTCTGCTATACTATAAAACTATATGTTAATGCTTTCCTGTTATCTGTCTGTGGCAGATTTACAATATTGCTAGATTAATTATATTAGTTAAATTTCACAACTCAGTGCATTTAAATTAAGACAACAGGAATGCTACGATTTATCAACAGAAAGCCAGAGAATGATTTCTTTCTCTGCTTCTGGAATTCAGGGAGGCTGATATAAATTCAACCTTGAGGTTGCATAGAAACAGGCATATGCTACAACAAGTTGTCTTTCATGTACACAACCCCCTGGTCTTTTGTAAGAAGTTCTAGCTAACACTACTACACCCACAAACTCTCGTTCAAGAGGTCTTCTTATAATACTCCATCCTTAAATAAGTACAGCCTGTGTTAATATACTAAGCTCAATTGTATAACATACAGGCCGAGCATTCTTTATCCAACATGCTTGAGACCAGAAGTGTTTTGGATTTCAGACATTTTTTGATTTTGAAAATGCTTGTAATTGCATACACATACATAATATGATATCTTGGGGTTTGGACCCAAGTTTAAACACAAAATTCATTTCATATGTATCTTATACGAAACATCTGAGAGTGTTGTTGTTTATTTGTACAGTTGCTTCTGACTCTTTGTGACCTCATGGACTAGCCCACACCAGAGCTTGGACCATAAGGAAGGCTGAGTGAAGGAAGATAGACACTTTTGAACTGTGGTGTTGGAGGAAAATCCTGAGAGTGTCTTGGACCGCAAGAAGATCCAATTAGTCCATACTCCAGGAAATAATGCCTTACTGCTCACTGGAGGGAAGGATATTGGAGGCAAAGATGAAGTACTTTGACCATATTATGAGAAGGCAAGAGAAGATGATGGTGGGGAAAATGGAAGAAAAAAGGAAGAGGGGCCAACCAAGGGCAAGATGGATGGATGGCATCCTTGAAGTGAGTTGCTTGACCTTGAAGGAGCTGAAGGTGGTGACAGCTGACAGGAAACTCTGGCATGGGCTGGTCCATGAGGTCATGAAGAGTCGGAAGTGACTGAACGAATAAACAACAACAAAATCTGAGTCCCCACTGCTAGATATTTATTTATTTATTTATTTAATACATTTATATCCTTCCCTTTTCACCCCAAAGGGGACTCAGAGCGGCCTACAAATTAAATTTACATACAATATTATATTATTAGCATAGCACAATACTGGCAATAAAATACCATATTGTACTATATCTATATATTGTAATATTATTAATAATATTACATGTAATGTATAATATATAATTAATATTATTAAATTGTATTATTAGTATTATATTGTATTACAAAATAATATTATTAATATTATATGCATATACAATATATTATAATATATATTATTGTAAATTATATTGTATATATGTATATATGTATATATGCATGCGTGCACACATATATACATATACATATACATACACATACATATATATATACACACACATATAATCTGTGATAAACAGAAAACCTGGGATCATATCCTGGGATATAGGGCCTATCTCGAAGGGCCCCAATTACATTTGCCAGCAAAAACTATTTTTTGGTTTCAGGATTTTTAAAATTGAGGTACACATTAGATTCGATGGCGCATTAGACTCAAGTAAATAAAATTGAACTTGTACATTTATTAAATAATGATTTCTGATTCCTAAAATGATTTTTTTTAAAAAAATGGGGTTATAGCATGGCACAGTGATTTAAGCATTGAATGATTATGAAGACTAGGGTTCAAGTTCCTGTTCAGCTGTGAAAACCCAATGAGTGACTTTGGCATGTTGCACTTCCTCAGCCACAGGAAATCTCATTAGGGGGTCATCTTGGGGTCTCCTAAGATGACCACAGAGTTATACTGGAGAAGCTTGAGATTGCTTGAGAGATCATACTCTCAACCCGAACACTTAGGTCTTCTGAGGGGCGTCTACTCCATCTTGCCAACTGGCAACTGTCACCAAGAGGACATTTTCATCAGCTGCCTTACAACTCTGGAGTGGCTTGCTAGAAGAGGTTTGTCAGCTAGATTGACTGTCGGAATTAAAGACACAGTTGAAGATTTATCTCTTACGGCAGGCCAATCTAGTCAATTTTAAGTTGTGATTTTTAAGCTGCATTTTATTAGTGGATTTTAACTTGTATTTTAACCTTGTGTATCTTGTTGTATGTCTTTTAATAGTGTTTTATGTCTTGTTTTAGTGATGTTGTAGCCTGCTTCAAGCCTCAAGTTAGATGCAGGTATTATTATTATTATTATTATTATTATTATTATTATTATTATTATTGCAAATAATCAAATCTACAAAAGTTAAACCTAAAAATGTGAAGAGTCAATTGTAATCACAAATAAATTCTGGGATGGGGAGAAGAAGAGTATTGGAAGTCAGTAATATAGAAAACATGGCAATTGCACGTTACATAAACAGTGTTTCCTTTATTCACCCAGACACTCTTCTTTCTCTATCATTGACTTCCAGTACTGTTTACACATATGAAATTATCATTCAACTTATCAAAGTTAGAATTTTACCTTACCCTGTTTAAGGACTGCAGATCTAACCTCGAAAAGTAATTTTTGAGAGTTCTGGATTGATTAAGCTTTCTGCAATGACATCTTCAAAATGCTATATGCAGAGGTTTAGTTACTTACTGTTTATATTTCAGCCATCACTATTATTTTTCATCTCAAGTGCTTGAAAATTAACCAAGGTGCTCTAATCTTTTTGTTGCAATGGTAGAGAGTCACCCTCCTAGAAGATCAGTTTGTATTCAAACTAAAAAAAAACCACACACAAAACTAAGCTTTATTCCAGCAATCATACAATTCGTCTCTCCAGACATAGTCTTAATCTTCTTTATCAGAAGGATTATGCCACTTGGATCATTAAGCTAAGCTCCTTAAACTTCAACCAACACGGTAGTGGGATTTGTCATACACAAGGACGTGGCAAGAGGTTAAACTGGCATTACATAGATAGATCGATGTTAAACTGCCAGCAGTGGAGCTAAGAATTTCCTATCCAAACATCAGATCCACTGGTGACCAGCCGGCAAGTGATGAGGCCAGTGACCCAGTTCCCAGTGGGGAGAGCATTAAAGCCCTTCCACACCACTGCAACCCACCTTTTTTTATTGCAGGGCTGCTTGGGGACTCCCAGCACAATCCTTCATTTGACAGTACAGATGTCAGTAGGAAATGAAAAAGCAAAACCCTGGAATGAAGCCATTACTTGTAAAGAGCTCACAATGAAGACGTTTGGTAGTCATGAGGTTAGAAGTTAGATGGTGTTGAGTGGTTCCACTTTGACAGCCTTGGAAATTGATTTCCCCAAAGAATGTGCTACTGTTGTAAGTGAATAAAGAAAATGAGTACTTACTTCAATTATTTCCATAACATGAAAATTCTTAAGTAGTCAGAAGAATCAGCTAAAGAAATCAGTATTATAATTCGTTTTGTTGAAGTCAGTTCTCAAACCTGCTATAGAAAGTGCTCATTTGCATGAAATAAAATAATAGAACAAACTAACAATGGAGCAACATAATAACAGAATGAGAAAATTGGAACCTATTGAACTAATGTTCAGCTAATATGGAACAATAGTTAAAGTACAATTTTAAAAGTAGTTACACTTATTAAAGCATCTATACTTTAACTGTACACATTTCTCACACCCATCTTGCTCCTTTTTCCTTATTTGTAGTTTGTTCCCATGAAACATAAACTACTTTTGTACAAATACACTTCTGCACATGCATGCAGTCTGGAATTGCCAGGTCAGTTGGTTCTTTGTCCTTGAGATTTCAAGCCCAAAGCCTTAGACTGGGAGTTTGTAATGCCACAGAAGACAGGCATTTTGTGAGATAATGGGTATGCATGTTTGTGCACACATGTGCACAATCCTAAGAGAGTGAGGTAGACAATGTGGATTTCCTGTATTGCCTTAAAAACCAATACAGGTTGAGTATCCCTTATTCAAAATGCTTGCATTTTGGATTCTTGCATTTGCATATATAGACATTGAATTTATTGATGCTTCATAAGCACTTTATACATATAGCCTGAAGGCAATTGTATAATATTTTAATGATTTTGTACATAAAGCAACCTTTGTTTATAACAGTGGTTCACAACCTTTTTTTGATCAGGGATCACTTGACCTTTGACCAGGGACCACTTTCCAACATTAGTACTAAAAGGATTACGAATCAGTTTTTGGTCAACTTTAGACGGTTTGATTATTTGAGGCGCTGATTCAAAAAATTGCATAGGATAGACCACATCAGCTCTAGTTTCTGACACAGAATATATGCCATCCAGTAGTCACCATCTGCTCGCCCACAGAAAACCATATTTAATAACCTAGAGCTGATGTGGTCTATCTAATGCAATTTTCTGAATCAGTACTTCATATAGCCCCAGGAACAGGTCTAAAAACAAAGACACCAGGGGAAAAAAATCCTTGCATGTCCCGAGGACCTAATTTTAGGTCTCATGGTCCACCAGTTGACCACAGCCCACTGGTTGGAAACCACTTGTTTATAATGTCTGTACCTATACTGTAAAATGAAGGCAGTTTGATCCCACTTTAACTGCAGTGGTTGAATGTCATGGATTTCTGGAATTGTGGATCGATGAGGCCCCAGCACTCTTTGGCATAGAAAGCTCAAGACCTTGTAAAATTACAACTTTCAGGCTTCCATAGCATTGAGCCATGACAGTTAACATGGTGTTATACTGCATTTAATCTACAGAATAGATTAACATTCTGAAACATTAGAAAGCAAAGATATCACCCCTTTGGACAGTTACAGATTTTGGAATTGTGGATAAGGGATGCTCAGTCTGCATTATGGAAAATAAAGATGGAATTATTATTTTATTTCTTACCGGCATCTCTTCACGGCTCAAAGTGGGTTACAACATTGCTGAAACACATAGTCAAAACACATCATCATTTAAAAACACTCTGTAGAATACACTTATTAAAGCATATTTCCATAAAATACATATTAAAATATACAAAACAAAAATTAGACATAGAACAGAAGTTTAAAATTCGTCATTAAAACTGTCTGGATAGGCCAGCTGGAAGAGATAGGTCTTCACTTCATGTACTTGCTAAGATGTTTTAATTCTTTGATTTTAAAGTAACTGTTTATTTTTAATTGATTGTGGTTTTATATGGCACTAGCTGTCCCCGGCCACGCGTTGCTGTGGCAAAGTGGTGGTGGTATTGGTTAAAAATTGTTGTGTAATTTTTATTTGACTTTATTTGCATTTTTTATTAATTTTATTGTAAGTTATATTTTTATTTATTATATTTTATGATTTTCTTGTATTATTTTTAGTTATTTTCTGTTATTATAGTATTTTATTGTATTAATTTTTTAGTGTTTTTTATTATTTTTTATTGGATTGATAGGAGACCAAGTTGGAGGAGCTTAGCCTTCTAACTGGCAGCAATTGGATAAAAGCAATTATTCCTCTCTCTCTCATTAGGACTTTATTTTTCTTTTCTTTTTGTTGTATCAACCTAGAGGCATGGATGATGGGTTGTGTTGTCAAATTTCGAGGTTGGGGGGCCTGTAGTTTTGTTGTTTTGTGGGTCGCCGTGATGCCATCACTCTTTTATATATATAGATTGAATTCTTGCCTATCTCTAAGGCCGCATTGAGAAGGGTGGGATATAAATATGGTAAATAAATAATAATAAATTCATTTGTGTCTTAAATTCTCACAGCTGATCTGATTTATTGAACAGATATTTCAATAAATCTTGACAAGCAAATCCTATGGATTTAAGTTACCTTAAATCATAGAAAGACATGCAAGCTAGCAACTATTTACTATAGGTGTGGTAAATGTGCTACCTCTAGCACAGTGATTTGTAACCTTTGGTCCTCTAGGTTTCAGCTCCCAGAATTCTTGACAGTTGGCCAAGCTGGCTAGGGCTTCTGGGAGTCGAAGGCCCAAACATCTGGAGCACCAGAGGTTGGGAACCACCATTCTAGTATATAAATGTAGCAGGAAATCATCTTCTGAAGATATAACTGTGTTCTCATATCATTCATGTCTGTTTCCAATATTATTAGTTGCTGATTAAGATTCTGCTATACATCTACTTGTCATCCTGCATTCACTGGTTTTCAGAAACTTTACTTTGGCAATAGTGAACTCCTACCCTGGATGAAACAGGATAACTGGGCCTATAATCCTAACAAGACACTACTTAGTTTCAGGGAGGAGGATTCGCTTCCAAGTGCACTGTGACAGCAGGATTTCTGTTCATTTGAAGATTAACACAACTATTTTCTGCCTTTGGTGCAAAACAGAACATAGAAGCATCTCTTTCTCTTGAAAAGAATGTGGCATTTTGAGGATCTAAAAGCTGTCCCCACTTTGGCTCACAACTCTCTTTCAGTTTAATTTAGGTCTCACCAACACTGCCTCATAATGCAGTTTCATTATATGTCTACACTATATATGTCTATATAATGTAGTTCTCCATAGGAAGCAACCAAAGCATACCAGACATCCCTCTAAATTTAATTGTTGACCTCCCATTTACTTTGTGCCATTGTATTCTAATATTTTCTATGAGGTTGTGGACTTAGTTTGTTGTAATCTACATAAGTGTATGTTTTAAGTTGGCTTATGGCTTATTTATTATTGACATCTATTCTGTTCAAATGTTGAACTTTCATATATTTTTAACATTTAAAGTTGCAAGCCACCTTGAGTTCTAGTTTTGCGATAGAGGTGGGTATAAATAAAGTTCATCACTACAGTTATGTTGAGTAGTGCAATAAGTCTACTCACATCTCCTCTTTATGTTTTATGTCCCTGTACGTTCAAGTTTGCCTCTCCGTTTCATGTTGGATCCATTCCCCTAGCTGTTTACTGCCAAAATCACATAGAATGTAGATTGTGGTAAGAAGGCAGATCAGATAGCTCTTTCATTACTGTTGATCCTTCTCTTGCCAAATCAAAGATGCTTCCATTCTACTGGGATTTTTTGCATCGTGAATACAATTCAGAATGTATGACACGCAGGATTTTTCTAAAGACTTAGGCACTGCATCCTAATGAGGCACACTCAGAGTATGTTTATGCCTATTCATGAGGTAGCAGATGACTGCATATATATGACTAAGAAGTAATGAGTTGATAAGGAAGGAAAGGAACATAAGGACAACACATTTTACTTCCTATGAACTTTACAAGCTGAAACTTTGGACGTTCCACTTATTTAAATATCATGCTATCTATCAAGATTATTTTCAAAAGCTTTGCTTCATATCTAGTCTGCATAGGCAATAAATTAATCTGTAGCAAGAAATGAGGATTTCGTCAGCTAACAGTGGTATGGCCATGAACAGATCTAGGATTTAGTAAAGGGGGTCCTCAAAGTTTTTAAGCAGAGGACCGGTCCACAGTCCCTCAGAGTGCTGGAGAGCCAGACTATAGTTTGAAAAAAATACAAACAAATTCCTGCACACACTGCACATGTCTTATTTGTAGTGCAACCCCCCCACACACACAAAAAACAATATTTAAAAATAACAACAATTTTAACCAACATAAACCTATCATGATTTCAATGGGAAGTGTGGGCCTGCTTCTGGTCAATGAGACAGTCAAGTTAATTAGGATTGTTGTTGTGTGCCTTCAAGTCATTTCAGACTTAGGGTGAGCCTAAGTCTAAAACTGAGGGCAGGGACTAGATAAATGACCTTGGAGGGCCACATCCGGCCCACAGGCCTTCGTTTGGGAACCGCTGATTTAGTATGTCTCTTCTGACCTCTCCATAGTTGTGTAAAGTTAAGCTTGTCATCACAAATTTCGGACATCTAGGAAAATGGCAATATTAAACCCACTATGAATGGTGGAAGAGTATTTTATATTTTAAATAAAATGAATTTATTTTTATTTCCAGCATATTCGTATGATTTTAAATTGGTTGTCTTACTTTGATTTTCATATTCAAATTTAAGCCAATCTGAGCCTGGGAAGAAAATAGTTTAAATAAACATTTCTGTGAAGTACATTTGACCTAACACAGAAAAACTCAAAAGACATAATCTGAGATGTATTACTGGGATGCAACCTTCCTCTAGACTCTTAGAAGACTTGTTATTACACAACCTTTCTCATCTTTCATGAACACAAGCTTTTCCAGTTAGTGTTCCCAGACCTTGTTAAGCAAAGCTGACAAGGGTAGCACTGTGGTCTCTTCAATGAATGCTCTGTTGTTGGTTCCCGATGAAAGAGAACAACACGCTAACCTTTTCTTGGGAACAATGGGTGGGCTTGTAATGTAGGAAATGTTCCAGCCCTTTAACAACTATAAGAAAGAGCACAATTATGTGGACAGGATAATGTTCTGACATGGGAAGCCCTTTGCTCATTAAACAGCACACAGCTGTTATTGTGAAATGGGCTCTATAGGAAAGGTAATGGGGATATATTTATAGTAGAATTTGTTAATTCTTTAGTTTTGCAGACAATTGGTTACCAAACACACAACAAGCTTCAGGTTTGAAAAAAAAATCCCTATTGTGAGAACAAAATAAGTGTTGATGGATTTATGTTACAAGAGGGATACTTCCCATCGTTTCCTGACGTACTTGCAAATACTGCCCTTATGGGTTACAGCGTCTTTGACTTCTGGCTTTAACTGAAGTTTTAACGTCTGGCTATCAAACTATATTTCAGTTCTCCACATAAATGAAGTGGAGCAGTGAATTACCCCATCTATAAGTTGTCATATTAAACTGACATATTAAATTATTTCATTTCCATTAATACCAGTGGGGGAAGCAGGAAAAGATTTGCTGCAGTTATCTTGTTGGGAAATAACAGAATTATAACAACAATGACATAAATGTGGGAGAGAGGGAACAACTGAAAAGACAGATAACATATTGTTATTTTTAGTTAGAGATAATCCCATGTCATTTGGGAGGCAACTTTGCAAATACCATCAGGGATGTGGAGTTAGAAAAAAGGCAGACATTCAAGGAGACAACAGAATTGGGATAAGGTGTAACTGCATAAGAGCATCCTTAGGACTGTATGTGTATCAGAGTGATGGGAGCACAGATTGCATTCTGTTGGTATTCTGTTGGATGTGGGAGATGTGAAAAAAGCAGCTAGAGCAAGACAGACTTCTTGGAGCAATAGACAAGAACAGAGGGGAAATAGTCAAGGAAGTTAGAAAGTGGAGAGTAAGGAAGAGCAGAGTGTAAAGTAGAGAAAACTAGTTTGGGAAATCTTGATAGAAATTTTAATAAAGCCTTCTCAGAGAAATATAATACAAGAATGTCACTGCTTGACCACCAGATTCATATATTTTTTTTATTTTTATGGGATCCAAATTACTTTAAAATTCTTTATCATGTGCAGGGACTTTTATCTTATCCACCGCATCTACGAGTTCCATTAATGGAGTTTTGTTTCCTGCTCTTCTTTGGCAGCTTTGGCACCCAGTCATTTGTTTACTGTAGACATTATGCCCTCTAGCCTATCAGAGGAATTTTTCTGATACAAATGAGTACTCATAGGATTTCATTCACCTATATCAGGGCAGGCAGGCATGCGGTAGAGTACAGTTTTTTTTTAAAGAAACGTCTTTTTGGTTGCTTCAAAGACCTTGCCTGACAGATCAGATTGATTGTACATGCATGTGTACAGCACAGTGAACAGCATGATTTTCTACTGTTGATAGAAAAGTTGTTTTAAGATACGTATATAAGAGAATTTTCATGAGACCTTTTTGTATCCTGTTGTAATGAAAAGTGTGTATTAGGTCTGACTGTGAAGCATAATGGAAGCGTTATTTTATTCTCACAAAGCAGGGAGTGGAAGGTAGCCCTCTACTTTCATTGCGTTTTCTCAACATTAAATAAAGTTAAAGCAGAGAAATAATTCATCCGTAGCAACTCTAATTGGCTGCAAATATAATCCAATAACCTCATTTCACCCATATTGTTAAACAAGTTAATTGGAGCTACATAGCCATCAGCTAAATATAGTGGTGTATGCAAACAGTGAATATAAATTTCTTTGCAAGCTTCCCTTCAGCTATCACAGGTTTTTGTGAAAGGGGATGTTTAGATGGCTGCAGTGGTAGTGTTTCTTCAAATGATACATTTTCTTCCAATTATATCTGCTCATGGTAGATAGATAAGACAGAAAACAACATTAATGTCTTCAAATGAAGGAGGAGGTGGGAGGAAGTTGTAATTTTTTTCCATCTTGAAGAGGAAAAAAAAATAAAAAAATAAAAAATAAAAATAAAATATTAGAATGATTAATAGGCTTGAGAATACCAGGATTTGGGGATTTCAGTCACATGGTCCACCCTTCTGTAAGGTATAATATACCTGCACTCGAAAGATGCCATTGCCTGCATTCAGGAAAGCTATTTATTTAATTATAGTGGTGCTTCAGCATATGCATCAGCTTGTGGGAACCAAATCTGTGGAAGCTCAAGTCTCATTATATACAATGGTTTAGTAAAATGGCAAAATTTAGATTTGCTTTTTTTAAAAAAAATCAAGCCATGGATGGTGGAATTCATGGATACAAAATCCATGGATACAGAAGATCAACTGTAATACATAATTAAAGTTGCAATTCTAAGCACACTTACTGTATATAGTCAAGTATAAGCCAACCCAAATATAAGAAGAGGCACCTAATTAACCACCAAAAACTGGGAAAACTTATTGACTTGAGTATAAGATGAGGGTAGAAAATGCAGCAGCTACTGGTAAATTTCAAAAATAAAAATAAAAATAGATACCAATGAAATTACATTAATTGAGGCATTAGTAGGTAAATGTTTTTGAATATTTGGATAAAACTGTAATTTAACATAAGACTGCCCAACACTGATTATCTATATACTTGAGTATAAGCCAGCTGGAACATGAGCTGGCCAGGACTCTCACTCAAGTATAAGCCGAGGGGGACTTTTTCAGCCCTAAAAGAGCTGAAAACTCAGCTTATACTCGAGTATATATGGTATTTGTGAATAAACTGCACTGATCACAGTGGATTGTAAACCCACAGTAAACCTGCATACAATGGTTCACAGGACTTAAGCATCATTTGGAGGAACCATCCCCCACACACATAAAAATATGGGCTCTGTCTCACATACAAACCATGATCATAACCCAGCAGACTCTAAGGACCCATCGTATTAATATGTTTTGTACAGAGGCCTGTTACTGACATGTATTGAAAGTGAAACAAACTGGTCCTAGCTACACAAATTCCTTTGTACATAGCATCACTGTATTGATAATTATTACATTAATATGTTTCTCTTTGCCTGTTAAGATTAGAGTTGCCCTTCAGTATCTTGGACGGAGGGCCAGAACTGCTTCTATGTGAGCTGATTGTAGGAACTTTCAGGAATGCAATCAGATTTTTTTGTTTGGCACAGAACTTAGATAATATTTAATTAACCAGGTAATGTGGCAAAATAAAGCCAGGACAAACAATAACAATTAAATGCTGTTGAGCAAGCAACAAAAGACCTTCATCTGCTGCAGCACCTGTTACCAGATTTGCCAGGGCTGACATCTTGCATAGCTTTAGTTCATACTGCCCAACATTTCACCAATGGAAACTGGAGCATATGAGGACAAACACACACATTATAAGAAGTTGAAGGGGGTTGCTTTTGCCTGAATTGTTTCAGAAGAACAAAAATCCTCTCCTCTCCACCTATTATGTTAATTAAGTACAAACTGCTTTTTCCATTTTGAACTCATGTTTGCTACAGCTGAAGTAAGCTGAGGATAAATGGGGAAAGTAGGAGGAGAAAGAAAATGTAGATGTTATATGGAAAGGAGACTCCTCAAATTGCCTGCCGGGACTGGAAAATCCTTTCCTCTCTGTGATCCACAAAACTTCTGGTTTTGGAACACACGATTTATCCTGCTCTCTGTCTCTGCTGATCCATCAATAAATCAAGCTATAACCCTTAAGTTCAGCTCAGCAGAGCAGCTAATTGCTTTATTTACAGAAATGTCTATATACAGGGTTACTCACAGCACAAGGTCACAACAGAGAGTAACATGGTGTGCCCATGAAAATTTATACTACTCCTTATCAGTTTTCCAAACATCTAGACATCATGTCAGCTTGACTGGAAGGTCCCTTTCTAGGATTGCATATCTATGTTTTAACCCCTCTAAGTCTGGTTTTTCTTAGGGCCCTTCCAGACAGGCCTTATATCCCAGGATCTGATCCCAGGTTTTCTGTTTATTCCAGATTATCTGGCAGTGGGGACTCATATAATCAAGTTTAAAGCAGAAAACCTGGGATCAGATCCTGGGATATAAGGCCTGTCTATTTATTTATTTATTATTTATTATTACATGCATTTATACCCCGCCCTTCTCCCCGAGGGGACTCAGAGCGGCTTACATTCTGCCACGAGGGCCAGCAACAAATATACTATAAAACAAAACAATTAAAACATGATAAAAAGTATACAAAAATTAAAACGCTGCAAGGCAGCGATATTGCACCATCCTCAGTCATTCAATACTGCTACAATTACAGATTTGCGACCCGATTACATCAGCCAATGAGCTTATTCGCTGAATGCCTGGGCGCAGAGCCAAGTTTTTAGTTTCCTTCTAAATCCCAGGAGGGATGGGGTTTGTCGGATATCGCTGGGGAGGGAGTTCCACAGCCGAGGAGCCACCACCGAGAAGGCCCTGTCCCTCGCCCCCACCAACCGCGCCTGCGAGGCAGGTGGGATCGAGAGCAGGGCCTCCCCAGAAGATCTTAAGGTTCTAACGGGCTCATAGGAGGGCCTTTAGTGCACAAACTGCCTAAAGATGTTTTTTTTCTCAAAACATATACATATACCTCAATAGAAACTGGGGTATTTTAAAAACAGTTGAAAAGTGAGATAGAAGACGATTAATGTCTGCCATATTGAGATTGTTGAAGGGTATGGCTCTACCTACCAGAAATAACAGGCACCCCCCCCCCCCCAATCTCTAGATTTGCTATGGCTCCTCGGGCCGTTAGAAGGCTCATCAATAATTCTTGGGAGGTTTTATCTCCAGCTGCAAGACTGGACTGGTGCAACAAGAAGTTTCAAGTTATAATGCTGCCACTTTTGCTCCTTGAGTTGCTCCAAATGTCATTAAGGTTCCAGGTGGATGCACTTATGCCTCATCCCTGATGCTTTCACACAAATTCGACTGACACACAAATACACACATCTTTGCACTGAGAGAGCCTTGGTGCCAACTAAGAATGGCTGGAAATGGGTGTCTAGGTTTCAAAGCAATATTCTTCCAATAAAAATTGTCCCCTTGAAATGAAATTTTATTTTAGTCCCCCAAATCTCTACCTTTTCACAGAGTAAGACAATGAAAATCATTCACACCTAGAACTCTTGTATTTCTTTGGTACATTTACCTGCCCCTTTTCTTTGAATAAGGAGCCCCGGTGGCGAAGTGTGTTAAAGCGCTGAGCTGCTGAACTTGCAGACTGAAAGGTCCCAGGTTCAAACCCTGGGAGCGGCGTGAGCGCCCGCTGTTAGCCCCAGCTCCTACCAACCTAGCAGTTCGAAAGCATGCCAATGTGAGTAGATCAATAGGTACCGCTCCGACGGGAAGGTAACGGTGCTCCATGCAGTCATGCTGGCAACATGACCTTGGAGGTGTCTACGGACAACGCTGGCTCTTTGGCTTAGAAATGGAGATGAGCACCAACCCCCAGAGTCAGACATGACTGGACTTAACATAAGAGGAAACCTTTATCTTTACTTTCTTTGAATACCTATTTCTATATGCTCAATTGAATTTCTGAGTTACTGCAATGCTAGAACTTGGGGGACAGAAGGAAAATTTTAATTTCCTGGCAGAATTCTTATTGGGCACAATCTCAACACCTTAGCTTTAAAACCAGATCACTCATACAGAAATCAAACTTTATCTTCCTCCACTATAGCTCTAGACCAGTGGTTCTCAACCTCGGGTCCCCAGATGTTTTTGGCCTACAACTCCCAGAAATCCCAGCCAGTTTACCAGCTGTTAGGATTTTTGGGAGTTGAAGGCCAAAAACATCTGGGGACCCCAGGTTGAGAACCTCCGCCCTAGACCATGATTTGACTTTCTACCTGGACACCCATGGAAGCATAATAATTCCACAAGACACCAGGTGGTGTCTAGTGTTGGGAACCTTAACCATAAGTCATTTTATAAATGAAAATTGACAGCTGCTAATTCAAATAATTGTGATAAGGAACAAAAAATGTTATGTGGGAGAAAAAGGCAAAGACAGTTTATGTGGATTGCAATATGTGACTTAATGAATGACTGTATGAGAATGAGGAATCATATGCAGGCTCTGTATGTACGCTTTGGGACTGTGCAAAACATAAACTACATCCTAGGTATTAGTCTACAAGTAAAGAAAGCAAACTGCTGGAGAAGTTATGCTTGGATAGTTCTCATCATAGTACAGGTAATGCATATGTGCCTTAATTAAAAACAGACACAAAAAAAACCCTGAACACAGAGCAATCTTGGTTTCCTCTGGGAGAAACAAAAGCAAATTGTAACTGTCAGCAGCACTTTCTTACTAAGAAATCACCTTGGATGGTATATTAATGCAAAGGGATATAAATCAGTACAGACAGTATGAAGGGCAGGGTGATCAGGGAGTGCCTGGTAAATACCCCAAATATTCCTTAATTATAGCCCTGTACTGCTGTAAAACTGGTTGATATGAACAAATACAGGCTACAGTTTAAAATGTGATTGTCCTGCTGCTTGTTTATACAGGCAGATATTGACTATAGATCTCCCTCGTGGAGCAGACTGCCTCTACATTTGTACTATCGCTGTTTAACGAAATAAACAACATAGACAAAAACCAGCCAGCCAGCACAAATGAGGCTCACAAAAGTCCTTGGCTTATTACTATACCGTGCTTATGGGCTTTGTAACATTTGAAGAGCTTTATTCAGAACTGACTAAGTTGTTATTGCAATGTAATTATTCCATCTTTTGGAAAAGATGCAAAAACTCTTGGAAGTTTCATGGCAGGTTACTAAAATATAACCACCCAAACACTTCATTTATAAACGCTTTAAAACATTTGTCCTGAAAACTAGCAAAAACCAAACCCAAAAAATCTTTCATAAGCAAATCCAACATGTTGGACTCTTCAGACTGTTTGCTTGTATACCCTTGCTTTTCTTCCCAGTGGTAGTACCATTCTGAGTGACTGTAACTATACATCACTCCCTCCCTCAGGTTTTATCCAGTCACTATGCCCCCATTTGCCCATTCCATTATCAGACCTACTACCAATCCAATTGCCTAACAGTATTTCAGAAACTCTCCTTTCTGATGCTGACAAAAATTTTGAACTTGATGGCCGGAAGTAAAGCACAGTGCTAAATGAATGTCACTCTTACTCAGCCTCCGGTAGCTTCTTGTTGGTCAGACCTCTTAGAAACAACTTATTCTTATCTCAACTGTAAAGAAATAGAAAACAAAGCTGGAACAAAAGCATCCAGGCTGCAATCTACCATTCAAAGATGTACCAACAGGTAAAATCAAGTGCATCTACATTCTTGCATAATCAGCATATCTCATTGGCTTCAGTAGAGTTGAAACATGTGTTTGTTTGGTTGTTTTATTTTTTGCAGGACTGAGAGCAGATCCAGCCTCTTAGGTAGCTATTCAAGGCCTGAGTCAGCCAGCAGTAAAGAATCAATATATCTGAGGATTCAGGGACAGAATGGGCAAAGATTAAAGTCACTAAATGTCTCATAATGAGGAATACACAACAGACAATATCATGAACTTACAGAAGTTCAGGGAAAATGGTGCCAAAGAAGCACGGTAAAGTGGCTTTTCTAGATTGGCTTGGATTCTCACACTATAGCAACTAGGTGTGTGTAAAACTTTGTAATTCATTTGTCGTATCTAATTCGTAAGATTTGGATATACAAACAGACATTAAGAAACACTGGGTGGGGGGGGGCACCCATGCAAAAACTTACAAATGAAAAACTAACCAAATACTTTTCATTTAAATTCTGTAAATCTTAGAAGCCTCCCAAAGTCAGTCTCATGTTCACTGTAAGCGAGTGAGGGAAAGCCAAAAAGGGTGCCATTCCTCTTCAATGAGTTTTCCTCAAAATCCCGAATAATTCCCTCCCCACCCCCTAATTTAGTTATGAGTATCGAAACATTTTTTTCAATGATCGCACAGGCCTAATAGCAATTCTCGCGAGATCTTTGGACTCTGCTCTAAGAGAGCTCTGTCTGTCATCCAAACCTAATTTCTTTTGAAGATAGGTGACCCTCATTCATCTTTCCCGGATTCCCAAGCTCTTTGTGGAAACTAGGACCTAGGTTCTAACAGTTCCTTGATGTTAGTTAGTTACTGAGATTTCTGTGGGTGCATCTGATTCTGCACTATAAAAGTAATGCTGTTTCACATCACTTTAACTATCATGGTTCAATGGTATGGAATAATGGGAGTTGTTATTTTAGAAGGCCTTTAGCCTTCTCTACCAAGAGTTCTAGTATTCGGGAGTTCATAACATTGAGCCATAGTAGTTGGATCGGAATCAAACTTGGCATACAAACCCCTCACGATGCATATTGCATGCTAGAGAGGTTCAGGGGAGGATGGACCATGGGTGATGGGATTTGCAATATTTTCAGCCACATCCAGAGACTACTGCAAAACCATGAATCTTCAACGACTTCTAATGGGTCTATTCAAAACATAAACAAACAGCCCAATGCCTTTTTCAAATAACCCAGGCATTGCAGGGTACCAAAGCTTGTATAAAATAAATCTAAATATCCACACATCTCAGCAAAAAACTTTAAGTACCCCATTGTCTCTAATTAGAGGAAATATTAATACAATGTTATCAGATAAAGGAGCATGTATGGCAAAATTGACTTATTGTTCTGTTTCTAACTGCATTTCCTCAACCCTCAATGGGGAAACCCAAAACAAGTCTAACACAAATTTTCCATTTTATTAACTTGCTCTTGCCAGCTCACAGTACTGTAGTGAAGTAAAGCATTGTAAAATTGATACTTTCCTTTGCTGCTGTAGGAAATAAAATCTAACTGCTGTAAACTGTAATGAACTTGCCTGACAGCAGGAACTTTGAAAAAGACAGCTGGGAAATTTTCAGAGCTCAAAATAGCGTTATGATAGGTGATATCACCAGGGCCAACCCTTGCCTTTGGCCAATCTATATTGCAACACCTGTGGTCAGACTGGAGAGAACTCTAATGGTAGATCATGTGTTTTCATTCTTTTGAAGAAGGAACAGTGTTCTCCAGGCAGGCTATTTTGTACTCTATAAAAGCCTGCAGCTTTTGTTTGTGTAGGTGATAGAAGAGGGCACCATTCTCTTCTTCCCTGGAGGCAACAATACATCCTTGGCAACCTTGAACGAAATACATGCTTCTGTGAGGAACTTTTTAAAGATCACCCATAGTTATGTTGATAGCAGTTATAGCATTGTAAGGCAGCATGGCTTAGCAATTTGGATCTTGGACTAGGATCCTGATGTTCAGGGCCTGAATCTCCACTCCGTCATGAAAACCTACTGAGTGACCTTGGGCAAGTCACATTCTCTCAGACTCAGAGGACAAATAACAACAACATGGCATACTGTTAATGGCTACCCCACATAGCCTGTTCAGCAATTAGAAGAGCATAGAATGAACTAATTAACTTATTACTGATGAGGATTCACATTTGTGGCCAACAACACAAGCCCAGAAATCTACCTTTGCAGTCTGGCAGCATTCTGACCAAAATGCTTCTGAGATGCTGTAGATTGGGGTGCTAGGAAATGACATCTACAGACTTCTCTCAGTTGCAAGGCACTTTCTGACAAGCAGTTGTACCAGGACCCTAAAGGGCCTTTCCAGGTGTAGCTTCTCAGTGTACCCCACAACCAGGAGAGTGCTACAAACATCATTTCTTTATGTATATGTGCCTCCACATTGTCTGTTGACTTGTGATGACCTCATTTATTGCATAGTGTTTTCTTAGACAAGAAATACTCATAGGTGGTTTTGACCTTGTCTTCAAAATTATTTCTTTAATAACCAGGAAATGCTTTGGTTGGGTCATTGCTGGACTGAAAAGGTAGAATTTTTGTTTTTTAAATTGAATGTACAGTGTTCCCTCACTACTTCGCAGTTTGCTTTTCGCAGACTTGCTGTTTTGTGGGTTTTTTTTAATAAACACTAAAATAAACATTTAAATAAACACTAAAATAAATCATAAAAATTATGATTTACAGTGGCGATGGTCTCAGTCGGGTGTGGGCGGCGGGGTAGAGAAGGAGCCCAAACGGCAGCAGGAGGAGGAGGTGGCGCCATGTTCCCCTGCCTCTTCCTTCCTTCCTTCCTTCCTTCCCTCCCTCCCTCCCTCCCTCCCTCTTTCTATTTTCTTCCTAAGGAGAAGCCTAGCATCCCTACTTCACAGATTTTCACTTATGGCAGGTGAACCTGCAACGTAACCCCCGTGATAAGTGAGGGAACACTGTAATTACAATGATAGGGCTCAGCTGTCATAGTTATTTTGATAATGCAGGATTTTGGTCTATATTTTTAAGGTGAACAATTATGTTTTTAAAAAAAATATGACTATAAATGTAAAAGACAAGGAGATTTAAACCTGACTATACAAATCAGCAGAAACCTGTTCATCACAAGTGATTTCAACAGGCTCAATTAAACCCAGCATGCTTGAAAAAAAGGCTGCTGCTAATAAAAACACCTACCACTGACAAACCTCAGGACACAACATTATTTGAAGCTAAAGTATCACTTTTCATGCAATAGGGATTCCTAGATATATGACCTTGTCACACGGCCGGCGACCAATGGCAGTGGCACTCTTCATAATGGCGACACATGGAGGCAGTAGTCTCGGCTTGCTTTGTCTGTGGTTGCTTCGCTGGCTGGCCTGCGATCCCAAGTGGAGAAATGAAATGTGCAATGTGCATGTGGCTTCCCCCCATAGAGCTGGCAACAGTGGAAGCCTCCTGTGTTGCCTGAGTGGCAGAGGGAAGCCATGCACATTGTATGCATACTTTGCTTACCTCCATGGGCCAGTGAAGCAACACGAGATGAAGTGAGGTGAGATGACCGCCTCCATGCCTCACCATTAAGAAGAGTGTCGCCACCACCAGCCATGTGATGAGGTCCCAGACTGTTCAATATTTACTAGTGAAATGAATGGACATTTTATTAAGGGTGTTAAAAGCTTTGGCAGTACTTTATCGGATAAGAACTAGTCACAACTGGTGTGTGAGGAGAATTGAGGTAGGAAGTCTGCTCGCTATGATCTATGGTCACCTTAATTCACCATGAATTCAAGTTAGGGGGAATCCATGTTTGAGCACCATGATTTCTATTTCTTCTTTCATCCCTAGAGTCTACTCTGTAACTCAAAAAATTAAAAGGTTCCTAAAGGATTCCATAAGCCTTTTCCTTTCATGGATATCTTTCATGCAGCTGTAGTGGAATTACATGGAAATGGTCTAGCAATAAGTTCAAGTGTCAATTGCATGGGTCTTTTCCAATGAATCTCTCTACTTTTGAGGTGACACTTTGTCAATAAACCAACCACAACTTAATGTGAATGGCTTTTTAAAACGCATCCACAAGTGCACTCAGGGTGGCATTTGTAAATCCCATAACCAACTTCATATGTCTCTGCTTCTGTAAATTGAGCATTCACAATGTTGAGAGAGTAAATCCTTTTATACAATGGGGCATTGATATCCACCACAGTTTGCTTCCAGGATCACTGTGAATAACAAAAAGTGTGATTGCTGAAGCCTCATTATATACAATGGCACAGGAAAAGTGTCTCGCTTCTATAAAACTGCAAAATCAAGGTTTGTTTTTTGGATTTTTCAAAACATATTTTCAAGCCATGGATGGCCGAATCTGTGATAACAGGATCCATGGATAAGAAGGACCAAATGCATTTTTAGTCAATGGTGAAGGCTGGTGGGAGTTTTACAATCTACCAATATGTGGAGACACCCAAGTTGTCAATTTCTTTAAATGTGTTGTCGAAGGCTTTCATGGCCAGGATCACAGGGTTGTTGTATGTCTTTCGGGTTGTGTGGCCATGTTCTAGAAGTATTCTCTCCTGACGTTTCGCCCACATTTATGGCAGGCATCATCAGAGGTTGTGAGGTATGGAAAACCAAGCAAGGATTGTTTATATATATCTGTGGGAAGTCCAGGATGAGGGAAGAACTCTTGTCAGTTGGAAGCCAGCTTAAATGTTCCAGTTAATCACCCTAATTTGCATTGAATGGCTACATCTAGCTACTTTCTGCCTGGGGACATTCTTTGTTAACTGCCCCTAGTTTCCATGTATCAGAGTGTTGCTTCTTATTTACTGTTCTGATTTTTGAGTTTTTTAATACTGGTAGCCAGATTTTGTTCATTTTCATGGTTCCTCCTTTCTGTTGAAGTTGTCCACATATTTGTGAATTTCAATGGCTTTTCTGTGTAGTCTGATATGATAGTTGTTGGAGTGGTCAAGCATTTCTGTGTTTTCAAATAATATACTGTGTCCAGGTTGGTTCATCAAGTGCTCTGCTATGGCTGATTTCTCTGGTTGAATTAGTCTGCAGTGCTTTAAATGATCACAGTGACCCATGGCACTTTCACAGCCCTGTTGTGCTAGGCAGGGTCCAATCATCATTTTTATCCATATAATGAAGTCTGAGAATGTCTGTTTCACAGCATCTATCTGCTATCACATTTGGAGCATTTCTTAGCCAATGAGTAAATATTTGATGATTTAGATGAATCAGCAGAAGTGTTGCCATCAGGAAGTAGCATTACAGAATGAGGTTTGTGGTTACAATCTCAATGTTTCCGTCACTTCTGTCAAAATATTTATCCAATAGTCTGATTAACAATAATAGAAGACAGATTAAATTAGCCTCAAACATATCATAAACTATCACACAGACTGAAACATTAAATTAATATTTTGGCTGCTTTCATATTTTCCTGTCATATCTGACAGGAGGATGTATACAAAATATTTATATGTAACTAAACTGATTTGTTTCCATCAAATTTTTGAAAGCATCAAGTAATTTATGGAAAGTACTGGTAACCCAATCTGAAAAAAAAATTGAGGTTTTTTTTTTTTAAATAAAAAGGACAAGATACTTTTAATTGGGGGCATTTTAAATCCTGTAAATACCTCAAGCCACATCGATGTGCTATAAAATATAATGCAGCGTACATGCATAATAAAAAACATGGAGGTTTAAAGATACTTTGGATAAGTAGGATATTCTACTAAGATCCTTCTTAATTTTAATTACACAGACGCTTTTTGATATGTTTTTCAAAAATCATACAAGAGTAGTAATTGGACACTCCCTGTGTGGCTGGGTAACACAGTACTGGTTAAGCTCAATAATATTATGTGTGTGAAGAACTACACCCCTACCTCTCTCTGTGTATATACATATAACACAAAGAAATACATACAGAAGTAGGGATTTGTTTATTTATTTATTTATTTATTTATTATTTAAATTTATATGCCACCACTCCCCTATAGCTCGGGGCGGCTTACAAGAAAAGCTAAAATCTAACAATTTAAAAACATCTTTAAAATATCTTATAAAAAAATCTTAAAAACACTCCCCCAGGGCTCAGAGTGGCTTACAAAAACAAGCTAAAATCTAAGCAATTTAAAAACAGCAATGCAGTTCTTCACCAGTTTTGCTTTTAAAGGAAGATGAATTTTAATGATTCCAAGAACATTGCACACTGTTTAAGGACTATTTGCAGTTCAGGACTTATTCTGAACAAACGTTGTACAGCAAACAGCATTTTACATGCAAAAAACAATATGTCTTCAATAAATTATTAATATTAATATGTTTTCTGTGCAGAATGTTGTGTTTTATTCACACACAAAAACACACAAAAGTTTTGCAAAGAATAAGTCCCAAATTGTGAAAATTCTAAACAATTTTTATCAGGGTTTTCCAATGTTCAAGAAACATGTTTTAACAATTTTTGCAAACATTGTTGATAATATTTGAATCCCCACTCAGAAGTAAATCAGAGCAGATGTATACAGGCAGTACCCAGTTTCTGTAGATTTGTTCTTAAGTTGAATTTGTTTGTAACTCAGAATAGGTAGATTTTTTAAGTGTTATTCTAGCCACACACACACATGCATATGCTTTGGGTAGCATAGTGTAGGGTTAACTCCCCTGTGGTATTTGTTTTGCTGTCTGTGCCCCTGTCCAGAAGATTTCACATCACTTTCTTTCACTGTGAGAATTTGATTTTGAAAAAATAGCTTGTTGCAGAAACAAGGATTGGTGAAATCTTCAGTTGGGACACCCTTCTCCCTTGATAACTCTTTCAGAAGTGAATTTCCTTTCCTAGGGGTAAATTCCTCTTACTGTTTTCTCACCCCTGTTCTTAACTATGAGTTGTTTGTAAGTTTGATGTTTATAACTCAGGGACTACCTGCATATATGCCCTATATATGCATGTATGTGTCTAAAATTGTACAAAAATATTCAACCCAAAAACTCCTGGGTTGAAATAGTCACTGGTCAATGCATGCTGAATATTAACTCTTATAATTGCGGAATGACCCTTGACCTATCCATGGGTCAGAACAAAATCCATAATTTTGGTCCCCAAACCTGTCCTTGGCTTATACATAAGGTGTTATTGGTGAAGTTATTTACATAGCAGTTTGTGTAAGTGTAAGCAGACTAGTACAGTATCTGTTTGGATTGGTGATAATTAGACACATTCTATTCTTGTCACTCACTGCATTGGCTCTCAGTTCAGTGTTAGGAAAGTGTTGATATCATGAGATGCAAAGTCAGTGATGGTAAGGTTGCTGACCAAAATAATTATCCAATCACAAGCATTGAGTGATCAGTGACAGGTTGTTGTTTGCTTCCAAGCCATTTAAAAAAAAATTATGGTTTTAGAATTGCATTAATAGTGGGGGAACAATTGTACCGGATAGGAAGGAAACAGAATATAAAGAAAACAATAAGATAAAAAGGAAAAAGAGTAGGGGAAAAAAACAATAAAGGCATCTAGAGAGAAAAAAGAACAAAAAGTAAAATGAGAAAATGAAATAAGACCGAATGAAATGCAAAAAAAAACAAAAAACAAAACCCCAGCTAAAAAAAAAAAGTTGTTGCAACTTCCGGATCTTCTGTGTTGCGGGTCGAGTTTTCTTTATGTCTGTACATTGTCAGCATTGGAATTTTTTCCTCATTAGTCCGTGGGTTGTTTTAGAACCAATTTCAATAAAGTTCTATTTTATCTTCCATCAAATAGAGTCTCAGTTTATTCCATCCATTTTTGACTTATGATGACCCTACAGAGAACCTATGACAGGGTTTTCTTGGCAAGATTTGTTCAGAGGGGGCTTTGCACACAAAACATTTTCTACACAATAAAAACATTTTATGCAGAAACTAATAATATTATAATAATATTATTTTTTAAATCATATACATGTTTGCCTAATTAAATTCCCTATAGATATAAATACAATTATATTGCCATAGCTATATGTAATGATATTCTCATCCCAGTCTCCAACCTAACTATTCAGCAGTCAAACAGAGGGGTTTCTGAGGGACTTTAGATTGGGGTGCTAGGAAATGATATCCATAATACTCTTCTGATCATGGGCTTATTAAAAACAGGAGTCCTTGCGGTCCTATTGCAACTATTTCTCTCAGAGCACCCCTAAATTGGCAGAGTGATGGGGATGTCATTTCCTAGCACCCCGATCACCAGCACTTCAGAAACTTCAGCTTGGGCACTGTCCAGTTGAAAAAGTAATTTTCAGTCTCATAACTATTGGACAGCTTACTGACCAAACTTTGGGGTAGGCATGTCTCATACCCTGCTGTTGATTTTTATATTTAAAAAGTACAGTTGGATTTGATTACTTGCGTTATGAACACTGTTTGAAAAAGTATCCAGCAGTTAACTGTATTTTGTCCATTTTTTTTTTAAAAAAACAGCTCTTTGTTTACCATTGTTCCAAAAGGTAGAGTTCGGCTTTTTGTTCTTTTGGATTATTTATCAACTCATGTGGTGTTGAAAACAAATACAAGTTGAGTTTATTTAAAATTCACTTTTTTACATCCAAAATGTTTTGGTAACTTCATCTAGATAAAAAATGGATGATCAGAGTAAAGTAACAGAAGATTTGCCTTTCTGGAAAAAAAGTAAATGACACAACCCAGAATTCTGCTTGCATGTGCACTTAACATGGCAGGTATAATGTTGGCAAGCAACTCAAAATGACATAAATGATTGAAACCAAACCAAGCCCAAATTCTCCATCTGTGCCTCTTTAATTAGCATTAATACACTGCTGAGAATGGCTGTGGAAATGAGAGGTTTCATTCTGAACAGCAGTTGCCTTGAACTTCGGTTGCAAATCTGGAAAGTTCTTAAAACTACACTGTGTGAAATTTCCATTAAAATGTAGTCATTCTGATCCAACTATCGTCCAGCATGAAAGCACAATGCTGTGTGGACAGTGTTGGATAGATAGGGAATGAACCAGTGTTGGACTCCCTTCTTAGAAAACCCACTGGGTGATCTTGGGCAAGTCACACACTCTAAGGCACAGAAGAATGTGAGAAAAAATCCACTGTGACCGAATTTCACCAAGAAATGTTGTTATATGTTTGCTTTAAACTCACCAACAAGATAGGAAATAGGTTTAAATCAGAAATGGGTGCTTCTGAAACTTGGCACATCAAGTGAAATGTTAACACATTTGGTATAGCTAAATATGTACAGGCTTGCTTCTTGCATATGAGAACAGAAGAGAACCATGTTGAATGAGACCAAACAAATATCTTATCAAGCATTCTGTTCATGCCATGGCCAACCATTTGTCTATGCATGCTCTATTTCCTGCATCTGAATCTTTCCTGTTGTTTATGCAGTGAGCACTGACATGTTGGATCACCATTTGTAATCCCAGAATGTGTACCTTCAGCCATCCCATTCTCTCTGAGCTTAGGAAGCCCAAGGTGGGATGGCAGTAGCTTTCTGTCCCCCAGCACCCCATTCCAACAAAAAGAAAAGAAAAAAAGGAAAAGCATTCCTTTACCATTGCTGTAGGTGCTTCCCTTCTTGAACCTGCCTCATGCAGGATGCAATGGGAGCTTTGGAAAAGGGAAAGGGGCTCCCTACTCCTGGGCTTTATCACTGCCTAATGATGTAGATCTGTATTTTTTTGCTGGAATGGGTGTGCAGGGTGGAAAGGAAATCCAGCTGATGCTAGATCTGCCAAACTGTCTCAGACAAGTCTGGACTGTGTGGCCAGTCTTCCATCACAGAAGTGGCTTTGGGAAACCTGTGTTGACAGTAGACACAATTTTTATGCTAGTTCCAGTTGCATTTTATGGTTGTGTGAAAAGCCCCATAATCCAAGAAATAGTGGGAATAGCACATCCTATTAGATGATGAATGAGAATTGTATGGCATTGGGGCTAATCTCAATTTTCTGCATTTGGGTCAAGTTTTTATGTTCACTAAACAGTGGTCACCATAGATCAAAACTTTTGATTTCCATGGTGTATCAATCCACCAAGCCTTATCAATATTACAACTCCAGATATGACCCAGTTCTTTTCTCTATCTTCACAGGCCCATTTGGTGAGAAGCTTAGTAGAATTCTGGCTACTCATGGGCTGTGGAATACTTTTCCATGGGAAATTGGGTTAGTCTAATCTTTGATTTCTTTCTGTCAGTGGATGAAGACCTTTTTATTTGTGCAGATCTTCATGTTATAGCAGTAGTTTGTATAAAGTGGTGTGCAATATGTATTTCATTTTTATCTATTAAAGTAATTAATGTAATTATATTGCAATTATTTTAGCTGATTTAATCATGTTTTTTAATATATTGTTATTTAACCCCCCCCCCCCCTTTTTAAGTAAATTTCACAGTTCCCATCCCATGTATTTTGGGGTGTTCTCTCCAGTTATATCCCAGTTCCTGAGTCCAGAAGACGGTCTCTGATCATGTTCTTCCCCCTCCCTTTTATGACTGTTTCTGATATTTCCCTAATGAATCCTGACAGAGCTGACAGGAAGTTTCCCTGTTGTACCCTCAATGGATTAGAAATAATGGGGCAGGGAAGGGGGAAGATAAGGGCCTTGGTTTTTCATATCTTGATTACTACAATCATCCATTGCCTGGTATCTTGTCTTAACCTGTTGGTTTTTATTCAATATTCTGCTGGTAAGATTATCTATTGTTTTGATCGTGTTCTCCTACTTTTGATACACTTCATTGGGTGCCTTTTTAAAGGATTCAGTACAAACTTCTTTGTTTAACGTGCAAAGTCTTCCATGCATAGCTTCCTTTATCTTTCAGCCTCCTAGCCTGCTTGGAATTTGCATTCTAGAAATGCTAAGCTGATCATTGAACTAAGGGTTTTCTCTTCTTTGTTTCAGATTTGTCCCTTTTTCACATGCCACACCATACCCCTGGAATTGCCTTCTTGAAGATTTGTGGAGCCATATTTTCCTCATTGTTTTTAAATCTTAATTGAAAACTTTCTTGCTTTCCAAAGTTGTTGAAGTTTTAGTTGACTATTATTTTATCATCTTGTATATTTTGATTATATGCATATAATGGATGCAATATATTGAATATATGTATATAAACACTATCTGTCTATCTATCCATTCTGGTCAGTAGGAAGGTAGATCAGGGAATAGCAATTCAGCCTGTGCTGGATGGGGTTACACTCCCCCTGAACACACAGGTCCACAGTTTGGGGGTCCTTCTGGACTCGACACTGGACCTAGTGGCCCAAGTGTCGGCGATGGCCAGGAGGGCCTTTGCACAATTAAAACTTGTGCGCCGACTGCTCCTGTTCCTTGAGAAGCCAGATCTGTCCACAGTAGTACATGCCATAGTTACATCCCATCTGGCTGTCTCTGAAGAGTGCTTGGAAACTTCAGCTGGTGCAAAGAGCTGCAGCCAGTTGCTAACTGGGGCTGGCTACAGGGAACAGACAACCCCCTGTTACAGCAGCTCCACTGGCTGCCAGTATGTTTCCAGGCACAATTCAAAGTGCTGGTTATGACCTTTGAAGCCCTAGACTACGGGTGCTCAAACTTTTTAACTTTTTAGACTACGGGTGCTCAAACAATCCCTCAGACTGTTAGGGGGCCGGACTATGATGAAATAGTCCAAAATTAGGATTGTTGTTGTTGTGTGCCTTCAAGTCATTTCAGACTTAGGTCAACCCTAAGTCTAAAGTTTAGGACAGAGGCCAGGTCAATGACCTTGGAGGGTCTTAGTTTGGGGACCCCTGATCTAGACAATCTCATAAGACCATAGGTAAGCAAAGAGACCTCCAAAGACCATCTAGATGGTCTCATAAGACCATCAGTAAGGAAAAGGACCCTCAAAGGCTATCTACATGATCTCATAAGGCCATCAGAAGACCATAGGTAAGGAAAGAGGCCCCCAAAGGCCATCTAGACAATCTCATAAAACCATAGGCAAGGAAAGGGACCCTCAAAGGCCATCTAAACGGTCTCATAGGACCATAGGTAAGGAAAGTGACCTCCAAAAGCCATCTAGATGGTCTCCTAAGGCCGTAGCTAAGCAAAGAGACCTTCAAAGACCATCTAGATGATCTCATAAGACCATAGGTAAGCAAAAAGACCTCCAAAGACCAGGTAGACTTAGGTCAACCCTAAGTCTAAAGTTTAAGACAGGGGCCATGTCAATGACCTTGGAGGGCCGCATCCAGCCCCCGGGCCTTAGTTTGGGGACCCCTGCCCTAGACAGTTCAGGTACAGGCTATTTGGCTGACCACATCTCCTTGTGCAAGTCCTCAGATCTTCAGGAGAGGACTGTCTCTCAGACCCACCTCCATCTCAAGCTCATTTGCTGGGAATGAGAGAGCAGGCCTTCTCAGTGGCTGCTTCTCAACTCTGGAACTCCCTGCCCAGGGAAGCCAGAATGGCCTCCTCCCTGCTGTCCTTCAAGTGGCAGGTTAAAACATTTTTATTCAGCTTCACTTTGTATCTACAAACCTTCTATATAGATTAAATTAGTACCTTCATTTGTATTTCTATCAAATAGTTTTTTACCGGATCCCAATTTGTTTGCTTTCTTGGAATTCCATAGTTATTTTTTAGTAGGTATGTCAATTTGTCCATATTCATTATTTCCAAAATCTTTGTTAGCCAACAACTTAATTCGGGGATTTCCTTCTTTTTCCAATATTTAGCATATATTATTCTAGCCGCCGTGGTGAGGTAATTAAAAAGAATTTCTTTATTTTTATCATTTTGAATATTAAGCATCCCCAGGAGAAAATATTTTGGATCTAGATTTATTTTAATCTGCAACATCTTTTGTATTGCCTGGTGGATCTCCTTCCAATAATTTTTAGCTTTTTTACAAGTCCACCAGCAGTGATAAAACGTTCCTACTTGATCCTCACATTTCCAACATTTATTTGAAATTTTTTTATAATAATTTGCTAATTTTTGAGGGGTCAAATACCAGCGATAGAACATCTTAATCCAATTTTCTTTCAATTCTATAGCGTATGTGATTTTTAATCTGGAGTTCCAGGCCCTTTCCCATTCCTCTAAATAGATTTTTTTACCCAAGTTTTTGGCCCATTTTATCATACTATCCTTTATTGGTACCGTTTCAGTCTCCCATTCAATTAATTTTTTATATATTATGGATATATATTTTCTTTCTGCTTTCATCACCTTATCCCAGAATTTTTCTTTCTCCTCGAATCCCAATTTTTTGTCTTTATTATAATACTCTTTTAGTTGTATGTATTGGTACCATCCCACATTGTGAAATTTGTGATTAATCTCTTCCAGGCTTTTCATAATATAAGTCCCATTTTCTTTAGTTAAAATATCCTTATATCTCGGCCAAATTTCTCCTCCTGTTTCTCTCCTCTGACATGCTTCCAAAGGGGAAATCCATCCTGGGGTTTTCAAATATAGTTTCTTTTTATACTTATCCCAAATTTTTAGTAGTGAAGATCGCACAAAGTGGTTGCCAAATTTTTTTTCTTTTAATTTTTGGTCATACCACATGCCAACCTGCCCTTAAATCTATTCCTTCTAGTGCTAAGATTTTGGCATTCCCCAATGTGGACCAATCTTTCACCCAAGCAAGGCCGCACGCATTGTGGTAGGTTTGGAGGTCTGGAAGATCCAGTCCTCCTCTTTTCTTCTCATCTATAAGATAGATTCTTTTGATTCTCGTTTTTTTTCCCATCCAGATAAACTTATTTAGTTCTTTGTTCCAAGTTTTGAATTTTTGTACATTTCTAATAATCGGGATATTTTGAAATAAAAATATAAACTTGGGCAAGACTGTCATTGCCGAGATTCTTCCTAGAAGTGATAATTTAGTGTATTTCCATCTCTCTAAGTCTTTCTTTATTTCTTTCCAAAGAGGGTCATAGTTATTTTCTAGTAGTTGTGTGTTATTTGCTGTTATTGATATACCTAGGTATTTTATTTTCTTCTTCACCTGGATTCCTGAGACTTTTGTTAGTTCTTCTTGTCTTTTTTTTTGTCATGTTTTTAGGTAATAACATAGTCTTATCCATGTTTAGCCTCAATCCTGAAGTTTCCCCAAAGTCTCTTATTTTGGCAAGCCAGTAATGTATTGTGTTTATTGGGTCATCTATCACACAAATCAGATCATCAGCAAAAGCCCGAAACTTGTAATTGTATTTTTTTATTTTTACACCTTTCAATTTGGGGTCCTCTCTAATATTATTTAGGAGAATCTCTAATGAGAAAATGAATAACAGAGGAGACAACGGGCAACCTTGTCTGGTACCTTTGCATATTTTGAAATAATTTGATTCCTCTGAATTTATTTTAATTTTTGCTTCCTGTTTATCATAAATTTGATTGATTGCATTTATAAATTTATAGCCCATGTCCAATTCAGTCATTAAAAATTTTAAAAAATCCCAATTTAGATTGTCGAAAGCCTTCTCCATGTCAATAGCGAGGAGAGCCAATTCATCTTTGTTTGAAAATTCATAATATTCAATTATATCAATGATTTCTCTCACATTGTCTCTCATATGCCTATTTGGAAGGAAGCCCGTTTGGTCCTCTCCTATCCACTCCCTCAAAAATTCTTTCATTCTTTCAGCTAGGATATATGTAAAATTTTTGTAATCAGAATTTAATAAAGATATTGGCCTGTAATTTTTAACATTTTTGGGGTCTAATCCTTCTTTTGGAATCATAGTTATTGTTGCCTGACACCAAGATTCTGGAATTTTTTGGTTTTCTAGGATTTTATTCATAACTTTTTTAAGGTAGGGTATCGTTTCCTCCATGAACACTTTGTAATATATCCCATTTAGTCCATCGGGCCCCGGGGCTTTATTCCCATCCATCTTATTTATAGCTGCTTTGATTTCCTTCTCTGTTATTTCCTTATTTAACATCTCTCTCTGTTTTTCTGATATTTTAGCTAATTTTTGATTGCTAATAAATTGGGTCACTTTGTCATTTCCAATCTGATCTTTTGAGTATAATTTACTGTAATATTTTATAAATTGTGTCATTATTCCTTGTTCTGTCGTGTAATTTACTCCTTCTGAGGAGATTTCCATGATGGTATGGGCTTGTATTTTCTTCCTTATTTTCCAGGCTAACCATTTGCCTGGTTTGTTGGCATTTTGGAATTGTTGTTGCTTTATAAATTTTAATTTTTTCACTGTTTCTTCCAATTCCACATGATTTTTTTGTTCTTTCAAACTCTCCAATTCTTGTTTCACATTTTTATTGTTTGGGTCTAATTTTAATTTTTTTTCATTTATTTTAATTTCGTCCTTTATTTTGTTTATGATTCTATTTTTCAATTTATTTTTTTGGGCGTTTTGCTGAATGAAATGACCACGCATAACCGCCTTACAAGCATCCCATATTACTTGAACTGGGGTTTCCTCCACATCGTTCATTTCAAAGTATTCCTTCAAAAGTTTTTTATTTTTTTGGATGTCCTCTTCAGATTTTATTAAATTCCCGTTTAGCCTCCAGATTGGATTTCTTTGTACTTTATTAATCATGAATTCTATCGGACAATGATCCGATATGTATCTTGGAGTGATTTTTATTTTAGTCACTTTAAGAATTAATGGGGGGGGGGGGGTCATCCAGGCCATGTCAATCCTTGACCACGAACTATGCCTGTTTGAAAAGAAAGTGTAATCTTTTTCTCCTTCATGATGTATTCTCCAGGCATCTCTGAGTTCCCAGTCCTGTAAGGTTTTAATAAAATTTGTTGGTAATTTGCCTGTGTTTAGAGTCTTTTTCCCCCCGTGTCTAATCCCTGTCTTGTCCCATTCTGGGTCTAGAACTCCGTTGAAGTCACCCATTATCATCAAGTCATCAAAATCTTGGTCTTCAATTTTACTTTTTAATTTTTGTAAAAAGGATGTTTTTGATCCGTTTGGGGCGTAGATGTTGCAGATTAAAATTTCCTGATTATCCACTTTTATTTTTACTCCTACCATCCTGCCTTCGTCATCTTTAAATGCTAATTCTGGCTTAAATTTTGGATTTACATATAAGACTACCCCCCTTTTTTTTCTGCGGCGGAAGATATAAATTCTTTCCCCAATTTGTCCTGAATTAAGTGTGTTATGTGCCGATGGCATATATGGGTTTCCTGAAGAGCTATTAAATCAAATTTCTGTTTTTGCAATTGTTTAAATAAATTTTTCCTTTTATTAGGTGCATTCAAACCGTTAACATTATTAGAGTGGCACTTTATTTGCATAATTTTAATGTTGGGTGATTTCTTCTTCTTCTTCTTCTTCTTCTTCTTCTAGATTTATCAAATTTGGGGTTTGTGAAGCAGCTGCTATGTCGCTTTTTTCGGGGGATATAGTTCTGGCTCTCTTTCTCTCTCTTTCCGATATCGAGTCCGACGGGGTTGGTCCATTTTCTTTCTTCATCAAGTTCTTATAAAAGTTTTTTGCTTTTTCTTCCGACGTTATCCATACTTTTTCTTGATTGTATGTAGCCATAATACCTTCTCTCCTTTCCCATCGGAATCTGATATGCCTCCTTTTTAATTCTTCTGTGAGAAACAGGTATTTTTTTCGTTTTTGCATCGTGCTTGCCGGGTGCTCTTTTAGTATTGTCACTTTCTGTCCTTTATAACGTATGGTGTTTTTGTTGCTTGTTCTCAACACCTCTTCTCTTATTTTCCTTTTTTCAAACTGCACCACCACATCTCTTGCGACTTTATTTTTTTTGGAGAAGTTAGTGGTTACTCGGTAAGTTTTCTCTATGTAATCATCCATCTCTTCGTCCTGCACTTGTAGGAGATCTGCCAGGATTTGGGTCGTAATTTGTTTTAAGTTTTCTTTGGGTTCTTCTATAATGTTTCTTATTCTTATCTGACATTCTAATTCTTTCCTCTCCAGTTTTTCTTGTCTATCTTCCAATCTCTTGTTCTTAACTTCTAACTTTTCCAGTCTAGTTTGGAATATTTCTTGTTTTTTCTCCATTTTTAGCTTGTCTTCTTTCATTTCTTTCACTTCTTTTTGTAAATCTTATATTTCTTTCTTCACTTCCGTGAATTCATCTGATAATTCTTTTCTCATATCTAACATTTGTTCCTGAAGCATCTTTTGGTTCTCTGTTATTTTTTGAAGTTCCTTCATCACGTCTCGTAGATTTATATCGTCCGACAATGATCCTTTTCTTCCCATGACTTTTTTTTATCCATCTTAAGTTTTTGTGTCGACATCTTCTTTGAGTTGTGCTGCAATGAGAGTTCAATACAATTCAAAGGCTTATCGGTTCTTTTCCCCAGTCTATGCACAGTCTCAATTCACCGTCCTTTTTGGTTTTTATGTACTTGCTGAATTTTATCACCTTAAATTGATTTGAAAGGGTCAACCTTATTCAGGGTAATATTATCTATATCTAATCAATTTATTATACATATCAGTTGGTGTAATAAGAAAGAAAAAAAAGAATTTTATCTAACTAGTAATTAATGTAATTATTGTAGGTTTAAAGTAGATTGTTATCAATATTTATTTTCTTCTTTGTGATTTATGTATAAAGGGGATTTTTTTTATTTCCCCCCCCCCCAATTTTATAGACTCTTTCCCTCCTCCCCTATTTGTGGGGGGGGGGGGGGTCCCGCTCGTTAATAGTTAATTCAACTTAATTAATTAAATGGAATTAAATTGACTTAATCTACTCTTTCTTCCTCTCTCTCCTCTTCCTCTTCCCTTTCCTTCTCTACTCTCCTCTTTCTTTCTTTTTTCTCCTTCTTCTTCTTGTTTGTCTGTCTATCCTCTAACCCTTCTTTCGTTTCTCAACCCGTCTGCTTCTCGTCCTCGTTTAATCCTTGTCACGCCCGTTGTCACCCTGTTCTCCTCGTCTGCTTCTCGTCCTCGTCCTTACATCCCCACGCGACGCCTCACGCCTCCTGATTCTTCTCCCTCTTACTGTCTGCTTCTCGTCCTCGTCTCGACGCTCTCACTGTTATCTTCTATCTGCTGCTTTGTTTCCTCCAGTTAGCCCACTCTGATCATCTAGCACTCAGACCGCTCCTTCGCTCCTCCTTTCGCTTCTGAGGGGCACTTTTATTTATTTATTTCCCCTCTAGTCCTCCACTCCCCTGCCGGGAAAGCTGCCAGGATGCCCTCCTGATTTCTCTTTGTTTCTCCTTCCGTTTCCACACTTCCGTTTCTCCCATCCGGGTCTCCAGAGCCTCCTGTGACGTCAGGCTGTAGACTAAACAAGGGCTTACCAGGGTTTTTCCAAGGACGATGCTTATCTCCCTCAATTCCTCGGCAACGTTCCCTTTTCACCCTTCCAAGCTTGGCATCCGTCCAAGTCCCCACCAATAAAGCAATAAAGCGTGAGTATGTTCCAGCAAATCCGAATAAAATGAAGGTTGTGTTTTTTTTTCCCCCAGTCTTTCCGTCTTACAATCTGTATCCCTCCGGGATTTTAAGAGGGGTTACCTTGTTCACTGTTCTCTCTTCGTTCCTTCTTCCTCCTCTTTTCTTTTATTCTCTTATTCAGTGTGTCGCCGGCACCAGATTGCTATAACTGTGTCTCGATCCTTTCTTCAGTCTTACTACTTTATTTTTTGAAATACTCTTTCGTCATTTTTGGGAGCATAGCAAGGCGTCTGTTCGGACAATCTTGTCCCTCAATCTCTCCCGACCCGCTGCCACTGCCCGTCTCCGTTCTCCTGTCTCTCTACTCACCGGAGGAGTTTCAAGGTCCACGGATGGGGTCTCGATGGGTTCGCTGCCTCTCAGTACTCAATCCGCTGAGAGGGGGGGCGAAAAATCACCTAGTTGAAGGAAGAAGTAAAAATGACCAAGAAGAAGAATAACAAACTTTACTAAATAACTGTGTATGAGATGGAAGTCTTTATTATATTTTTTTTCTTTTTTTTCTTTTTTTTCTCTTTTTCTTAATATAATTTTCTTTTTTATTTTTCACTTATTACTATTATTATTGTTATTACTATTTTATTATTATTATTATTATTATTATTATTATTATTATTATTATTATTATTATTATTATTTATTATTATTATTATTATTATTTTGTTTCCTGAAGTCTATTCTCTTTCTTTCACCTCTTTCCTTGGAAACTATTGTTCTCACACTTTCACTGTAAGCTCTTTAATTGAAAAGCTAATAAAAAATTTATATATATATAAAAAAAACATTTTTATTCAGGCAGGCTTTTACAGATGAAGGTTTTAAAGATCATGTCAGGGGCTTCTGTGATTTTACATGTTTTTATGGATTTAATCTGAATTGTTTTAATACTAATGATGTTCAATGCTGTTTTAAACATTGCATGCTAATGTTTATGTTAAGCCATTTCCATTTCCTTTGGGAAAGATAAAGCAGGGTGTAATAATAATAATAATAATAATAATAATAATAATAATAATATCTATCTGGCCTTTTCAGAGCTAGCTGTTTTTATTGTTTTTTGTTGCAATGCACTATCTAATAAAATTATGCTGCTGTTGCTGATGATATTGAAGATGCAATTATATGGGAGTGGGAAAAAGAGGCTACAAAACTCACAATGTTGTGGAATGGCAAGATATTCAGAATTTCTTATTTATAGGCATCTTGACATGTCTGCAAGATTTGTTTTGATTCTTTCCTTCTGCTTCTAATGAACCCAATACTGGAGTAAAAATTCAGAGTGGTTTTCATCATGCTCTAGGTTCTAGTCATCTTGGGAATTAGAGTAGATAGTTCTGTCAAAAGATATAAACATATTCTGTGTCTTACTTGGTATCCCAGGAGAATGTGAAGTGCGTTCCAGGATATCATCCAAGAATGTTTGATTAGAAATATTTTTGGCAGTAAACCATCACAGTATTAGTGTATGTGTGCATTTACTGCTAGTGTGTGCTCCAGAAAGACCCTTGAATCCTATTGAAAGTCGCATTTATCTGAAAGTAGGCTTTATATGACAAGGTTTAATTATTTAAGGCCTCAAAGTTATTTTCTGGCAGAAAAATATAATCTTTCCTTTCCTCAGTGTGAAGTGCTTCAGAACATCAGGGTGCATCTACACTGTAAAATTAGATACTACTTTAACTGCCATGACTTAATCCTATGAAATCAAAGGGGTTGGAACACCGGCACTCTTTGGCAGAGAAGCTGAAGCCATAGTAGAACTACAGCTGCCATGATTTCACAACACTGAACCATGGCAGTTAAAGTGGTGTCAAATTGCATTAATGCCACAGTATAGATGCAACCTCTGAAACTAGAGGGGAAAAAACAAGTGTGCAAACTATAATGAAGTCTAATAATAAAATGACAGTATTGGCTTTTTCCTCCTTTGTTACAAGCTGGGTAGATGCAGGGAACGTTGTGGATGTACCATATCTGGATTTCAGTAAGGCCTTTGACAAGGTCCCCCACGACCTTCTGGCAAACAATGTGGGCTAGGCAAATGTGGGCTAGGCAAAACTATGGTTAGGTGGATCTGTAATTGGCTAAGTAAACGAACCCAATGCGACTTTTTCATCCTGGAAAGAAGTTACGAGTGGAGTGCTGCTGGGTTCCGTCCTGGGCCCGGTTCTGTTCAACATCTTTATTAATGACTTAGATGAAGGGTTAGAAGGTATGATAATCAAGTTTGCAGATGACACCAAATTGGGAGGGATAGCTAATACTCCAGAAGACAGAAGCAGAATTCAAAAGGATCTTAACGGGTTAGAGAGATGAGCTGAAACTAACAAAATGAAGTCCAACAGGGACAAATGCAAGATACTCCATTTAGGCAGAAAAAATGAAATGCAAAGATACAGAATGGTGGATGCCCGGCTAGATAGCAGTACGTGTGAAAAGGATCTTGGAGTCCTCGTGGACAAGTTAAACATGAGCCAACAATGTGATGCGGTGGCTAAAAAAGCCAATGGTATTTTGGCCTGCAACAATAGGAGTATAGTGTCTAGATCCAGGGAAGTCATGCTACTCCTCTATTCTGCTTTGGTCAGACCACACCTGGAATACTGCGTCCAATTCTGGGCACTGCAATTGAAAGAAGATGTTGACAAGCTGGAAGGTGTCTAGAGGAGGGCGACTAAAATGATCAAGTGTCTGGAGAACAAGCCCTATGAGGATTTGCTTAAAGAGCTGGGCATGTTTAGCCTGCAGAAGAGAAGGTTGAGAGGGGACATGATAGCCATGTATAAATATGTAAAGGGAAGTCATAGAGAGGAGGGAGCAAGCTTGTTTGCTGCTGCCCTGCAGACTAGGATGCGGAACACTGGCTTTAAATTATAGGCAAGGAGATTCCACCTGAACATTAGGAAGAACTTCCTCACTGTGAGAGATGTTTAGCACTGGAACTCTCTGCCCCGGAGTGTAGTAGAAGCTCCTTCTTTGGAGGCTTTTAAGCAGAGTCTGGATGGCCATCTATCGGAGGTGCTTTGAATGAGATTTCCTGCTACTTGGCAGGGGGTAAATTATGTTATTTTTGATGCTTTTTAAAGGGGTTTGGGGAGGGGATTAGCATGTCTGGGTGTTCTCCCGGAAGGTACTGTGAGCACATCTGGACACCCAGCCGCAAAAGTGCAGACTTTTTGCGGTTGGTGTGCAGACTAGAGTCCATCCCAACCCGGGTTTTTAAAACCTGTGTCAAAGCAGACTTTTCCGCTGTGTGGTAGTGCCCTGAGACAAGAACATTAAGTATTATCTACAATGCCATATAATGCAGTTTATGTGGTCAGTGTACACTCATATAATGCAGTTTAACAGGGTCTAAGAAGACAAAAGACACCTTCTTTTCCAGGCACTATTGTTTAATCAATGCACCAGGTACTTAAAAAAGATAAACGTCATGCCACACACATGTCCCTTTAAATATGAATTTTAGTTAGGGAAGATAAAACAAAGGAAGCCATGGAACAGAAAAAAAAAACATCCTTCCTACACTTGTACCCTAACAACACCATTCTTATTGTGCCTTCTTCAGCATGATGAACTATATCTGTAATGAAAAGGCAGTGATGAGTTTGCAGTAGTTTAGACATCATGCTGAATCTTAATTAAATAAACTCTCTGAGTAAATGTTACTTGGAACATATTATTTCAAGGAATTGCTGTTTGAAAGATGAGATGGTGCTTCAGGTTACAAAAGGTGAAAATGAACTTCCAGGTATTACAGGAAATTAGGAAAAAAGAACAAACATCTTTCTCTTGGCTGAGATGGTTGAACGTGAACCGATCAACCAGTGTGCTATCAATCTTATTATATTAAGCATAAGTGTAAACACTGAAAAATTCATGAAGCAGAATGAAACAGTAAAGCCTAGCTAAAGCCCTGAGCTTGGATTTGATATATGCAGTGCTGACAGGATAAAGAGAAAGGAAGAAGAAGAGAGAACAAGGGCAGCTTTACATGCCTTTTTTATATATAAAAAAAGAGAGAGATAATTTGCATTCATAAAGTTCAAATACTTGGTAAGTGGAGTTATACCATATCCATGTAAAATATTGCAGGAGCATCCTGCATTAGAATCATGCTCAATCTTTCCCTTGGACCTACACCTTGGTGTTTAAAATGTAATTTAGACTTAATGTTATGACTGATCAGATGAATTCAGTAGTCTGCAGATAATGATTCTAAAGTGGTTTGAACTTATAAATAAAGGTTCGGTGTCTGATTTGGGAAATAGCTGATGCTGTAGTAGTGCTCAAGTTAGCTAGGAGTGAGACTCCATTGACATTATCATAAAATCCAGTTTTTGATTCCAGATTGTCTGCTTTGAACTGGATTCTATGGCAGTGTAGATTTGTATAATCCAGTTCAAAGCAGATAATTTGAATTTGGAAACTAGATTATATGGCAGTGTAGATCCAGCCTGACTCAGATCTCACTGGTGTTCAAATAACAACGGAAGGAATCACATACCAAAGGTGCAATTTAAAAGTTTATTTGTTTTTGGACTATATCCCATGAGGATAAGAAAGCCGGGTGGGGGGTGGGGGGTGGGGGTTAGGGTGGTACTTTGGGATGCCTGGTTGTGACATTAAACAAATGTTTATCCTTACAGCTATCACACATTTTTGCCTGATTCAGTTTTTTATTTTTTTAGAAATTAGCTTTATTTTGAAATTGCTCAGTTTAGGAAATGACAAGAACAAGAATTACTAATCCTTCCTCTGTGGTGTCCAGTAACGGCAGAGGCAAGGGAGCATTATTGGGCATCTCAAGACTGCCCACACAAAGATATCACCATCATGATTACAAGCTGACAAATAGGTTTCCCACTTGATATTTGCCATTTTAACCCATCTTTACATGGGGAAACAAAAATAAAGTTGCTTGCTTTTAGTTCAGAATCATTGGGTTTTTGAACACTTCAGAAATGGGGATTGATGTGGAACACACAGAACGACCATGGGCTCAGTGGGTGGTCATTTCTTAAGTGTTCAGAGATGTGTCAGAAACAGCGTGTGATTAAGTCATTGGTTTTAAAGCAACAGAAAGGATCACTTAGTTTGCAGAGATAAATAACAGCCATGGGTTTAAGTAGCGCATCTAATCCATTGTGTTTTAACTGAGAGATGTAAAAAAAACCCCTTCTTTTTAGCTTGGCTTTAAAAATATTGACATATTCAGTACATTCTATGTTAGTAATGCTTTCTTTGATTAGAAACCTGACGTTCTCTGCTCTTCTGTCCTTCTGGCTGCTTATTGTCTGCTAGTTGTTTTTACAGCAATCTGAATCACTACAGTTTATTCAACCCATTTATTTGTGACCGGAAAATACATTTGCCAAGTCCTTCAGTTTCTGAATCCAGAGCTACTTTATTTATTTACTGTATTTATTAGGCATGTGCAATCTATGAAAAAAATGATTCAATACTTGCTTTGAAAGTAGGGGGCGGTGGCGCTGGCGCTTCGTGTCTAAAGTCATTTCTGAATTTTGTAGCAAAACATTCAAAACTTTCTGAAACTTCTGAATCTTTGTATGTACCTCGTCAATGGCAGATGCGCATGCGTATGAAGGAAAATATTATTGTCAATGGGGAAAATTGAAGGGCCTCTCTCTCCCTCATTTTTTTAGTTATCCTAATGAAATTTGTTACAGTGGTAAAACTGTATCCCATATTATATGGCAGTGGGGACTCATATAATCCAGTTTAAATCAAATAATCTGGAATTAGATCCCGGGTTATAGGGCAGTGTAGATCCAGCCTGATTCCTCTTCCACACGGCTCCACTATCCCAGGATCTGATCCCAGATTATCTGCTTTGAACTGGATTATATGAGTCCACACTGCCAGATAATCCAGGATAAGAAGATAATCTAGGAGTGGGTTTCTTCCAATGGGGCTTAGCCCACTTCTAACCAGGAGGGAACACGCTCAGGAGTGGATGGGGCTTACACATGCCACATACACACAAATATAGAGCGAATTTTAAAAGGAATACTACTAAAACATAGATTTAAAATGCAACCTTTTCCCTTCCCTTCCCAGAATGATACTATTATATATATTTTAACGTGAGTCCCTTTCCGTCTCAAATCTAGAGAGAAAAGTGGGGTGCCAATAATAATAATAAAATAATAATAATAATAATAATAATAATAATAATAATAATAATATCAGGGTAATTTATAATAATAGGGGTGTGTGGAAAATCCTTAGTAGGGTGATAGTTTGCTTTTCCTGCCCATTTCCAATTTTCTTCTCCCTCTGAAGTGGAAAATCAGTCACACACCAACCTGGGTGGAGAGTTCTAGTTTGGGGTTTTGCCAGCACAAAACTGGAGTGAAGTGATCTGGCTCGTGGATTGGGATTGATCTCCCCTCCTTTTCCCCCTTTCCTCACTTAAAGCTTCTGGCAAAGCAACGAAGCTGTGATGTCTCATGGGCCATGTAGTCCTGTTCCTAGTATTATTGTGACAGATGAAGAGGAAAACTTGGATTTCCCACCGTTTCAGCCAGAATTGGAGCCCTTGCACCTGCAGGATATTTGCCCTCCAGAAGTCAGCCAAACAAGCCTTGAGCAGAAATCTCCCCCATTCTCTCGCCGGGATTATTATAATCAACAAAGAGGTGCTCGCGAGGCGACTCGCCGGAGCGCCAGGATAGCTGCCAGACAATTAGCTGATTAAGTCTGTTTCCCTTGGGAAACTTTAAGGAGTCAAACATCTGGACACAGAATGGCTTTCGTTTCTTGTTCCCCAGAGAAAGTGCTCTTTGGCGGGAAAACAAGATCCTATTTAGGTGTTTGCTCTCGGAGGAAACCTTGCGGAGTCAATTCGTCAGCTCGTGGAGTGAGATCGTGTGTAGACTTCGTACTCCAGTTCCCAGCTCCTGAATCAAGTTCCCAGCCCTGCCTTGTTCCACGGAATTCTATGGACTCAGTTCTTGTTCCACGATTGCCTTGTTTCAAGTTGGACCTTGTCAAGTCTCAAGTCTTGCCTTGCTTTGCGTTTTAAACCACGGACCCTGTTTCTCGGATTCCAGCCTTGTTTTCCTTTCCTTCGGATTTACCTTCAGCCTCAAAGACTATGGACAGTTCCCCACACTATTGCTTGCCAAATAGTGTGTGTTTCGGTGAAGTGGATTATAACTTTGGACTTTAATATCATATATTGGACATTGTTTTCTTGGACTATATTTGACCTTTCCTGATAGGTCTACTTCTGAACTATATTCTACACTTGTTTTTATTGACTTTATATATTTCCTTAATAAAGATATTAGATAGATTCTGGCCTCTGCGTATGGTTATTGGTGCTCTGCAGCCTGGGTCCTGACAGAAGCTTCCTCCATGCCTCACAACCTCTGAGGATGCCTGCCATAGATGTGGGTGAAACGTCAGGAGATAATACTTCTGGAACATGGCCACATAGCCCGAAAGACATACAACAACCCTGCGAAGCTTCCTCCGCTTGCAACCCTTTGCAAACGAAGCTCCCTCCACTTGCAACCCTTTGCAAACAAGACTCCCTCCACTTGCAACCCTTTGCAAATGAGACTCCCTTCGCTTGCAACCCTTTGCAAACGAGGCTCCCTCCGCTTGCAACCCTTTGCAAATGAGACTCCCTCCACTTGTAACCCTTTGCAAATGAGGCTCCCTCCACTTGCAACCCTTTGCAAATGAGGCTCCCTTTGCTTGCAACCCAATTTAAGAGCCCCATAGCAACCAACCACTCTAGGATGAGAAGAGGATTTCTCTCCTGAATAGCAACAGCAGCCAGCCACCAATGCCCTTTGCAAACCCAGGCTCCCTCCGCTTCTGTAACCCGGTTTTAGAGCCCCATAGAAAACAACCACTCCAGGATGGGAAGGGGGATTTTTCTCCTGAATAGCAAAAGTTGGTTGAATTAAAACACTTTCTCATACATCCGAAGGTAATCTGAAGGTATTTCGAGGCATGGGCACCAACGCTTTGATTTGGAAGGTTAAATCCAAAGTGCCAAACCACCTCGGAACCCCCTTCGAATCTATTACGATTAAAGAATTTATTACGATCAATGACTTTTCCGATTTATTTGCTCATGCTTAGTATTTACCCAATTCTAAAGTGGTTTTTCCTATTTAAGGGGCTTCAAACATTGTATGCACCTTGTATTTGATTGCATCTTAGATTCACCATTTTTTAAAAAAAGAAACTCCCCACACTTTTCCAATAGCATGACACAATTTAGTTCTGGTGAGGAACCCACTTCTGCTCTTCTCTCACAAGCGGTGCACTTTGCAAGTGTGTAGCTATTAGCCATTGTTATGGAGAAAGGTTTTCATTGTACCTTTGAGAACTGAGTTACTGGAGCTGCATTTCATTTACCATAGTCCTTTATTGCACCTCATGCAAAGCCTCAATCAAGTGGTTTACAGTAACTAAGAAAGTAAGATTTCCATATTTAATGTCTTTCATGATTGTTGTTAGTAAATTGAATTCTATTGTAATTAAAATATTTGTTAGATATATTTTAGCATGTTATTTTATTCTTATTAATCATTACAAACTCTAAATAAAATTCTAAGTAAATTATTTTTCCTGAAATTGAAGCTTAAAAAATGGAGTGTGTCTTACATTCAATGGCACCTTAGATTTGGTGAAATACGGTATTTCCTGCCTTTCCCCCAGTTCAGGTTTCAAAGCAGCTTACAATGGTTAAAACAAACATAGCAAAAAATCTACTTCATAGAAAAGTTAACAATGAAAACATCTACAAAATTAAAAGCAGGTAAAGCATAACCATTATCAAGAAAACAGTAAATATACAATACAGCATATTAAGACATGCTCAAACAAAAAGGCTTTCTCTCCCTGTGGACACACAGCAAAAAGGTCTCAGCCCAGTTGGAGCATTTGGATTTTGGCCTGGCACTATCGTAGATTGGGAATGGTACGTGCTAAAGTATTCTTGGCCACCATTAAAATCTACACTTTCAGGTTCAGGTGCAGCAACATTATTGATTTTATTGATAATTTTATTGATTTTTTTTTCAATTGTTTATACTAATAACTACTAACCCAAGTAGAGAAGAATCCTTTATAACATAGCTTGCCATAGGCTTTTTGCTGTGTCAAATTAAAGCAGCCAAATAAAACACAGTGAAGTTGCATATCTATTTACTTTTTTCTGTTATAGGTTTGACTATTAAAAATACACATAGATTGATTACTTTGTTTTAATTATAAGGGACTTATGGAAAGTATTGTCTTGCTCAAGTACCATCTTAGTTTGTGTTCTAAGAATTATATTTTAAAAAATCAAGAGATTTTCAACATGCTTTCAAGTTACCCTGATTATATAATGAAATGCTATAGCAACATGAGATTCAAGCACACAGGTTTCATAGGCTGGATCTACACTGCCCAATATTCCAGGAACTGATCCCAGATTGTCTGGCACTGTAGACTCAGGCCCCTTCTACACTGCCATAAAACCCAGATTATCAAAGAAGATAATCCAAATTATCTGCTTTGAATTGGAATATGTCAGTCTACACTGCCACATAATCCAGTTCGAAGCAGATAATTGGTGTTTTATATGGCAGTGTAGAAGGAGCTTCATATAATCCAGAAAACAGATAATCTGGGATCAGATCCTCGGATAGAGGTCACGGTAGATCCAGCCTTAGCGCTCTTCTAGATAGGCCCAAAACATGGGACCTGTCACAGGTTTACCTGAGGTGTCCAAATGATGCCTCAAGTAAACTCAAATTAATCCTGAGTAAACTGGGATTTCCCACTTTACTCTGGATTAATAAAACATCTGGAAAGATACAAACCTTAATGTAGGGTTTGGATCTTTCCAGCTGTGGGCTCTGTGGGGATTGATCCCTGGAAATGCTTCCTCAATCTTGGGGATCAATCCCTACTGTGATCCTGGTTCTTTGGGCTCCAAGAGTTGGAAGGAGAGGGATAACACCCCTCCCCGATCCCCATTTACCCCAAAAACTTATATGAGGGGCCTGACAGCATGCTCAGGACCCTCCGGCAAAAGCTATTGGTCTGTGAAAATTACGTATTGGGAAGAGGAGGAGGGGTTTTCTCCCCTCCCACCTCCCAATACATCATTTTCATGCACCAGGAGCTTTTGCCTGAGCATACAGCCAAGCCCTTTGCATGAGATTTTAAGGTAAATTGGGGGGGGGGGGGTGTGATGATTCATGGGCCATGTAGTCCCATTCCTAGTGCTGTTGTGACTGATGAAGAGGAAAACTTGGGTTTTCCACCATTTCAGCCAGAAAAGGAACTATCCCAGCCAGAAATTGAGCCTTTGCACCTGCAGGAGGCTTGTCTTCCAGAAATCTGCCAAACAAGCCCTGAGTCGAGTTCTCCCCCTTTTTCGCGCCGTAATTATTATCTCCAGCAAAAAGGAGTGCAGCAGGCTAATCGCAGGAGCTTGAGAATTGCAGCAAAGCATTCAGATGATTAAGCCTGCTCCATGAGAAATTTTAGGGAGTCATACATCTGGACACAGAGATTGACTTTCGTTTCTGATTCCCCAGAGAAGTGTTCTCTGGTGGGAAAACGAGGCCTATTTAGGTTCCTTGCTCCCGAAGGAATCTTGCGGAGTCAATTCGTCAGCTACCGGAGCAGTGTGTGTGGACAGCTACTCCTGCTCTCAAGCCTTTGTTCCTGTTCCAAGCCTTCGTTCTCAGCCTTGTTTTCTCCCCGGATCTTGCCTTGTTTCCCGGACCTCGCCAAGTAATTGCCACGGATCTTGTTCTTGCTCCTCGTTCCTTGTTGCCTTGAATCAAGCTTTGTGTTCCTAGAATCAAGTTATTTCCCAGCCTTGCTCAAGTTCATGGACTAAAGGACCTTGTCATCTCCCCTCACTTGCTTGGCAAGTGAGTGTTTCGGTTATTGGATTACAACTTTGGACCTTAATATTTCATATTGGACATTGCTTCTTTGGACTAATCTTGACCTTTCCTGAAAGGTCTACTTCTGGACTATTTCCTATACTTGTTTTTATTAACTTTATATATTTCCTTAATAAAGATATTAGATAGATTCTGGCCTCTGTGTATGGTTATTGGTGCTCTGCAGCCTGGGTCGTGACAGTTTGACTCCGCCACCCTAAGCACCAATTAACCTAGGCCAGAATGTCTACCGGAGCCGGGCCGGGGGCCCAACCACTCAGTTACACCATCGACAAGGATGAAGTGGACCGCATCCGTGATAAGCTCAATGCGCAGGAGGGAGAAATAAGGGGATTGAAGGAACGCGGAATCCGTCTCCCGGCCCTGGCGCTGCCAACCAAGTTTACTGGAGAAGCTTCTAAGGTTCATGTTTTCCGTCGCCAATGCCAGGCTTATCTAGAGGCCCGTAATGCCGAGTTTCCCCAAGAAGACATCAAGGTGGCGTGGATCTACAGTCTCCTGGACGGGCCAGCGGCCAACTGGGCGACGGCACTGTTCGACCAAGACTCCCCACATCTAAGATCAGCGCAACAATTCTTGGATCACATTAAGGCGACTTGGGGGATTGAGGACAATTTGGAGGCAGCCGGCCACAAACTCCGGCGCCTCTCCCAAGGGGACAGACCCTTGTCCCAGTACATAGCCGAGTTCCGAGTGCTGGCCCATAACACCGGATGGAACGATATAGCCCTCAGAGGACAATTTCGGGAGGGTCTCAACATCGAGATGCTGGAGGAAATCTCCAAGGTGGATCCTCCACACTCTCTTGAAGCACTCATTAATCAATGTTTACGAGCTGAAGTCATGATTGCCAACAGAAAACAATGGATCCGAGGCCAGAGCGGCAGGGCTGGAGCGAAACCTCCCGCTCCCACCGGCGTCCAGCCGCGTCCAGTGTGGAGACCCCCGCCACCAGCCCCATACCCCAGAGGAAGCGAGGAGGTGCCGATGCAGTTGGGCAATGTGCGTCCCAGATTAGATGCCGCCGAGAAGGCCCGCCGCCAACGCCTAAATCTCTGTTGGTACTGCGGAAACGGGGGCCACTTTGCCAGAGAGTGTCCAGCCAAAGGGAAGCCCGCCGCTCGTCTGGCGGCGGCGTCTTCCACGGAGACGAAGACGTCTGAGGCGGCTGGCGCACAGCCGGCGGGGGAAGCCAGTGACCGGGCGTAGAGAGGCTCGCCAACCCGGTCAAAAAAACCACTCAAGAGCCGCCAACCGGGGTCCTATTTCTTCTAGTGGTCACCTTGTGGTCAGTAAAAAAAGGACCCGTCATGGTCCATGCCATGATAGACTCAGGAGCCACAAACAACTTCATTGATAGAGAGTATGCCGACTCTCTGGGATTACAATATCACGACTTCAAGAACGCCCATGTGGTGCAAGCCATCGATGGCCGCCCCCTCAAGACAGGTCCAGTAAGCCAGTGGTCGGAACCCACCAGAATGTGGATAAGGGAACACATGGAAGAGATTTCCTTCTTTGTTACCGAGGTTCCCCACTTCCCTGTGATTTTGGGAATTCCATGGCTGACACTCCACGACCCAAGCATCTCCTGGTCCAACAGAGAACTGCAGTTTGCTTCAAAATATTGCCAAAACCATTGCCTTGTAGCCAAGGTCTGCCATGCCACAGACGCTGAACCCATCATCACCTTGCCCAAGAAGTACTCAGAATATTGGGATGTATTCAATGAAAAAGAAGCCGAGAGACTACCCCCACATAGACCTTATGACTGTGCCATTGACTTGGTGGAGGGGGCCCCGATTCCGCGAGGACACCTCTACTCCCTGACTGAACCAGAGCAAGAAGCTCTCAGGGAGTTCTTAGAGACAAACCTACGCAAGGGGTTTATCAGACCCTCTCAATCCCCAGCCGCTTCCCCAGTGATGTTTGTGAAAAAGAAGTCAGGGGACCTACGCTTGGTGGTGGACTATAGAGCATTGAACAATATCACTAAACGAAACCGGTATCCCCTGCCTTTGATCTCAGACCTCTTAGACCGGCTTCGAGGGGCTAAAGTTTACACCAAACTGGATCTTCGAGGAGCTTATAATCTAGTTCGAATCAGGGAAGGGGACGAGTGGAAGACTGCCTTCCAAACAAAATTCGGTTTATTCGAAACCCTGGTTATGAATTTCGGTTTATGTGGAGCTCCCGCAACGTTCCAGCATTTTGTCAACGATATCTTTCAGGATTATCTAGATCGGTTCCTGATTATCTACCTGGACGATTTTTTGGTGTTTTCTAGATCACAATCAGAACATGAGAATCACGTCAGAATGGTGTTACAACGATTGCGGGACCACGGACTTTATGCCAAGTTGGAAAAATGCGCTTTTGATCTACAAGAGGTAGATTTCCTGGGATATCGTGTCTCGCCACTAGGGCTCACCATGGACCCGGCTAAGGTTGCAGCAGTATTGGAATGGCGGGCGCCAACCAACAAGAAAGAGGTGCAACGATTCTTGGGGTTCTCGAACTACTACCGCAAGTTCATTCCAGACTTTGCCCGCTGGTCTGACCCAATCACCAGCTGCATCCGTGGGAAACAGCCTTTCCGCTGGACAGATCAAGCAGAGAAAGGGTTCCAGCAACTAAAGAAATTATTCACGTCCCAGCCAATCCTTCAGCACCCAGATCCTGAAACCCCTTTTGTCGTGCAGGCGGACGCCTCCGATGTGGCGATTGGGGCTGTACTCCTACAACCAGTGGGAGATCATCTCCATCCTTGTGCCTTTTATTCCCGTCAATTGACCGCGCCAGAGAGAAATTACACTATTTGGGAAAAGGAACTTTTGGCCATAAAGGCAGCCTTTGAAACTTGGAGACACTGGTTAGAAGGGGCCAAATTTCCCATTGAAGTCCATACTGATCATCGGAATCTAGAGCATCTAAGAACTGCCCGCAAGCTAAATCAGAGGCAACAACGCTGGGCTTTATTCTTTGAACGTTTTAACTTCCAAATTCATTATGTAACCCCAGCCCAGACCAAGCAAGCAGATGCCTTGTCACGGAAACCGGAATACGCTGCAGGGCGCAAGGAGACCTTTGAGTCCCAGCTGCTACAACCCGAGAACTTTGCCACACTCACAGTGGGAAACACCAAATCCACTCCCATTGAATCAACTCCCTCTACTCCAGGGCCCCTTTGTGCTCAGGAAATCAGGGCTAGTCAGCAAGCAGATGCCTGGGCACAGGACCAACTTCGCCAAGGACTACATTTTCCCTTTTCGCTTAAGGATGGGCTACTTTGCTATAGAAATCATGTTTACATCCCCCCAGGACCGGGCAGGGAAAAAGCACTTCGTCTGTGTCATGACTGCAAGCCAGCAGGGCATTTCGGACTATTCAAAACCATGCATTTGATCCTAAGAGATTTCTGGTGGCCCAAGATCCGCAAGGATGTGGAAAAATATGTCAACACCTGCCCAGTATGCCAGCGCTCCAAGACAAGAAGGGAAAAGCCCTCAGGGCTTCTGCATCCCCTCCCTACCCCATCCCACCCATGGGAAATAATCTCTGCGGATTTTATCACTGATCTACCACCTTCCTGTGGATTCACCACGATCCTAGTGGTGGTGGACCTTTTTACCAAGTTAGCCCATTTCATTCCCTGTGATGGCCTTCCCACGGCCAAAGAGACTGCAGATCTATTCCTTCAACATGTTTTCAGATTGCATGGATTGCCCAAGAGTTTGGTCACAGACCGTGGGTCCCAATTCACCTCTCGTTTCTGGAAAGCACTACAAAAACTATTGGGCATAGACTCTCGTTTATCTTCGGCTCATCATCCCCAAACGGATGGGCAAACTGAGCGCACCAATGCCACTTTGGAACAATACCTTCGCTGTTATGTGAACTACCAGCAGGACAATTGGGCTTCCCTGTTACCGCTGTCAGAGTTTGCCTACAACAATGGGGTCCAGGCTTCAACTAAAGAAACCCCGTTCTTTGCAAACTACGGCTTCCATCCACGTTTCTTTCCCCCTGTCATTGAAACCTCAGAAGTTCCCGCAGCAGAGGACTGGCTGCAGGAACTCACAGCGGTGCAACAACTTTTGCTCCAGCAACTGGACCAAGCCAAGGAGGACTATAAACGCCACGCTGACAAACATCGCCAGCCGGGCCCCGAAATCAAGGTAGGAGACCGGGTTCTTCTGTCCACTCGCTTTTTGCCCTCCCATCGCCCTTGCCGGAAATTAGATGCCCGTTTCATTGGGCCCTACCCAGTGGTGGCGCAACTTAACCCCGTGACTTTCAAACTCCAACTTCCGCGCTCTATGCGCATTCATCCAGTGTTCCATCGCTCCCTGCTCCTTCCGGCGGATGGTGTGCGCCCTGATGCAGACCGGCCGGCCCCCACTCCTGTTTTGGTGGATGGGGAGGAGGAATTCGAGGTTCAGGACATTTTGGATTCTCGCTTTCACCGCCGCCGCCTACAATATCTTATTGACTGGGTGGGTTTTGGCCCCGAGGAACGTTCTTGGGAAGACGCTTCCACAGTCCATGCCCCCGATTTAACCCGCCGCTTCCATCAGACCTATCCCGCCAAGCCGCGGCCTCGCGCCTCGGGGAGAGAGTCCCAGTTTGAGAGGGGGCTTGAGGAGGGGGATAGTGTGATGATTCATGGGCCATGTAGTCCCATTCCTAGTGCTGTTGTGACTGATGAAGAGGAAAACTTGGGTTTTCCACCATTTCAGCCAGAAAAGGAACTATCCCAGCCAGAAATTGAGCCTTTGCACCTGCAGGAGGCTTGTCTTCCAGAAATCTGCCAAACAAGCCCTGAGTCGAGTTCTCCCCCTTTTTCGCGCCGTAATTATTATCTCCAGCAAAAAGGAGTGCAGCAGGCTAATCGCAGGAGCTTGAGAATTGCAGCAAAGCATTCAGATGATTAAGCCTGCTCCATGAGAAATTTTAGGGAGTCATACATCTGGACACAGAGATTGACTTTCGTTTCTGATTCCCCAGAGAAGTGTTCTCTGGTGGGAAAACGAGGCCTATTTAGGTTCCTTGCTCCCGAAGGAATCTTGCGGAGTCAATTCGTCAGCTACCGGAGCAGCGTGTGTGGACAGCTACTCCTGCTCTCAAGCCTTTGTTCCTGTTCCAAGCCTTCGTTCTCAGCCTTGTTTTCTCCCCGGATCTTGCCTTGTTTCCCAGACCTCGCCAAGTAATTGCCACGGATCTTGTTCTTGCTCCTCGTTCCTTGTTGCCTTGAATCAAGCTTTGTGTTCCTAGAATCAAGTTATTTCCCAGCCTTGCTCAAGTTCATGGACTAAAGGACCTTGTCATCTCCCCTCACTTGCTTGGCAAGTGAGTGTTTCGGTTATTGGATTACAACTTTGGACCTTAATATTTCATATTGGACATTGCTTCTTTGGACTAATCTTGACCTTTCCTGAAAGGTCTACTTCTGGACTATTTCCTATACTTGTTTTTATTAACTTTATATATTTCCTTAATAAAGATATTAGATAGATTCTGGCCTCTGTGTATGGTTATTGGTGCTCTGCAGCCTGGGTCGTGACAGGGGGGGAGGCTGGCTCCATGATCTCCTGGGTCAATCTCTGGTTAATCCGGGATGGCATGTAGCCCCCCCCCCCCCCCAGGGAAAGCCCGGATTTTGGGGAGGGATTGAGGCCTATCTGAAAGAGCCTTCAGATTACCTGGCAGTGTAAACTCATATAACCCAGTTCAAAGCAGATAATCTGGGATCAAATCCTGGGATAGAGGGCATTGTAGATCCAGCCTCGATCCTTCATTTCAGTGTAAGATGTCCCTCCTCTATGTACCTCCAATGACCACAGCTTCTGCTTTATGTGGTTTAAGAGCATTAATGTTTTTCTTCATAGCCAGGGATTCATTTGCTTCAAAATTATGTCAGCATCATTGATAGAAGCTTAAAGAGACAAGTATCCAGATTATCTTTGGATATCCTCCATCTGTCAACTATATTCCCTTCACTTTCTACTTTTCCCACTGCCATTATTTCTTGCTCTTCCTTTTCCTCCTCTGTCTTTTCTCACTCCTTTCTGACATGTTGTCCCTTATGCCCATTATAATCTTTGCCTCTGTCTTCATCCAGCTGCCTCTCTCCCCTCTTTTGAGACTCCATTCAAAACCCATTCTTGTTCTCTTCATGATTTTTTTTGCCAGCTGTTCCACAGCACCTGGAAGTTTCCTAATCATTCCAAAGACTCGGCATCATGCTGTCCATTCTTTTCTTTTATGTTTGTTGAAGACTCTAAGCCTTTTGCTTACAAAAGTATTCTGCATTTTGTAGAACACACACATCACTGCTAATGCTAAATAAATATTACTGTGTAGATCACACTTTAACCAGAACTGACAAAGGTAACAACATTGAAACCCTAGTAGTGTGTGTGTGAGAGAGAGGGATTTAAAAACAAGCAAAAGCACTTCTGACAAATTTATTCTGGATCCCTGAAGGATGCAGTTAATCACTTAAAATACTAATTTATTACTGTGATTAACCAACAGAACTTTATAAATGAATTAGGAAGATGTTGCTCAGAATAAATGCAAGCTGTATGGAAGGTGGAGGCAGCTCACATGTATTTCGAGCAACATTTTGCTCATTCGTTGACCCTAAAGACATGAGATCATCTCTGATCTAGGAAGCTAAGCAGGGCCAGCCCTGGTTAGTATTTGGATGTAGATCATCAATGAATACCAGGCATTTCAGAGAAAGGCACTGGTAAAATCACCACTGAATAGTCCTTGCTTAAGTAAACTCTATGGAATTAATGCGATCACCATAAGTTGAAATGTGACTTCACGGCACACACACATATTCAAGATGGCAGTTCACAACACTCTAACATCAGCATTTTGAAGTAGATGATGGTATTACAATATTTGGCAGGTTAAGATCATCCTAGTTTTAAAAACTTGTCTGTGAATTCAGAAACTTTCACTTTTATCTAAAGTACTTGAAAGATCTTTAGAGGTGTTTTTAAAACCCGGATTAAACTAAGTAAATTCAGTTTATTCCAGTTTGAAATGTATTAGCCTGAAATGTCATCTGAACTCCTCCGACTAATCTGTTTTTTAGTCCCAGTTTTAGGACTGTGTAGAAGGGCCCTGAATTTTGCTTTTTCTCATTGACATATAGTAGTTAGGAGATGAATGGCGGTGTAGTTAAATGCTTTGAGGGTTGGATTGTGACTCTGGAAGCCAGGGTTCAAATTCCTTCAGCTATGGAAACCCACTGAATGATCTTGGGCAAGCCAACACTCTCAGTCTCAGAGGAAAGCAAAGGCAAGCCCCATGTTAGCTTATCTTGCTGAGAATACTGCATGATAGATTGGCATTAGATTCACTATAAGTCAGAAACAACTTTAAGACAAACAACAACAAAATTAGGAAATGCTCATGTGAATGATAACTATATTTGAAAAGCATCCACATAAAATGCTTTAAAACAGAAGTTAGGAATATGCAGACATTCAAATGTTGGGCTGTTCAGCCCATGCCAGATGAGGATGGGAAATTAAGGCAGCATCACTAGAGAATGGATGAATTTGATCCATCTTTTCTGTACAGGCAGTCCCTGAGTTATAAACATCTGATTTACAAATGACTCATAGTTAAAAACAGGGTGGGACAACAGAAATTTACCCCCTCAGAAGGTAAATTTACTCCTGAAAGAGTTATCATGGGGGCATTCCCACCAATCCTTGTTTTCACAACAACATTTTTTTTCAAAATCCAATTATCACAGGGGCAGAAAGTGAGCTGAAATATTCTGAACAATGACACAGACAGCAAAACAAACATGACATAGGTGTTAACCCTTCCCTATGCTATTTGTAACAGGGATTGCCTGTACTCTGTGGAAATAAATTATTTTAGTCTCTGGGTTGTTGTGTGTTTTCCGGGCTATATGGCCATGTTCTAGAAGTATTCTCTCCTGACGTTTTGCCCACATCTATGGCAGGCATCCTCAGAGGTTGTGAAATATGGAGAAACTAAGCAAGGAAGGTTTATATATATTTGTGGAAAGTCCAGGGTGAGAGAAGAACTCTTTGTCAGTTGGAGGCCAGTGTGAATGTTGTAGTTAATAACCTTAATTAGCATTTAATAGCTTCATCTCCTGGCTTCTTCCTGCCTGGGGGCATCCTTTGTTCAGAGCCGTTCGCTGCCCCTGGTTCCCATGTCTGGAACTCCTCTGTTTTCAGAGTGTTGCTTCTTATTTACTGTTCTGATTTTTGAGTTTTTTTAATACTGGTAGCCAGATTTTGTTCATTTTCATGGTTTTCTCCTTTCTGTTGAAGTTGTCCACATGCTTGTGAATTTCAATGGCTTCTCTGTGTAGTCTGACATGATAGTTGTTGGAGTGGTCAAGCATTTCTGTGTTCTCAAATAATATACTGTGTCCAGGTTGGTTCATCAGGTGCTCTGCTATGGCTGATTTCTCTGGTTGAGTTAGTCTGCAGTGCCTTTCATGTTCTTTGACTCGTATTTGGGCGCTGCGTTTGGTGGTCCTTATGTAGATTTGTTCACAGCTGCACGGTATCCGGTAGACTCCTGCCGAGGTGAGAAGATCCCTCTTGTCTTTCACTGACTGTAGCATTTGTTGGATTTTCTTTGTGGGTCTGTAGATAGTTTGTAGTTTTAGTCTTTGTTGCTTCTGGAAAGAAGACACTTTCATATTTATAAATCTGTTTCTCTTATCTATCATGATGCTAAATTGCACTTTTAGGCACTTTTAGGAAAAGGTATGGTTCTGAAAAGCTACCCTGAGTCCTTATGTGCATTTTTGTAAAAAGAAGAAATAAACCCCTCTTCATAGCACATTTTAGCACTTCATCGGTAGTGATGTGATAATGAAAGTGGAAGAGATTCTGTGTGGTCTATGGATGTGCAAATAATACCAGGGAAGTAAATATGAAGCTTGATAGGACAAAATATGATGAAAGCAGATGATCCCCTTTTTTGTATACTGATATATCAAAAGGATCTTGAAGGTAAAACAGGAAGAACAGTAAAATGGAGGAAGAAGAAAATATATTGAGAAAAGTCATATGCAAATGACAGTAATCTGCCCTTCAGGTATTATTCCAAAAGAAGTATAAAACTGACATCCGCTCAGATGATTCTACCAAATATCATTTTCCCTATGACGGAATCTGAATCAAAACAACTTCAATTATTATTATTTTTTTGCTATAGGCAGTTTGTCCTGTATATATTTTCTGTTGCGAACTTACTGCTGTGGTTTTTTTTATAAAGAGTCTGGTGGTCTTGTAGAAAAACTGTATTTAGCAAAGTGTCGATGTCATTTCCTAAGGCCCTTTTCAACTGTTTAATGAAATACTGTCTTAGGAAATGTGGTTTGGTATGTGCTGCATAAAAAGAACACATTATTTGAGATTGATTTTGAGATCCGTAGATGGTAGAAAAGAATGTGGCATAGCTCCCCCATTACTGCTTCTTCAGAACATTGAAAACACTCAACAAAATAGTATTCCCCAGTTTCATATGTTCTGGTGAAGAATATGTACCATCCCTGACTGTTGGCTATGATGGGGAACTGGACCCAATAACAATTATTGCAGGGGAATAATGAAGAGAGGACTCAGGGACAGTTCATGAGAGGAAAGAGATGGACCTCATTTTGAGGGCTTGGCTTGGTCTCATCTTCTAGTGGCAGTGGAGAAGAGCTACTATCTTCTACATTCAGATATTCTTCTTCTCACCTGATAATGTCTCAAGATATCTCATTATATATCAATGCAGAACAGATTTGAAACTTACTGGCATAGTGGAAATAAAATTCACACCTACATTGAAATATAAATAATAATAAAACTAATCATAATCATAATGTAACAGCTAAAAAAGCCAGTGGAAATCTGGGCTGCATCAATAGAAGTATAATGTCTGGACATAACAGTACCACACTACTCTGCTTTAAAATACTTTGTACAGTTTGTGCATCATAATTCAAGATAGATATTGTCAAGGAGAATGACCAAAATTGAGAAAGATCTGGAATGAAAAGCTGGGTATGCTTTGCCTGAAGAAGAGGAGATTAAGAGGTGACAAAACAGCTTTATTATAATATTTGAAAAAATGGAGCCGGATTGTTTTTTGCTGATCTGTAGTTTTGGAAGGCTAAAATGGATGGGTGGTCATCTGTTGGGAGTTCTTTGTATGTTTCTACATGATGGGGTTGTACTTGATTACCATTTTGGTCTCTTCCAACTCTAGGATTCTATTATTCTAATTAATAATATTAATATTTTTAATATATTGAGGTCAAGGACATCTGTGGCTATTCTTAATATTCTTACTCAGCATTCACAGTTAGTGGATGCTACACTTGTCTGTGCATGAAATGAAATGAACCTTGTAAAGTATCTTAAATATAAGTCAAAGGAATTAACTGTGATTTTAGTGAAGAGGAGGCAATGGTATGGTGCATTTTTAGGTCTTGGCTAAATGGAAACAGGTTCTACACAAATCTTGTCAAAATACAAACCAACCTTAAAGAAAGAGCCATACTGTGACCCATCTTCCACAGTTTGCTATACTGAGAAGATTTATTTTCTTCTCTGTCAATCAAACCATACATAAAAGCTGGCCCGAGCTGGTGAAGAAATTCAGGTGGTGAATTCTAGCTACTTCCTGTATCTGCTTTGGGAGGCCTTTGATAAAAAGAATACTTCTTTGCCAGTTTATTTCTCACAGCTCTATGCTTAACATAAAGAACAGTCAATGAGCTACTTAGCATTCATTTGGCTGACTGCATTGAGAATGCCCTAACTGAAGGGTTAAACTTAATTGCGTTTCATTTGAACTTCTTACTTGCTAAGGGACCAAGACCTGCTGTGCTTGCGCTTTTTAGCTGCTGAAGTGGGCACAAAGGTGCTTCGGAGGCTGATGTATTCATTCCCCCTTTTAGGACCCGTCACTCTTCAGCTTCCTGGAAATTTGCACCACATGTTAGCTTTCTCTCCCTTCTTTAATGCAAGCATTTTTTTTAACTGGCTTTATGCTGAAGCATTAGTTAGCTTCACGGCAGGTGTTTTAGATCCTGGCATCTTGCTGGAATTCTTTCAAATTGCTTAGTATTCAAAAAGGCCCACTGAAGAAAAGGGCACCCAGTAATGTTCCTTAATGGGGACACAATTGTCATCTTTGCATTCCTGTTGACAACATGTCTCATTACTTCTGACCTACATCAAAACATAAACACTTTAAGTATGTTCCACTCCATTAAAGGTTGATGATTTGCAATGGGAAAGTGCTGGCCTGGGTTATGCTATGGTCTAATCCACAAGCTTCTTGGGCTGAAGGAAAGTTAGAAAACTAGGCTTGTAGTTTTGCTGGAATAAGAAGGAGAAGGAGAAACAGCCACAGCATTCAGAATCTTATATGAAATTTATCTTTTGGAACCTTTCCCTAAAATTCAATTCAATCTTTTGATTCCTTGGTCTTAGCTGAGTTTCCTGACGTCAGGAGTGGTCCCAAGAAATTCAGGAGAACATTCCTAGAAGTGTATTGTCGAAGGCTTTCATGACCGGAATCACTTGATAGCTGTGAGTCTTTTGGGCTGTATGGCCATGTTCCAGAAGCTTTGTCTCCTGATGTTTTGCCCACATCTGTGTCAGACATTCTCAGATGTTCCTATTCATCCTTTTTGTCTTCACAACTCTTCCATATACAGCTTCCCAGGAACTCTACTTAAATTCCCATGTCCTTCAAGGGAATCATTTGAAATTTTACTCCCAATGTCTTCCCATCTTCACCTTCCTCTATTTAGTAACTAGATTCCAAGTATTCCAACATTTTTCTCTAGCTAAAATGTGCATTACTGGGCTACACACAAACTAGGTTTTAAAGAATTGCATCTCTCCCTCCCTCCCTCCCTCCCTCCCCCCCCCCCTCTCTCTCTCTCTCTCTCTCTCTCACACACACATACATACTGAATATCTGACTGTACAGTGTACAGTTGCTGTCTTGCTAGAACAATTCTGGCTAATATAATATTCAATATCTTGAGGAAGAAAGGGAGATAGAAGCTGAGAATGAGAGGGTGTATTATTGAATTTACAATTTTAATTGTACAGACTGTAGCCTACTATATATTTATTCAAATTGGGCTTAAAAGCTTTTTGTATCCACTCATGGTGGGCTAGGGTGAAAACATATATGTACTAATGCTTTGTCAAAAATATTATTAAGTATTAATTAGGATTTCACACTTTCAATTTGACATTTGGGAATTATTTAGCTGGACAGTGATGAAGCTAAGAATTTGAAAGATTTCTTGTACTATAGAATTGTTTTGGTCTTCCTTCACATCATTTGTGAACTTGACAAAATCTGTCAATAAACTCCACAAAAAAGAATCATGCACATTTTTGCATGTAATTATCCTAATATGCTAATATTTTAATGCACATTTCCTAGCTTATACATTGTTTGCATACATCTCTCCTTTACTATAAGTTGTATGGCAAATGTTTTTTAACTTACTGATTTTGGAAGCCACCTTGGGGCCAACACTAGGATAAAAGTGGCATATACACTAAATAGATAGATGATAGATAAACTAATTTGTTTTGGGGTATTCTTTCTCTTAAACACATATTTGTCTCATGTTCTTCAATGTATGCATTTCTTTCTAGGATTTGGAAAATGCATCACAAAATTCTGAAAAAGTCAGAATTTTATTGCACATGCGATTTAATTTACACTTGATTAATACCGGTATATCTCATATCCCAAGATATATTGACATAACACGTGAAACTAAAAGTTTTCATTTCATTCTTCCTGGATTTCTGTTTTTGGAATGATAATGACTTTGTTTACTAGGTTTTTCTACATGCAACAGTTCAATGTACTATCCACCTCAGCCCTGATATTCTGAATTTTTATTTCCATATACAGTACATCCAAAAAGAAAAAAGAAAAAAAGCCAGACCCAAAATGGGGTATAAATAATAATAATAATAATAATAATAATAATAATAATAATAATAAACAAACCAAACACATTGAAGGATTTTAAGAGGTGAAAAGTGAAAGAATTAGCATAAATAAATAATCTTGATTTAACAGAGCTCTATGGAATACTCTGACTTCTTGTTTGTATTATGAATTTGCCCATCTAAATACAGTCAAGAATGGAAAAACACATGTGACCATAATTGCAATGCCCTGTTTGCAATTTCTCTATCTTATTAAGAACATAACTGTGACATTCTATATATCCGATGTCATCTTCAGAAACTTTAAAATCAACCTTTTAGTGCCTAGCTATCACAGCTTTTGAAAAAGTAAGAACAAAGTTGATCAACACTTTTAGCTAGCTATCATCTTTCATTTTTTTTCCTTTTCAATCTATATTTTGGACAATAGCTTGATCTTTTCTGTTGTACTATAGGCTGAAATAAGAGTATATTCCTACAGAAAATATACAGCACATGGAAAGGTAGATGGCATATCATAATTAAAATTATCTTTTTTGGAAATTGAAAATACAAAATGTAGTTAGATTTATGACTATACATTTATAAACAAACACAAATTACCATGTAGACCTGTAGTCCTCTATGTCCTGATATATGTGTCTGTAAATATATTGTCTGCCTTTTAATTAACAGAAATTCCAAATGTATCTGTTTCTTCTAATGTCTTTGTTTCTGCTGGAATCAGCTTTTCTTTAAAAAAAGGGAACATGTCTTGAATACACATTCGTTTAAGAAGTGACCATTCTTCAACATTACTTGATGGGAAATGTAGCCCCTTTTTAATTTTCCCAACATTCTTGTTTTGTTATAGATTACTTATGTGAATGTTCAGTGATCTAGAATGATTAATTTCTCATGTACATTTTCATTTTTAATGTTTGTTGTTATTTTTATTCAAGATGATGTTCAAATGCAAAGGCTTCATTTGGCCTTACGTGGTGTCTATGGTGTGATAAGTTCATGCTGTCAGCAAAATGAAATATGTTGTACTACAAATGCAATACCCCAATCACTTTATAGCAGAATATATAGCCATCTGTTAGCTTGAATGACCACATTTCCTGAACTCACATTAAGTGGAACAAATTTGGTCTACATCTCAAGCCATCTTTTCAATGCACTCTGCAGTTTGTTTGGTATTACAGAGGTTAACTGACAGAGCCCAATAGAGTCTGATTTGGTGGTTGAATCTGTATGCTGGGATAGCTTCCAATTTCTTGCTAGCTTCTTGTTTGAGTGGGCATAAATTTCCTGAAAAGTCATTTTGATTTTTGCATTCGATAAATGACTCTTCCAAATCTATTTTTCTACTCTTATTTTCTAAATCATTTTTTCTTAAAGCAATGCCTATCTATTTTCCCCTGTAGTTATCATCCTGTTTATAAGTGACAATACTTTTACGTTCAGACAGAAATCATTGTTGAGTCACTGCTGTCCATTCACATTTCAACAACCTCAGTGGGTGAACAATATTTCATAAAAACCTTAATTTTTCTTGTTAGGGTTTTAGCAACTGGGATTGACTGTGCTCGACAATAAAACCTATCACAGATGAACCTTGTCTGATATATTATCTATCAAAGTAATATAATAAGCATCTGGCCCTGACTGAAATTCCATGCCATGCCTATTAAAACTACTCAGCTGTAATGCACTGCCTTAAGACAGAGAAGGAGAAAGCCCCTCAAATTCAGTCACTAGTGCCATAATGATAACATGTGCAAAAAGCAGAGAACTGTTGCAAGTAAGGAAGAAGCAGAACTCTTGAACAATAGGATCTTCCAGAGTTGTGCAAAGACATAAGAGCTCATGCAACAGTGAATCTTACCTGTTGGCAGTTGATGCCACTTGGTGCTTCCTCCATATCCACTCACAGTCTCTCTGGCACTTTTAATCTCGGTCGAACTTAAAGGAAACTGTATGAAATAATAGGCAACTCGGCTAATTATCATCCAGATATTTTCCATATCTTGGCACACTATTGTGAAACCAGAACATCATCCACACTACACAGTTAAAGTACTGTTATTCCACTTTAACTGCAATTATTTTATTCCTTTGGAATCCTGGGGTTTGTAATTTTGTGAGGCACTGACTGGTCTCTCTGGCTAGGGAATCTAAATGCCCTGCACTAAACTACCAAACTCAAGATTCCAGAGCATGGAACCATGGTAGTTGAAGTGGATAGTGCTATAATTGTGTGGCCATGCCATTAAAAAGTCATAACATCTTTTATATTAACTGCAGGGAATGTCTCTGCTGTCATTTGCCCCACTTCCCTCTTCCATGAGGGCATCAAGGAAAAGCTAGTTACCCTATGTGAACTGCCAATATTGAAGCACAAATATTGTTAACAATTTTGTGCATGAAACAACGTTTATGTATATCAAACCTACAGAAAGAAAAAGGTGTCACTATCTCAGTCGCCCATGAAGACAATTTTGTATTTTGGGGCATTTCAGATTTTGGAATTCTAGGTAAGAGATGCACCATCTATACTTAAGGATCATTGCCTTTTCTGTTGAGTCCAAGGCAAAATCTATTCCAGTGCCTTTCAAATATCCTGCCCAATTTTGCAATTTGAGAAAAGGAACATTTATGCTCATTTGGAGACGACCCACAGGAAAACCCACTCTTCACCATCACTAAAAAGATCTAACACAGATGAATCTCACAGATCCCATCAAATATTAAATGAAGTGCCTTCAGCTGTTTCTACGCGAATCAGGGACTCTTAAAATGTTTGCTCCCTGATTGTTTCTACACAGTTTTGAAACACTTTGCAGATGGAGTCCCATGGGCAACCAGAGGAAATATTTTGATGTTGTATGATGAGTTCCATGGGATTCTGTCTGTAAACTATTTCAAAAGTGTGTAAAAACTGGAGTGGGGGAAGGAGGACCCTGCATCCGATAATGTTCTTGGAGAGTATGATTTGCCTAAGGTCACAATGGGTTTCCATGGCTGAGCATGATTGGAAGCCTGGTCTCCAGTCATGGTCCAATGTTCAAAACAACTACACTACATTGGCTCCGACTAAGGGTAGCCACCTACACAGTCTATCGGAGCACAGAGGAATGACTCTGTGATCCATAAAGAGCATTTGGGATCAAACTGATATTTTATTATAGTCTCCAGGAGATATTGAATACTTCTATAGACTGCCATAAAATATCAGTTTGATCCCAAATGCTCTTTATGGAGCACAGAGGCATTCCTCCCATGTTTCTGCACTGACCTGGGAAACTGTAGTGGTAATTTCCTTCTGGAACATGGCCATACAGCCCAGAACTCACAACAACCCAGTGATTCTGGCCCTGAAAGCCTTTGACAACACATTTCCTGTATATTTCCTATTTTTAAAGCCTCTCCTGGGCCTAAATTGGCTGTTGGTCCCCCAAAAGGTGAGAAAATGTCCTTACAACTGTTGGAGGATATTTGGGGGCAATTAAAAAACAAGAGCCACACACATGGCCTGGGAAGCTGCATATGGCCTTAGGGCTGCATTTTGTTCATTAGAGGCATAAATGAATGAAGGAGCTGCAAGTTTTGGAATGATCTACTTCCCTTCTTCCAAGTAACAAAATGGTTTTTGACATGTTGTTAATAATGAAGATGGTCCAAGCTTTACTCAATTTAACTGAAACTTGAGAATACATACCATGGTTATAGTCATGTATTTTTCATGAAGCCAATACATATACTGTGTCTATGTGTCAATGCATGATGTGTAGAATATAAAAAGAATTTTGTATAAGCTTCTTTCAGTCACTCAGTTTTTCACACATTATGCACTGGCACATACACAGCAAACATTCAATATTGTCATTGCCCATTTATTGTAGAATTACATGAATTATTGAGGCTGGGCCTATCAGCATCATTCATCCATTTGATCTTCGAGTTGCAGACATGTCTTCTTTGAGTTCACTATTCTAGGTGAAGTTGTCAAGTCTGTCAAGCTGAACCAACTTAACAGTTATATTGGGAAAGAGTGAATAAAAGAAGTTACTGGGATAGGTAGAGAACACCAAAAAAACAGGATAGTGAGACTGCCAACCTCATCAGAAGGGGCAATTTGCCCATTGTACACCACTTGCTCTCCCCTTCTGCCAAGGAGCACTTTACATGATGCACATCTACTTCTGGCTGGGCTCCATGATGAAAGGGGAGATCAAATGGTGTACGCTGCCATGGTGCCAACATGGGAGGCTTCCCGTGTTGCCTTTGAAACAATAATGGATGTTTCCGGATGTTTCCCCCCATGGTTTGAAGCCAGCTGTAAGTCAGGCAATGTGGGGCATGGGGTTACAGGTTCTCCACCCCCATCCCTGCCGAAACCCCATAGATTCACAATGTGTGGCAAATCCATATGCCAATGTAATATGATTCTAAAGCCACTCTGAAATCAATACAATGAAGAGTGATATTTGACATTTTCAGGGTCATAGTCAACTTCATTTACCCATGCTCTAAACTTTATTTCTTCTCTGTGTTAAACTACAGCTGAATCTCTTTCTTATTCATCAGTGATTTTTGAGCCTATTTTTCTGTTTCATACTCATCAATGATTTCTGAGTCTTTTGAGTTCCAGAGACTGCAGTTGCAAATAACTATAGCCTGTTCCATGTTTTCTAAAAAAATTCTTATGCCAGACTTCACAGAGGTTGCAAAATAAGCAAGAAACTCTGGGTCTGGTCTCTTTGACGAGTGTGAAGGTCAAGGCTCCACCAAAGTGCTCTCAGTCAGAGGGATGAGGTCTTCTCATCTCAGATGCAGTATTCTCATCTCGAGGGTGCCCAGTATCTTTTGCTAGAGCAAGATTTTTCCTTGAAGTCAGTCACTAAGATGACAATACTCAGAGACTGTGAAGAACAGTGCCTGGGGATGTCTAATGATGACAAGTATGTGAAAGATCTCTACCTAGAAGAAGAGGAGGAGGAGGAGAACTGGTTTGTGTATTGTAATTGGCCAGAGCAGGCATGCAAAAGTGTTGGCAAGGGTCAAAGTGGGAAAGGCAGGGTCCTTTTTTCATTTAGTTGCATGTTATCTTAACTTTGCTCTAAGACCACAAGGAAAAAAAGCTAGCTTTGTACAACATTTTAATAGGCTGCTTCTCAGCAGTCTTTCATACCGCCTGCTGTCTTTCTCCAATGCAATAAGAAGACCTCTGCTGTGTTGATTGACAACCTGAAGCATGAGACATCTCTTCACTTGGTGTGTGATCATGTATATTTTCATCATTCAGTCTGATCTTACATCTATCATCCAATGACATTTCTTCTAAAATTACCTTTTTTGCTTGAGACAGAACTCTTACAAAAGGAATGCAAGTTGTTATTGTTGACTGCCATGAGGTCAAACTTATGAAGACCCTAAAAATAAGAGACTGCCAAGTTAGCCTGAGCCTTCCAGACTCAAGGTCATTTCTGCAATAGTGAAGGCACTAACACAAAAGTAGGGCTATTTAGGCACAGTTTTTCTGCCTCATCATTTCCTGTACTTAGCATATTAGCAAGTGAGTCTACCCATTTTGTTATTGTTAGTATTATAATGCATAATGTTAGTAATGAAATGCAGTAACTAGACTGGAGTAAAATATTAAAAAACTTTGAAAGCCCTTTGAGAAAACCTCATGATACAGCCTACAAAACTATTTTAGAGCTGGATAAACCTGTTCTCAACAAGTATTCCATTCCTCTGCGGAAGGTAATGTCACAAAACCATCTCATGGCGCTCCTCAGTGAAGGTGAATTTCTTTGTCCAACATGTAATAATCAGGCGGAAAGTCATTTTCTTTCTTTTTAATCACATAAAGAAGCTTTTAGAATTCACTGTTGCCCCAAACATGACTCGTTATTCTTTGTGACACAAAATACTCGCTTGGGTTTCTTTTTAGAAATATGGTGGTAAACAAAGATGAAAACTATTTCTTCAGTTTCATGAATGTGAACTTGCTGCCTTGCAGACTTCATAAGAAGATCAAAGAGAATTCATTGGGAATGCAGTTAATGCAAGAAACATTCAGGAATTGGAACAAAATAATTGAAAACCTGTTGGAAGAAAGCCTATTTTCTTCCTTTATAAAATATGCAGTATTATAAGGATTGTTGCTGTCATTAGAATTAGAGAGGCAGATAAGAATAAGGATTAAATAATGGATCAGAAACATTGCCCCTGCTCTTTCCAAAGCTTCACAGAAATTTAGCCTAATTTCAGTTTACTCATGAATGAGTTCTCACATGTTGGTCAAAGTTATGGTCAAGGAAGCGGTTTCATCTTCCAAATGCTACCATTCTTCTAATTCTAGTTTCCTTATATATGGACCAGGAGAAAAGAAAGATTTATTTTAATATATTCCAAGCTTTGTCTGTCTGTTTCTGACTAGGACTTAAAATACATTATAGTGACTGACAGTAAGCTCTATGATTTCAGTTTAGAACAACTGCCATAGCCACGTATAGCTTTTTAACAGGCATTTCTTCATATGGTAATGTATCCATGACGACTGTTCATGTAAATTTCAGGATATTTATAGGTTTGATTCAAATGAAGCATCAAGTACAAGATGAATTCACTGCCTTTGGACCAGTTCTGATGTTTGAGGAAAAGCAGGCTTCCTTCCAAAGTTACAAGAAGTGAAGTTACTTGACAGTTTCAGGTGGGGTATGCAACGGCAGTCTTAAAAACAAAACAGTATATTTTTCTTTCTGTAAAATGGTCAGGCTTGTAGGAAAAGAAGAGGGAACGAATGGATTTGAGTTATTAGCAGATCCACCTTCTAATTCTTGATGTAATTTATTGAGTAACAGTAATTTCTTGCTGGTTAGTTTAACTTTTTATAGAGAGTTGCAGATGCTAAGAGCAGGAACTTCTGAATAAAAAAATAAGTCATTTGTCCAACATACTTCATATACTACCCAGGCCTGTAGCGGGGAGGGGGGGGTTAGGGGTTCAACCCCCCCCTGAAATTTTTCAGGTTATAAAAAAAAACCTGGTTTACTCATGAATTTTAACTGGTTAACCAAATCCCCATGCTAAATCTATGAGACGCAAAACATTAAGAGTCCCTCCAGACACTATATCAAACAGATATTGACAGGTTTGTAGCGGGGGTGGGGGGTGCCAGGGGTTCAACCCCCCCCCCCAATTTTCAACCCCCCCCCCTGAATTTTTTTTCTGGCTATGGCCCTGATACTATGAAATGTATCCTGTCCATGAATGTGCCAGAAAGATGTGCCATCTCTGTTTTGTAAGTGTGGCAAAATTCTTTTGTTTTCTCTTGGCTCCTGCATGAGCCCTTTTACACAACCATATAACCCAGAATGTCAAGGAAGATAATCCACAATATCTCCTTTGAACTGGATTATCTAAATCTACATTGCCGTATAATCCAGTTCAATGTGGATTTTATACAGACGTGTGGAAGGGGCCTAGGATTTCTTTGTGATTTATTACTGTATATAATCTTATCTGTTTTATCTTTCTTGGATAACTATGAGGATCAAAGATTAAGTATCCTTAAGCTTTATGGCTGTTTAAGTAGATAGTTTGCAACTCAAAAACACAGGGAAATGATTTAAATTTTTTGAGTACAGATTTATAGATATTAAATGTGATTTTTAAAGAAGACTCTCAGATGGAATGAAGCGGACATTCTGGTGAAACCATACCAGTGAATAGACCAGCAGCATAAGGTGTTTCATCCATCCTTAGTTTCTGAGACCATGTTTTTCAGAAATTGAATGTGGAGGCTGTGACATTTGACATATGACCTCATCACAGAATGGGGAGAAGAGGGGAGGGGGGTCGTCTCCTTACCATAGCTTTTCATTCCATTCCATTTTAAAGGAAAAAAGATAATATATTCATCCCTATCACATGCAATGTACTTTTGTCCATTTCTACTGTAATCCTCTGCATTCTGAGCTATCATGTGGGTGAATGTTTTTCCTGCACATTCTGCATTCTTCTTATTTTTGAAAAGGAAAACTTTGCCATTGTGGAAGTCTCAAAAAGGAGGCAATATAGCAGTGGTGATATATCAAAATTGCACCATTCCTAAAGAATACAATTTTTAAAATTACCATATATGTTTCATGCAAGAGGATTATTGGTGAGAAAAGCAGTATCACTGCTTTCTACTGTCTGTTGCTAAAACGATCTAACGTGGAAATCTGACACTTTACTTTAAAGAAAGTGTTTTTTAAAATGTATAGAAATGGGGCTATGTCTGATTAGGTCCTTAGCCTTACTTTCCATGGCACCTTAGAGCACTTCCAGTCTACAATTTAATGTGGGCAAAAATGGATTAAAGTAACCCATTTTTGCCCACATTACTGTTCCTATGCCCTTACCAAACACCTGGGCTTTCCTGAGGGGGGGGGGGGGTCCCATGCCACCGTGGTAAGTATCGCAATGACACAGGGCCAACCCAAAGTCCCCCAAAACACCCTTAAAATAAGAGAGACCTTTATGGGCTACCATGACATCTCTCCAGACATATATGTACTTGTAAACTGCTCTGAGTCCCCTCAGGGAGATAGAGCAGAATATAAATAAAGTATATTATATTATTATTATTGGCTGAGAAAGCTAAATACCTTGTAAAATTGTAACTCCCATAATTCCATAGCATTGAACTGTGGCAGTTTAAATAGTGTCAAACTGCATTACTTCTACAGTGTACATCGCACATCCCCATTTGATCCAGTGTAATACCAGTCCTTACCTGAAAATTAGGGAAATCAGAATACTGATGTGAATGTGTTTAATCCTCCAACTTGAAATCTAAATATTCCAGTTTGACTGGTTTATGGACTGTAATCAGAAAATCTTTTATAGATGTCCTATTTAATTTATTTAGAATAGTTTGAAATTTAACTTGAGCAAAAACATTTAGTTACCAGGAGCTTCAAAATTGGTTAAAAATGAAAACAAAATAGCTATTAGACTCTGCTGATGTGAATGGTAAAATATGCAATAAAGAGTTTGGAGTGAGACTGGAAAAAGAAGAGGGAAAGCTATGCTCCCAGCAGGCAAAATATTGCTGACATTTTTAATAATAATGAAACATAAGACCTCACCGGGGCAAATCTAAAATCCACTTTGCATGTCAAAGAATAGGTTGCATTTAATTTGTTTAGGATATTTTGCTAGGTTTTCCATTTCATATGAAATAAATTGAAGGTTATGAAGAGAGTTATTAAAACTAAATGATTGTAAGGAGTTTGAGAACTGAAAGAACTGCTTTTCCAGCCTGCTATTTGATTGATAGCAACCTTTATAAAAAGGTACTTGCTGGCTATTTAAACACCACATTTTATTTCACATGCAAGGAAATGTAATGGACAATACAGCTAGCTGAAAAATTGCAATTCATGTGTAATTCAAAAAGAGTTTAATTTTACTTAATTTCTTTGGACAGCTGGCATGGCTGTGTCCATGTCTGCAGTTTCACATAATTTAATCGTGTTTTTATTTTCATTAAAAAAAACCACACACACATTTTCATTCAACTGCTCAATTTACACATTTGGTGTCTTGATACTAAAACTGGCTAAGGGTGAATTTGCAAAGATTTTAGAAGGCTATAATACATTTTTTGGAATCTTAACAATTTGGGAGAACTTTAGGCAGTCAATCTTTGGCTAGAGAGGGGCAAACAGGATAGATGTAGGAGAACAAAAAAAGAATATCTCTGACTCATTTTACTTATTTAAATAAATATGTCCAAATCCAAAGACTTCCTCAGGATTCAATGCCCCAACTTCAATGATGTCAAACTCCCATATGTACAATGATAACAAATCTTAACCTTATAATACCTGTGATATTAATTGCAGTGACAAAAAAAGAAGCCAATTGATCTTTTCCAATGCATCCTAGTAAAAGGTAAAGGTTTTACCCTGATATTAAATCTAGTTATGTCTGACTCTGGGGGGGGGGGGGGGGGGTTGGTGCTCATCTCCATTTTTAAGCTGAAGAGCTGGCGTTGTCTGTAAACTCCTCCAAGGCCATGTGGCCACCGGCATGACTGCATGGAGCACCGTTACTTTCCCGCTGGAGCAGTACCTATTGATCTACATACATTTGCATGTTTTCAAACAGCTAGGTTGGCAGAAGCTGGGGCTAACAGCGGGAGCTCACCCCGCTCCCTGGATTAGAACTGCCAACCTTTCTGTCAGCATATTCAGCAGCTCAGTGGTTTAATCTGCTGCACAATCAGGAGCTCTTAGCTATACATCCTAACAATACAGCCTAGCTATCATAATACTGGTAGATGGTTATTCTGGGTGTCAGCACTATTCCTAAAAATTGTTGTATATTATTAGGATATTCTTCAATCAGGTTAAAGGGCTGGATAACCATGTTAATGAAGATCTTTATCCAACCTTGACTATTCCTGTATAGAAAAAGAATAATCATAAACTGATAACCTTCCATATAGATTACTGTGCATGTGAAATGGTTCTGGATTTCAAAACAACCCATACGGTCCAATGGGTATAAAAAGTGGCTGCTAGAAAGATGACACAAACCCAAAACTGATCTTGAAAGAACTGCATTGCCCAACCATAAAGTACCCCTTTTTGGAGTTGATTTCAAGATGCTGGTGTTCAACTGCAAAGTCCTAAATCAATTGGGGAACAGGTATCTAGTGAAATTTTTCCCAATTGGAAACCAGTAGAGTTTCCCCCTTTTCCATTAAGCAATACACACTGGATGGCGAAATGAAATACAGCACTGTCTATGGTAGTATCCTTGGCACTAACCTTATTGGGATTTTGATGCCAGGCTAAGGCTTTTTGTTTGCAGCAATCACCCCTTGCTGTTGACGACTTTATTATTAAGTTTTTTAAAACATGTTCATTTGTGAAGTTTTAATGGTGGTTTTAACACTCTTCTTGCATGCCCTGGGAATCCCATGAAGGGTTGTATATGAACAGGACAAAATTAGATGTGCAATTTTGATCTATGTTTGGGCCTCCAACTCCTTTAAAAACTCATTGGTGAACAGCATAAAGTGATAGTGAGTAGCAGGATCTCTGTTAGAAGATAAGTCAGAAAATTAGTGCCTTCCACTTCAATCAAGGGTGGAAAATGTGTGGTTTCTCAGCTATTGACTACAGCTTCCACCAACCCTAGTCATTGTAGCTAGCTATAAGAGATTTTAGGGATGGCATTTCAACTATATCCAAACAGCCAGATATACTTCATCCTTCTGAGTTATATGATGGCATAATAATGATGGCTTAATAATGTGGACACCCACTCCCCCACTACAACCACTGCTCATATGCTTTCCATGGTGGCAGTGTCACCATCCACTTAACCCTGGATGTTTTGAAAGCAGACATCAGATACATCATTGGAGGTAATGCAGTCTGTACATCAAATGCAGTTGACAGAAAGCTGTTCTAAAGAGCACATCAGTGTGCTGGGCTGTACATCCAATTCAAACAGGCAATTCAGCTTTGGGGCTGATAGTCTTCTCAATGACCATCTTTTTCGTCTTATTATATATGAACTGCTTTCTTTGTATCTTGCCCAAAACTGGCTATCTGCCAAAGGCTGGAAACAGTAGAATCTAACCTTTTCTTTTTGGATGACATAAAGATTTACTAAAGATTTGAAGATCCCCAAAATACACTCGGTTTCTTGCTTAAGGAGTTCAATTTTAGTAGGACATAAAAATAGAGAATCATTATTGTAAAAAAAAAAAGTCTGATGTAAATGAGGTATTTTGGAGTGTGAGCGGGTTCAAAAGGAGCAAGTACGATATATTTTCTCTTTTTAGCAGAACAACAGTAATGAATTTTCAAAGGACTTGTTTTTAAACAATATCTTTGACGTAGGAAAGCTTTGCCCAGCGTGAAGATGTCACAACATCCTTTCTTGCTGATTCCATTCAGTACTGTCAGCTGTAACTAGGGGTTATCAAGTTCAAAATTCAGTTTTGAAGAGCAAAAAATTGCTAACTTTTCCATTCTGAGATCTTTCAAACTACCTCATAGTTGCTAGACACATTTTAGGCTGCTTGAGACACTACAGTATATGTTTTCTACCAACCATTTTAAGTGTCTGGTGAATATATTAATATGATATATAGTACCATAAGATATATATCATGCAACATGTGTTATTTTTGTCATGAACAATGAAGTATTTTGGTTGAATAAACAACACATATGGTTTTGATAATATTTTTCTTCCATATGTGAAGAGTGGCAAAGTTGGAACTTTCTTCCTCATGCTTCCAGGGTGTTGTAGGATATCCATGCACATACAATGTTTAACAGAAACCTTTTTTGCCTAACCTTAAAATAGAGGTCCCATCTATTTTGCCATATAATGCAGTTTGAAATTGCATTATATGGTCAGTGTGGACTCATATAATGCAGTTCAATGTAGTTAAACTGCATTCTATGAATCTACACTGACTATTTCATGCAGTTTCAAGCTGCATTATATGGCAGTGTTAATGGGGCCATTGTCCGTCTGAGGTTTGCACAGTAGGGTCTGAATACAACATGACACTAGCAGAAGATAACTGTGCTAAGCTTTTCTCTTTTTTCATTTTGGCAAATGGAAGTTCACTTGTTCTTATAGTCTCTTGGCATGTCGCTGTTGAGGTCATTCCTGTGCAACCAACTATGTCCATTGTACTGCATCTGTTTGTGGAAATGTTCCATACTGGATTGTAGAAATGGAAACTCTGCTGGACTCCTCCATTGAGCATTGCCTGAGATTATGGTTCCATGAGTGCAATGGCATTGGCACTGGTGGAATGAAATTGTTGCCTACCTCCCTTGGTCACAGATGGCGACAACCCTTGTTCGCAATCCAAGGACAGCAGCATTATACTCTGTTCTGTGTTTAGCTTTGTGGATCCTATATTGTGCAAGTGTGGTCTTTTCAACTAACATCCTTTCAGAATTGTGGCTCTCATTGATAATTTGCTGCCCTCTCTTGCTGAGGATTAATAATTAATTAATCTTCCCTTTTTAAGCAGAATGATGTCGGGAAACTGGAGTGCATAAAGTCACCAAACAATACTGCTTTTCTTGTTCAGTCACAAAATACATAATTTCATGTATTTAAAAAAATCAGAGGAGTGAAAGGCACATTATTTCCTGTGTCTGAACCCACTTATGACCTTGGGATGAACTGCTTCCTAGGGTCCAATGTATGAAGCATTATATGTATTAATACCTTCCAAAAATCGCCAGTGACAAAACCTTATTATGGTTGCAGTTCATCTGCTCCAGGCAACTGGCTGCAATCAGTTTTCAGTAGCAGGCACCTACTTGCCATGCAAATAGCAACCTGTTTATTTTGCATCTGCAGAATAGGTGGCTTCAAGCAAAGGAAAAGCTAATGACTATGTGGAGCAGAACACAAATGGCTGCTGTGATCTAAAAGGTTCTGCTATATGAACAAGATCCATCACGTGCCCATTTTTGAGGCCCTAGCTACTTCTGAACAGGTAGTGGACTGAGGGCAGTATTAATTCTCTTGCAGAATATGCCTGGAAGTAAAGCAAAAGCTGAAGGCAATGGTTCACAATCAAATTGCTATAAAAGCAAATTGCTTTGACAGTAATCACTGCTATTCCCAGTTTGCCGACAACTCTGTTTTCTATGGTAACTGAACAGCCACTAGGTATTTTTGTTCTCCTTTTGTAATTGTCTCAGTTAGCAATCAGATTCTGAAAGCACAATGTGGATTTGGCAGGTGGCAAAATCCAGTGTATAGATGTTTGTGGGGAGAACATAGTGCAGAGGTTTGAGGACTGGTCTAGGACTGGTATAGAGTTTTAAAATGATAATGATATATGTGTCTTTTATACTTATTTATATCATTGTAATTTGGGTTTATACAAAGCGTTTTTTATTGTCTATATCGGGGATCCCCAAACTAAGGCCCATGGGCCGGATGCAGCCTTCCAAGGTCATTTACCTGCCCCTCACCCTCAGTTTTAGATTTAAGCCCGCCCAATGTCTGAAATGACTTGAAGACACGCAACAACAACAATCCTAACTAACTTGACTATCTCATTGGCCAGAAGCAGGCCCACACTTCCCAGTGAAATCCTGATAGGTTTATGTTTGTTAAAATTGTTCTGATTTTTAAATATTGTATTGTTCTTTGGTTGTTGTTGTTGTTGTTGTTGTTGTTGTTGTTGTTTTTGCACTACAAATAAGACATGTTAGGTGTACATAGGAATTTCTTCGTATTTTTTTCAAATGGTAATTCGGCCTCTCAACTGCCTGAAGGATTGTGAACATGCCCTTTGCTTAAAAGGTTTGAGGAACCCTGGTCTATATGTTGGTTGTGGAATGAGGGGCTTTTGTATTATGTATTATATATCTGTTGTGGTCTTATGTAAGTCGCTTTGAGTCTCATTCGTGGGATAAAAGCAGGAGAAAAGTAAATAATAATAATAATAATAATAATAATAATAATAATAATAATAATAATAATAATACTCTGTGTTTGAATCCATGATTGGCCATGTAAACCCATTGGGTAACCTTGGGCGTGTCAAACTCTTTTAGCCTCAGAGGAAGGCAAAGGCAACCCTTCTCTGAACATAAAAAACTTCATGATAACTTCATTTTAGAGTCACCATAAGTCGGAAATGATTTGAAGGCACACAACAACAACAACAACAACAACAACAACAACAACAACAACAGACATTTGTAACTACAGACAGACAATGGACATTTTAAACCACAGACCTCAGCCACATGCCTGAGAACTTTCAGCTTCAACGTCTTTACTCCTACACAGAGAGGCCAACCTTTTAGCAGATTCTTTCTTTGAGATTAATATGCTGAGCCAGTAGCAAGTTAAGGAAATCCTTAATACTAATTTTATTGTTTTTATTGATTTGATTTAGATCTTGCCTTTTTGCCAGTAGGACCCAAGGCTATGATATCATAATATTAAAACTCTCTCTCTCTCTCAGTCGTATAGTCGTTTCCGACTCTTCGTGACCTCATGGACCAGTCCACGCCAGAGCTCCCTGTCGGCCGTCGCTGCCCACAGTTCCTTCAAGGTCAAGCTAGTCACTTCAAGGAAACCATCCATCCATCTTACCCTTGGTCAGCCTCTCTTCCTTTTTCCTTCCATTTCCCCCAGCATCTTTTCCAAGCTTTCCTGTCTTCTCATGATGTGGCCAAAATACTTTAACTTTGCCTCTAATATCCTTCCCTCCAGTGAGCAGACGGGCATTATTTCCTCAAGGATGGAATATTAAAACTACTTATTGAATAAACTGATTTATTGCCATACATTGGTGGCAAGGCAACACAGAAAATCAGCTAGTTGCAAACATTGGCACAATGCCTATCTTCTCCCACATAGTTTCTAATGTTGTATTATTCCTGCCAGTGCTTCCTATACTATTGCTGCTATGCTCATGTATTGTACCCAGAGGGTTCTGGCCATTATGCTGAGTGATGAAAAATAATTGCTTCACTTAGTCTTAGTTAGCTATATTAATTCATTTGTAGAATTTTTTCACTGAGCTATGGGGCACCCATGGGGCCCATTCACACTGTAGAATTTTAGCTTGATTATTCCACTTTAACTTCATGCTTTTGTCCTGTAAAATTTGGAAGAGACATTTCGAATTCCCACTCACAGAGTTATAGTAACTATTGGCTCCAACATTCTATAGTATTCATCCATGGAGGTTGAAATGTAACGATGGTGCTATATTTCTGTAGTGTGAATGAGACTGTTCAATTTAGATATTAGCAGCATAAATAAGAAGGAATTGTGTTTTTGAAGGCTTTAATGGCCAAGATCACAGGGTTGTTGTATGTTTTCCGGGCTGTATGGCCGTGTTCCAGAAGCATTCTCTCCTGACGTTTCGCCCACATCTATGGCAGGCATCCTCAGAGGTGTGAGGTCATACCTCACACCTCTGAGGATGCCTGCCATAGATGTGGGCAAAACGTCAGGAGAGAATGGTTCTGGAACATGGCCATACAGCCCGGAAAACAACCCTAAGAAGAAATTCACCTATTGTGGTCTGTGTGGGTATCTTTGGAGTTTCATCTTTGATGCTACTCAAAGTTTTGGGCCTAAAGATTAAAATATATCAATAAATATAGCCAGGAAAAAGAAGCCCTTATTTTAGTGACTGTGGAACTGAAGCAGGCGAGAATCAGGCAGCAGTAGCCTACATCTGTGGGTGTTTAGACTAAGAAAACACAGGTATTTCAGACACTGCTTTGCATCACCTTTCAATTTTCACACAAAGAGGGTTTGCATGCAAAGATTTTGGCACAGCCCCAGCTCCTTCTACAGTCCAATTTAAACAGCTTTCGGGCTGCTGGAACAGATATACCAAATAGAATTGAGTCAACAATGAAAGAACTAGCACCTCACCATAATAGCCCCAATGTGATGGCTTAGTATACATTTCAGACATAAGTAAACAACCTCATTTGTAGGTTGTCCTTTTCATTTGTGGCTTTCAAGGCACTGGTGTGAAAATTATTCTGTTGCATTGGGAACATAGTACCCTTTGTTTTTGACCAAAAGTCTCAGGGATTTCATATAGTGGCTGGGATTATAAACTCATTCATAGTATTATGAGCTATATTCTCTCTGTTGCTTATTGTATATACTAATGTATAAGTTGATTGCATGTATAAGTCAAGAGCAATTTTAGGGGCCAAAATGATGGTTTTTGATATGTTCTATGAATAAGTTGAGGGTCATTCTGCAGAGAGGAAACATCACTAATGCTGTCTGAGGGGGCAGCAGCCACTGGCCTCTACTGCTGGCATTTTCCCATCCAGGCATTCAAAATGGCCTGAAGCAGTAACATGGAGGAGACAGAGAGTGCGGGCAGGGTCAATGCTTCTTTTAGATTTTCCCAGGATGGACTAAGCTTTTGTCTTTTGCCACTTTACTCAAAGACGAAATGGTTCCATTTTTGGTAACAGCTAAGTTATAGTACTCACATTGACTTATGAATAAATCAATCCAGATTTTTTGAGTTGATTTTTGACTAAAATTTCTAGATTTATACACAAGTATTTAGGGTAATTTGCTATCAACTCACCCATGTGGTTTTACAACTTTCCATGTCATTTATTTTCTGTGAGTAGTTGCCTCTCAGCTTTTTTTTTTTTTTTTCGTGTCAGGAGCAACCAGAGTTGCTTCTGGAGTGAGAGAATTGGCCGTCTGCAAGGACGTTGCCCAGGGGACGCCCGGATGTTTTTGATGTTTTTACCATCCTTGTGGGAGGCTTCTCTCATGTTCCCGCATGGAGCTGGAGCTGATAGAGGGAGCTCATCCACACTCTCCCCAGGTGGGATTCGAACCTGGCAGCTTTCAGGTCAGCAACCCAACCTTCAAGTCACTTAGTCCACTACGCCATCTGGGGGCTCCGCCTCTCAGCTATTATGTATTTATTCTTATTGTTGCTGTTGTGTACATTCAGATCATGTGCAATTTATGGTAACCCAAATTTGAACATTTCATGAGGGTTTTTTGGCAAGATTTGTTTGGAGTGGGTTTCCCTTTATCTTCCTTTGAGGCCCCTTCTACACTGCCATACAATCCAAATTATCAAAGCAAATAATCCACATTATCTGCTTTGAACTAGATTATATTAGTCTACACTACCATATAATCCAGTTCAAAACAGATAATTTAGATTTTATATGGCAGTGTAGAAGGGGCCTTAGTGTGACTTGCTCAAGGGTCTCTAGTGGGTTTCCATGACTGAGTGGGGAATCAAACCCTAGCCTTCAGAGTTATACCTCAATGCTCATTCATCCTATCCATTCACCATCCATTCAAAGTATGTTTTCTCATATCCAATGATCCAGCAATCATCACAAGCTATCACTCATTGCTGAGTGTGTTTGTCTCCCAAGGGTAGAATCTTGGTGGTGGGTTCATAAGTGATTGTAGAGACCTATTATGGGTCCCGTGGTTTTTGACAATAAGACATAGATTCACAGATGGAAGCAGTCCCAACAAGGGGTTGCTTGACACATCTTCCTCTTGGCAAAGTTTCTTCCTTTCACCCTGTATTTGTGCCTCCTCAAAATCCATAGCCCTGTTAGTAACAGTTGGCCTCCATTTAGAATGATCGAGAGCCAAGCCTTCTCAGTTTTTGGTGTTTATTCCACAATTTTTAAGGTTAGCTTTAAGCCCATCTTTAAATCTCTTTTGCTCTCCAGTCAGACAACATGGCCAGTCCAGAAAAGTTGATGGTGGAGAATCATCACTTCGATACTGGTGGTATTTGCTTCTTCCAGAATGCTGATGTTTGTCCACCTAAAAGATATGCAGGATTTTTAAAAGGCAGTGCTGATGGAATTTTTCCAAAAGTTGAGAGTGCTGTTTGTAGATGGTCCATGTTTCACAGACATACAATAGAGTTGGGAAGAGCATTTTGGTATCTCTATGAATGCCTGATCTATGAAAACTCTCTGCTGCATTAAAAACTGCTGTGTAGGCAGCTCAGACAGTATTGATTTTGACATCAATGTCGACTGTTGTGGAGAGGTGGCTGCCTAGGTATCAGAAATGGTAAACGTTTTCTAGTGTTACCCCATAGAGCTTTATTTCTGGCATTGCAGAGGAGCTGGTTGGTGACGGCTGGTAAAGCACTTTGGTTTTTCCATGTTCAGTGAGGGGCCAAGCTTTTCATATGCTTCTGCAAATGTTTTTAAGGTGGCTTGTAGGTCTTCTTCTGAATGAGAACAGATTACATTATCATCAGCATATTGGAATTCTATAAAAGAAATGGTGACTTTACTTTTGGCCTGCTGAGTTTAAAGAGCTTGCCATGTGTTTGATAGAAGATTTCCACACTCATAGGAACTTCCTATGCATTTTTTGGAGCTGTCATGCAGTGAAAATCATATCTATTGTTCTGCTGGAAGGGCAGAAGCCATTCTGGAATTCAGGGAGGATGTTTCCTGAAGTAGGTAGAAGGTGGTTTGCAAGGATTCTTGTGAGGACTTTACTGGCAGAGGTTAAAAGGGAGATACCTCGGTAGTTTCTATAGTGTGTTCTTTCTCCTTTTTGAAAAGGAAATATAAACAATATAAACAGCAGTATACATTGGGTCAAAAGTTAAAGGCAAGGTCAAAGTCACCCTATGGGTAGAGGTTTTGGGTGCCTTTGATCTGAAAGCTGATGACTCAATTGTCAATGAGGCATTCCATGGCATTGAACCTATTTTGGAGATAAGGTTCAGCATTTTGGGAAACCCCTTTGAACACTGGAACCTTGAGCAGCTTCATCACCACACTGTCATTAGAGCTACCACATCTCCTGATGATACTTGTTCATTCCTTGTCTATTTTATTCTTACACTGTGAGTAAGCAATTGCAAGGGTGGGGGAACCAAACAGCTACCTCAGTAAGATGCACATCTCCCCCACAATAAACCCAAACACTTCCATTTTCCTACCAAAATTGTAACTAGGACTGATGCTAAGTCATATTCTGTAATTATTTTAAGTGTGTTTTTTCCACATTTTTCACATTTGTAACAAAGACTTGTTAAAATTCATGTAGATTTTTTTTAAAAAAAACCAAGTTGGTGGGGGGGGGGCAGGGGTTAAGATGACTATCAAGGCCTTGAGACCACAAAGGTACTGTCCAGAGGCCATACTCTACCCACATGTGTTTCGATATCAAGAGACAGATATTTTGAAGTGGTAGAAAGCTAAGTATGCAAAATTTTTGGTTAGAATAACATTTAATTTGGTGCTCACTAGTGAACTGCCAGTCCACCAATAACTGGCTCAGAAAATGGTGTCAAGAGGAGCATTTTGGCTTCCTTGACCATGGTCTACTCTTCCAAGAGGATGGACTACTGGCAAGCGATGGGGTGCATCTCACACAAGTAGGAAAACATCTTTTAGCACACAGACTCACAAACCTCATCAGGCGCACTTTAAACTAGATCCACTGGGGGAGGGGAACAACAGCCTGGCGAACACTATATTACCCACGACCACAGGGAACTGCCAAAAGGCTAAACGGAGGGCTGTACAAACACAGCAAGGACCAAGTACAGAGAGCACAATAATCCCAAATAAACAGCTCAAGGGGAGGTCACAGGGGCTTACATGTCTTTACACTATATTACCCACGACCACAGGGAACTGCCAAAAGGCTAAACGGAGGGCTGTACAAACACAGCAAGGACCAAGTACAGAGAGCACAATAATCCCAAATAAACAGCTCAAGGGGAGGTCACAGGGGCTTACATGTCTTTACACTAATGCACAGAGCATGGGAAATAAGCAAGACGAACTCCAACTCCTAGCACAGCACCACACATACGATGTCATAGGCATCACTGAAACCTGGTGGGATGATTCCCATCACTGGAATTTAACCATTGAGGGTTATAACCTCTTTCACAGAAATAGAACAAAGGGGAGAGGAGGGGGAGTAGCTTTATATGTCAAAAACAGTTACGTTGCAGAAGAAATGCAAGACTGTAATCCGGGAAACCAGCTTGAAAGCATCTGGATAAGAATCAAGGGAACCGGGACTCAAAAAGATCTTGTTGTGGGTGTCTACTACAGACCTCCGAGTCAGGATGAAGGACTTGATGAAGCCTTCTGTCAACAGCTGACCAAACAGGCACAAAGAAGAGCTATAGTAGTCATGGGCGATTTCAATTATCCCGATATCTGCTGGAAAACAAACTCAGCCAAGAGTAAAAAGTCCAACAAATTCCTCACTTGCCTTGCAGATAATTTTATGGTCCAGAAGGTAGAAGAGGCAACAAGGGGATCAGCAACTCTTGATCTAATCTTAACAAATGTGGAAGACCTGATCAATACAGTTGAAGTGGTTGGATCCTTAGGGGCAAGTGACCATGTGCTCCTGCAGTTTGCAATACAAAGGAATGCTGAAACTAAGATGCATTCTGGACTTTAAGAGAGCTGACTTCCAAAAAATGAAGGAATTACTGAGCGGCATTCCATGGACGCCGATATTAAAAAACAAGGGAGTTAAGGATGGATGGGAGTTTTTCAAAAGTGAAATACTCAAGGCGCAAATGCAAACAGTGCCAACAAAGAAGAAAAATAAGACAAGTGCAAAGAAGCCAGAATGGATGTCCAAAGAACTTCTAACTGAGCTAAAGCTCAAAAGTGACATGCACAAGAAGTGGAAAAGGGGAGAAATCACCAAAGAAGAATTCAAACGTATAGCCAACACCTGTAGGGAAAAGGTTCGCAAGGCTAAAGCGCAAAATGAGCTCAGGCTTGCCAGGGACATAAAAAACAACAAAAAAGGCTTTTTTGCTTACGTTGGTAGAAAAAGGAAGAAAAAGGAGGCGATAGGGCCATTGCAAGGAGAAGATGGGGTGATGGCGACAGGGGACAGGGAAAAGGCAGAACTGCTCAATGCCTTCTTTGCCTCGGACTTCTCACAAAAAGAAAGCCATCTTCAACCTCAGCAACATGGAATGGATGAAGGATTGGGGGAAATCCAACCCCAAATAGGGAAACAAGTTGTCCAGGAACACCTGGCCACTCTAAACGAATTCAAGTCCCCAGGGCCAGATCAGCTACATCCAAGAGTACTGAAGGAACTAGCGGAAGTTATTTCAGAACCACTGGCAATTATCTTCGAGAGTTCTTGGAGAACGGGAGAAGTCCCAGCAGATTGGAGGAGGGCGAATGTGGTCCCTATCTTCAAGAAGGGAAAAAAGAACGACCCAAACAATTACCGTCCGGTCAGCCTCACATCAATACCAGGCAAAATTCTGGAAAAGATCATTAAGGAAGTGGTCTGCGAACACTTAGAAACAAATGCGGTCATTGCTAATAGTCAACACGGATTTACCAAAAACAAGTCATGCCAGACTAATCTGATCTCTTTTTTCGATAGAGTTACGAGTTGGGTCGATACAGGGAATGCTGTGGATGTAGCGTACCTGGATTTCAGTAAGGCCTTCGACAAAGTCCCCCACGACCTTCTGGCAAACAAACTAGTAAAATGTGGGCTAGACAAAACTACGGTTAGGTGGATCTGTAATTGGCTAAGCGAACGAACCCAAAGGGTGCTCACCAATGCGTCATCTTCATCATGGAAAGAAGTGACAAGTGGAGTGCCGCAGGGCTCTGTCCTGGGCCCGGTACTGTTCAACATCTTTATTAACGACTTAGACAAAGGGTTAGAAGGCACGATCATCAAGTTTGCAGACGACACAAAACTGGGAGGGATAGCTAACACTCCAGAAGACAGGAGCAGAATTCAAAACGATCTTGACAGACTAGAGAGATGGGCCAAAACTAACAAAATGAAGTTCAACAGGGACAAATGCAAGATACTTCACTTCGGCAGAAAAAATGGAAATCAAAGTTACAGAATGGGGGATGCCTGGCTTGACAGCAGTGTGTGCGAAAAAGACCTTGGAGTCCTTGTGGACAACAAGTTAAACATGAGCCAACAATGTGATGCAGCAGCTAAAAAAGCCAACGGGATTCTGGCCTGCATCAATAGGGGAATAGCGTCTAGATCCAGGGAAGTTATGCTCCCCCTCTATTCTGCCTTGGTCAGACCACACCTGGAATACTGTGTCCAATTTTGGGCACCACAGTTGAAGGGAGATGTTGACAAGCTGGAAGCGTCCAGAGGAGGGCGACTAAAATGATTAAGGGTCTGGAGAACAAGCCCTATGAGGAGCAGCTTAAAGAGCTGGGCATGTTTAGCCTGCAGAAGAGAAGGCTGAGAGGAGACATGATAGCCATGTACAAATACGTGAAGGGAAGTCATAGGGAGGAGGGAGCAAGCTTGTTTTCTTCTGCCCTGCAGACTAGGACACGGAACAATGGCTTCAAACTACAGGAAAGGAGATTCCACCTGAACATCAGGAAGAACTTCCTCACTGTGAGAGCTGTTCGACAGTGGAACTCTCTCCCCGGGGCCGTGGTGGAGGCTCCTTCTTTGGAGGCTTTTAAGCAGAGGCTGGATGGCCATCTGTCGGGGGTGCTTTGAATGCGATTTCCTGCTTCTTAGCAGGGGGTTGGACTGGATGGCCCATGTGGTCTCTTCCAACTCTACTATTCTATGATTCTATGATTCTATGATTCCAAGAAAGATGAAGACACTTAATTAACTCCTCTTATGAGCGCAAGGTGATGCTCACCTTTGACTTCCTCAGTACTAAAATATGATTCTAGAAAGAAATTGTGATTGTTTTGTGTGATTAAAAGAAACCATTGTCCTAGTATCTCTACCTCCCTAGCATTTCAGAGTGTCCTCAAAAGATTCATTGGTGGGAAAAAGGACAAATGATTTTTCCTTGCCATTTTGTTTGTAACGGCAATGAATTCAGAATGCTTCAATGAAAGATTCATTAGTGTTGTACAAGGCAGCTTGTCCTCATGCTAATAAAGAGATTTGTACTTTCTGGAGTGCACTCTGCTGTTTAGTCGATTGTTAAAGAGAAAATGAGACAGTAACACAAAGGAGATTTTAACCTAATTGCAATGGAGACTAAATTATAATTTTGAAGGTCTTGGATAATAGTAATAATAAAATTTAATAATTAACAATTAAGTAGGCTGCCTTCCTCTCCCTTGCCCTTTCGATAGGAAATATTTGGATATATTTTCTGTCTGAAAACTTGGGAGATGAAGTACTACTGCCTAGCATGAAGCCATCTATGTTGTCAAGCTGAAACACCTGCTGGGCATTGTCAATAAAATCCATTCACTGGGGAAAACAGACGGTAATGCAATAATGGTTGCAGTGATGCTGGCTAAACTACAAAGAAATGCTTGGTTTTTTTTAATGGCTAAGATAATTCTTTGGTTGCTTTCATACTTCAGAGAGGCTTCTTTGTGCAACAGTAAACTATAACACTAATGACTGTATTTATATCCAATCTACCTTACAATAAGTTGGAGTAATGAAGATATATATTTTTCCTCCCCACTACACTGATACAAAAACACTGTGAAGAAAATCAGTCTGACGGCACATCCAGACAGCCCCTTTAATGCAGGACTTCCTGCAATAAAATGGGGGCTGTCTAGATGACGTCTGTGAAAAACACGAATTAATTCACCATAAACCAGGAAAACCCTGGTTTGTGGTGAATTAATTTGATAGTGCGTTTATTCCACACGGGATAAACCCACTACTTATGCTGTCTGGACTGAGCTAAATTTTTTGGGCTACATTTGCCTGGAAAACTGCGAGGACAACAACCCCCTCCCCAAAAGCCCTCCAAACCCTTTTAAAAATAAAATAACTTACCAGGCCTCTATTAAAGTGGTCCTGCTGCTCTCCTGACGTGTAGGAATGATGTACCAGGTTAGCCGGGGGGGGGGGGGGAGGAGAGAAGGAAAATCGCTCCCCCTGCTCTTCTGGCGCGTCATTCCTATGTGTCAGGAGAGCTGCAGGACCAGTCTAATGGAGGCCCGGTAAGTTATTTTACTTTTTAAAGGAGTTTGGGGGGATTTTGGAGAGGGGGTTACAGCGTCCGGGTTTTCTCTCGGAAAGTTCTGGAAGAACATCTGGACACCCACCCCAGAAAGCACCTGGGATGTGGATGAACCTGGGAACATGCATTTTTAAAATGCGAATGTTCCAGGGATAAATGCCTGTCTGGAAGCACCCTGGGAGAAAATAACTGGCCTAACACTATTCATTGAGCTTCTTGGTTCATTAGGGACTTGAACTTAAGGATAAAACCAAATTTTGGATAAAAAATTGTCAGAAATGTGCTTCTTGAGTGTCAGATAATCCTGATAAGCAGAATGAGCTTTTTTTGGAATGAGAATTTTCATAAAACCACAGAAACATAGAGATGGAAGAGATCACAAAAGCCATCCAGTATAACTTCATACTGCCATGCATGAATACACAATCAAAGTACTCTCAACAAGTGGCCATCCAGCCTTATTAAAAACCCCCAAAGAAGAAAAGTCAATCACATTCTGAAACAGTATATCCTACTGGCAAACAGATCTTACCACCAGAAATTCATGTTTTCTTTGCTAGATTCTTTGTTGTTCAATGTCTGCCTTGCCAATTGATGACTCTGCCTGAGACATTTACAATCAGTCATGTTGTCCAACAGAGACAGAAAAACACAGAGCTATTTATTATAATAAATTACATGTTTATTACACCCCAAGGTGTGAACATGGGCTTCTTTTCTTATTGTCTGTGAAATAGGGGCCCTTTCACATTACGCAGTTATAGCACTGTGATTCCACTTTAACTACCACAACTACATCTTGCAGAATACTGGGGGTTTGTAATTTGGTGAAGTGTTAGAACTCTCTGGCTGAGAGTATGCCATCCTAAATCTCAAATCTCAAAAACAGAATCACAGTGCTATAATTGTGTAGTGGGAAAGGGCCACAGGCTTAGAGAGAATGAAGATCTAAAGATCAACTTGGGAACTTTATGATTGAATATACCTTTCCAGGCTATTATGGTTTGCAGTCTATAAAGTTTGAAGTTCCATTTTATGTTTAGAAATACCATCAAGTATGGCTAATCATTCCAAAAAAAAAAAACAAACAAACAATTTTTGCATTACATAGACCTGAACATTTTAAATTGGCACACTCCCAGTCAATGATAGAACAAAGGCTCTGTGTGCAGAATGTCAGTCCTTGTCCTTTCTAGGTAGAGATATAGAATAATTTTGTCTGGTATCCCATAGAGTTGCTGCCTGACTGTGTAATGATAAGGAGCTAACAGGACCAATGGTTTGACTCAGTGGAAAGCATGCATTGCCAAATGCCCAGTGAGAGCCTAGTACATAATGGAAGTCAATTAGAGAACAGAAGAAAACCAAGAATTTCAAAACTGCCTGTTTTGAACTTTTGAATTTAAGTACTGGGAGGCATGAGAGCTGTGTATTGCTTTGAGGCAATAATTTGCTCAAAGGTAGAAAGGCTTCAAGAATAAAAACACTAAGTTTGTTTCCAAACAACTGCCACACTATGTTTCTTTGGACAACCATCTCTATTTAGTCTGATTATAATACTGTTCTAGTTGAGCATGTGCATTGACATAAACCTGTGAATGAAATGCCACATATGCTAATACTTTGCTCTCTGTGTCTCTTTCCTTCCTGTCTGTGAAAATCAAGTTGATGAAATAACCTCATAACAGGAATTCTAGCTTTTTCTACATGTTGATTCAACATATGCAACAACACACGCACATATTCTAGAAAGGCAAACAATTCAAGCTGCATTGGACAATAATAAAATGTGGTTCAGAAACAGAAGACCTCATCAAACGAGTGGAGAAAAAATGAGGAAAAGGGTGGGAAAGCATGGAATAGCCTGGGACAATAGAGGGAACTATCTTACTCTGTTTCCTCCTGCCCAGGCCCCTCTACTGCCATAATAATAATAATAATAATAATAATAATAATAATAATAATAATAATAATAATCCAGCATATCTTTCTTGTTTGCTGTGTCATACAATGTCATTGTGTCAATAATAATAATAATAATAATAATAATAATAATAATAATAATAATAATAATTTGGCACAACAAAACATTGCATGGGAAGTTCCTTGACAAAATTGAAGGAAAAGCTGATAAGGAGAAGACCTGGCTCTGGCTCATGAATGGGACCCTGAAGAAGGAGACAGAAGGCCTGATCCTTGCAGCCCAGGAGCAAGCCATCAGAACAAATGCAATTAAGGCCAAGATCGAAAAATCAGCTGTTGACCCAAAATGCAGACTGTGCAAGGAAACCGACGAAACCATTGATCATCTCCTCAGCTGCTGTAAGAAAATTGCACAGACAGACTACAAACAGAGGCACAACTATGTGGCCCAAATGATTCATTGGAACTTATGCCTCAAATACCACCTCCCAGCAGCAAAGAACTGGTGGGATCACAAACCTGCAAAAGTATTGGAAAATGAGCACACAAAGATACTGTGGGACTTCCGAATCCAGACTGACAAAGTTCTGGAACACAACATACCAGACATCACAGTTGTGGAAAAGAAAAAGGTTTGGATCATTGATGTCGCCATCCCAGATGACAGTCGCATTGACGAAAAACAACAGGAAAAAGTCAGCCGCTATCAGGACCTCAAGATTGAACTTCAAAGACTCTGGCAGAAACCAGTGCAGGTGGTCCCGGTGGTGATGGGCACATTGGGTGACGTGCCAAAAGATCTCAGCCGGCATTTGGAAACAATAGACATTGACAAAATTACAATCTGCCAGCTGCAAAAGGCCACCCTGCTGGGATCTGCACGCATCATCCGAAAATACATCACACAGTCCTAGACACTTGGGAAGTGTTCGACTTGTGATTTTGTGATATGAAATCCAGCATATCTATCTTGTTTGCTGTGTCATAATAAAGTAATAATAATAATAATAATAATAATAATAATAATAATAATAATAATAATAATACTTTGTTTATATACCACCCTATCTCCTCAGGGGACTCAGAGTGGTTTCCAACATGATAAAAACAATATAATAACATGCAATACACATTATAAAAACAGAATCATACAACAATTTTAAAATAATACAAGTATTAAACATAAATACACAACATACGATCTAACAATGAAAAATAAAAATAGTAACAATACTCCATTTACGGGCCAGTTACAATTATCCAGAGTTCAATGTTGGAATGGCCAGCTATAAGGTGCTATTCAAGTCTTGTGCAACAGGAGGGCTTGGGGCCAGGAAGCGGATAAAGTGCTGAGCTGGGTCAAAAGGGAGGGCCAAGGACTAATCCTGCTCAAAGATTTGCAAGCACCACCAAGATTTCAATTCTTTGCGGAAGGGAAAGAAGACAGTGAAGAGGCTTGTCTGATTTCTTTGGGAAGGGAATTCCAGAGCTGGGGAGCCATCAACCAAGAAGGCCCTCTCCCTCACCCCCACCAACCATGCTTGTGATGGTGGCGTGAGCGAGAGGATGGCTTCCCTGGCAGATCTTAAGGCCCACACTGGTTTGTAGGGGGAGATGCGATCACAGAGATAGGCAGGGCCCGAGCTGTGTAGGGCTTTATAGATCATCACTTGCACCTTTAATTGGTGCATGTTCCTTCACCCTTCAGGTCTGTCTTTCCCCTGCATTCTTCCACTTTGTGCCATTTGGAGTTGGGTGACACACAACTCCTTAAAAAACACTCTGGGTTCTGTTTCTCTATACTGCCAAAACGGAGCCCCACAGAGTCTCACCAAAAGTTGCACTGCGTCATGTGGGACTCCATTTTGGTAGCATAGAAAAATGGGGGGAAAAGATGCAGAGAATGCTACTTCTGATGTTCAACAAACTGACCCTGCTCTGCACTCTACTCACTCCCTGGCCCTATGATATTCGGATGTACAAGTCTTTACCTATCCCTTATAATTGACCATGTCTACCTCGAAGCCCTGTTTACTAGTACTTGATCTCCTGGTGGAATATATTGATTTGGATATGTGACTGTGTCCATTTTAATAGAATTGTTTTTGGTTTCTGTCTTATGATATTGTTTTATTATGTTTACTATGTTTAAGTTGTAATATGATGTTTTTGACAATTGAATGCTTTTTGTACACATGTTGGAAACCGCCCTGCATCCTCTTGAGGAAATGGAGCGGTATATAAATAATGTTTTTATATTTATTATTATTATTATTATTATTATTATTATTATTATTATTATTATTATTATTAGGTTATCAGTGAGAAGTAACAAGACTGAGAAAAGTTTTGAAACATTTGGGTCACAGTGAAAATGTTAAATGTACTTTAGGTAGATGTTTATGAAAATTTAGAAAGAATACATTATTAAACAGGGTCAGAATTGTTTTTGCCATTGGCTTTCCCAGTTTGCAGTTTAGCTTCTTCAGGGCATAATAAGGTCTAATACTTCCAATTATAAATCTTCTCTCCATTGTCAATGATAGGAAGGCTATATAACATCTAGCTTGCATTGGACATTGGCCATGAATTCGAAAGTTCACTATGCCTTACAATGAACAAGTGTTAATTTACTGACTTTCCAGATTTTTTAAATGTCAAATTCTGTTCCCATTGCTTAGGAAGAAAGTCAATTATTTTATAAAGTTCAGATTTTAAAGAGAATATCTGCGTTTTTGGGAGTTTTAGGGGAATTTTGGAGAGTTAAAATGAGCAGACTGCTGCACTTTGAGCTCGTTTTGTCAGTCTAGGGGAACATTCGCCCAAGAATTAGCCTATTTTTTTTAATGGGGTCCGTGAGAGGCTTGCAAGGGGTTTCACATAGGCATACCAAAGGCCACATGGGGCCCATAGGTTGCACCTTGCTCATGCCTAAGTACCAAAACTAAAAATGCACATTAAAAAAAAAGATAATTTACAGTTGTAGTGAGCCCAGAGTAGTAATAGAAGAATTACATGGCTGAAGAGAGTCTAGTGCCTTCTATTGTAGTACTAACAGGTCATCATATTTTGTGGGGAGGAAATCTTATATTGACAGCAATGAATAATAATAATAATAATAATAATAATAATAATAATAATAATAATACGGTTTTCTGGCATTGTATATTAGTATATTTTTATATTTGTATATTTATATTTGTATATTTTTGCCGCTTCTGTGACTGTTCATTTGTATTTTGATTCTGTAGCTCACTTGTCGATGGATGTCCAGAATCAGCAGCATCCACCACCTTTTTATCCTGGGCGCCGACCGAGCCAGTATAGACTTCGTTGTGGTTTGATTCTCCATAATGCTAATGGGTTAGGTGCACTTAGTTCCACTCCTCAGCTGAGGCCTCTCTGGTTTGGTTGGACCTGCCGGTAGTTACACTACCACCAGCACAGCCCTCAGTCATCATTGGAGTGGTTAAGCCCCCCCCACCACGTCAAGGTGGCACCTAACTGGGTGCCGTGCCAAAAGATCTCAGCCGGCATTTGGAAACAATAGACATTGACAAAATTATGATCTGCCAACTGCAAAAGGCCACCCTGCTGGGATCTGCGCACATCATCCGAAAATACATCACACAGTCCTAGACACTTGGGAGGTGTTCGACTTGTGATTTTGTGATATGAAATCCAGCATATCTATCTTGTTTGCTGTGTCATAATAAAATAATAATAATAACTTTATTCTTGTATCCCGCCACCATCTCCTCGAAGGGACTCGGGGCGGCTTACAACAGGGATGGTCCCAGACAACAACATAACTTAACATACAACAATAATTTAAAAACATTGGTTTAAAACAGTATAACAGTAAAATATAACAATAAACATAACAATAACTTTAACCTGAGCAACATCGCTACATACAACAGAGGGTGACTAGTACACAGCTCCAGGAGGGTCCGTAGGTAAAATCAGGATGAGTAGGGAGAGAACGAGGGAAATGGTTCCATTAAAGTGCTGAAGCATATAGAGTGAGGAGCAATGATAGAGTGCAAAAATAAATTTGTAAACAGATTACGTATCTGATGGGCTTGTTTATTCAAAAACGCTCTGGAACATCCACATTTTCAGTTCCTGGCGAAAGATGGGCAAGGAAGGAGCCAGCCTGATCTCCCTGGGAAGAGAGTTCTGGGAATGAAAGCTTCTCTTCTGAGACAAATAATTTTAGTGAGATCTTTTTGTCAAGGTTGAAGCTGAGTACAAGGAGTTTTAATTGTCTTCCAAACTTCTCATGGTCTTGATACACATTTTTCTTCCTCATAACTTTGAGTTGATTGCATAAACATTGTTTAGTTTGACCCCCCAAATAGATAAACAACCTCACTTGTCCCTTATGAGGTTTGCTGTTTTAATGTATCTAACTAGGGTGGAAGGGTGTGGTATCACTGATAGTGAGCTATACACAATTTCTTTGTTTTCACTGAGCTCTCAACATCTTTGTAATCTGCTGCAGTTTTTCTGGAAATTCTTGTGAATTTATCAAAGATACTGTAAATATAAACGAACCCTGCCCATTCTTCTGCCCATGCTCAGGATGCAATATTTATCACTGTTTAAATATACATTGCCATTTCTGCTTAAAAACCAATGACCCAGAAAAGTCTTTTATTGCTGAAAATTACAATAATACAGTCTAGTTCCAAAATTGGAGTGCTGATCTTATGCCACCTCTAAAATTCTCAAGATATTAGCTAGCAGTGTCTTGGCCACATTCCATCTTGAGCAGTTATGTTGTCCTTTTCTGAGCTTCATTTCTGAGATTCTCAATTTAATTGGATATAGTACCCTTCTCAGCTTCATGTGGTGAGATTTGCAGTGCTATGCCCTTGCAATGGATGACTGCATTTCTGCATTCCAGATGTAAACATTGCTGCATAACTTTCTTTGCCTGCGCTAGCTTCTTTGGTACTGTTAAATGTTTAATATTTATGTTCTGTCTTTCTCTGCAAGAATGAACAGAACAAGCAAGGTTTAGTTCATGCCAAACCATATCTTGTGGTGTGTATATGACTGCTTCATACCTAAAAGAGACTATAATGTGGCTGCTGAAATTGTTTCTATAGTTCAGTGCTTAATGAATAATATTTTAAAACACCTAGCACACCATTATTCTATGAGGATCCTCTATATCAGTGTCATCAATCACCAGATAATACTAATAAGAAATGTGACAATATGACTATCTATCTATCTATATATTTTTTTAAAAAACAATCCTGACCTGCCATTCACTAGGGATGGCCTCATGTAATCTTCCAGATGCTGAATTATAATCCACAGCAGCTGAACTCACATGTTTCTTTTTGTCTAACAAATGGAATGAGATTTTCTGCTTCAGAAATGTTTGCAGTCAAATGTGAAATCAGTGTGTACATGCTTTAAACAAGGTACAAAGATTTAAACGCCTTTTCTTATGTAGTATCATTTATGTTTTATGATATCATGTGCAGTGCTGTGGAATTTGAAGAGGCACAAATGGAGGGCGAAAGGGAGAAACATGCCAAGAGGAAGGCACGTCAAGCCAACCCTGACCAGAACTGCCTTCTACCTGGAAACCAATGTCCTTACTGTGGAAGAACATGCAGGTCAAGAATAGGGCTCTGCAGTCACCTACGTACCCGCCTTCAACACACTACACCTGGAAGACCATCATACTCAGACAATGAGGGATCACCTAAGTAAGTAAGTAAGTTACTTTAATGTTTATATGTAGCTCCTAAAGAATCTGATCTCCATGTGTGTGTGTATATGTGTGTGTGTGTGTGTGTGTGTGTGTGTGTGTGTGTGTGTATATATATATATATATATATATGTACGTATAGATATAAATATAGAATAGATATATAGTCAGCCATCCATATCCATGGATTCGGCATCAATTGATTCAACTATTCTCTCCTTTTTGCCATCTTGTGAATTTGCAGTTTTATAAAAGGGGCACCAGTTAATTACACCATTATACAATGGGGATTGAGCATACACAGATTTTAGAACCAAATCCCAAGAGATCTGGGCTGAAACATATTGGGCTTTCTCTTGTTGAATTAACCATCGATTGAGCTCTTTGAGGTGTTTCTGATTTTTTTTGTAGCTTCAGTGTTCCTGCCCTTTTTTGGCATCCCACCAAAACAATTGTTCATCATGGCCAGAATGCAGGAGACAATGCATTGGACTGGGTCAGACAATTGATTTGTTTTGAGAAGGAGAGAGGGACAACCCTCAAAGTCATTGATTGAGTAAGCCATACTTTCTTCATCTATTACTGAGGATTAAGGAGGTCAGGGCTACCCTAACACAATTTTGCTGCTCTGGATATCCTTCCCCTCCTAGCTGAGGTGAAAAATAACAGAAGCCAACCAAGTGATGTCTGCAGAAAGTTTCATAAACTCTTTGCTTCCTCAGAGCAAAATAACCAGCAATAATATTTTAAATGAATTTAAATGCTGTGTTTATGAGTGTCCACGCAACTCTTATCGCTGAGGCAGCTTTCTCACTCTGCCTAATGAAAGAGCTATTCTGTCAGGAGGCAAAACAGGGAAACACTTTGGACATGGGAAAGTGCTCTTTTTATTTAACACTTTCATTGCCAAATGACCAAATGGAAGGAATGAGATTGGAAGAATATTCAAAGATTTCTTTTAAAAATGTAAAAAAAACACATTTCTGAAATGTTGAGAAACCCTGACAAAAAGAATCCTGGATCAAATAGAATATTCTCAATTCAGAGTATGTTCTACACCCAAATCACATAGGCTTATTTTATATGGAGAAACGGTATTTTCTGCACAAAAAAACCCCAAGCCCAACTCTCTTTTTTTAAAATGATATTTTATACAAAAAAGTGTGACTAGCAAAAAAAAGCTAATCAAGGTGGCCAGTTGGAACATTCACACTTTCCTCAAACAGACAAGAGTTCTTTCTCCCACCCTGTACATTCCACAGATATATAAACCACACTCATCCCCAGTGGTGCAATGGGTTAAACCCTTATGCTGGCAGACTGCTGACTTGAAGGTTGGGTTTCTGACCAGAAGTTTGCCGGTTTGAATTCAACCTGGGGAGAGCATGGGTGAGCTTCCTCTATCAGCTCCAGCTCCATGCAGGGACATGAGAGAAGCCGCCCACAAGGATGGTAAAACATCAAAACATTGAGGTGTCCCCTGGGCAATGTCCTTGCAGACGGCCAATTCTCTCACACCAGAAGCAACTTATGGTTTCTCAAGTTGCTCCTGACATAAAAAATAGATCTCACAACCTCTGAGGATGCCTACCATAGATGTGGGCGAAACGTAGGAAGAAAATGATTCTGGAACATGGCCATACAGCTCGGAAAACTCACAGAAACCCAGTGATTCCGGCCATGAAAGCCTTCAACAACACAAGGTGTGAGTCATTTGAACAGAAAAAGTAGTGAGTTGTGAATAGTTTTCAAAAACTGCACAATTTGCAAAAGGAAGAAAATGTCCCAAATTACTTGTTGCTTCCTTTGAGAAGAAAATTAGTGAAGAATTATTCCCCACTTATATTCCTATGGGAGAGACAAGGCCCGCTGTAGAGTAATCTTTAAAAATCCCATAATATGTATGATAATGAGGAATATGGATCATGTTCAGTTTGTCCAGACTTTACATTATTGTGAGAGCGAACATAGAATAATCATCTTCAAAGTGAAGTAGGATAGCAGCAAACTGGGCCAATCATTTCTTCTAACTTTGGCAATGATGTTGCCTGGCAAAGTTTTAACATGATTCATTGTACATGAAAATGCCGGCATCAAGCTCAGTTTTAAGATCAGCTCAAGCATTTGAGGATGGTTTTCTCACTCGGTTCTGGAGTTTTAGAGCCTCCAAATTGATGCTTCTCCTTTGCAATCAGTAATAATCTGAGGGAAAGGGGATTTTGAACAGATGTGTCAGAAGTATAATCAAAGGAAAGGAGTTTTTCCCCTCCAGATCATCCTTATGCTGCTTTTCTTCTTGTCTTTTCCAAAACTGCAGCTCAAGCAAATCTCATTAATCAATGAGAAGTAATTGGTGGAATTTTGCTTAAGTCCACTTTAGCTTTTGGGCTTAGATGTCACGACTTAATCTTATAAACTCCTGACATGTCTGGAACACACCAAATATTAAAATGTTTCTGGGTGTGGGGAAAATAACTTAAAAGATAAAGTTATGTAGAATAACAAGGGCAGGAACAGGTAATATATGGTGCTTTTTTATATGGGGGGGATGTGTTTCATCATTCATTGCCATTGGTTTCATAAGCATAGGAATGTGGAAATCTATCAAAACTATGATTATTGGTTGTTTTTTTAGTAATTCTTACTCCATGCACCTAAACCTCTTGCAAATTTTTCATGGAATGAAAATATTAATCTTCCTCCCTAATACCTGATAATTCCCAGGTCTCAGGCGGATCTGTTGTTGAAAACATTATGCAACATATTAGCCCTCCCTCACATTTAGTCTTCCCTCACATTTTGAGAACATATTATAGAAGTCTTCTTTTCCAAGCCAGAAAATCAAACTTCTGCTTTGATGAAAAATCTAAACAGAGGAAATCAAGATTGCTTGATGCTTAAAAAAAAAAAAAGGATGTGGAGGCTCCAAAGTGCTCCCAGTTATTGCAAAAGGGCAGAGAGTTTTTGCCACCCCAAATTTCAGGGCAGAGTTGATGGAGTGGCTTAAGGGAGCTCCATGTAGCCTGCAGGCCATAATTAGACCATCCTTGTCATGTTAGATTGTGAATTTCTCCCCAAAACAAGGAATTTTGCTTTCTCTCTTTTTTAAATCACAGTTTGTAAGTATTTAATGTACTTGTATCCATTATCACAGCAAATAAAGTTTACATACATTTTTCAGCTGTGCACATTTTAAGTGTGTACATTTTTGAAATAATAATAACAAGCCTGAAAAAGTTACAATAAATGAACACATCAAACTACTCTGGGACTTCCAAATTCAGACTGACAAGAGTTTTGGAGCACAATACTCCTGATCTCATGATCGTGTTAAAAAACTAAGTATGGATAATCGATGTTGCAATCCCAGGTGACAGCAGGATTGAAGAGAAACAACTGGAAAAGCTGACATGATATGAGGATTTAAAGATCGAACTGCAAAGACTCTGGCACAAACCAGTAAATGTGGTCTCAGTGGTGATCGGCACACTGGGTGCAATGCCTAAAGACCTTGGCCTGCACTTAAAACACAATTGGTGCTGACAAAATTACCATCTGTCAGCTGCAAAAGGCCATCCAACTCAGATCTGCATGCATTATTCACTGATACATTACACAGTCCTAGACACTTGAGAAGTGTCTGATGTGTGATCCAATACAACAGCCAGCATAGTGATCTTGTTTGCTATGTATTAATCTTGTGTATCAAATAATATAAATGTATTACCAGCCTCTCCATATCCAAATGGAAATTGACATGAATATAGATCTTTTACTTTACAAACATTGCAAATGTTCCAATTTCTGAGAAAAGTAGAATGGTTCAGGAACCTTGTTTAAAGCTATTTGTAATTCCCAGCAATATCCTGGAATGTTAACTATGCAGAAAAAACACATGCATATCCCATGGAGATAAGATGGTCATGGGACATTGTCTCTGTTAGATTCTGGGATGGACACACATGACACTTGGTCCCCAACATTTAATGCTAAAAGTTTAATTTGCCATTTCAAACTAAAAATGCCAAAAAATAAAGAATTAAATTTCAAAAGAAATTAGCAGAAAAAGTAATGAACACTACTTTATCAGCCCCATTTGAAAAGTTCCATCATTGTTATTGAAAAACATGAAAAAGTAACTATCTCCATTACTAAAAAAAAAAAACCACAACACACATGGTGAAAAAGAATGGTACTTTTATTATATTTGTTTCTTTCCCACACTTGGCTTAGAATAATCAAGTTCCCATTGGAAGAGTTTGAAAATATATCTTTGTTGCAAATCTGGTGATTGTAATTCTTCCAGTTTACAACCTTGCAGTTTATTATCACTGAAAATGAGTCCACCATACTAGTGCTTCTCAAGCTTTCTGATGTAGGGGGTTGGCAGTTTAAAAAAATGATGCCAGGGACTGATCCCATATTTGCTCCTGTTGGTTACTATTCTTTCTTTCTTTCCTGAAAACTCTTTAAGAAAATGAAATGCACAAGTATAGAATGGGTGAAACCTTGCTTGACAATAGTACATGTGAAAGGGATTAGGGAGCCTTACGACCTCATCAGATGGGGCTTTTTCCAGTGACATATTCTGGTTGTGCCCTAGATGATCCATGGAGCCCACCAGCTCACATCTGATGATGTAGAGGAACTTCTGGCGGGACTCTTTGGGTCATTCAGAGCAGAGCTGGTGTATGCCGCTGTGATGGTGGCAACACGTGAGGCTTCCTGTGTCACACAAGAAGAAATGGGCGGAAGCCATATGGTTAACTCATCCCCCGTGGGATCAGCTTCCCCATGCCCCCAATGATGGCCATCAAACTCACAACAATTTGTGGCGATTCCAGCAGCCCATGCCACGACGTTGTTAGTACAACACAAGCTGAAAATGAGTCAACATTGTGAATCACCAGCTAAAAATATCAATGTGATTCTAGGCTGTATATGGTATCTAGATTGGGGAAAGCAATAGTATTATTCTATAATGATTTGGTCAGACCTCACCTGGAATACTATGTCCAGTTCTGGGCATTGCTATTCAGGATGGATATCGACAAGCTGGAACATATCCAGAAGAAAGTGACCAAAATGTTAAAAGGTCTGGAAGCCAAGACCCCGGAGGCATGGCTTAGGGAGCTGCTTAACTTGGTGAATATAAGGTTGAGGGGGGACATAATAGCCATGTTTAAATATTTGAAATGATGTCATATCAAAGAAGGAGCAAAATTGTTTTCTGCTGCTCCAGAAACTGGAAAAAAAGGAACAATGGATCCAAACTGCCCATCCGGGGCAGGATTTCCTATGTAATCATCTGCACAGTGAAACCACTTTCTCCAAAACCATTTTGAAACTGCATTAAAAGATCAGTGTAGATCAGTGGTTCTCAACCTGGGGTTCTCAGATGTATTTGGCCTACAACTCCCAGAAATCCCAGCCAGTTTACCAGCTGTTAGGATTTCTGGGAATTTAAGTTTGAGAACCACTGGTGTAGATGGTTCATTTATGGGGAACATTGCTTATCTATTTAATGCCATATGGTATTTAGTAATAATTATTTTTATTAACAAACATAGAGGTTGAATATTGGTGGCAGCTTAAGCTTAAGGACAGTCAGACAATTGAAGTCTGTTGTCCCTCTGCTGATCCTTGCTGTCTCTTTTGATCTGCTCACCTATCTGTGTCTTTCCCTCTTGTTGTCTTCATAGAAGCCTGGGTCATAATTTAGAGGGAGGCAGGGCTATTAATGAAGATGGTCCAGCAGTTCCCATGGAAACATATTATAAAGCTATTAACACATCATTGTCAAGTCTGAAGCGCTGGTTAGGTATTGCCCCGGGGTAACCTACACTGATTCTACCATTCGCAGTAATGTTTTAAAATATTTTTGAGAAAGAAAACCTATGTTTCCCAGACACTTTTGAACTTAATAATGAAGAACTGAAAGGCTGACAGGCTAATTTTAAAAGCTAGCACTAATTATAAGGAAAATATTGCATATTTAAAATGCAGGAGACAGGAGCAAAAAGGGAAGAAGCATTCGCTTGTCAGATGGCATATAAAAATAAACTGTTATAGTTCAGAAAAGTAACAGATGCTCTTAAGTGAACTCAAATGAAATTGCAACATCTGAGTGATAATCTTTCTAGAGTATTGAGGAAGAAAACTTTTCCCATGATTCTACTGTGGCAAAGCATTCAAGTAATGGACCATAGAGCAAGCAGTCTGACAATTTAGCCAAGAGATGGAGTTGAGTTTTCAGGGCAGTGTTCCATAGTGTGTTTGCTCTGAGGAACTTTTTAAGCATTTAAGAAACAGGTGGCTCAAACCAGCTTCATCCACCTCCATACATTATCACCTTCTTTCTGGGTCATAGGTGTTTTTATTACAGTTTTCTCCTCCTCCTGTGCAAATTTGCCAGAATGTCACACAGGATCTTGGCCAAACTCATTATATTGTACTTTATTGGCAACATGGTACAATTTCTAAAAGGTCAGATAGTATCAGAACTGAATTTTGTATCAAGAGCGCCATTTTTAAATGTAGCAGCATATTTCAAGACTGAATCTTATTTCATTCAAATATGTGTTCTCATCAGATATATTTTAAAGAAGGGAAGCCTCCTGAAAAGGTGCAGATTGCCTGAATAACATACTTTTTTGAGATTGACACATTTATATTCAATTTATATTGAAATGTTCACATTAATTTCACCTACTCAAAATGTATAAATATTTATTTCCATGGGGAAATCAAGGAATAGCAAGGCATATTCTTCCTCACTTTGAAAAGAGATGATTTAAAAAAAAATTCCTACCAAAAGCTTGTTATAAGAAAATGAGAATACTTTTTGCCTGATTGCCGTCTTCATGAGCACCAGCAGATTCATGAAATTCCTTCTGAAGCAAGGGTCTTTTGCTAATGTCTCTGTCTGTGCATTCAGTACTAATGTTCATTCAAAACTTTTCCTAACAGATAAAGCAACAAGAGAGTTTTTAAAATTAAAGTTAAATGTGCACTTGAACTATATCTTGTTTAAGGAACTTCTGGATCAGGGATTTTTAGTTCAAATGTGGTTTTAACCAATTCTTTCTTTAAAAAACAATCCCATTGTATGAGTATATTGTTGATGCTGCAAAATTTCTACTTCAAATTTCTCACAATGAAATGGGTTTATGTGTCAAAACAATTTAATTCTTCTGGGTTTGTTTCCAACTCTACTTTTGATCTTTTGTATGATATTAGTAAACTAATGCAAGAAAAATCTTACTTATGTGTTTCATGTTTTCCACAAAGCAGTGTAGATTCACTTATCTAAGAAGCACACCTAAGGAGCGATTGTATACTTTTGAAACATTTAGTTGACCCATTGTTATAAGTCCTACTTGGGATTTCTTGGCCTCCTCTAGAACAGTGGTACTCAGCCTGGGATCCCCAGATGTTTTTTTTTTTTAAATAATTTTTATTAGGTACTTTTCAAATACAGTGCAAGCATATAAAATCGGGGGAAAAGTGAGGAGAGGGGGAGTGTAGGGAAAGAAAGGGTAGGAAAGAGAGAAAAAAAGAAAAAAAAGGGGGAGGGAGGGGGGAAGGCACGGGAAGGAAAGAGAAGGGAATAGGTACTGGGGAAAGAGGAAAAAGGGGGAATTATAAAGAGAAAAAATTAACATAATCTAATTTAAAAGAAAACAGGAAACTACCTATGGGAAGCACACTTCCCTATCTAAACTATACCATAAATCACTGTATTTACTTAATTCATTCATACCCATTACATAACCAGTATGACAAGATTAATGTTTGTTAAAGTATTCTTCAACTTTTTCCCAGTTGGTTTCTCTAATGCTTTTTCCTCTTGTCGTTTTCAATAGAAAGGTAAGTTTATCCATATCTCGAATTTCATTTAGTTTGTTCAACCAACTATCTTTCTTCGGCGTCTCCTCATTTTTCCAATGTTTCGCAAAAGTCATTCTTGCGGCTGTAACACAGTATGTAAATAAAATATCATCATTTAAATCCAAATTCATACTTGTGTCCGTTATTCCTAATAAATAATACTCAGGTTTAAGCGGGAATTTCTTGTCTAATATAATTTGAGTCTCTGCATGAATCATTTTCCAATATTTTTTCGTTTTATCACACGTCCACCACGTATGATAAAAAGAGCCTACCTGAGTTTTACACTTCCAACATTTATTATCATAATTCTTGTACATTTTCCCTAATTTTTTTGGCGTTATGTACCATCTATGAAAGATTTTATACCAATTTTCTTTCAGATCTGAAGCGTAAGTATATTTTAATTTCTTGTTCTATATTGTTTCCCATTCATTTAGTCTAATTGGGCGCCCAATATTCCTAGCCCATTTCACCATACAATTTTTAATTTCCTCTACTTGTGTAGACCCTTCTAGTAAAATAGTGTAAATTTTTGAAATTGTCTTTTTCTTTAAAGATATTATTTTATCCCATGCATTATCTAAATTGCTGAATCCGGTTATCTTATCTTTAGTAAATTGCTCCTTTATTTGGGCATATTGGAATCAGGAGATATTTGAAAATTTCCGTTTTATTTCTTCCTGGGATTTTAACTCATATACTCCTTGACTTCTAGTTAACACATCTTTATATGTGGGCCACGAAGTCCAATTTAATATCTTTCTCTGGTTAGCCTCTAAAGTGGAGATCCAGAGCGGCAATTTATTATAATAAAAGTGAACTTTGTATTTTTCCCAAATTTTGATTAATGCAGATCTAATAAAATGATTCCCAAAACTCTTTTCAATTTTCCTTTTATCATATCCTAGATAGGTTCTCAATAATTTCAATATTCTCAATAATTCTCAATAATCATATCCTAGATGCCAGCCTCTACGTAAATCGAAACCTTCTAGATTTAATAAATGTTCTTTCTCCAGAGTAACCCATTCCTTGATCCACTGCAGAGCGCATGCCTCAAAATACAGCTGCAAATCTGGGAGGCCAAAACCTCCTCTTTTAGGCAAATCTGTCATGATAGTATAGTTAATTCTGGGTATTTTATTTTTCCAAATAAATTTGGAAATGTCTCTCTTCCATTCTTTGAAAAATGTTTGATTTCTTATTATCGGTAAATTTTGAAAAAGAAATAATAATTTTGGTAAAACATTCATTTTAACTAAACTAATCCTTCCGATTAATGAAATATTTAAATACTGCAATTGTTGCAAATCTTTTTTTATCTCTTGCCATTTCCTAAGATAATTGTTTTCCAAAAGTTGAGCATTTTTTGCAGTGAGCCATATTCCTAAGTACCTAATTTTCGATACTACTTTTATCCCCGTAATTTCTTGAATTTTTTCCTGGTTTCTTTTTATAACATTTTTCATCAGTATTTTAGTCTTTTCTTTATTAATATAGAACCCGGCTACGCATCCAAAATTCTCAATTTTCTGTAACCAATTGATTAAGTTATTTTTGGGCTCTTCTATTATGCAAATTATGTCATCTGCAAAAGCTCTTATTTTGAACTCCTCCTTTCTTATTTTTAAACCTTTCAATTGCTCGTCTTGCCTGATATTTCTTATTAGTATGTCCACTGCAAAAATGAAAACCAAAGGAGATAAGGGACAACCCTGTCTGGTTCCCTTCTCTATATCAAATTCTTCTGATTGTTGTCCATTAATTATCAATCTGGCTGATTGTTTATTGTAAATAGCCTCTATGGCATTCATAAAGTTATAACCCAAGTCTAACTCTCTACCTAATAATTTAAAAAAGTTCCAATTTAGATTATCGAACGCCTTTTCTGTGTCGATAGCTAAGAGCGCCACCTCTTTCTGATGATTTATCTCATAGAATTCTATAACATCTAAAATGCATCTAACATTGTCTTGCAATTGTCTGTCTGGTAAGAAACCATTTTGTTCCCTACCTATCCAATTCCTCAGAAAATTTTTAAATCTGTTTGCCAATATTGCCATAAATAATTTGTACTCAGAATTTAGAAGGGAGATTGGTCTATAGTTACGCACATCAGTCGGATCTGCCGTTTCTTTAGGAATTACTATCACCTCCGCTTTAGACCATGTTTTTGACCTACAACTCCCAGAAATCCCAGCCAATTTACCAGCTGTTAGGATTTCTGGGAGTTGAAGGCCAAAAACATCTGCTCTAGAAGAGAGACAGAGTAGAGGCTAGAAACCTGTTGATTACATGGGCTGAAATAAACTTTAGTTAATCCTACATATATCAATTCAAGGTTGTTATAGAAGGGGATAACTCTGTTATAATTCTAGCATGTGTGTTGCTTTATTTATTTTGTTTCAAAAGCAGTGCATAAATAGATATGTTTAAAACTGATAAAATAAAGGGATCACAAGATGCTAAATAGTTTTAGACCAAAAATGGGCAACAGTGACTGCATTATCTGTAGCTTTAAAACCCAAAAGCATTGCTTTACAATTCTTGTTCTGGTATATCTCTATATGGCTTTTTCATAGCCATAGAAGGACAGGGAATTCCCAGTCAGTGTCTGGTAATATTTCTGAAACTGGGAGCACAAGGAAATTGAGATATTCAGAGGAAAACTTTGGGGTGTCACATGTCCTCTTCCAACCTCAGAATGTATAGGGGCAGCTCTGGGAAATTGGCTGTGCATGTGGGGAGGGACTGGGTCAAGGTATATTTGCAGAGGTGTGTTTGGCTGAGCATTTTGTGTGTATGTATAAACACTGGCCTTCTACATGCTAAAGCCAGATAGTAGGAAACAGGATGGGAAAAACTAGCCTAATTTCATGTAACTTTTTACTTAATCTTAAGGTCCTTCTATATGTGATCAATTCAGAGCATTGGAAACAGTATCTAGCCTTCCCCCACTAGTTCACTGATGAAGAGAAAAAAGTGATAAAGAGAGATAGTGGGGACTGAAAAGAAGCGGGAAATTGTCTCAATGTATAACATTGCAATGTTTGTGAGAGTTCTGTTCTGGACCAACTTGTTTCCTGCTGTTCCAGAGGTAGTGACTTGTCTACATGGGCATTAAAACCCAGATTCACCCTGAGTTGGTTCCTGGTTGTCTATATGATGTTCTTCCACTTCTAATAAGTATTGTCAGTTATACTTAGCCCTGCTTCAGGAAATTTCAGGGGATGCTCCAGAGTTTGCTTGAAATTCCCTGCATATCCATATTAGCTTTGGGGCCATGTGGACAGCTCAATCAGGTCTAATTCAGATAGGTCCACTGCCTTCATGGAACACTGTCACCAACCCAGGGAAAAGGGGATGGATCATTTTTCTGTCATCGTTTCCACAATTTCTAGCCAGTTGTAGAACTTTTTGTGAGCTCCTGGTTGTCCTGTGCTGACATGAGAAGAGGTGCCTGTTCAACCAGAAAGAAGAAGGTGATCAGCTCGTATTCTTTCTGTTCACATGGGTGCCGCTGCTGATGGCCAGGAGCTCAAATGGAGCTCAATGGTTAGCGGGGAATTGTAACATGATATGGAAATTGAGGTGAAGGTCCAGCAGGCTTATGCATGTTCAGTCTGGCTGGACTCTGTGGACTTTAACTGGCTGCTGCTGTGAGTTTCAGGAGGGTGTTTGTGGCTACCTCTGGGGCAAGTTTAAATCATTTCTTCTTCAAATCAGTCCTGCATTTACTGCTCAGTGCAGACATGGCCTAGGACATGTATCAGTGGATTCAAATTACTTGAAAAGAGGCTCTACTTAAACATTAGTAACAATTTCTTAATGTTAAAGAGTCATTAACCTTCTTTGGATGTCTACAAACAGACATCATATTGAGAATCTTGAGATATAAAGACATATATTCCTTCTTTGTATGGAGGATGGACTAGATGGCTCTTTGGGTCCCTTTCAATACCATGAGTTTATTATTCTAAATACAGAGAACTCACCCCATATTGTTTTATTTGTATCTGGGAACCTATGGCCTTAGATAGGGAAGTAGTTATGAAACAATAAAGGCTCCAAATACGATATCTACACAAATCACCAATTTTTGTAACTTCTGTCCACGTAAAATGGAAATTATTGTGTTTAGAGCAAAATTGAATATTTATTGGTGGAAGAAAATAAAATAGAGAAAATATAATGGAACTTTGGAAATGAAAAAAAAGTTACAGACTGCCACAGTCCAGTTCTGTGGTAATTCTATTTTTTTTTTACCTTACACAGCGTACTGTATACTATGTACTGTATACAGAAGCATCCCTTAATTATCTTCTAAGAAAGAAAGCCAAATGTTACAATCAACACAAAAATCACAGACCTGTGTCAAAGTTTTATATTTCCTCTGTAAGTCTGGTGTAAGTTTGCAATGTTTTAAGATTATCTTTTTTCCTTTATATCTTCAAATTTCTGCTTCACCTCATAGACTTCTGGTGGTTGATGTGACAAAACTTGTAATAACATAGAGCAACCCATTGTTTGAGATATAGAAGAATAAACAAGGTATGGGGTTGCCAACCCTTTCTGATCATGTTCAGCCACTCCACAGAAACATGACTGAAAGACTACTGTTGGCTCTTTGACAACTCTCCAGCTTCAATTGCTATGAATGCTTCCAATCATACGTTGGTTGTAACCAGGGCCGTAGCCAGAAAAAAAATTCGGGAGGGGTTTTGAAAATTTCGGGGGGGGGGGTTGAACCCCTAGCACATACCCCTCCCCACTACAAACCTGTCAATATCTGCTTGAGATAGTGCCTGGAGGGACTCTTAATGTTTTTTTTAAGATTTTTTTTATAACTTGAAAAATTTGGGGGGGGGGTTTGAACCCCTAACCCCCCCCCCTCGCTACAGGCCTGGTTGTAACAATGGACTCTTTAAAGTCAACCCACCCAAGGATATCTGGGACTGAGCAACATTAATTTAATGGTGCATACTATTAGTCAAAATGGTGCATACTACCAGTCAAAAACAACTATCGGTTGGAATTCTCTCTTTCTCAAATCTTGTATAACTTGATACTTTGATTCTGAATCATGTCTATACAAATTTCTTTTTACATCTCATCTTTTCCCCAGAGGTGGGATTCAAAGCAATTCACTGACATATTAAAGCAAATATATATAAAAAGAGATAAAATCTTGCAAAACATTCAGATGCTAAAATGTACTTAAGCAAGTTATAATATTAAAATGTATCAGAATTAATAAGCAATTTAAAAGCACATCAGTTGAAATTTAAAAAGACTACCTTTTCTTTTAAAGTAATATAAACAGTGACCCAATTCTTGTTTGCTTTCTCTGCAGGTATCTTTAAAAGGGAAAAACCACAATTTCTTACATCAAAAAGCCCTTCTGTAATAGCTGTTATACCTATTGTATTCTCCTATATGTGTGCCTATGAGTCTTGACGCTGCCTGCCAACTTATCGCAACCCCTGAAGACTAAATCCTGAAGATGGCTCTGAATTTTTCCAGGAATAAACCTTACATAGGGAGGAAGATAGGCAGTGCACTAGTTAGCCAAAACTTTTATGTGCTTTCCAATCACTGAAATTCATAGAACGTTATGGAAGGTGCTTTCAATACATACGGAACCTGTTAGTATGTCTAAAATAGCTTTTAAACTTTACATCTTTTCTTATGTGGTGTGGGTGCAACAGTGTTGATCACAATGCAGATTGCTTTTTTATCTATAATCTGGAATTTAAATCAATGAATTTTATTGCCAATCTGTGATCTTTGATCTTTCTTTGCTTTGAAGATTAATATCCTGCTAAAAAAATGACAAATATTATTTTCAAAAATGACTTCTTAAGAACTTATTAAGGAAACCCAACAAAATATGCCAGAAAGAAATGTAAAACATGGCTGTATTGGGGATGGTAATATAAATCTATGAATTCTTGATCATCACAGGAAAAAATTAACAATTTTTGCAGCCCCCACACCTGGACTGGGGACTTTCTCATTATTGTTTGTACTTTGAAGAGTTTTCTCTGTGCAGAAATACACCTGGTTTTTTAAATGTAGAATAATTGCTTTCTGTACAGAAAACACTTTTCAATAATAATAGTAATAATAATAATAATAATAATAATAATAATAATAATAATAATAATAATAATAAACTTTATTTCTATTCCACCCTATCTCCCCGAAGGGACTCACAGCGGATTCCAACAAACAACTGCAATGCCTTCATAAAACAGATAGATATTGGCATAAAATCCCAACAAGACTTTATTTCTACACAGATAAAACATGTGTAGTTTTGCACAAATAAACCCAAAGTGAAAAAAAATGTGCAGCAGTCTTATGGTTCTCTGGATTTTTCCCAGGAGTTTTTCCAAGCATTGAGAAACTTTCCATGGCCAGCAAATGAATAGCAAACAAATTTTCTTCCTATATAGGGTATAGACATTTAATTTTTAATGTGTATAATTGTATTTTTATTTTTCTGTGATGTGTTTTTATTTTTCTGATGAGTGTAATTATCTGGGCTTGGCCCCATTCAAGCTGCCCCAAGTCCCCTTGGGGAGATGGAGGCGGGGTATAAAAATAAAGTTGTTGTTATTATTATTATTATTATTATTATTATTATTATTATTATTATTATTATTATTTTATTGTATGACACAGCAAACAAGTCACAAGTCGAACACTTCCCAAGTGTCTAGGACTGTGTGATGTATTTTCGGATGATGCGTGCAGATCCCAGCAGGGTGGCCTTTTTCTTTTCCACAACTGTGAGGTCTGGTGTGTTGTGTTCCAAAACTTTGTCAGTTTGGATTTGGAACTCCCACAGTATCTTTGTGTGCTCATTCTCCAATACTTTTGCAGGTTTGTGATCCCACCAGTTCTTTACTGCAGGGAGGTGGTACTTGAGGCATGAGTTCCAGTGAATCATTTGGGCCACATAGTTGTACCTCTGTTTGTAGTCTGTCTGTGCGATTTTCTAATAGCAGTTGAGGATATGATCAATGATTTCATTGGTTTCCTTGCAGAGTCTCCATTTTGGGTCATCAGCTGATTTTTCGATCTTGGCCTTAATTGCATTTGTTCTGATGGCTTGCTCCTGGGCTGCAAGGATCAGGCCTTCTGTCTCCTTCTTCAGGGTCCCATTCATGAGCCATAGCCAGGTCTTCTCCTTATCAGCTTTTCCTTCAATTTTGTCAAGGAACTTTCCATGCAATGTTTTGTTGTGCCAGCTGTCAGCTCTAGTTTGTAGTGCGGTTTTCTTGTTTTTTGTCTGCTGTGCTTTGAGGAGTTTCTGATTTTTGACTTCAATCAAAGCAGGTTCTTCACTTTGCTTTACATATTCTGCCAGGGCATGTTCTTCTTCTTTGACTGCTTGTTTTACTTATTAGAGTCCTCTGCCCCCTGATCTTCTAGGCAGATATAGCCGGTCAACATCACTGCGAGGGTGCAGTGAATGATGAATGGTCATGAGTTTTCTTGTTTTTCTGTCCAAGTTGTCCAGTTCCACCTGTGTCCAATTTATAATGCCAGCAGTATATCTTATGACAGGCATGGCCCAGGTGTTTATGGCCTTGATGGTGTTGCCTCCATTATTATTATTATTATTATTATTATTATTATTATTATTATTATTATTATTATTAAATTTCAACACCCATATCTGTCATAGCCCAGAGATCAGAATATATTTATTTATTTATTACAGTCAATGACCAGCACAAAAAACAAAAAACAAACAACAAATGTCAGAATAGGAACATGACATACATTTAGGTATTTAGAAACACTGTCAAAAACAAAGTTAAAACCCAGTATTGAATATGATAGTTAAAACAGTATTAAACATTTATATGCTGACATGAAAATGGTAAATACTGAAATAAATGTTAAAACCTTCTAGAGATCAGAATGTGTTGGTTCATATCAACAAACCAGTTCTAGCAATTGTAATCTGTTTCAGGAGGAGACATGGTATTTTGAAAAGCAAATGATTCTTTTCTGATCCATCAAGAATCAAGACAGTTGACTTTATCAGGCATGGGCAAACTTCAGCCCTCCAGGTGTTTTGGACTTCAACTCTCAGAAATCCCAATCAGCTTACTGCCTTTTAGGAACTGTGGGAGTTGAAGCCCAAAACACCTGGAGGGTTGAAGTTTACCCATGCCTGCTTTAACCAATATGGAACAGCTCAAAACATTACTAGAGATAGGCCAACTGCAACCAAGAACACCTTAATTAAGCACATGCTAACATCCCACTGTGGAATATTTGATTTGATGTAAACATACAAAGAGTAATTCCAAGCCTCAAATAAGGCTGCTCTCTCCCTCTCTCTGTCATTATTCTTTGCGACTTCCCAAAATGAGGACTCAATAGTCACTAGGCACTAACTTGAGATGTTTAATGCAGTTGCCCTAGCTCAAGAAGAACAAATAATTTGCCGTCTGTAGATTCCTCAAAGTAATCACCAATATATACAGTATTCCCTCACTACTTTGCGGTTCACTTTTGCAGATTCGCTGTTTTGCGATAAGTGAGGGAACACTGTACCTAAAGGTGCTAGAACATTCTATAGTAAATTTCTGATCAGAAACGCTTGAAGATGCATGAGGCCAGCCAGGAGTATGAAACATATTGCTAACCACAAATGGCTCAAATTCTTCTCTCCCAGAAGGCTGTAGTCACATTTCTTCCTCTCTGCTAAGGGAAGACAAAAGACATCCATTGCCTAAATCTGGGGGAGGAACACAATTATTGCCTTTTTAAGATGAATGCCAAGCTACTTTGCATCACAACTGCACAGACCAATATCCTGATATTAGGAAAATCCACTCCTTCCTCCTACGGTCCCTATGAGGATTGCAGATAAGATCAAAGTAAACAGGATGGTATATATCAATGTACCTGTGACTAAAACTATTGTAGTGCTTCAAGCTGTCAACCCAGGATTTCACTACACACTGTCTTATCTCTCTGTGCTTACATCTGAATTTGAAAATGAAAATAGCAAATTATATTGTGCTCCATTTTCTTCTGAGGACAGAATGTTAGGCAATTGTCTTTGTACTATCTAGGCAGGAAAAATTGGAAACAAAGTGATGTCAAGGTAGCTTGTGTTCGCTTTGAAATAGTATTATTTCCTAAATGTTCAAACAGTAACCTCCTTGTCCTCTATCAGGGCTGTTCATGGTCTGCCATCTCCAAAAAGCTCAAATATGATTTCTTTTCCCATTCAGATCACCTTCTTCTCCGCTCAAATCAAAATCTACATCAGGATTTTATGTATCAGAGTGTGTGGCGCACTTTATCAAGCTAATCCACTATTCCACAACAGCTGCATGGACGTAGATAATGGATGCATAGTTCAGTTCAGATCATGTTCAGTATCCTACCACTTTTCAATAACTACTATTTATCTATGTATAGGTTTGCATTCAGTAAGTCTGAATATTTTTTCCTGATTCTCTAATTTCTTCAGCATTTCTCTTTCTCCACACTATTTGTATAGGGTTATGTTGTATGTCAGGCTGTTCAACCTGTGATTGTGTCTGATGCTCATGATGGGAATGATGATCAGGATTATTTTCATGATGGGAATGATGTTCATATTGATATGCATAATAGGAATGGGGATGATGGTCCTGATGATGGGCTCAGGCAGGAGTTAAGTTCAGAAGAGAGGTCTGAGCAAGGTTGCATTTTTGGGAAAGACCTTTCACTGATTTTCTCAGAGCAGCAGCGTGAAAATGCTGCTGAGATTTGCCAGGTGCTGAGGGAGAGGATAGTGAAACCTTGAACAGAAAGCAAAGTTTTAGTAAAAAGAGGCAAAACCTTCAGAATTTCAGGCATTCTGCTCGTTTACAGCAAAGGAAAGATAACAACCCGTTATCTAGTGGGAGAGTGAGAAAGAACGCTTTCCTGTCAGTTTCGGCCTTTGGAAAGGGTTTATAATGATTCATGGGAGACTAGTGTCTCAGTTAAGTCAACGTCTTTAATTCATGCTGGTTTCGTTTTCAAGTGCTCCATGTTCCATGTATCAAGCTGTTACCAAGTTTAAGCTTTTTGCCTGAGAGTTCCTGCTGTTTTGGTTTCTTGTTTTCATGTGCCTTGATCATGAATTTCTATGTACTATTGGACCTGGTTTTCTGCTGAAGTTATCTTGGATTTTGGACTATTTTTCTTGCTTTGCCTACATATATTTTACAATAAAATGCTTGCTGGTTTTACCAAGCTGGTGTGGGGTTTCAAGTAAGAGGAGGTCCAGCTCTGGAATGTGACAGGTTAAGCAATATTGAAAAGGAGCCAGAAATAGAGAAAGAGAAGATGAACTGGAAACCTCCATATCTACTGATTCTTTATCCACAGATTCATCCATCAATGGCTTGAAATGTTTTTTTTTTAATCCTTGATTTTGCTACTTTATATAAATAGCACCATTTTACTACACCATTGTACACAACGAGACATGAAAATCCATGGATTTTAATATCCATGGAATTTGGTATCTTGGAACCGAATCTCAGTGGATACTAAGGATCCGCTGTAATTGTGTTGTTGCATCTACACTATATTTCTCTTGTTTTATTCTTAAGTAATGGACATCAGTAGAGATTAACATTTGCCTTGACTGACTGACTGACTGACTGACTGACTGATTGATATACAATTATTTCTAGGTCACCTTAAAGTGTGGGAAAATACCTTTCTCAGTCTTTTAATGTTTGCAAATGTTACAGAAAAACAGTGGTATAAAATGCAGTATTTGTTTCTTATATAGTTTTTACTATCCCAACCTAATGAGCTAATGTACTTATTTATTATAACAATAAACACGGTTGTAAATGGGCTATAAAAATAATAAATGATTTGCATATTTTTATACCCCATGTGTCAACTGTAATTGGAAAATAAATCAAATGATCCATCTGCTTACTAACATCTACTCTATTTTTCTTCCTATCCATAATATTTAAATACAGTCAGCATTATTTATACTAATTACTGACTAACCAAAAAGTAACAACAACAAAAGAGTCAATGAAGAACTTGATTGGTCTAGCAATATAATTTCTTTTCCAACTTCCAGTTATATTCATTTTGTTTATTCCATTCTAACGAGCATGATGGGATTGCTTTTCTTATTAATTGTGTTCACTTTATCATGCCAAAACTATTGAGTTTTCTCTTTATTAGTGTCTTGCAGGCATGGTTTTCAATGACATATCTATAAGAGCTTGAAAGACAACCAATTTTTTAGATTACTGTAGATTCCTTGTCTCCAGCTAGTGAGGAATTGTGTATTATTGCTATTAAGGGTCACACTCTATTTGCTCTATGTAACTTACTTCAACTAATAAACATTCATCTCTACTCTGAATACTATAAATACAACAATTTCCATTCTACATATGGAGAGCTCATAAAATATGGTGATTTCATACAAACATAAAATGCATGGAGAAACCAGTGACACTTGTTTTAGCTGAAATTTCAGTTGAGAAGTCAACCATATGTGAGGCAAAACAGTTTGTTATGAATTTGAGTTTTGAAAGAAATATCACCTCCAACACAACACCATGAAAATCTAATTTCATCTCATACTGTGGTCTAAAACAGCACAACTGTATTTTATCATGTTCCCTGCATTTTTGTGCAACATCTTTGCATGCAAAATCAGGGTTCTGTTACTTTATATCTGCACACTAAAAATTTGCTCATTTGTCCGAAAAGAACAAAACACCCATCCACTTTACTACCTTTACTAGACTATGCAATAAAGTAAATAATAATAATAATAATAATAATAATAATAATAATAATAATAATAATCTTTATTTATATACCGCCCTATCTCCCGGATGGGACTCAGGGCGGTTTCCAATCATAAAAACAACACAAACATTACATAGCAACATAATAACAGATTATTAAGCAAAGTAAAATAATACAATTATAGCAATAAATAACACTTACATGACCTGATCAAGGGGACGGGAACCATAAACCCAATATATTAAAATGTATCATTTTAGGCTAGAGAAATCATGTGCAATATATTCAGGTCCAGAAATTGGCGGTATTCCAATGTAATTACTCAAAAACCTGCTGACACCACCAGGTCTTCAGTTCCTTATGGAAATTGGATAATGTAGGGGATTGCCTGATCTCTTTTGGCAGTGCATTCCAGAGCCGGAGGGCCACTGCTGAGAAGGCCCGTTGCCTCATCCCCACCAACCGCACTTGAGATGGTGGTGGGGGCGCGAGAAGAACCTCCCCAGATGATCTCAAGGTCCGCACTGGCTCATAAGAGGAGATGCGATCACGGACATAGGTAGGGCTTGAGCCGTATAGGGCTTTATAGGTCAAAACCTGCACCTTGAATTGGGCCTGGCAGTTTATTGGCAGCCAGTGGAGCTGCTTTAATAGGGGCATTGTGTGCTCCCTATAGCCAGCTCCAGTTAGAAATCTGGCTGCCGATCTTTGAACCAGTTAAAGTTTCCAGGCTGTCTTCAGGGGCAGCCCCACGTAGAGAGCTGGATTGCAGTAATCCAGTCTGGATGTAACTAAGGCATGGACCACCGTGACCAAGTCAGACTTCTCAAGGTATAGTCGCAGTTGGCGCACAAGTTTTAATTGTGCAAAGGCCCTCCCACCGACACCTGGGAATCAAGCGCCAGAGATGAATCTAGGAGGACCCCCAGACTGAGGACCTGCGCCTTCAGGGAGAGTGCAACCCCGTCGAGCACAGGTTGCCACCCAATACCCCGATTGGTCCCACGACTGACCAGGAGGGCCTCTGTCTTGTCTGTATTAAGCTTCAACTTGTTAGCCCTCATCCAGTTTGACACAGCTGCCAGGCACCGGTTTAGGGTCTGAGCGGCTTCCTTGGAGTTTGGTGGAAAAGAGTAGTAAAGATGGCACCGAACTCCAAAACCCCGGATGACCTCACCCAGCGGTTTCATGTAGATGTTGAAAAGCATGGGGGAGAGAATGGAACCTTGCGGGACCCCACAGGTCAAAGTCCAGGGGTTCGAGCAGGTGTCCCCCAGCTTCACCATCTGGGTATGATCCCCCAGGAAGGAGCGGAGCCATTGCAAAGCAATGCCCCCAAGACCCATTCCTGAGAGCCGCCCCAGAAGGATACCATGGTCAATGGTATCGAAAGCCGCTGAGATGTCCAGGAGAATCAGAAGGGATGCACTCCCCCTATCTAGTTCTCTGCGAAGGTCATCCACCAAGGCGACCAAAGCTGTTTCAGTCCCATGACCAGGCCTGAAGCCAGACTGTGATAAATCCAGATAATCGGTCTCATCCAAGAATTCCTGGAGCTGAGAATCAACCACTCTCTTGGACCTTGCCCAAAAATTGGAGGTTGGAGATTGGCCGGTAGTTGTTCAATAATAATGAATCTAAAGTCGCCTTCTTTAATATGGGCCTCACAATCACCTTTTAAAGGCAAGATGGAACATGCCCTTGCTGCAAAGAGGCATTGATGATACCAGTAAACCAATCAGCCAGCCCCCCACCGGCAAGTTTGATAAGCCAAGATGGGCAAGGATCTAGGATGCAAGTGGTTGCCCTCACCGCTCCAAGAACTGTCATTGAATTTTCTGGATTTTATCACATTTTACATACGTAGTCATTGTTGTAGTGATTAAAAGAAATAAACCTATGAAAGCACCTCCACTGGCTGCCGATAGGTTTCTGGTCCCAATTCAAAGTGCCTTAAATGGTTCAGGCCCTGCCTATCTTCATGACTGCATCTCCCCTATGAACTCTAGGATCCGCTGGGGAGGTCCTTCTCTCGCTCCCACCACCGTCACAAGCATGGTTGGTGGGGACAAGGGAGAGGGCCTCTTGGTGGTGGCCCCCTGACTTTGGAACTCCCTCTACTCACATTTGCATGTTTTTGAACTGCTAGGTTGGCAGAAGCTGAGGCTAACAGTGGGACTCACTCCACTCCCCAAATTCGAACCAGTGACCTTTCAGTTCAGCAGCTCAGCGGTTTAATCCGCTGCACCACGGGGGGCTTTTATAGCCCTTTTTATAGCCTGTTCAAACTCATTGTGCTACTGGCAATTGGTTTGCTGAGTATTGTTTTGATTGGGCTTTTGATGCAGTTTCAGCCCTGTCTACCTGTCTGAATGTATCTCGCTCTATGGACCACCTCGGAGATTAAAATAGTCTGGGGAGGTCCTGCTCTCGATCACACCTCGACTGTGGAATTCCCTCCCTGGTGATATCAGATCATCCCCCTCCCCCCTGGCCTTTAGAAGGAGAGTAAAAACCTGGCTTTGGGAGCAGGCCTTTGAAAAATAGCGTAGTGCAACAATCTTAATTTGAAATTGTGCAATGTTATTATGGAACAGCCTTAAACCTTGTTTTTGGATGAAGTGTTTTAACATTGAAATGTATTTTAATTATGCTATGATGTATGTGTTAATTTTTAAATTTAATTTTATATGTATGTTTTATGGCTTAAGGCACTGTATAAGTGTCGTTTGTAAGCCGCCTTGAGTCCCCTTCGGGGTAGGGAAAGGCGGCGTATAAGTAAGGCAAATAAATAAATAAATAAATTGATGCTGTTTTATATTCTGATGTTTTAACTAATTGTGTTTTATCTAGCTTGTTATATTTTATCATGTACTTATTTTAATTCTGTTTTTGCTTTGATGGATTGCTTGTATTGTTTTTAATGTTTTGTGGGCATTTTGCCTCATATGTAAGTTGCCTTGAGTCCCTTTGAGGAGATAGGGGCCGGGCATAAGAATAAAGTTGTTGTTGTTGTTGTTGTTGTTCACCATTTACAACTTCAGTGAATGCTGGATATTTCAGATTTTCCACTGGATGGGAATATTTGAAAACATTATTTTGACAAGATGAACATTTGATGTCTTGTGATATCCATCTGACTTCAAACTGAGTTATAACTATAAAGACCTACCGTGAAAATCACCTTTTCTTCCTGCTTCTGGGCTGCTCTTTTGTGTCTAACCTTTAATTCATTTCTATTGATTTGTACAAATCACTGCTTAACTATTTTCCCCATGAACTACTTTTTGCTATCCTCAGAGTTCCATCGTTTGCTTCTCCGCATGGTAGAAGCAACTAATTATAGTAACATGTCTCTCTGAATTTAACTTGAAAAGATGTAGATGAAAATTCTGTGGTTCTCCCAATCAATATGTTTATCCATGCCTTCCTCTAAAGGCTTTTAAAATATTCAATTTTTAGGACAATGCTGACATCTGCACTCATGGGTGAATTGTACAGAATGAGAAAGGGTGGCATTTTATGTATATCTGTTTGGCTCACAATCAGTAGTATCCTCTGATCTGTTAACAAGAAAAGGTTAAAAAGCATTTAAGAATAGCAATAGAAGTCTTAAACATCAAATGGAATAAAACAAAAGCAGGATACAAATCCAATTGCTATTGCTGAATCCAATAATGTCATTTAGAACAGACCCGCTGCAACCATGGAAACTTTATTACACCAACCTGTAGTGCCACAATAGTTGTGGATACATACTGAGTTTAGCATCTTTGGCATCAGACCTCACTTTATTACTACAATTGTGCTGGTTTGCTAATTCATGCTCCCACGACCAATCTTCCACATACTCTTCAGCAGCCCTGCCGTCCTGCACAACTCTCTAACCAGCATACCTTCTGGTTCATTTAATTTTTAATTATTTTTGTTTTAATGAAATTTAATAGGATTAGCAAGGGTGGAGGGGAAGAAGAGGAGAATCCTGCCCTCTGATGTCTCATGGCTGCAGGTATGCCGGCACAGATGTGGAAGGAACCCATTGCATTAAGGTAGATAGCAGGAATGTAGGGATGGAAGATCATGGGATGGGGAGATTAACCAGTAGTGGGATGCACACAGCATTGTGTGAAAGGTAGAGTTATTCAATATGACAGTTCAGCTTCAATGCCAGTTGCCTATCTCATGTGATAAAGTCCCCAGAAAGTCAACACTTAGGTACTGTTTGTCCCATTAATGCAATGACTTTATAGTAGCTGGGAATAACAATTGAACACAGCCTTTAAAAAAGAGCAAAACAATGATAGAGTAGAGCTAAATCTATTTGTTTAGTATATCACTGGTGATATAAGTCATGGGATGTGAAACCTCATATCTAAACTGGAATGACAGGATTGTTGATGTTGTTGTTGTTTATTCAGTTCTCTCTGACTTTTCTCCTGTGGGTGGGATTCAAAGCGGCGTACAACATAAAAATCATACAAATACATACAACCATAATACATAATCAGTTAAAACATCATATCCCTATATAAAAACCCAATTAACATATCAAATAAAACAATTAAAAAACTTATAGCAAGTACCATTTAAAGATAATCATAACCTCCAGCCACTGAAGTTATTTGTCAAGTATTATCAAAATATTTATCAGACTGACAGTGCCTATTATCATTCATCTGGGAAGGCCTGGCTCCACAGAAAGGTTTCAATTTGTGAACCAAAGGCCAGTAAGGAGGGGGCCAATCATGCCTCCAGGCCACCACTGAAAAGGCCCTCTCTCTCATTCCCACCAAATGCACTTGCGATGATGGTGGGACCGAGAGAAGGGCCTCTCCTGAGGATCTCAGGGCTCAAGTGGGTTGGTAGAAGGAGATACAGTCCCTCAAGTAGGCTGGGCCCGAACCATATAGGGTTTTGTAGGCTAAAGCCAGCACCTTGAATTGTGCCCGGAAACAAACCAGAAGTCAGTGTAGCTGCTTCAGGAGCGGAGTAGTTCTTTCTCTATATCCTGCGTCCATGAGCAGTCTAGCAGCTGACCTTTGAACCAGTTGAAGTTTCCGAATGCTCTTCTGGGGTAGCCCCACGTAGGATGCATTACAGATTGAAGCCCCTAATAACTTATCTAAATCAACTCTTTGTATTTGGACATTGTGTGTGTATGGGGGGGGGGGAGGATCCTACAGGAACTTTAGCTGAGCTTCACCTTTAGAATGTCCAGGCACACCAGTCTCCTGCCTATAAAGTTGCCCAGATTGTTGGTAAATAGGAAATGATGCTGTGATTTGCCCCATGGGATTGGTGGAAAAAAGTTTAAATGCCTGTGGAATCATTTTATAGGCACTGAAACTGTCATACCTTTCTATGTCCTAGGAAGGTTTGATTTGAAAGTGGCTTTGGCAAGACATACTGTTAAGAGAAGATAAAAAACTTGTACATGGTAAAGGGATTTTCAAGACCTCTATCAAAAAATGTAACTAGTCTTCATGATATATGACAATTGCAATGACGGCTTGGACCAGAAAATGCCTAAGGTGAAGCAAAAGTTAATGACATCATGGATTTAAGAGGGAATTGAGAGGTATTGCGGAATACCTGATGACATGATGGATTTGGAGAAATTGCAGTCAGTTATTGATTTAGAAAAGCAAATGAATTTAGGAAATTAGTAAACAACAAAGACAAGAGTATGCGCTCCCTAGATAAACTCTGTTGTAGGTTTGTGTAAGAAAACAACATTGTATTAGAAGGCAGAAGATATGTTCCCTACACAAATACACTTACCTAGATGAGTTCTACTGAACTCAGTGGAATTCCTTTGCAAAGAGTAGATTAGTTTAGAATTGCATTGTTAGAAAAACATTGATTATAAAGGGATATGCAATTCCTTTAATGTTTAATGTTTGATATAATAAAATAACAGGTCCAAACTATTGAAAAAGTCCTCCGGGGATCTCCTGGACTTTAATAATTACAGACCAGTCTCCAACCTTCTTTTTTTGGGCTGGGTGATTGAGAGGGTAGATGCCCTCCAACTCCAGACAGTCTTGTATGACACACACTTCCTTGGCTCATTTCAAACTGGCATCAGAGTATGATATGGAGTTGAGGTTGTTGTGGTTGCCTTTGTGGATGATCTCTGTTTTAACACTAACAGAGCGTGTGTGTTGGTGCTTGTTGGTGCTTCTAGATACCTCAGCAGCGTTCAATATCATTGGCTGTGGTATCCTTTTGGAATTCCTGAAGGGATTGGGAATTGGAAGCACTGTGTTGCGGTGGTACCCATTATACATTTCAGGCAGTTTCCAGATGGTGGTGCTTGGGGATAGCTGGTCCTCAAAAAAAGGAGCTGTTATATGGCATTCCACAGAGTGCCATTCTATCCCCAGTGCTTTTAAACATTAACATGAAACTGCTGGGAGAGATCATTTGAAGGCTTGGGGTGGGTTGCTATCGGTATGTTGATGCCACCCAAATATATTTCTTCATTCCTTAAAAAACAGCTTTAGCTAAGAATAGTACGTCTTCTCTAAATAAATGCCTAGATGTAATGGGCTGGATGAAGAAAAACAAATTGAAACTAAATTTAGACAAGACAGAGGTGCTTGCCATTAAGGGTCCTAATTTAGAGATGGAGGTGTGTCAGCCAGTTCTGAATGGGGTCATACTTCCCTGAAAGACTGTGTTCACAGCTTGGGAGTGCTCCTGGATCTTTCTCTCCAAATATCAGCCGAGGAAGATGTGATGGTCAGGACTGCTTACTACCAGCTAGTTGATATGCTAGCTGTTCACTTTTCTAGAATTGGAAGATCTTAAATTATTAGTTCACATGCTGGTAACCTCAAGGTTGAACTTCTGTAACATGCTTTACATTCAGCTACCTCTGTATCAAGTTCAGAAATTTCAGTTAGTTCAAAACACAGCAGCCTCACTAGTTACAGGAACATCCAGAAGTGAGCATATCACAACTAAATTACAGTCACTCCACTGGTTGCCAATTAGTTTCTGGGCAAAGTATAAAGTATTGGTTTTGACCTTTAAAGCCCTGAATGGGTTGGGTCCATGCAGGTTACATATAGGATCATTTTCTGGCATACAATCTACCCCAGACATCTGGGTTCTCAGCGGGATGACTACTTCAGCCTGCCAAAACCTGATGCAACCATCACCCAGATAACCTTTTCATTGGCCGTCCCAAAACTGTGGATTCCCCTGCTGGAACAGATCTGACAGCTAATGCTGTTGGAATTTAAGAGACAATTGAAGACCTATCTCTTATGGAAGACTCACCCAGTTAATTTTTAAATATGAATTTTAAACTCATGTCCTGTGTTTACTGTATTTTAACCTTTGTTCTGTATGTTCTGTATGTAACCTTTGTATTTTACATAATGTGTTATGGCAAGTCTTTTATTTTGTTATTGTAAAACATCTCTCACAATAGAATGCCTTATTTAATGCTATTTTGGACTTCCTATAAAAGGATTTTCATTCCACACAGACCTCTCCAGTCAACATGAAAGAAGGAAAGGAAAATGATGGAACCTGGTCAGGCAATCTAGCCAATATTATCCAGATTTTCATAATCCTATAGTCAATCATAGATTTCTGATATGTTTTTGCTTACTATTGGTTTTGGAGACCTGGATAATCATACATTATTTTAAAAAGTACAGTATTTTAAAATTCTTACCGTTCTAGCAGAAATGCTCTGTGTGTCCCATCCCATCCAGAAAAATATCTAATTGGAAAAAGAAATTTATACTTATCTAAGTTTTTTTTCCTCTTCTGCAATATATTTTGGAATTTAAGAAAACCCAGGCTCTAGATAGGAATAAAATGTTTCTGTTTGTGCTGGAAATTACCTCTGGGTATTCCATGAACAGGCAACACTGGTTGTTCTTTTTTTTTTTTAAAAAAAAAACACACACTGAGAACTATAACAACAAATAGCACAACCATAAGGAACGTTTCCTCCATCTGTTTTCTCCTTCAGTTGAATTGTTCTTAACTTTTTGATTTAGTGCTGTACTACTGCACCAAATAATCTGCGATCTAAAGTTTATTATTTATTTATTTATTTATTTAATTTATATACCACTTTTCTCACACTTGCGGGGATTCAAAGTAGTTCACAGCAGAGTAAATGGCAAAATTCAGTGCCTCACATAAAATATAAAATACACGACATATCTAAAATGGAGCCCCCAGTGGCACAATGGGTTAAACCTTTGTGCCGGCAGGACTGCTGACCAAAAGGTCATCGTTTCGAATCTGGGGGCGTGGATGAGCTCTCATCTGTCAGCTCTAGCTCCCCATGTGCGGACATGAGAGAAGCCTTCCACTGGGCAATGTCCTTCCAAATGACCAATTCTCTCACACCAGAAGTTACGTGCAGTTTCTCAAGTTGCTCCTAAAACTAAAAAAACCCCTAAAATAGCATATAACAATAGTTTAAAACCATAAAAGTGTAAACATAGACAAAACATACAGCACACAACATCAGACATTGCACAATCCCATGGTATCATTAGACTACTTCATCTCACTCCCCGAATGCTTGCTTGAAAAGCCATGTTTTAAGTTGTTTTCTAATGCCAGGAGAGAGTGGGCCAATCTAATCTCTCTGGGAAGGGAGTTCCACAGCAGAGGGGCCACCACTGAGAAGGCTCTGTTTCTCATTCTCACCAGTCACACCTGCTCATAAAGGGAGATGTGTTCAGATAGGTAAGTTGGGCTGGAAACATTTAGGGATTTATAGGCTAAAGCCAGCACTTTGGATTGTGCTTGGTAGCAGATTGGCAGCCAGTGGAGCTGACCCAACAGATGGGTTGTATGTTCCCTGTGCCCCGCTCTAGTAAGGAACCTGGCTGCCACTGTTGGACTACTTGAATCTTCCGAACAGTCTTCAAAGGCAACCCCACATAGAGCATGTTGCAATAGTCTAGTTGAGATGTAATAAGAGTGTGGACCACCGTGGCCAAGTATGACTTTGTTCTGCACTAAGCAAAGTCAGGAGATATTTGAGAGTTTGCAGGAAACTTCAGAATGTTCTTGTGCTTTGTGGCTGCCTGGGACTGGGTTCATTTTGTTCTACCCCTTCCTTGCTGAACACATAGGCTCCCCATTATGACTTCAGCTGATGGAAATGCTGTTGTCACATGCTGAGAGAGAGCTCTGTGGCTGGAAAAGAATGATGCTGGTGACAGAATACAAGGAGATGGATCAGCAGGGTGTGTCTGGACCATCTGGACCATCTGGAAACCAACATGCTGTGACAGATGGTTCAACCTAGAGCCCCCAGTGGTGCAGTGGATTAACCATTGAACTGCTGAACTTGCTAACCAAAAGGTCAATTCAAATCCGGGGAGCGGGGTGAGCCCCGCTGTTAACCTCAGCTTCTGCCAACCTAGCAGTTTGAAAACATTCAAATGTGAGTAGATAAATAAGAACCACAACAGAGGGAAGGTAATGGCACTCCATGCAGTCATGCCAGCCACATGACCTAGAAAGTGTCTACAGACACCGCCGGCTCTTCGGCTTAGAAATGGAGATGAGCACCAACCCCCAGAGTCAGACACGACTAGACTTAACATCAGGGGAAACCTTTACCTTATAGACATAGCCACTTTCCTTGTATAAGTGAAGGAATTTCCAAGCTTTTTTAGATGATACCAATGGTGAGATGTTGTTTTTAACTATCATGTGTGATGTGTGCGTCAATATAATATTGGGTGGGAGTGGGAGTTAAACCTCTTTCCAAATGCTATAATAATGTAACAAAAAGGAAGGAACAAAGAAAAATGAAGCAAGAATAAAAGAATGCAATAAAGGGAGCTATCACTACAGAATTGCAAGGGGAGTGCTGTTATTTTTTGTTTCAAGGGAGAAGGCAAATGGTCTGATAGAAATACCATGTGGCACAGCTGACAAAAAATATCAATCATTTCATAATGGAAAAGCAGTTATATTCAATGTCACAATTGGTTAAATTTTAAAACAGCTTTCCTAAAAGGAAAATTATCCCAAACGGTGTATCAATCATTCCCACCTGTAACTTAAAGCCATTATTACTAATGTCAGGAGTTACCCGCTGCCCCTAATCATGGAAAATAGAGCCTGCAAAGCAAGGATCTTAGATTGCTGAATATGTAGAAATTGAACTACTTTAGGGTTTGTAATTGCTTATTGTATTAGTTTAGCTGCTTACGCAAGATGTGCTGTGAATTGTACCTCTAATTTCATTAAAAAATTTAAAAAGATGAATGGCCAAGTAAAGAAAAGGATGATCATTAGGCGGAGAATTGTCAGAGCCGTATGCTTTGCAAGCACTAAATCCCTTGCTGTAGTGAAATAGTTTAACCTATAAAAATAAACCAGGGACACATATTACGTGTGTGTGTGTGTGTGTGTGTACATAGAATGTGCCAGGTCAGCAGATTTATGTAAATAATATTTTTCCAAACCATCTTCAGTAGCTGTCTACAAAATAAAAGCCTTTTCATAGAAATGTCACTTTCAATAAGAATGTAGGAGAGTAAAATGCAAAATACACTGTTATACCATCTGATTTTCCCCCCAAAGTGGAACTTCTGACAACTCCAAAGTAAATATTTTCTTTAACTTCAGCTAGGATTATTGTTTGGTTTGACATCCCAGCAAAGAGTGAAGGGTAAAAAGGCAGGCTTAGGGTATTTTGTCTGGAAGAAATACAAACCAAAAGAAATTTGCAAATCAGATGCAGGTTGTGATGGTTGTTAAAAGCGGCTCATGGTCACACCAGGGAAACTGGGTGGAAAAAAATAAAAGATATGTGCAAAGTTCTAAGCAGCTAGAGTGAATGGATGAATTTGTGATGCATGGAAATTAATTGTTAGAGAATAGAAGAAGATTTGTCTGCATTTGCATTAAAACATTAAAACATATGACATGACAATACACAATGAACAAATCTAGTCTGATGGGAAGCCCTTGGATGGAGCCCTACTTGATTTTTAATGCATTAAAAAAGTAATATGCATTTCAAAATCTTCTCCTTTGTCATGGCAGCCTTGCAATGCAATTTACATGCAAATGGTGAGCTATTATTTTTGTAAGACAAGCTCTGTATAGTGTTAGCATTATTCTATAGAGACTGCAGGAGGTTAAGAATTGTGGTTAATCTTACTCAGAGTCAAAACAGCAGGAGTTTCACATTGGAAGGAGTCTTAATTGTTCTTAATTTAGATTTATAGTTGATCCTATAACTAATTCAAGGAGAACGCTGTACACTCAAGGGTGGTTTTTTCGCTTGTCATTCAGGTTAACAGCTCTGACTCAGCACCTAAAACACTGTTTAAATAACCTTTACCTTTTAAATGAAAGACCAATGTCTTGAGGCTGAATGTGACACACTGGAGATTATCCATTTAGTTTCTGATTAATGTGGGACATTGCTGTCTCATTTGTCTGATGAGGCAGAATTCCCAGTTACATAGATTGTTATATCTGCATTCACAACAGAACTGGGAAAAGCTATGTTTTAAGATTACAGATCCCAGAATCCCCCAATTGACATGATTAATGTTGACTTAGAAAATCCTCAAAAGTATTTTTTAATAAATTCTGGTTAACTTAAACATGTTTATAGCCTGCTATCAAACTTCCTTTTCAATTCTGGGGGGCGGAGGGGGGGTCAGATGTGGAAGGCTGGAGTAGCCCAGCTCTCAAGGACAGCCTGAGAAATGTTGCCTGAGTGTTGTCGAAGGCTTTCATGGCCGGGATCACAGGATTGTTGTATGTTTTCCAGGCTGTATGGCCATGTTCCAGAAGTATTCTCTCCCCTACATTTAGCCCACATCTATGGCAGGCATCCTCAGAGGTTGAGGTTGAGGTTATTTCCTGATGCAGAGCCACTTATGAAATCCAAGGTCACAATACCATCAATTTGCCAACTTAACTTGAACATGAGCCCTGTCTCTGGTGATATGTATACACTAGCTTAAGCATCTGGCGATGCCCGGGTTAGATGTTTGTAATACTATTTATTTTTAAAAGTCATTGTTTTTTATTTTATGAATGTCCCATAAAGAAAATGCATAAGGAGGTAGGTGGACTGCAACTCACATCATGCCAGGTTAACCCCCTTAAATTTCATGAGTACTTAAATCCTGTCATAAGGGCCATAGCCAGAAAAAAAAATGGGGAGGGCTTGAAACTTTTTTTTAGTGAATCATGAAGAGTAGTTCCATAATGCAAAATAATTTAGAAATCAGGCTGCATCGATAAACTTCAGTGGACACTCATGAGGGTTTGGTTAACCAGATAAAATTCATGAGTAAACCAGGTTTTTAAAAAAATCTTAAAAATTTCAGGGAGGGTTGAACACCTACCCCCCCCCCCCCAGCTACAGCCCTGCTTGTCTTGTTGGGTTTGTATGCCATGTTTTGTCCAGACCCATCATCAGTGGGGTTCAGAGTACTCTCTGGATACAGGGTGAACTACAACTCCCATCCTGGTGGATCAGTCCCCCCAAGCTTCTCCAGTATGTTCAGTTGGTCATGGGAATTTCATATGCCACGTTTTGTTCAGATCCATTGTCGGTGGGGCTCACAGTACTCTCTGGCTGCATGGTGAACTACAACTTTCATTATGCCAGATCAGCGCCCCCAAATCCATCCAGTATGTTGGTTGCTCATGGGTGTGTGTGTGTGTGTGGATCTGTGTGCCAAGTTTGGTTTAGATCTGTCATCAGTGGAGTTCAGAGTGCTCTCTGGATGCAGGGTAAACTACAACTCCCACCCTGGTGGGTCAGTTCACCCCAAACCCATCCAGTATGTGTAGTTCTTAATGGGGGTTCTGTGTGCCATGTTTGGTCCAGAGTTGTCATCGGTGAGGGGTCAAAGTGGTCTCTGGAAGTGGGAGCCAATAGGAAATTGGCTGCAAACATACATACCTGTCCACATACATGCATATGTTCACTTTTATTATATAGATAGATTCACATATACACACATGCACAGATACAAATTAAACATCTTTTAACTGGAATTTTGAAATATTCCAAATTCCAAAATTGTTCACAAGGGTGGGTGACATATACAAAATATCTCCAAGATATGCACATATATGCAAATGCCAGTAGCTTAAAATATTCTTTAAAAATCCAAAATAGTTCTGTTGTCAACTGTTTTGGATAAGGGATGCTTAACATGTAGTAGCAAAGTAAAAAAACAAACAAACAAAATGCTTTTTATTAGTGGCATCCAAAATCTCTTGCCTGAGATGCTTGCTTACTCTGCAGAATACAGGAAGGAGGGGAGTTCCCTCTAAATGATTTAGAATAGGAAGACCATTGTAGAATTATTTATAAAATGAGATCTTGCCACATAGAAATGAGAAAAGTGGTGGGGCTCCAGTATACATTCTCTATATGGTATGTCTGCCGAGGTTAGCAAGCAAATCTGGGGGTGGGCTTTGATCATTGCAGAAGATGGTAGAGAATAACAATCTTCAAGGTGACCTGAAAAGGACATACATTTGTATACATGTCGCTGTCCAGCATACCAGCCAGAATTGTGTGACAGCTGCAATAAAATGGGGAGCGACATTGTGGCTAAAGGGGGTGGGGGAGATAGAAACAAAAAGCATTTTGTTCTTACATATCCACTTTGAGGAGGATATAAGCAGTTAATTTAGCGACATTTCTGTCATGCCAAAGGAAAAGTGCAGAAGAGAGATGTAAGAGAGTCAAGGGGCATAACCTACATATATCTATAGGTCAAGTTTGGGAAGATGATCAATAATAGTTAGTTGTTGACTCATGAGTTCAGCATCTTGTCTAGAATTGCAGCAAAAAGCTCAATTTAAAAGCCAGTATCAGCACGTTCACTACATTGATTAGTGAGTTTGGAAACCTCTTTTGAGAAAAATCTTAAATATGCTTGATTTGTTGCTGAATCAAACTGTGCTACAGTGAATTGTGAAAGGCTGAATATGGAAGAATAAATTATAATTGGTTACATTTTCCTGTTACATTCTTTCATTTGAAGACTGAACTGCCTTTGAAATGTGCAGTATGCCATCTCCCATTAGTATTCAATCAGTGAAACCAGTGCTCGAAACGAGTATTCAAAACTTCATATTTAAATTTTTGCACAAAATATGTTTTTATTAAGTGAAAAGACACTTTTATCTTGGTTCCACTGAATCAAGAGATTTGATAGTAAATCAAATTTAGGTGCTGCTCTCAGGGTTCTTAAAGAAGAAATTAGTCATTTGTGTAGTGCCCTTGGGTTTGCCTTGAAATCTCTTTGTTTTCTTTTCTTTTCCCCCATGATTTTTCCTGGAGTATGCTTAATTAGGAACCCCCGGTGGCACAGCAGGTTAGACCGCTCAGCTGCTGAACTTGCTGTCCAAAAGGTCAGCAATTCGAATCCGGGAAGCAGGGTGAGCTCCCAGTGTTAGCCCCAGCTTCTGCCAACCTAGCAGTTCGCAAACATGCAAATGTAAGTAGATCACTAGGTATCATTCCGGTGCTCTATGCAGTGCTCCATGCAGTCATGCTGACCACATGATATTGGAGGTTTCTATGGACAACGCCAGCTCTTTGACTTTGAAATGAAGATGAGCACCAACCCCAAGAGTCGGACGTGACTAGACCTAATGTCAGGAAAATACTTTTATCTTTAGTTTTGCTTAAAATAAAGAATGACTGCAAATCTAAACATTATGTGGCAAAATTATAAATTTTTTTTTGAAAAATAGTAACTAATCTTTTACTAAATATACTTTAGAAACACTTTAGAAATGAAATGCCAGGGCCCACCAGTTTTGTAATGACTTTTGAACCATTTTAAATGGATTGCACATCCCTAGTAGATACACCTAAAACATACGCACAGCTGACCAGAGATATTTCCAGGATCTCCCTTGCTGGTGTTGCACACCAGGGGAAAGGGGCCTTTCATACAAACTAGAGTTACATTGGTCACATTTTATTCTATAGTTACTTCTTTGCATTTATTCATAAGTTGGCAACCATTGTAGCCGTTGTTGTTTGGTCCCTTTAAGTCAACTGCAACTCTATAGTGACTCTATAGTGACCTGATTGCCAGGTTTTCTCAGCAAGATTTCTTGGGGTGGGGAGGCGTTGGTATTGACTTTCTCTGGAGTTGAGAGATTGTGATTTGCCCAAGACTATCTGGTGGGTTTTCATAGTCAAGCATGGCTTAGAACCCTAAGTCGTACTCTAGCACTAAGTCCACTACACCAGGCTGGCTCTATTTCTGCCTTGCCTTATATGACCCTGTGCTTACCTCTGAACATTCTGAAAATATATGCTGAGGCTACATCTATCCCATCCATTAAATCAAAGTTCAGTCCAGAACATTATGCTCCAGACAGGTCCTGGACTGACCATGATGGAAGCCAGATGCTTCAAACTGAACCTTCTATAACTGGTTCTCAACCTGTGGGTTCCCATATGTTTTTGGCCTACAACTCCCAGAAATCCCAGCCAGTTTACCAGCTAGGAGTTGAAGACCAAAACATCTGGGGACCCACAGGTTGAGAACCATTGCTCTGCAATATAACATTGCTGTGTCAAGACTATGTTAGCCTCACTGGGCCATCCCCTTGTCCTAGGTGCCACTGCCAATTCCCAATGGTTATTATTTATTATATTTATTTTATTTAATTATACCCCGCTTTATCTCCCTGAAAGGGACTCAAAATGGCTATGAAGTTCCTTGTGAGCACATGGGTATTAGTCATGTCTGCAGAGGCCAAAATGAGATGTTTGTTTGACCATATTGTTGGTCATGTGTGTACCCCATTTTAACCTCAGCCAATGTGACTGAAATGACCAGGTGCTTTCATAGTTGAAGAGAAGTGATGGTACTGATGGTAGGGTGATGATGGGGATGGTGGTGTTGTGCATATGGACAAAATTGATCAGTTGTCCAGCTGTAGGATACTCCAGAGTTGGCTGCAAACTCTGGAGTATCTCCTGATTTTGTGTAGTGCAGAGCAAAGTCAGGTTATGGGCAAAAATCCCAAGATACTTACTGGAAATCCTCCTGCATTATGAAGACTGTCTGCACTGGATTTGGGATATGTGTTTTTCTGCCAGTGCAGACAAGCTTTAGTGAAATAATGAATGTGCTAAAAATATTACGCCCTACAACAAGGATGAGGACTTTTTCTTCTATCAGTTAAGCTTTGCATTTTTCATTTAAAAAGAGGCAGGCTAGCAGCGAGAATGGTGACAAGTGGCTAATAGGGGGAAAAACAAATTCAGTAATATCAGTACCTAGCTTATCATAAGCTGAGACTTTCCAGACCAGGAGACTTTGCATTTCTCTAATTCCACATTCAGCACCATTACTGAAAGAAATGTTTATGAAATACATCCTGCTGTACACATCACCATAATTTTTCCCTGGGGACTTGTGGTTTCCAAGGTTAATTCAAAGTGAAGCCTAAGGTAAGTAATATACTATAAATCATTTCAAAATATAACTCATTTTATTTAGAATGCTATTTCTTTTCCTACAGTTGAAGTAAACAGGGCCTTTAAAGTTCATGGATCAAATTAGAAGATTTGTTTTCTTGAAGGACTTTTTATATTTTAATTCCCCTAGCTTCAAACAATTCCACAAAATTCAGCTTAATTTATTTGCCTTGCTTAACAAATTTGATTTCATGGTGTTCTTATATTTTTCAATAGGGAACAGAAGCCAAAACAGAATTGAGTGAATTTCAGCCTTGTCGAACATGCCAACTCAGCTTGTTAAACAAAGCTGACATTTTTTATCTACTTCTGCTCATGACATACACTGACAACAAAGCAAGCAAAAAAAAACCCCATACGTACTGCTTACACATAAAAATAATAGCAAAAGTACCGAGGTAGTGAATACAAAGAGTATTTATAATGGGAAAGCAATAAACTACCCAAATTGTGAATTAATTGATGAAATAACACATTAATAAATAAGAGAATGTAGAACTTCATACTGTAAGTGTGTATGTCTACTACTGGGTATAAAAATGATGTGAAGTCACTTTCTTAATACAGAGATGGTTAACCTGTGGGCGTCAGTCGATTTCAGACTAGAAGTTATCAGTGCAGACCTCAGGCAAGAAACATCTTTCTTCCCCCAGCAGCCTTCTGGGCATGGAAGAAAAGAGGAAAGAAATGGGGGAGAAACAGGAAGAATTGGAGGAGACAGAAGAAGGGGTAATCTTTCTGTTCTCACATTCGAATTAATGTTTGAATGGAACATGGAATCACAAACCCTGATAGAATTTTCCTCCCATTCCTCCTTTAATTAGATACGTTCCTCCTTATATATCTATATGTACAATTGGGCTAAAATCTCTGATCCTCTAAGAGATGGATGATTGGTTTCCTTTTGATGAGCTATACCACATGTTCTAGTCTTTTCACAATTATATTCTGCTCACAGCTATTCTGAGCTGGTCCTCCTACTAGGCAGTTAGGTATGTCTACCACAGGTGGAATACAAGGGACATCAAACATTTTCCTATCTTTTGATGGGAGGACCACTGCTATGGGTTCAGATTGTCTTATTATAATAACATAACAATAAGTTTATTTTTGTATCCCGTCTCTATCTCCCTGAAGGGACTTGGGGTGGCTTACATATGGCACGAGGTGCCTAAAACAAGGCATAAAATAAACACACAGTACAATACAAAATAAACCCACTAGTATATACAACAACAATTTGAGCTCAGAACAGCGCCAGTAACCTAAAGTGTCATCTGTCGTAAAAACATGGCCCACTGTAAACAAGAAGAAAGTAAAAGGATAGTGCAAGTTGTAGCTAAGGAATAAGGGAATGGGATGAAAGTGCTGTGCTATATCATAATTACGGACTATTGGACTAGACATTCCAAAGACTTGCCTTAACATCCAAATTTTCAATTCTCTTCAGAAGGAGAACAGGTTGGGGGCCTGCCTAATCTTCCTGGGGAGGGTGTTCCAAAGCCAGGGAGCCACCACCGAGAAGGCCCTCTCCCTCGTCCCCACCAAATGTGCTTGTGATGGTGACGGGACTGTGAGAAGGACCTCCCCGGCAGATCTTAACACTTGCGCAGGTACTGGGGGGGGGGGGGATGCAGTCTCGAAGATAGGCAGGGCCTGAACTGTTTAGGGCTTTATAGGTGATTACCTGCACTTTGAATTGGGACCAGAAACTTATCGGCAGGCAGTGGAGCTGTTTTGATAAGGGCGTTGTCCACTCTCTATAATTAGCTCCAGTTAGCAACCTGGCTGCTGACCTTTACACCAGTTGTAGTTTCCGGGCTGTCTTCAAAGGCAGCCCCACGTAGAGTGTATTGCAGTAATCCAACCTGGATGTCCACTTTTTGAACACTCCTGAGAAGCAAAGTGGCAGATTCTCTAGAATGGGTTTTTGGTGGGTTCTGGAGGGCAAGGTTAGTTACATAAAATGATCAGAATACAACTCTGCAGAATCTGCTGGATCCTAGATGTTCTGAGGAGGTCTTCAATGCCACGAATTGTGACCACAGTAACCAAGGAGATGATTAATATTATTATATTTATTAATGGGGGCAAGCCCAATCAACACAGTTAAAATATAGCATAAGATTAATAAAAACAACATCATAATAAAACAAAATAGGCAACACACAAATAACACAGTATAAAACACCAGCGACCCAAACACCAATGGCCTGGATAATAAACAATTCTGAGGGCGTGCAGGACTAGTGCAATTCAGTTGCAAGGACAGGGCTATTAGATAAAGTGCAGGAGCCAGATGATGAGATTGGGAGTGGAGGGCAATATAAGATAGAGCCCTATATCTCTGGGTGAGAAGCGGTAGTAGTGCAAGGGCTAGACTTGGACCATGGCTGGGAACCCTAGGGAACTGCCTAATCAAAAACACAGTGGAACATCCAGGTTTTTATCTCTTCTGAAGGAGAATCAAAGCAGCTTGCCTATGTGATGGAAGCATGTGCAGTCTTCAAGGCTACTTTGCTTACAAAGATTCACTTTGGGAAGGATTACTTGGTATTTGAGACCAAGGAAGTTGGGTGATGGTGAAGAAGGATGTTCTGGAGCATCAGGAGAAAGCAGTGCGGGGAGGGGAAGGCCATCACAAGGGAATGGATTATGTGCCCTCCTGCCTCCACTGGCAGGACAATTTGAATCATTTCTACTGCTGTTCAGAATCACTGGCATCAGCTAGCTGGCAGAACAATGAGGGTCAAGTCAAGTTGTTAACACAGGATGTGACATTGTAATGTGCAGCCATTATTGTTCTCTTGAACAGATATTTATGGTCTGTGAAGATGTTTGGGGGACAGGTTTGAAATAGGTTGTTGTTATCAGAATCTAACTACTATTAAATTGTACCTAACTACTATTACATTTTAACTACTATTAAATTGTTTGATTTTATAGAAAACGTCAGAAGGCTGTTTTGTTTTATCTGTGGATGTCAGGAATATGAGAACAAAGAAGCAACAAAGGAAAATGTAAGGGAAATGAAAGGATTGAAGGGTGATACCAAGGAGCCTCTGGTGACGCAGCGGACTAAACTGCTGAGCTGCTGAACTTGCTGACCAAAAGGTTGGCGGTTCGAATCCAGGGAGTGGGATGAGCTCCCACCATTAGCCTCAGCTTCTACTAACCTAGCAATTTGAAAACATACAAATGTGAGTAGATCAATAGATACAGCTCTGGCAGGAAGGTAATGACACACCATGCAGCCATGCCGGCCACATGATTTTGGAGGTGTCTACGGACAACGCTGGCTCTTCGGCTTAGAAATGGAGATGAACACCAACCCCAGAGTCGGAAACGACTAAACTTAATGCCAGGGGAAAACTTTTACCTTTACTTAAAGGGCAATAGCTTAGGGAACAATCTGTTGCATGTGGTTCTAAAACAGGCTTTTAAAGGGGAAAATAGAAAATTTCCCAGTGGACAAAATGGAACAGCACTCACCCACCCTATGATGTTCCAGTGATATGAAGACATAATATGGATAAACATTTTCAGATTCTTCTTCCTTGTGTGCAAACATTAATAGTTGTTATAGTTTTCTCTCTGCTGTGGGAGAAAACAAATAATTTTGCATAGTTCTTGAGAGGTAGTCACATTTTTAAAAATACGCACGTACAACAATTGTTTTGTTCAGAAAATGAATTTTCTGTACAGGAAACAATTTTTTCTACACAAAACAAATGTTTTTCTTCCTTAGGAAACATTGCTGCACGGGATAATTCCACAGTAGAACTTCATGAAATATGAAAAATCTTGCAACTGTACTATTCCTTTTGTCAGTATGGTCCTGACACTCTGAAACAGTATACTTTTTGAGTGCAGCAGATATAAGAGATAAACTGATGGCCACTATGTTTTATAGATTAGAAAGGAATCTTGTATGGTACAAGCACTACATTTATATTGTAGTAAATATGATCATATCCAGACTGATGGAAAAATCCTAGATTTTGTTCTTGTTCTTCCTCATTGTATACCAAGGTAAGATAAACTGACCTGGGGAGCTGGTATAAACAGTCTCTGATTGCACAATATTCTGGAATAAATAACATCATCAGAATAAAATCTGTACAAAAAGGAGCAAAACGGTGGTTGATTCAGTTTGGGTGTGCTGTGTGGTCACAGGAGATAAATTGGTTTCTTGGTCATATTAATGGGAGTGGGACTGAATAAAAATAAGGGACAAGTGAATAATTCATTCTCTCTCTCTCTCTCTCTCTCTCTCTCTCTCTCTCTCCTCTTTATATTATAACAAGCATGCTTTTTGTTGGTGTATATACACACAACAGTGCAATGGGGCATGTACCAACAGCACAGTTTTAATATTAGGTTGTTAGTCACTTTATAGAATTCCACCCAAGACAACAAATGAGGCATCGCTAAGAGCTGAAATAAGATAATGCTTTATAGATGGGCCATTAGGTGGCAAAGAGACGAGTTGGTGTATTTCAATATATAAGCCAATTTAGTGCCACTAAATTTAATGCTACATTTTTATAGGAGTCATAGCATTGTCCAGGTAGAAGGATCCAAAGATCATCCAGTCTATCGCCCTTTCTTGCTTGCGGTTTCCAAAACAGATTTGTCAGTTCAGCAAAAGAATTGAGCTTTTTGTCAAATGTTGACTCTGCTAGAAAGTGCTAAAAAACCAAGGTGAATTGTATTAGATATTGTGATGGGATAAAGAACACATTTAATAGAAAGCTGGAGAATTCTGCCACAGGGTGCAAGTGGAGAAAGAAAAAAGAAATCAGCCATTGCAACAAGAAAAAAGCCATTTCTACCTACCCTCATAGAGACCACCTGAATTCTGAGAACATAGATTTATTTGACCTCTATCTTAGACTTTCTCTCTCTTTCTCATTCTTCTCCAAAAAGTATAGTTCTGCAAGATCGAGACTGTATTTCTTAGTTGTGATGAAAGGCATTTCTCCAAGCATTACACGTTCAGCAATAAATGCTCTTTTTTCTGCTTGAAGCCTGTTGAGTTTGACAGTTCTTCATTCTGGCTACGAATCCCCCTCCGTCTTTGTTCTTTTTATTTTTTTCAGGAAATTTCTTGAGTGATTTGGAAAAAATAGGTTATTGCTTCCTCATTAATACAGAGAACATATCATTTGTAAAAAATAAAGATAAATGGGAAATTATGTGTTATTTCTGATATCCACGTGTGTTCCAGATACAGTGAAACTGTCTTGAGGCAACTCCAATAGAATATTCTTAATACAACACTCTTCCCCCGGTTTGCTTCTTACATTTTAGCTACAATATCTGTGGGACACGTATATTTTCTACATTAGATTAAAGAGATTCCTAAACTAATGTGAATGCACATTCTCAAAGCTTTTTCATAGGAAATGTGTGTTTGAATATTTGATTATTAGATTATACTCCACCATATTGTGATGTCCCATGGGCCCCTGGGTCGTGACCATGGCGCCATTACGGATCAAAGTGATGAGGAAATGGGATTTCTGCCGTTTCAGCAAGATGCTGTTCCGTTCCAGATGCCTTTTGTTGACAATTCTAGCCCGGAGCTCATTAAAAAGGACCTTGAACAGGTACCTATTCCCAACACTTCTTCCCCCCTTTGCGAGAAGGGAATTTTGGGAGGCTAGCCGCTCAGAGAAAGCGCAAACACGAAAAAGCACCCGATTAGCGGCTAGACAGAGCGCTAATTAGCTCGTTTCCCCTGAGAGTTCTTAGGGAGGATCGCATCTGGCCGAAGATGTTGTTTCAGTTCTTTTCCCTTGGGAAAAGGAGCATTGGACACCTGCTTTGCAGGAAGATTTGAAGTTCTTTAAAAGTTCCCCGCACTGGCTAGTCCTTGCGGAGTCAACGTGTGAGTTTGGAGGAATAACTTCGTTTCCAGCCAAGTGTGGACTGCGTTAAGTCCACTGCCTTCCAGCCTTGTCGTGCTTTGCCCAGTCGTGTTCCTTGATTTGTCTTGCCATGAATCCAATCTTGTCTTGTCGTGCCGTGTATCCAGCCTTGTCTTCAATTCCTTGCCTTTGGACTTGTTTTGAACTCTAGTGAAAGACTTGGACATTTTCCCCACTCAAACTGCTTGGAAGTTTGAGTGCGTTTCGGTTTTGGATTACAAACTTTGAACTCTAATATTATATATTGGACAATATATTACTGGACTATATTTGACCTTTCCTGAAAGGTCTATTGATGGACTATATTTTCTACTTGTTTTCATTTTAATTCCTTAATTCCTTAATAAAGATATTAGATTGTTTATTGGCCTCGGTGTATTGGTTTCCAGTGCTTTCGCAGCCAGGGGTGTCACACATATTTTGAGTTGGATCCAGATTCAGCTATGCTTGGGGAAGGTATACTGAATTCTATTAGATTTAAATTGCCACCTTGCCTCATTGACTTACAAGGGTTGGTTCTAAGCATGACTAGATTTTAATCAATGTGTCAATGCCTGATGCTGTTTCTGACTTTCAGCTGTGAAAATGTAAGTTATACTCTGTAAGTATAATGTAAGCAAGTACACGTTGAGTACCATTTATCCAAGATGTTTGGAACCAGATTTTGGAATATCTGTATTTGTGCACATAATGAGATTTTTGGTGATGGGCTCCATGTCTAAATGTGAAATCCATGCATTATAGACATATCTGAAAGGAATTTTATACAATATTTTCAATAATTGTGTGCATGAAACAAAGTGTGTGCACGTTTAAACATCAGAAAGCAAAGGTGTCACTGCCTTTGCTAGCTGAGGTGGTCTCCTTGCCTGAGCTGGCTGATGTGGTCTTAGAGGTGGAGTTGGAAAACTGCAGGACTGTGGCTCTGAGTAACTTTAACACTCATTCTGATGCCATCCCAGTGGAACCTGCTAAGGATTTTATTGCTATCATGACTACCATGGGGGGCACACCTTAGACTTAGGTATTGCTTTTGGAGGCCAATTTGGACTGGGAGGTGGGGTGCACAACAATGTCATGGTCATTCTCTGATCACTTCTTTGCAAAATTTTGTTTGAGAGTAGCAGATATCCCAGAATGAATGTCTGAAAATTGGCAAAGGCTTTTAGTTGTGCCTTCTCAATTCTATCTTCAGCATACCATCCAGTAGAGCTGGATGGTATGCTAGATGGTATGCTTCCAAGTGGTGAAAAGTTTATTGGTTCAAAGTGGTCAAAATCCGAACCTTTGGTTGCTTGTGATAAATTTTCCAGGCACTTTGAGTAAAACGTTAGGTATATTCATTCAGAACTTGATGCCACAGTTACTGCAGATTCCAGGTGTCCAGTGTACCATCTAGCCCATTTTCTTGTAATCAGTTTCAGTTGTTGCAGTCTGATGATATAGACAAGGCACTTAATCTGTTCCATCTCACCACATGTAGTCTGGACCAATGCCAATCTTGCTCTAGCACATGTGAATTGAATGGATGGGCCCAAGGGAAGGTAAATGCTTCACATTAACAGGGAGAGGTGCCTGCTGCCTTGAATGAGGTTGTAGTGTACCCTCTCCCGAAAAAGAGCTCCCACCAGAGGTATGTGATAACTGCCATCCTAATATCATATACTTGGGCAAAATGCATGAATATTTGATGTCTGAGCAACTGGAAATGTTCTTGGAGGAAACAAACTGTCTTTCAGTCTGGATTCAGACCAATATATAGTACTGAGACAACTTACTCTGAGGAAAATATTAAAGTGCACCTCCATTGATTCTCTTAGATTATTAAGTGGCTTTTGATAATATTAGTTATGATAACTTATTGAGCTAAATGATGGGTTTAGGAAGTCTTGCTTTATAGAGTCTGGTCCTAACTATTAGGTCAGAGATTAGAAATGGGGAACTCCCCATGACCACTGTACAGTGTGGTGTTATGCGGTTCAGTTTTGTCTCCTTTACTCTTCTACATTTACATGAAACCACTGGAAAAGGTCATTAGGAGTTTGGGGGTTTGTAACCACCTGTGTATTGATGACACTCAGCTCTACTTTGTCATTGGTATTAACTGGGACTGTGGAGGTGTGGAGCAGTGCCTGGATACTGAATTGGGCTGGATAAGGGTGAATAAACCAAAGCTAATGTGTTCTAGGCAACTTGTGTTGCATGTTCTTCAAATGTTCAGGTGGATGAAGCACTCCAGATGTCATTTATCTGAAAGCCCTAGCAAAAAATGAAGAATGCTAGGAGTTGAAGTCTACCACTATCTAAAGGGCTATATATGTAAACTGAACTGACATTCCACACTCAAAAGTATAAAGGTGGAAGTAGTGAATTAAGATTTACCTTACAGTCTAATTGATTTCTATAGATAGAAAGCACACCATCTTATCTTTTTCCCCAGGCAGAAAACTAGCCTGGGGTGGCCAAGAAGGCGAAAAAGGCATGCATCAGGAATTCTGTTTTAAGCCCAATGATAGGGATTTATTCCAGGTTGTAGGATTCAATAAGGAGTCCCGGTGGCGAAGTGCACTAAAGCACTAAGCTGGAGAACGAAAGGTCCCAGGTTCAAACCTCGGAAGCCGCGTGAGCAGCCGCTGTTAGCTCCAGCTCCTGCCAACCTAGCAGTTCGAAAACATGCCAATGTGAGTAGATCAATAGGTACTGCTCTGGCGGGAAGGTAACGGCGCTCCACGCAGTCATGCCAACCACATGACCTTGAAGGGGTCTATGGACAACGCCGGCTCTTCAGCGTAGAAATGGAGATGAGCACCAACCCCCAGAGTCGGTCACGACTGGACTTAATGTTAGGGGAAAACCTTTACCTTTACCTACTAGGATTCAGTGTAGGGACACATGGGTGGGGTCCAAATTCAGTCACTGCACATGGAATTCTCTAGATTCCATGTGCAAACACAGCATCTCTATAATAGTGGATCATTGGCAATGTTTTACTAATATTGTAAGATGTTTTAAGTCTTATTCATGGAAGAAAGGTGGGATAAAAACTAAGTAAATGAATAAGTAATTAGAGTCATAATGATTAAAACATTCAGTGGATGTTCCCATAGTTTTTAATGGGAAAGGTGAGCATAAAAACATCAGAACTGTTCCAGTGCCCTTTTGAATTTTGAAGGAGAATCAAGTATTTTTTTCTTTAATTAAAACATATGTATCCCATCATTTATCATGGTATCTCTAAGTAACATGCAAGATGATACATTTTGAATACACCTTGAAAAGAACTAAGCATAATATTCAATGGAGTAGATTGCCTCCCAAATTAAAAATAAAAAAGCTTCCAAATCATCATATTTTGAGTTATTTATGACTTGGAAGATAATTCTGAGATTTTTGCATGGTTGCTCCAGTTTTTTAATGTAATTCAATACGGGGATCACAACAAAATGAAATTTGCCTACCAGCTGTAGTTCACCATTCAGCTGTGTCCACAGAAATTGCTTTCTTCCTTAGAGTCTAATATGCACTTTCTCCCCATATAAACATCTCTAAAACCTGAGTACATCATAGAATCATGGGTTATTTTTAAATGAAGCTTTTTTCTGTTGCTAATACTGAAATTAGTGTGCATCTTACAAGTGATGGAGTCTTAGTATTGAAGACTAAGACATTTTAATAAGATGTACACTTTCAGCAAATTAGCTAACGACCTCTGGCACTTTGTGATAGAAAAGTAATCTACCCAAAATTTTGCAAGGAAATGTATTAACATACAATAGAAAGGACAGCAACTCAGTAACTGATTTGAGCAGATACATGTTGCCTCATGCATCCTTATGCATCTCCTGTTTAGAGTTTATAAAAGGGTCAAGAAGTATGCTAAATCTCATCTTTTCTAACATGGAATAATGGTGTTATCTGATTTTTAGAGCACAAGGGCGCACAGACAGAAGGAACAGAACCTTCTTTATGTCTCCCAGTTACCAAGCCAACCTTTTCATTCCATATTTGCTCTTTCAACACAACAATTTCATCCAAACAATTCATTTTCCTCTCATATCCCGTATAACTAATATATCCTCAGCTGACTTTCTGCAATGAAGGCCTGCCCTGCCAAAAGACACCGTAAAACAATGTTGAATGTTTCCCTCTATTTGAGGACAACAAATACTGCTTGGAACATCACATTATACATGCTCTAACCTGATCAATTCCTTTCTTTTGTGGTGGGAAGATGCTATTCCATCACCAGTGCTGAAATCAGACCTAATAAGCAGCTTGTGTTGGCAGGACTGATGACTTGAAGTTTGGGTTGCTGACCTGAAGATTGCCAGTTCGAATCCAACCTGGGGAGAACGTGGATAAGCTCCCTCTATCAGCTTCAGCTCCATGCAGGGACATGAGAGAAGCCTCCCATAGGGATGGTGAAAGATAAAAAAAACATCTGGGCATCCCCTGGGCAATGTCCTTGCAGACGGCCAATTCTCTCACACTACAAGCAACTTGCAGTTTCTCAAGTCACTCCTTACATGAAAAAAAGGAGCTTGGATGTCTTCTGTATGTAGAATGGAGGAGGGTGGGTGGGTGCTTCCTTGGTCTGACCACATCCTGATTCCAGTTAACTCAGCTTCCAGGTTTTTTCCTCTTTCCCCTTTTGCTTTTCTCCCTCCATTCTGATGTTGAAAATCACCTTTAGTTTTTTTGCTCAGAGTGGAGATCCAACTCCCTTTTACTTCTCTCTGTGTAAAAGACAGGTGCTAAGGAATATTTTCCAAAGATAGCACAAAGCCTATAGTATATATCTTCTTATGAAAATTTACAGAACTGGCATCTCAATTTGCATTTAAATCACACTACATAATTCTTAAAAGATTATTATCTTTGCACATGTGTATTAGTGTTTACACCCCATTATAATCACTGGGGGGAAATTATTGTACTAATATTTTCTCCCTGGGTGAGGATTTTAGCATTAAATAAGCTCTAGGTCAGTGGTTCTCAACCTCTGGGACGTGGTCCAGCAGTGGGCCGGGAGAACAAAAATCTGGCCTGTGAACCTCGTTCGATTTTATTTTATTTTATTTCTGCTCCCTTCTGCAGAGCTGACCATTGCATTGGATAGACCACATCAGCTCTAGGTTATTAAATATGGTTTTCTGTGGGCAAGCAGATGGTGACTACTGAATGGCATATGTTCTGTATCAGAAACTAGAACTGATGTGGTTTATCAAATACAATTTTCTGAATCAGCACCCCAAATAACCAAACTGAATCTAGAGTTGACCAAAAACTGATTCATAGTCCTTTTGGTACTTGTTGGAAAGTGGTCCCTGGTCAAAGTGGTCCCTAGCCAAATTGGGCCCTGGTCAAAGTGGGCCCTGGTCAAAAAATAGGTTTGGAACCACTGCTCTAGGTTAATATAATGCAAACTCTACCTGCTATTTGCGTACACGCACATTGTTTGGTTCTCCGTTCTTATTTCCTGTGTGATGTCAATTCTTGCTACCTGTTTATATGTTCCCTTATTTATCAAAGAAGGCCCAGTCTAGAATTAGAACATCAATTTTAGGGGCTTACTAAAGTTAAACAGTTCAAGATCATTGTCTTTAAAATGAGCCTGTCTTCCTTTTCTTATGTGGTACATCCATCTTTTTCATTCTATGAACCCAGTCAGTTAGAACTCTGTTCACCAATGTGCAGTCTAGCATAGTTCCTTCCCCCACTTCATTAATGAAGCTGCTAGAAGTGAATGTAACATCCCTCTTGCATTTATCAAGATCATCTGCACAAAGCTTATATGTATATCACCTACCTGGAGATTGAGTTTCGGGCCAGTGGGGATTATAGTGACCTCTGTACATTGCCCATTTCTTATTTTGGTCACCAGAATAAGGTGTTTGTTTCCTGTTTCTGGATTCTTTTAGCAAAACAACAGTTATGTCTTCTAAAGTGAGTTTGGTGAATAGAGAGAGAAGGAAGATAAAAATGTGCAAATGGAATATAACCCTACATTCAATTGTATGAGTCAACATGATTTTATTAACTGTGGTAAAACAAAACAAAACATAATGTAAGGAGTGCAGGGGAAGGTTAAGGAAAGAAAAATAAATAAATTTAAAATCAATCTTATTTTAACATCAACTGCTCAGTGGCTTGCATATAAGAAAATTAATCTTGTTTTGGAACAACAGGAAGCACACAATAGAAAATAAGGTTAAGATTGATTCTGAAGCTAGACAGCTTTGTTGCCTGGTTAGGAATACACAAAGGAAGGAGAAAAAAAATCAGCTCATCTTAGATAAATTATTAATTTTTATAATATTGTTAATGTTTGCAGCATAAAAGAAAAAAGAACAAAGAATAGCTTTTCAAGTCATCAGCCGAACATTGTGCAAAATCATCTATCCTCGATAAATGTGGCTTTTATTATTATGCTGTTTATAAGAGACTTATTTTCCATTTGCAGGCTGAAACTTTTATTGCAAAATATGTCTAAATCTTTCTTTCTTTTGAGTCTTCTTTCTCAAAGTGTCATTTCCCCACTTTCTTCCTGATTATAAATTGACTGTAAGATCCATGAAAGTTAATGGAAATTGTTTTCTGTTGCCAAAAGATATATGCTTTGCAGCAATTTTTGCTACTATTTGTTAACTTAAAGCCTACAATACCCAATGCCATGGGAGAACAATACATGCTCATAATAGTTATTTACAATATTTATAGATCACTTAGATTTCAAAGTAGTACTCTCTTCTAATGTATGTCAAGAAACCAGAACTGACCCTACTTTTGAGCAGAGTGAGGCAGCTGCTTCCAGTAGCAAATGCTAGGAAGTGAAGAGAAATAAACAGGTCCTCCACATTGCCTAGAATATGTCTGGGGACATTTGGGGACGATCTTTCCCTAAGATTGGGAGGGGATCCGGGAGCAGGGCCACACAAAAAAGCATCTTGTGGAATGATTTCCCCACTCCTGGGTTAGATGCTCTGTGCAAGGGAGTAAGAGACATCATGTACAGAATACCTTTTATTTGCCTGAAATCATTTTAAAAGTATAACTCCAGCCTATACACACACACACAGTGGAACCTCTTAGTAAGAGCACCCCAACCTAAGAGCATTTTGAGTTATGAGCTGTCACTCAGCCCAGGTTTTGCTCATGCCTCTGTGTTTCGTGTTCTTGCCCACTTTGGGAGATTGCTGTCTGCTTTGCTCTTGTCTACTTTGAGGAACTTTGGGTTAGTTGATTTTGTGTGGTTTTTATTCCTAGTATGTTTGGCTTCATGGAGTGAGAGAGGGAGAGAGAGCAAGAGACGGAGGGATGCTGGAATGAGTACAGTACGAAGAAAATAATGCTTCTGCCTCTTCTCTTTGTGCTTCCTTGCCACAACTTTGTGCTTCTATCATTTTAAAATTGATCTTTCTTTTTATTGTTTCATGTGAAAGTGCAGGTTTGTCCTTGCTGTTATACTGGCCAACACACATTTTGTTGCCTTAAATGTGCTTCCTTGCCTCAGCTGAGTGCTTCTACAATTTTAAAATTGATTATTTTATGCTAGATGCTAGAATGGAGTTATCATATGAACAATAAGAAGGAGGGGGTTATGTTTGCACCCAATTCTATTTATTTATTTATTTATTTATAGCATTTTTTACTCCACCTTTCTCACCCAAGGGGACTCAAGACGGCTTACAAAGGTTGGCAAAAATTTAATGCCCAAAACACAATCATTAAGATGAAAACAATACATACAAATCAGTTAATAACACTATTAAAACACATTATAAAATTTAAAAACATCTATGTAATTGAATCCATTCATTCGGAACCTCATGCGTAAACCTTGATTCAGACCATGTCGATTCAAATGTTTATTCATTAAATGCTTGGGCACACAGCCATGTCTTTAAAGCTTTTCTAAAGCCCAGAAGAGTCGGGGCTTGTTGGATGTTGCTAGAGAGGGTGTTCCACAGCTGGGGAGCCACCATCGAGAAGGCCCTGTCCCTCGTTCCCACCAGCCGTGCTTGCGAGGCAGGTGGGACCAAGGGCAGGGCCTCTCCAGATGATCTTAGAGCTCTAGATGGCTCATAAGAGGAGATATGTTCTAACATTAGTAGATGCGACAGTCAATGGGCAGTGCTTGCATGGAGCTCTTTAATTGGTGAGAGCAGTGATAGCAACATGGAGGACAAAGTGACATTTCAGTGGGACCAAAGTTGTGCTTGGCTATCTGGTCACTGGCCCCAGATTCAGCATGTATGTGTTGGAACTGGGGCTGCTTCAAGGAAGATTTTCACAATAATAACCTGCCAAATGGAGATGCAGCCTTTGTCCCGCAGTGCTAAACTATATCTCCTCATTTTTTCTCCCCATGTTTTCAATCTGTACATTTCTAAATAAACAGAAACATTGGAAAGTGCCTTGGACAATCTCTGGACAAGTTAAGCACTTGATTAAGTAGCCACAGAAAAAATGAACTACACTTTCCCAAATTGGCTAGTACAGGACTTTGGTTAATTGTAAATAGGTCCAAAGCTTCCAGTCTCATGTTTGCACTGTAAAGGAAGATGCGTAGGAAGAATACCATTCAAGAGCCAACTGGAGTAGATGTGAGACTTCTGTCTTTAATAGGAACAATAGTTTTTCATTATGTCTGGAATGGAGAGATGTTCAAGACTTTCTATTATGTCTGACACAGCACCAGAAGCTGAACTTCATATTTGTTACGGAAAAACATTGCTCATTCTATTATATTTCTCTTCTTCCAGAAAGCTAGAGGGTTTCACTTTTCAATAACTAAAGACTGCTCCAATTTCTCATCTGTATATAGTACCTACAACTAAGGAATATGAAATCATGCCTTTCTGGGAGCTAAAGGGCTAACAGAGCATGTATTTGTCCAGAGCTCAGGCATATTTATCTATAACAAAGCTGAGTATGAGGTGAAAGATAACTAATATTTTGGCTTCTACAGTGGCTTTTAAAAGGAGCCCCAGGTGGCACAGTGCGTTAAAGCACTGAGCTGCTGAACTTGTGGACCAAATGGTCCCAGGTTCAAATCCCGGGAGTGGAATGTGTGCCCGCTGTCAGCCCCAGCTCCTGCCAACATAGCAGTTCGAAAACATGCAAATGTGAGTAGATCAATAGGTACCGCACCGGCAGGAAGGTAACAGCGCTCCATGCAGTCATGCCAGCCACATGAACTTGGAGATGTCTATGGACAACGCTGGCTCTTTGGCTTAGAAATGGAGATGAGCACCAACCCCCAGAGTCGGTCATGACTGGACTTAACGTCAGGGGAAACCTTTACCTTTTTACAGTGGCTTTTAGGGGGACTTGAACTCCTTCTTAGCCAGCATCATGATTTTCATTTCTCAGAAGGTGGCTTAGGATGAGGTGTAATAAATTGACCAAGTCTGGGCATTGATGAACTGTTCCAGAGTCCTCCATAGTGTTTATGATCTTAAGTTTCAAGCCTGATTTAGCTCTGATGGTCTTTGCAATCTGGAAATTAATTTGTCATTCTCACATACAGAACTGCTATTGCTATGTACATAGATCTTGAATGTGGTACACTACTTGAGGGTGTGTAACTTTGGGATTATCTACCTAGCATAATATATAAAGGGTTGCCCCTTCTCAGTAAAAGTATGACTTTATTTCTTTATTTCCTGGAGACGAAATAAGTGATAGAAAGAAGGATACCCTGTCCAAGATCTTTTATCTTTACTATTTACTATTCACTTTCAGGCATCAATAATATAAAGGTTGAGCATGCCTTATCCAGAATTCCAAATTCTAAAATATTCCAAAACACAAAATTATTTGCATGTGTGGCTGGGATAGTAACACCATCGCTTTCCACTGGGTCAATGTACCCAAGCTAAATACGTTTCATACACAAATTATTACAAGTATTGTACAAAGTTATCTTCAGGCTATATGCATGAGGTGTATATGAAAAATAAATGAATTTTGTGCTTAGTTTTAGGTCCCATCTCTAGGATTATGTATAGATAAAGGTAAAGGTTTTCCCCTGACATTAAGTTTTGTCGTGTCCGACTCCGGGGATTGGTGCTCATCTCCATTTTTAAGCCGAAAAGCCGGCATTGTTCGTAGACACTTCCAAGGTCATGTGGCCGGCATGACTGCATGAGTGCCATTACCTATACACACACACACACACATACATACACACAAATACAGGTACTCTAGAATCTTAACAAATCTGAAATTCAAAACATTTCTGGTTGAAAACATTTCAGATTAGTGATACACAATCTGTATAAAAGTATTACATAGCACTTGTCTCTACTGAGCAAGTCTGATTATTGTGATTTGTGCTATTTCTACAACAGTTTCAGCTGTTGATTTGTGTATATTGAGTATGATTACCATATGGCAAAGAGAGCTCAGTCCTCAATAATTTTATACTTCAATTCAATGGCAAATAATGACAGTGTTTTTTCCTTCTGTAGGAACAAAAACAAATACTGCATAACCACTGTAGCCATGGGACCGTATTTGCAGTTTGACCTACCTGCATCTGACAAAATATATCTTTTCAATGTCCTCCAAACAATTTTATGGTATGCTTCCACTGGAGGACCCCTCAATTTTTAAAACAGATCTTTAGAGTGACTCTATGGTAGGTCCTGGTGGAATTACTTTCTTTCAGTAAGGTTCACAATTTCCTGTTTTGACTGTAAGTTTAGAAACATTGCCTCCCCAAATACAGTGTTGTACTGTATTTTTCTACAGCATTTTCTCTGTATTCAAATATATTGAATTATTTCTGCAGAGAGAAACTAACGTAGTGTGTGTGTGTGTACAAAAATCGCTTTTGGCTCAGAAAACAGGTTTCCTACACAGAAAAGTGCTTTCTGCCCAAGAAGCACATTACCTGGGCAGAAAACAAGAGGGCTTCCCCTCGTAAAAGATGACCACGTATTTCCCTCCACCAAATACGATACCTATAACAATTCCAAATTTTCAATTGCAGGAAAAAATTCAGAAAAAAAATCATTGCTTTATTATTCTTTCCAATGAGGTTTTCCTGCAGCTAAAGAAACTCCTTTTTTAAACTTGGAAAATATTTATACCATCACTTGCACATATTGAATAAATATATCCAATGTCTTCAGAGCCTCCTTTGACAATTGAAGTATTTACATGAAGAGACAAGCAGGTGTGGGCATGACACTATGTGAGGAGAGAGGATAAGAAAATCAAGTGATTCATAGTCCTTTTTCTCTTCCTATTTTGTGCAATGACCAACTGTGAACTTTTACATTTTGCTGGCTCTCCTGGTGAGATACCCCATCAAAAGCAGTGTGATAATTTACTGTGAACATTCCACTTTGGAAATTACTCAACTGTGTGCAACTCACCAGGGCTCCTGGCTTCTGTTGCATCACACTATGTTCAAAGATGCAAGAAGGAGAGATCAAAGGCTTCATAAATATAAACCACTCCATCTGCTCACTTGTAGTTATCTTCATATAGTTGTGGTACATTTTGTGCTATGCTCCTTCTCAGCTATTCACACACCCTTCATACTCTTTGGCATGCCGTCACCCTCAGTGACATTCATGACTAATTAATGGTATTTTTGTTTTACGTTCCTGAAAGGCCATGTAGCTGTTTCTGATGACATGGAAAACTCATTTTTGCTGAAGTGACAGTCGAATAGAAAGCAACCCCTTTGATCTGTTTCACTTTTGAAAGCTAGCAATGGGAAGATTTACCAAATCATCCCTGTTGCCATTTTTGATTAACTTTCCTTTCAATGTCATTTCTCCATTCCTAAATTCACTTCTATATCATTTTCTTTTTCTCTGCACACAAAGCTTCTGCAGACTATTTAATTATAATCACTTGGTAATTACAGTATTATTGAGGTATTAATTAATATCTGAACAATTAATTCAGACATATTAGTCTTGCACAAATCTCATTATATTAGAAAAATGCATAGCAACTGATTTTGCTCAAAGTCCTCATTTCTAAACTTTTTCATATCTGTAACTGATCAAGAGATGGTTCCTTTTCCCACTTCAATAACACATTTTAAAATGCACTGTCATTTTTGTTACTTGGAGATGGACCTTCCAGGTTTATTTCCCAACACATTCCCCAATTGGGAGTACTTTTCAGAGAGCTAGTGTGGTGTAGTGGTTTGTGTTGGACTATGACTCGAGACCAGAGTTCAAATGCATCAGATGACTTTTGTCATCACATTCTCATAGTCATAAAGGAAGGCATGGTCAGATTGTCATGAACAAATCATGGCAGGGAAATCAAATGATAGGTTCACAACAACAACAACAACAACAACAACAACAACAATGCTTTATTTATAACACGCCCTATCTCCCCGAGGGAACCTAGGGCGTTTTCCAATGGGTAACAAAAATGACCAACATTGAATGACAAAAACAGACAAACAAGAAGGGTTATCATAAGTCAGAAATTAGGTATGCAACAATGACAAAGAAATGCCCACCCTTGCCAAACTAATGATAACAAGCCAATGCAATTCTGAACTCAGCACAATTGGGTTCAATGGGAACTGGGTTGCTGTGGGTTTTTTGAGCTGTATGGCCATGTTCCAGTAATATTTTTTCCTGATGTTTTGCTGCATCTGTGGCAGGCATCTTCAGACGTTTTGTTGGCAATGAAGCAAGTGGAGTGTGTATATATATATCTCTGGGTGGGAGAAAGATCCCTTGTCTGTTGAAGCATGTTTGAATGTTGCAAGTGGGAGGTGCACTTGATGGACCATCATTGACACAGTATATTATTTGAGAACACAGAATTTCTAGACCACCACAATAACCATCAGCTCAGACTACACAGAGAAGCCATTGCAATCCACAAGAACATTAACAAGTTCAAAGGAAAGGAGAAAACCATGAAAATGAACAAAATCTGGTTACCAATATTTTAAAAAACACTAGAATAAAGATAGTAAATAAAGAACACCACTCAGAAATAGGACAACTTCAAACAGCAAATAAGCAAGTGCTTATTTTACACCTCCCAAACAGAGGATGCCTCCGGGCAACAAAACCAAGGTTACTTCTATGCAGATACCCTCACTGATCGACTTTGTAGCTTCATGGCTACGCAATGCTATTCAAGCTCACTAATTGCAACATTAACATTAGCTTCAACAGACAAGGGTTTCTCTCCCAATCTGGTCATTCCATATATATATATATATATATATATATATATATATATATATATATATATATATATTCATCCCACTTGCTTCATTGCCAACAGAACCTCTGAAGATGCCAACCACAGATGCAGGAAAAAGATCAAGAAAAAATGCTTCTGGAACATGGCCATACAACTCAAAAAACCCACAGCAACCCAGTAATTTTGATCTTGAAAGCCTTAAACTACTCAATGGGAACAGTCTGTTACCCTAAGGCAGTGGTTTTCAACCTGTGGGTTTTGGCCTACAACTCCCAGAAATCCCAGCCAGTTTACCGGCTGTTGGGATCTTTAGGAGTTGAAAGCCAAAACATTTGGGGACCCACAGGTTGAGAACCACTGCCCTAAGACACCAGATTTTATTTGATCTTGGAAGCTAAGCATGGCCAGGTTTGGTTAACACTTGGATGATAGTCCGCCAATGAATGTCTGGTGCTGTAGGCTATGTTTCAGACAAAGCAACTGCCAAAAACACCTCTGAGTATTCCTTGCACAAGAAACGCCTATAAAATTACTCACAAGTGTGTATAAGATAGCAGCTTCTGATTAAAGTTGCCTGTGTGTTACATGCCCTTCACTTCAAATTTATAGAGTAAGCTATAAACATATCAATAAAATACAAGACATACTTATACAGTTATATTAAGCACCATACCAATTTAGTTGTCAGGGTCAAGCCTATGGATTTAATTTCTTTACAATTGGGTGAGGTACTTAGAATTCTCTGTCAAAGAATTGCGGTCCAAAGGAGTGGACTGGAGCTCTCTAGCAGAGATTTCTAAATACTGAATCAAACTGGAAATCCCAAATGTCCTTATAATGAAATCGTAACAGTGAAAGTGGTATAAAACTGAAATATGGATGTAATGCAGGTATGCTCATAGAACCACAATAAAAACTTAATTCACATCATAGTCCAATACACTAATTCATAACATAGCCTCACTAGGGAGCTTAAAAACATGGAATGGATTATACACATTCAATAGGGAACAGGAAACAATGTGTGCCATAACAAAAGAGAAGAAGACGATCTGCCATCCGCATTTGAAACGAAGACTCGTTTCTTTTTTCCCAAGAAAAAAGATACTGAACAGTATGATCATTTGCAATTTTTGTAGTGGAGCAATGATATTGATACAAGGCATATTTAACTCTCCTACAGCTGCACAGTGAGCCCTGTCTGGTTTGAGATCAAGGGTGTCTACTTGTGAGTAAGTAGGAAAAACTTGCTGTCATCTATGCAGCAGGTAGTTTGATCTTACAACAGGAAGGGTTTAAAAGTACATATTGAAAGAGACTCTGAGCATGTTCAGAAGTCTATACTACAGGACAATGTTCTGAGTCATTGACCTTCAGCTTCTGATTCATTGACTTTCAGTGAATACACAGCTACACTTCCCAGGATTAACAAGAGCAGTAAAATAAACCTACATTCATCTCAGCTACATTTTCTCCAAGCTTATTAGTTTTTAAAATAGATTGAGAATGTAGTGACAGAGAGAAACTATCAGAAAAGAAAGCTGCACCTGAGCTATTATGATCTGAAATGTCATTTGGGATAATCATAGGAAGGAATTAGTAATTTATATCCACAGATTCATCATTAAAGTGCCCTCTGTTAGAAAATACCCCCCCCAAATCCAAAAAAACCTCCCAAATCTTAATTTTGCTATTTAATATTAGGGCCACCATTTTGTTTATGCCATAGCCAAACCATTGTTACTGTCAAGAGGTCTCTTCTCATCAAAATCTAATCTCTTGAGTCTCTTTGGGGACATAGGGCGGAATAAAAATAAAGTATTATTATTATTATTGAATGTGGCACCGTCTTCTCTGTAACAGCTTCTAGGATATTTAAAGAGTGCTGTCATGTTACCTCCCTCAGCCTTTACTTGAATATTCCCAACTGTTCCAACTTTTCCTCAATTGTTTCATTCTCCATAGCTCTTATAAACCTTGTAATTCCCTGAATCTTTGCAACTTACTTATGTCCTTCTGAAAATGAGGCATCCAGACCTGAACTCAATATTCCAAATGTATTAGGTCACCAAACCAAGAAGAGAAGTTGGATGATTTGAGCATTAGTAGCTTATAGCGAAGTTCAATTACTCTGATATCTGCTTCAAGTCTAATTCTACAAAGTCTAGACTTTCCAACAAAATCCTGATGTGCCTTGTAGACAATTTCCTATTTCAAAAAGTAGAGAAAGGAAAAAAAGAATAATCAATTCTAGACTTGATCCCAATGAATAGGAAGGAATCTTATACTAGTAATTCCTTGTGAATAAAGGCCCACAGAATATTCCAATGTATGTTTATTCAGAAATAAATGGAAACATTTTTCCCAATTCAGCTTCCAAAAATGTGTGAGATTGGGAGAATAAGATTTTATGCTGCTTTCCATGATACTATTTATACCAGTGGTTCACCCTTACTAATGCCATGACCCCTAAATACAGTTCCTCATGTTGTGGTGACTCCCAACCATAAAATTATTTTTGCTTCATAACTGTCATTTTGCTACTGTTATGAATCATAATGTAAATATCTGATATGCATAATGTATTTTCATTCACTGTACCAAATTTGGCACAAATGCCTGATATGCCCAAATTTGAATACGGGGGGGGGGGGGATTGCTTTTGTCATTTGGGAGTTGTAATTGCTGGGATTTATAGTTAACCTACAATCAAAGAGCATTCTTAACTCCACCAACGATGGAACTGAACCAAACTTGGCACACAGAACTCTCATGACCAACAGGAAATACTGGAAGGGTTTGGTGGACATTGACCTTGGGTTTTGGAGTTGTAGTTCACCTACAACCAGAGCACTGTGGACTCAAACAATGATGGATCTGAACCAGACTTGGCACAAATACTCAATATGCCCAAATTTGAACACTGGTGGAATTTGGAGAAAATAGACCTTGTCATTTGGGAATTGCAGTTGCTGGAATTTATAGTTCATCTACAATCAAAGAGCTCCTTGAACCCCACCAATCATAGAATTTGGCCAAACTTCCCACACAAAACCCCCATAACCAACAGAAAATATTGGTCTTCAGCAACCCCTCTTACGACCTCCCCAAGAGTCCTGACCCCCAGGTTGAGAAATGCTGATTTATACATTCTATTTCGATCATTTACTGTGTATGTTTTCCTAGAATAGCTCACACATGTGCAGAAGGCTCCTACACCCATTTCTGAAACTGTTCCAGGGTCCCAAACATCTTAATATAAGCTTGATCTTTGGTAACACTTGAATCGACTGCCGCATAAGTTTTCAGAATTTGACCAGATGCCAGAAAACCCTGTTCTTTAGCAAATATTGCATAAACTGTCTTATTCAATGAAAACTCTTTCTAAATCAATCTCATCTCAGACCACCTTCTAATCATGAAGCCATGTTGTCAGCAGCTGTATTAAGTGGGGATGCATGTTGCTTGGTGCCTGAAGGTTATGTAGTTACATGCTCTCAAGTCATTGAGCTAAATGAGATGTATTATTGATTGTGCTTTACATTATAAATAGGCTTTACCTTTTAATGCTTTAAAATACAAAGCTTAGGAAATCTGCCTCGGCCTCCCAAACTAAGAACAAAGGTTAAACCCAGGTTTAGTGAGGAATGAAGCATATAAGCAGAACACAGTTAACAGCGAATCTGTTTCCTGCCTAGACAGCTAGTCTTCTCAGAGGGAAGTTTAGGGATAAGAAAATCATAATGTTAATTCTATAGAGTTCAGTGGGTAGTTTTCAAGTGTAGAAGAACTGGGAAGGTTGGGAAATAATGCATCCACTTCCTTGAGTGCCTGTTGTTTTCAGAAGCATCATACAAGCAATCTCGAGACTTCTACAATTGGGTTTTAGAGCTAATTAGAAACTCTTGTTACCAGGAACAGATTAAATTGCTGATTGGAGAAAATTATTGGAAAGAAGGGACTGGTCCATTTTAGCTGTAACAGGTAAAGAAGAAATTCAGTCTAGTGGCTGTATATTTGTGCCAATTCTATGTGCCTTTCACCCCAAGTAATCCCCTTTGAACACAAGGCAGCTTATGTTTGAGTAGATATGCATAAAGTCCAGTTGTTAGTTAGTTCTAACGATCAGAAGCATGAGTTTAAAGAGAACTATTAGAGATTACACCATACAGGCACTTTTGATCTTGTCACAGAGCCGGCAGAAATGCTTTACATCATCTCAAGTCAACGGGGGGAGTGGGGAACCCGGCACCCCATTCCCTGAATTGCTTGGCTCCTGAATCAGCTGATCCCATGGATGAGGAGTGTCGATTGAGTGGCTTCCCCCCATGGCTTCCTATGGCAGCATAGGAAGTCTCCCGTTCTGCTGTCATGGCGGTATGTTGCAGCTCTGCCTTACTTCACTCATGGATACCAGCTGGCATCATTAGATGGGAGCCGGCAGGCTCTGTGGGTGATGTAGGGCTGAGCTAGCATATGCTGTCGAAATCCTGCCCTTGTGATGAGGTTGTTTGAGAAGGCTATGGAAAATTTTGAAAAGACAAAAACAGGAAAAGCTTCAAACTTGTATGCCACAATGGCTGGTGTCCTGCATTGCAACAATGGATTCATAACCTAGAGTTACAGATGTATACTGCTTCATATTCTGAATAGTTATTGCTGTGTATTTACAATTGTGGCATTATTGCCATGGTCATAAAGGCACTTTGAATGTCATCTTGAAATCCTGGGAGCCTTTCCAAGTGTAGCTTTGTGGTATGGTCAGGTGGGATACTTTAGAAGGACATGTCATTCACTTCCCATTCCCCAAGCCACAATGAATGTGATGCCTTGTTTGATCATACCACAGAGCTCTATTGATCAAGCAGCTCCCTGAAATTTAAAATGGCAGTCAGAGGTTGGTTCCTTAGATCATTTGTAGTTATAGTTGCATACTTATGAATGGTATCTAGGACCTTGGGCAATTTAAAATAAATAAATAAATAGTGATACATTTTAGTGAAGGTCTTTTCCAAGACCCTATTAACTAGTGATGTAATTGTTCCTTAATGTCATTCTTGAAGGATACAAGTCAGGTTAGCAATTTTCTTCCTGCTGCATAAACATTTCCAAAAACTGAGAAGGTTTTAACACTACTTGCAATTTGGGACTTTTGTACAAAATTCACAGAAGATAAAACTATATCTACAAAAGGCAACATTTCTATGCAGAAAATAATATTTTTGCATAGAAATTTTCATTTTATGTGCAGAAAATTCTCTGATTCTATCCATTGTTTACATTTTTTGCTAACTGAAATAGTATTTTTATGGAGGAAACAGTTTTTTTTTCTGTGATTTTCTGTGCAAGAAAAAAAAACCTCATTCAAATTTTATCTAGAAAAAGTCCCAAGCTGCAAAGATTCTTATCCACACACAATTCTACTTGTCAGAGCTTCCTAACATTCAAGAAGTGATTTTATATAATTTTTCAAGTGCTATTAAATATTATTTCAATACCCATAGTCATGCTTTATGGGACAATCTATATAGACTATACCTACAATATATTATGACATTCCCACCTGCACATTTATAAACACTTGCTGTTTAATTTTTCTTTTACAGATAAAAATAGCTGTGATGTAAAAACAACCCAGAAAATATAAGGATGTATGCATTTGGGGTACTTTGTTTTGTCCCAGTCAGATTTTAGGAGCTGTTAAATTCACCAGCTCACCAGGGGGTTGATCAAGTTTAAGGCTTTTGCATCCACAGCTTAATAGAAATAAATGTTAAAGCCCTGAAATAAATAAGTGCCTCAGAGGTGGGAGAGACTAAGGGATGTGCTTTTAGTCTTGGAGGAATTAATATTAAGCAACCAAACAATACTGAATGGCTTCTTGAATTGCTTGACATGCTCCCTGAAATGGATATAGCTTCTATTTGGATTGCTTTCAGCATTTTAGCATGAGCTTAAATAATTTATTTTCCTGTTTATGACTTTAAAAGAGGTTTTCTAAATTATTAGCATATGAGACAGAAAAGTTAATTTTTCAAGAACAATTTGTAGCAGTAGTTAATCCATCCCATGCCTCACAGGAAAAAAGAATGCTTTATTTCAGTTCTCTTCTCTATAATGATGAGCATGGCTGAACGTCAGAGAAAAAGCTACTTGTATTGATAGATAGCCAAACACACTCAGTCCCATTGCTCTATTGTAAAAAGGATAGGGTCTATTTGCTACAAGCTAATTGGTTGGGGGAAGGCAGATGAAATTTTGTTATGAACACGCCTGGTTCCGGATGATTCTCAAGACCAGTGGTTCTCAACCTGGGGTCCCCAGATTGTTTTGGCCTTCAACACCCAGAAATCCCAACAGTTGGTAAACTTTCTGGGATTTCTGGGAGTTGTAGGCCAAAA